>NC_140358.1:28472220-29115517 GCF_963514085.1 Chelon labrosus
CACCACCACCTCTACATCTGATCAGGTCAGTCTGTTCTGACTGAGCTGGTTTTATTCTGATTATTAGAGTTTCAGACAAAACTTCCTCCTCCTCTCAGAGTTCCGTCAAACGTCTTCAGGGTTGTGTGTTTCCTCCAGAACTAATCCGACAGGATATTAATGAGGGATTACTTGTGCAGCTCCAGGAACAATCACACATCCTCTAACACTGTAGCAGAGCTCCCGGCTGATTCGTATGGCGCTCCTTGTTTTCTTTTGTGCTTTATAGAAGAACAAAAGTAAGTCGAGGTGCGATCTCTGACCTTCAGCCGCCTGACGTGAACTCGCTGTGAGGCAGTGCCGCTAATGTGTGATCGGCCCACAGCTGGTGTTTCCTACACAGCGTCTCCCGGACCGGGGGATTAACAGCGGCTCTGAGGGGGACTTTTTTTTGTTGTCACTGACACCTCACAGTCACGGTTCGTCCTCTCTGAAGGCGCCGGTTTAACCCCCACCCCATAGCAATGACACTCCTTGTTGACCTGGCCTCCAAATTCACCAGATCCCAAACTGATCAAGTATCTGTGGGATGATCCACAGACGGAGACCTGCACAATATTAGGAAGGTGGTCATAATAATATGCCTGATCGGTGTACATATCTTTGACTACATGCAGTAAAACCAGCCTGAATCTTTCCTGTCTGCTGAGTTAATGATCAGTCGGAGAACAGTTAAACTCTCTAATCCTCTGAGTTTGATCATTTACTTCCCTGGAAACGTGACGCTGCTGCTGCACTTCACGAGTTTAAGACTTTTTTTTTTTAAACTCTGATTACAGAAATTCTTCAGGAACATAAACTCATAAATTCCTGAGCTCACCTCGTATTGCTTTGATCGCTTTGACCTCGACATGTGGAGGAGAGAAAAACACATTTATCAGGTAGTTTGAGGTCATAAATAAAAACCTGAGGGAGCAGAATGAACTGTGACACATTAAAAATACACAAATATAATAAGACTACATTTAATTGTGATTATCAGCAGGGTTCTAAAGTAAAGAACAATAAAATTAAGTACAAATAATCAAATGTTTATAAATTAATATGTTTAAATAAGACAAAATAATAAAAAATAATAATAACAATCAATGATATCATAACTGTTATAATAATAATAATAATAATAATTAAAGAGACAAGGGAAATTTTGTGTAATTCAATAAACCATGAACAAAAGAATAATAATAAAAATGAATAAAATCACCCGTAACAGGAATAAGCGGGTACAGAAGATGAATGAATGAATAAAATCAAATATAAACCATTATAATTTTGAACTTTATCTTTTAAAAAGAAAAAAAGGAAAGGAAAAAAACAAATTATAAAATAAAACTGTATCATCTCCATTTATTAGCATAAAGCGACTGCCGTGGTAAAGTCTGAATGTGTTTTCTGTATGTAATGTAAAGAAGCGTTGACTGTTAATAAATATCCTGCAGAGCGTTCCACATACATCATCATTAAGCGAACACACACACACACACACACACACACACACACACACACACACACATGGTCGAGGATCACTGAGCATTTAAACGTATTTGTGTTTATCACAGAGCGAGGCACGTGTCAGCGTTTATCAGGACGAGGCGCGCTGGCAGATAATCAGCTGCGGCCTTTGGAGCCCAGACGTGAACAGTCATATAGAAACAGAGAGAGAGACACTGGATGTACTGTAAACATATAGAGGTCACTAGGAGACACAGCAGGACGCAACACGGGTACTTTTACTAAAGTCCTGGAAAGTAAATACAAGCAGAACTGAATAATCAGCAGACTGATGAGTTTATATATTTAAAATGTCAAAAGTTATTTGCAAATTCTGTTTGTTAATTGGTAAAACTGAGCATTTAGATTAAACTACTTTTTATTCTTGCAGTCTAGAGTTTGGGACCATATTTATGCATTTCTATTATATTATACTTAGCACATAAACAGAGCAGCCACAACATTATGACCACTGACAGGAGAAGTGAATGACATTTAAACCATCTTGTGACAGTTCAGTGTTCTGCTGGGAAACTTCTGGACCTGGCATTCATTGGTGTGGATGTTACTTAGACATGTAGCACCCACCTAGACCAGACCAGACACCCCCACCCCATAGCAATGACACTCCTTGATGGCAGCAGCCATCCCCAGCAGGATGCAGCCTGACACAGACACACACACAAAAACACTTTAGGAACAACTGAAAAAAAAAAAACATGAAGAACAGCACAAGGTGTTGACCTGGCCTCCAAATTCACTAGATCCCAAACTGATCAAGTATCTGTGGGATGATCCACAGAGGCCCCTCCCCTCAAAGGCCCACCCACTAACAACAGACCCTCAGAAGGCCCATGTCCATTCTCTGATGAGTCACCACAAGAGAGACCTACACAACATTAGAAAGGTGGTCATAATGTTATGTCTGATCGGAGCGCATTGTCCTTTGGTGCATCCTCCAAAATGAGCACCACCTTTCTGAATCTGTTTCAACATCATCTGAACATTAGAACAGTCACGTAGGAGGATGTAGAACAGGACTCTCCTACTATTACAGCCTCTGTCTGCCTTGTAGTTTTTGGGGAAATCCAGAAGTGATCAAAGCAGCAGATTCAGTTAGACCAGAGCAGGATTTGGAGAATGATGAGCTGCAGGACGGGTACATGATGAGGACAGGTCTTCCTCTCTGCGCTGTGGTCTGATGGAAAGTGAAAATGAATCTCATTTCATGTTCCATTGTCCTTTACGTGCCCGGCTGAAAGGCAGAGATGGCTCGCAGCACGGCCGCTTCAATTTCAGCTAATTTCTCTTGATAATGAAATGAAACGATTGTCTGAGCTAAAAACTGGCTCAGTTCCCCCGTGACTTAATAATCCGTTCACACCGGACACCTTGAACACAGGACACTGACACAAACAAAAGGAGATCAGTGATCATCATTCATTCATCATTCTGAACGTGTCCGGCCCCTACAACTCCAGACTATCATATTCAGCTTTAATTGCTTCGCCCTAATGATATGATGGATGAAGCCCTGTTATGGGACGCTATAAAAACAGGATGTGACGTCATGATGATTGGCAGTTGCCGTTGACAACCACTCTGTGAAGCTGTCCTGTAAGAATGTAAGAAAAAGTTAAAAAAAATAGGAGTAGTGTCAGTTTGACCAATGGAAGGAAGTTTTCTACGGTCTATGATCTGGACGTAGACATTGTCTCTCAACTCCAGCTTCACTTTTCAGTCTCAAGTGAAAGAATCAGGCTGTAAACAATGATGGAGTAGAGTCTTAAGGTTCTTTTACTGCCGGACATAGATGCCGTAACCTACGTCCATAGCCTACGTCAGTATTTGTGCACTCATCAGTCTGTCTCACTCTGTAACAACTCCACCCAAACACTAGTCGGCGCTGTGTCTTTTTTGATAGCCGGGTTAATTTTTGTTTCCACTTCCTGCTTCACTTTCAACAATGGCGACTGAAACTTTTGCAGAAATTTCGCCGAAATTGCATCGTACAAATGTTTGTATCCCTGAACCTCCTCAGTTAACATTTCCTCCATGTGTTCCATCTTTATTGATCCAGAACAATCAATTTAAAAAATTGTGGAGATGGAGAAGCAGCCGGAAATAATAAAGCGAAAACATGCTACCACCAAGCGGACCAATCACAGGTTTTATGGTCGTCGCGGCGCGTGGTTACATTAGGGTCTGCGTAGAGTCTGTTCGTCAAATTGACGCAGAAGTCTAAACCTCCTACTAGCCTGGATGTCCGTTAGCCAAATGTCATATCAGCAGAATGTCATGGTTTTCTGTTTTCTTTGTATTTCCTGTTTTATTTTATAAAGTCTTTGTCTTTTCCTGCCTTTGTAACTACAATCATCACCCGTCTTGCCTTGTACCTTTCGTCTGCTCTGTCCCTCGTCACCATATATGGTCTTTCCCTTTCTACCTTGTCAGTTCACCACCTCTGTATAGACCCGCTGTGCTCACCTGATGTACCTGTGTTTTCCTTCTTAGAAACTGCAGCTGTTATAATATTCCACTGTGCCTCAAATCATGTTTATTTTCATACGCAACACGAAACTGGGATCAGATCTGAAGTGCTGGCTGAGGACGCATGTGGAGACACATTCTAATTAATACCAGGTGTGAACACGGATACTTTAAGCTGGCGACTTGCCTTCAGGAGGTTTGAATGTGGCCTCACTTCTTAGTGTTTGGATTACGTGGATTACCTACATCTACCACTGTAAATGTCAATTAAATTTATTTAATCCAGCCTTGCTTCCATGAGGCTGTCCTCCGCTTGGGTTCTACCTTCCTTGCTGTACCTGTGACACAAAAGGCCTAAAAAAGCAGATAGCACTTCGTTCCCATCTTAAGCCCCTTAATTAAAATGAGCTAAAACGCGCTAAAAGGCCTGAAGGGGAGTTTATACCCTTTTACGTTTGATGCACAAACATTGATCGGTTGCAGCTTTAAGGGTTTCATTCAGATTAATAAAATGTGAGCGCTGACAGAGCATGTTCCCACAGACGGAAAGCTTTAAATCTTCCCTTACCTTTTACTATCTGACCTTTCACCTTTGACCTTAGCCCTGCAGCATTCCTTATTCTGCCCTGCATACGTAGAGCCTCCATTACAGGTCACAGAGGGGGACTTCCTTTTCAGGCTCTGTTTGCAAACTGATCTGAGGTTAGTGAGTTAAAACGCTTAAAGACTTAAAACTTGTTGCCTCAAAGGAACTTGTTTTGATATTTCTAATGTTTCTTGTCCTTAACTCAAGACACAAAGACGCACACTGTTTTACATATATTCATACTTTTCAAATGTGCTCAGTTTAAAGAACATTTGACAACACATTTCATTGGTTGATTCACTGAGTTGACCTGCTGAGTGGGGGATTCCTCTACGAGCTAAAAGAGTGACCTCTCCTTGGGGATAGATTTCAGCTTCATTTTTGGATTCTTCAGCCAAGCAGGGCCAAGCCAGGCTGTGATGAGGCTTCTCATTCAAATCCGTCCAGGACAATCTGAACACCATCTTAAAGTATCTGTGTTCACACCTGGTAGTAAAAAAATGCAACTCCACATGCGTCCCCAGCCAGCACTTCATGTCTGATCTCAGTTTCACGCTCTGTTTGCAAATAAACATCATTTGAAGCACAGTAGATTATTTTAACAGCTGCTGGTTCAGAACCGTTGTGTTTGCGTCATGACTTGGGGAGATGATATAGATTTTGAAACAAGCTATAATGTCGGTCTCACTTACTGGAAGGGCAAATGTTATTGTTTATTTACTAATCTCTGTCCTGACATTAGAGACAAAACTCTATATTCTATATATTAAAACTGAATCCTGTGAACTTCCATATACACTGTCATTTCACTGCTTTGCTTTTTGAAGCAAAGATCTACCGGGCCAGTCAGATCATTTGGGGGCGGGGCCTCGTGTGGTTATGGACCGAAGAGTAACTGCAGTCATACACGTCATCTCAGAGTCGTGGAGTTTAATTAGTTTACAACTAGATGTCTCTGATTGGTTGGAGGATTGTCCAGTTGTGTGCCACAACATTTTTCTTCTGGATCTGCTGCAGCTCAAATTAAATGTGATGAACTGAATCAGATGATTTCTGAAGAGCCACTTTATTTTTCTTTCACACTAAAGTAGTCGTCTTTATGTCCAAAGCTGCTGAACTTATAAATGGTCGCCATCTAGTGGTTACTGGTGGTATTGCTGTCAGAGACAAATGCCAAAAACTAAACTGTCCATTGTCTCATTAGGTTTCTGCTAATTTAACCCAAAACTAATTAAAAACTCATCAACGACTTTCATCAGTGAACACGATTCATAAAAATGTTTTACTCCAATCTTGACGCCCAAAGATTCAACCCTCCTGTGTTTTCTCAACCCTTTGTCTTGAAGCGCAGGAAATACACACATTTAATGGACAAATAACTTTAAAACTCACACCCCACAATCATTCTTCCCAGGAAATAATTGGACACCTTCCTCAGGAGGAGATCTGTGCTTTGAATGTGAGCTATCTGATGATCTAACGGGTGAAACTGCTTCTGAACTGCTTTGGTTCTTCATGGTCCCCAGAGGATGAGGTGTGTTTGTTTTTTCATCCAGTGATTTTACATGTCATGAGCTGTAATTAGTCCTGAGGCCTGTCAGGGGCAGCACTGATCATCTTTTAGTGCAAGTGTTTGTTTAATTTCCACATTTCCACCTTTTTCTCTGTGTTTTTTCATCCAGGACAAAATTACTTCGTTTCTATTCAGTCTTAATGCCCGGCAGCCTTGACCTCAAATAAAAAATTTACTCTGTCGCTGCGGGACTCGGGCTCATTAAACCATATTTCTATCCTCGTCATTAAAGGGGCCTCACGGCTCTGATACTGCCGGGTCCCGGTCTGCAGAGAGACCGGAGCGAGAGGGCTGATGCACGGAAGTTACTTAGCCTCAAAGAGGAATTTAAAAAAATGTTCTGGTGTCTTATTCTGGAAAAAGAAATAATAATTAATCACCAGAAAGCTGAATTTGGTCAAATGATTAATTCAGTGTTTAATCAAGAGTTTAGTTGAGATGTAAAGTCAAAGAACAAAATGGGGACAACTCATTTGAGAGGAATTTAAAGAGAGCTAACTGAGCTACCAGAATATTTGCATTGTCGTCCATAAGAGCCACATAGAGGTCATGAACAGGCGTCTATTGTGGCAGATGAGATTGTTAAGAGACGTTTTTCTGGTAGCTGGTACCTTGTGTTCTCTACTCCAGAAATGTTCTGGTCATCCAACGCTGCCATAAACTCCCTAACCCTCTCTGGAAGATGTTTCTCCTTGACGCTGTCTCCAGGAAACTTTTCTCTTCTTTTAAACGTTCAGTGTTTGTTGTTGTTGTTTGGGTGCAGCCTTTGACTGAGTGGACTCCATGGATTCTGTTTAGATGATCAGCTACTACCACCTCACCACACATCCACATTAGTGATGTGATTTTGGTTCTTCTTGGATTCTTAGCAGCTTTGACGCTACAGGGACGTGTTTTTTGGTTTATGACAGACCTAAAATAGATAACTACAAGATTGGATCTGATCATTTTAGGAAAGCCTGGATCCGGGCCAATACTGATCTCCTGATACCACTCAGGACATCCCGAATAAAACATCATAAAAAGCTGAATTGAGACGTTTTTCTTTGGTTCTACACGTAAAAAAGCAGCAAATTATCAGAACCTTCACAGAAACATAAACACTGATTTTATTTTATTCATGAAGGACAGTTAATATGAAATGCATGTCGTTGTCTTTGGATTTTCAACCCTAATCTGCAGATTTCTGTCTGTGAAGAACACTAGAGGAAGATTTTTTGAGTCTGCTCTGAGTCTCCAGGCCTCTGTGATATTTATTTATTATATATTGTTTTAATTCGTGCTGAGGTCAGATTTATTTACTGGGCTGCCTTTAGGAATTCAGTCCGAATCGCGTGTTCCGTGACAGGAATGCTGCCACGCGAGGCGAAAAGGTCGCCCGTAATTGAAAGTGTGACATTGAAAGGGCAGGACAGAGGTGTAATTAATGTCCCCCTGCTGGTGCTCAAAGATGAGCTTATCCTGCCCCCTGGTGGCAGCAGGAGGGCAGCGCTCTGGGCTTTGAGCTGGTCTCGTCCTCCTCTTGGTTATTGGAGGAATTTCGTGGGGGCTGGTTAAAGTTTTATTATAGATTAGAAGAGAGCAGTCGACCTAAACTCTGAGGTTTTATGACCTGCTGGGGGTTTTAGTGTGGGGTCACGACCTCTGTGGATCTGCAGGCTTTGAGTGGACGCATGGATTTCACTCTCGCTCCTCTTAACTCCACGTCACCGTCTAATGGATTAAATTTACAGAGAATGACCTCTATTCAAATTTATTTAACAGTTTCTGCAAATTTTTGTTTGTTTGTTTTGCCAAATTAAATATAAATTCACGTTTCCAGCGGTAAAATGCATTCAACCTTCATAATATATGATTATTTTAATACTATTAATTAATGAGAATGTTATGTTTGCATCTTAACTTCCTGAAGACCTGAATGTGAGGTCCTCAGATTATCATGTTTTGGATTTTCTTTCTTTTTTCTGACATATTTCAGTTTTGGACAGATTGTTTGGACTTCTTTGTTTTTTTCCATCAAAGTCTTCTAAGTTAAATTTCCTGCAGCTGAACATGAACGAGACTGAAATACTTGAACTGATTGAGGAAATCAGTATCATACACCCAGAGACACCCAGCTCCATTTGGTCGTAGTCAGAGACGTCTGAGTTCAGAAGAGACTCGTCTAGTTTCTTACCTTTAAGGTAGACTTTTCATTTTTCAGTCCCTGAATGTGACACGGTGCACAATTTAAAGACTTGTTTTTATTCCTCGCCACAGGAATAACAATTTAAGGCATGGTAAAGTTTAAGGGAGTTTGTCTCCAGACATATTTTAAAACCGCCTGCATGGTGCTAAGTTATATTAGCACCAGATAAATAAAGCTAATAAAACACTGAGTCATCAAAGCTCCTCAGGTCTACCGTCTGTTCCAGGGGCCCGACTGAAAACTAACGGGGACAAGCAGTTAGGGCCCCAGAAAATCTCTACTTAAAACGTTCTTCCTGTTTTACTTTGATAGTTGCTTCTTACTTCCTGTGCTTCTTCCTCTTCTAGTTTTCTCTCCTCTGTGATTGTTCACTAGTTTAACCTGTGTCTCGTTTCCTCATTTGTTTTATTACATTTTTTTTCTGTTTCTCTCTTTCTTTGTCTGTTTTCTTTTCCGAAGATGTTTTTTTCTCAAAATATCTCTGACAGACGTAAATCTACTCATCTAATATATAGATCTGCCTTTTTCTCTGTCTCTGTCCTACCGTCTATCTCTGTGTCCCTGCCTCCTGGAGGCTATTCTCAGACAGATGGACATCTATCAATCTAACATATAAATCTGTCTCTGTCCTACTACCTCTGTCTGTCTCTGTCTGTGTCTCTCTGTCCTTGTCTCTCCGTCCCTGCCCCCTTGAGGCCATCTCTCTGACGGACGCACATCTATCGATCTGATATATAGATCTATGTGTCTCTCTGTCTCTGTCTCTCTTCAAATGAAGAGTCAGACTTTGTATCAGCTGTCCCCTCAGACCCCTGACGCTGGGACACAGTCCACATGTCTCGACGTTGTTCCTGCTCCAACACATCTCCGCAGACCGGTCAGTACACTTTACACTGGCTGCAAACAAACCGTGCATCTACGTCGTCGCTGTCGTTGTTGTTGCTCGAATTGATGTCAAAAGTTTCTGGGAAATGTCTCCTCCTCCTCTTCCTCCTCCTCCTCCTCCTCCTCCTCCTCCTCCTCCTCTTTCCAGCTGTTATTGGTCACACTGTTTCCACCAGAATAATGCAATATAAAATGTCAAAGAAATAGGTCAGATGCATCAGTGTGGGAGTTTACACTATTGAAATCGATCGCCCTCGCCCGTTTCCACAGAACACTGAGGCGAGTTGTGATACGATCCCACGAAGCGTCGGAGCTCAGCGTCCCAGCAGCGTCCCAGCAGCGTGTTTGTCCTCCAGAAATCTGCAAAAGAAAGACATGATTTAGAGACACAGGAAGACACTTTAGGCTGAAACTAGACTCCAGACACTCCCTAGATTTATCATCAGAGCTGCAATTTACTAATTCAAACTGATCTTCATTTAAGAGACCCAATAAAATACTTTGGATGGATTTGATTTTGTTTTTTAATTTAAACCATTTCCTGCAATCTCCCCCTGAGGCAGCGTTTTCTATTTAGAAAGTATGACGGGAGAGAAGAGCTGCACAAGAACAAAGACGTACAGGATGGAAGATGTGAAACTGGAGGAAAAGTACTGAGGAAACAATTCAAAACTGAAACATCTCAGAGGTGCTGCACCATCCTGTTACTGCAGCAATACGACTTCCAGATAGACGTTTCCAAATGCCTCTCCACATCTCCTTCTCCCTTTCTCTTCTCTTCATGCACCGTAATTTGTACAACCTCCACATCATTCCTCCCTCCTCTGCATCTCTTTGTCTGCGAAGGTTCTCAGTCATCCAGGTCGTGGTATATCCAAAACGTGAAGTTAAAGAAGGCAGCTGGACTTGTAGAGTTTCCTTACACCTGAAGGACGCTCCTTTGAAGATAAATAAATAAATATTAGAGAAGACAGATGGTTTAAAAAAAGAGTACAGGAAGACGTCTATGTCAGAGGAGGTGGACTGAGATTTAATCTGCCATCGCTTTGAGGTTGCATCTAGTTCACTCCAAGTGGGATAAACCCGACATCCCAGCTTTTAGGAATACAGCATGAGACCATTCATATGTAAAGAGGACAGGGACAAGCAGCCCCCACTCAACGACAGGTAAGCATCTAACTGTTAATGGACACTCGTCATGCCGGTGTCTGGTCGTTAACAGAAAGCAGGTTTCCTACAGATGTTCCTATTTACCCCCCACCTCTCCACCAGTCTCTTATAAATGAAGAAACTAGTACATGTTTTTTAATCCATGGGGTAAGAGGTGGAGGTTTTTATTTATTTATTTATTTATTGCATCTCGTTCAGCTGCTCCAAATGCTGCCGTCAAAGCTGAGAGCATACGTACTTGTTTGTGACACGGCCTCTTCAGTGAGAGACGGCAAACTCGTCTGTCAAACACACCTGCCCCGACCGACCAATCAGCAGCCAGGATCAGGACACACCACAAACACAAACACACTCTTGCCAGGTTCAAGGAGAACATGTGCGTTTGTTTTGCTCCAGCTCGTCATGGTAGGTACTGTTGACATGAACACGTGTCTCATGTCAATCTGAATGTGTGGACTTTGATTCTTGTTTTTAATAAACTGATATCAAGAGGACTGGTTTCTACACTGTTATAACATCACATGATCCAAATGATGATAGAAAGTGATGGAGTAAGCTTTTATATATGAGGACACGTGTTGAAATCACACTATTTGTGATATGTTGGACATTTTCAAAAGATTATTTGTCTTTATGATGAATAACACAAAAACAAACTCATCTTCAAACTCTTATCTTGTTATGGGACAACGAGACGACCCTGATGAAGGAAGGCCACTAGCCCAAACATGTCACTCTAATAAAGATGTACCATTTACTACAAGGGCTGTCAGGAGTCTTGACCTTTGGTGGAGGAAGATCAAATGGAAGAAGAGAAGGAGGAGTAGATGGAGGAGTACAAGAAGAAGGTGGAGGAGGAAGATAAGGAAAGAAGAGAAGAAGAGGGAGGAGACGAATGACAAAGAAACTCAGGAGTGTGGGAGGAGGAGAATGTGGAGGAGGAAGATAAAGAAGAAAGAGAAGAAGGTGGAGGAGATGAAGAAGAAGTCTTCCCCTAAACTCTCTCTAGTTCTGGATGTCTAGAGTAGAAGAAGACGACCAAGATGTCTCCAACTTTGCTGTCCACAGCTCCATCTGATCATATGAGATAAACCTATGTTAGTTTAATATAAACTGACCGTAAAGGTTAATGTCTGTAGGCATGGATGGGGATCGAACCCATGATCTTTGGTTTACGAGACCAACGCCTTACCACTTGGCCACCACACCTTGTCTCTGCCCTCATTGAGCAGCTGTGAGCAGTGTTTTAATTACTTTATTTCTCAAGGGATTTAACTTAATATGTCCTTAATACGATTGGGTCAAACTAAACATTTCAGTACGACTCAGTTATGTTATTTTGAAAAACAGATAAAGAAGAAAGAGAAGGACAAAAGGGAGGTGAGACGAAGGACAAAGAAGGAGCATGAGGAGAAGAAGTTTCCCCCAAACTCTCCAGTTCTGAATTGCTGGAGTAGAAGAAGACGATCATGATGTCTCCTGTGTTGCTCTCCACAGACTGTTAAAGGTTTACACCACCACCTCTACATCTGCTCATATGGGATAAACCTTGAATGGACATATAAACTGACCATAAAGGAGTTTAAAGGCATGGATGGGGATTGAACCCATGATCTTTGGTTTACGAGACCAACGCCTTACCACTTGGCCACCACGCCTCATACCTGGCCACTCTAACGAGCTGTCACAGATTTTTTAATTACTTTATTTTTTAAGGAACCTAACTAACTTAACCCTTTATATCAATTAATATTTCCTTATTAAGATTAGTTCAAACTAAACATTTCAGTACGACTCATTTATCTTAATTTGAAAACGGAGTTCAGTTCTTTCTAGTTTAAGTTTTCTGGTTATTTTTCTACCTCCATGTTTCTGTCCCTCACCTGATGTTTACTCCACGTGGAGCAGACATGTTCAGAGAGAATGGATTTATTCCAGTAACCAGAGAGGAACCAGAAACATCAGGAGTTTACATGGTTAGTAAAGGTTTACACCACCACCTCTACATCTGATCATGTCAGACTGATCTGACTGAGGTGGATTTGTTCTGATTATTAGTGGAATGCTAGCGTCCATGTTTAGAGATTTGGAAATTGCTGCATTACCATTTTAAAATAGCACCACATCAAATTTAATAAATCCCTGGACTTTCTGTCACATGAACGAATAGTTTGACGATGATCATGGCGCTCTGGTCTTAGACTTAAGGCTCATTTAAAGTACTGCGGGACATAGACGCCGTAACCCATGTACGTACACACCGGTGCGATTCATGTATACTTGTACCTCGGCAGTCTGTCTCGCTCTGTAACAACTCCACCCAAACACTAGTGTCTTTTTTGCCAGTCTGGTTAATTTTAGTTTCTGCTTCCTGCTTCACTTTCAACAATGGCGCCTGAAACTTTCGCCGAAGTTTGTCCAAGTCGTACAAATGTTTGTTTGTATCTCTGAACCTCCTCAGTTAACCTTTCCTCCATGTGTTCCATCTTTATTGATCCAAAACAATCAATTCAAATTGAGGAGATGGAGAAGAAGCCGGAAATGCTAAAGCAGAAACACGCTACCACCAAGCAGACCAATCACAGCTCGAGGTCTGCGTCGCAGTAATGTGTAGTTAAATTTCTGAGGATGTGGACGTCAGGCTACGACGTTCAATCCGCGTTGTAGCCGTGTCCAGAAAACTGGGAGGTCTAAATTTTTCGACCTCCTATTAGGAAAAGTGTTCTGGAGCCGTTAAACTGACGCAGAAGCCTAAACCACCTATTAGACTTAGACTTTATTCATCCACAAGGGAAACTGCTTGGTCACAGCTACTGTGAGGGTTAAGTTTGAATTAAGGCTGACATCAGGAACCACTTCTGAAAATAGTTTGGCCCACCAGGGCAAGATTAGGGCCAGCTCTGGTTGCAGTTTAACTGAGTTGTGGGCCCTTATGTGGCACACATGTTGGATGCCAGATGTAGGCCACATAAGGGCCGCAGTTCAGTCATGCATGTGGGCCAAGTGCAAGTGGGTTGTGTGACCCATCACTGGGCCAGAGCAGTTTTGCTAGTTTAGTTGCAGACTGGTATTTGAACAAACTGACAAGAGATAAAAAAAAAATATGAGTAAATATACACTATATATAAAGAAAGGACAATGGTCAGGTGCAATAAGACACTTAGACTTAGACTTAGACTTTATTTGTCATTTAGATTTCCATCAAAATGAAATTTCGGTGCAATGGCTCAGAGTACAGCAGGAATATTTACAGGAACGATATATATAAAATAGAATAAATATACATGTAAAAAACTTAAAAAAGGGAGATAAATATTATTGCACATTTTAATTGCAGGGTAATAGGAGTGGGTGGGTGAGGAGGGGGGAACTATTTATAAGCAGTCTGATGGCATACGGGATGAAACTGTTTTTGAACCTGGCTGTTCTGCTCTGTAGGCTGTGAAACCTCCTTCCAGAGGCCAGCAGCGAGAACAGTCCATGTTGGGGGTGTGAGGGGGCTGAGGTGACAGCGTTTCTTTGCAATGTCCTGGATGGTGTGAAGTCCCGATGATTTTCTCCGCTGTCCTCACCACCCTCTGTAGGGACTTCTTCCAGTCAGAGGGACTACGAGCCCCTGACCAGACAGAGATGCAGCTGGTCACCATGCTCTCTATAGTACGTCTGTAGAAGGTGGTGAGAATGGGAGGGGGCAGGTTGACTCTCCTCATCCGACGCAGAAAGTGCATGCGCTGCTGAGCCCTCTTTACAAGGGATGCAGTGTGTTCGGACCAGCTCAGAGAGTCAATCAGATGTATGCGTTTTAGTCACTGACATGTGATGCAGAAACACATGAGCATGAGTTGCCTCATCAGCAAACACACACAGCATGACACACACACACACACACACACACACACACACACACACACACACAGCGCCTATGTATAGATATACAGGCCATCTGGAAATGATCACATCAACATGTTTGAGACACAGAAAAGACAACGGAAAGAAAAAAACAGAAAAGATGAAACTGTAATCTGCCTCCTCTGACACTGAAACACTTCCTGGATTATAGCGAAACTTTGCTGAGTTTCTTTTAGCATTTTGTTGATTTCGTGAGATCAGCTGCGATCCGATCGGCTGCACAGACTGATCCTGGAAGCCTGACAACTCCAAGAATAGCGTGTGGTGTGCGTTGCATTTCTTTATGACAAGGAAACCCCACTAAACATGCAGTTTAGGATTTCAGCAGCGAGGTCCCGTTACAGCGGCTTGGATTTAACCCTTTAACCCTTTAACCCCCACCAACTAACTGCAGACAGCCTTTTAGACTCTGATCTGCTTTCCCTGCATTATAGCAGCAATACATTCATGTCATATATATATATATATATACATAAAGGTATAAGATAAGATAAGATAAGATAAGATAAAACTTTATTTATCCCACATTGGGGAAATTTGCAGCATTGCAGCAGCAGACAGTTAAATTAAAATAAAGCTGGAAGTTATACTGTAAAATCAGATAAACAAATGCAAATTATTAACATTTCAAGCAAAAATGTTAATCTTAATCTGCGATTCATCAAAAAAAAAAGAAGAATCAGCTGGTTGGATGAAAAACATTTGTTTAAATGACCGGTAAATTTAATTTAAGTTAATTTCCCATACGTGGGATCAATAAACATGTCTTATCTTGTCTTATTTTAAAGATGGATTACAGCCACAAACGTTTTTTAAAAAAGCAAAGGAGACAGAAAGAATGAACCCTGTAGGCCAATAAGCTTCAAATTTATCTGTTTGCACAAGAAACAAAAAAAGGGAGCGCACTCTAATTTTCTTGTAACTTTCCACAGCGTTAAAAAGCGGTGTCTCTGTTATCAGCGTCTTATCTCAGGGTGGAGCAGCGTTGTCAGGAGCTGGAGGAGGAAGGAGGGAGGGGGTGGGGTGGTGGTGTCCTCCTGCAACCGCTCTGAGAAACATTAACCCCAATGATTTCATGGAGACTTGACGTGTTTAACCCTTTAGTCTCCACAGGTTGTTGGTGCACACACGTTTTCTACGAAATCATTCAGATGGTGTTTATTAAAACTGAAGGTATCAAGGGTAGAAGTTTGGTACGTCCACTTTCTTACACATCTAATCACAATATATTATTCTCAGAAGTACTTTTTGTTCTTGATGCTGAACAATAAGGAGCTGTGGACTAGTGGTTAGAGATGAGGACTATAGTGACTGTAGGGTTTCTAATAGCCATGAGCTATAAAACTACCGTGTATTGATGCTTACAGCTTTCTGAATGGGTTAAATGCAGAGTTACTTGTTCTGTTTATGTGCGTATATATTTAACATACGCTCATTCCTGTATTTTGTATATGTCTTATATAGGCCACAACCCCATGTTAACTAAAATGTGTCTCCACATTCGTCCCCAGCCAGCCCTTCAGATCTGATCTCAGTTTCTCTCTACGTAAATAAACACCAGCTTCATTTGTGACACAGTAGGATATTATACCAGCTGCTGTCTGCCGCTGTTTCAGAACCAAGAACAGCTGTTTGTTGACTTAGGGACATGATCCAGATTTTGGAACAAGCTGCAAAGTCTTTATCACTCACTGAAAGAACACACGTTATTATTTATTTACTTGTCTTCGCCCTGACGTAAGTTATTTTAGAGATAAAGTTCAGATTATGACTGAACGCTGGAAGCTTCCACACACAACACAGCCTGCTCATATTAAAATCATAATATTCATGTGATCACCCCAGGACTGACACCAGATCAGTTTTCACACCTGGACTTTAAGCTGGACCAGGATGGACAGTTCCAGGATTTAGAACATCCTCTACCTACAGCAGAACTGGTGATAAATTTGACTTTTCGATACCAATAAAAGTATTTTACGTTATGTTTTTTACATGCACTGCAATACTTTAAGATCTGAGACCACCTTAGGTTACGGTTTGACTCGGTTTATAGTGTCTTATTAGTGTTAGTAGATACATGTAGGTCCATACAAGTTTGGACACTAACACAGTTTTTTATTATTTTTTTTATTTTAGCTTATATATAACAAATCCCTCCAGCTTAGATGAGAATGCCGAGAGTCTGCACTTTAATATATATGACCTATATTAATTATAGGACTGTAAATTGAGGGTGTTTTGCTGGGGGGACGTCCCATCATGCACTGGGTGCCTTTCTTTTCCTCTCTGTTCACCCTCCATGTATTTCTGCAGCCGTCTCTGGTTCTGAAGCTACATGGAAAAGAAGCTAGTGTTCCACTCAGGCCTGTTTCAAAGTTAAGTTAAAGATTTCTTATTATTATGACGCCCTCTGGGGAAACTAGTCCTCTGCCTCAACCTTCTTATTAACCATTAAGTGGAATCAGCTCCTCATGCAAGGTCAAGGCCTACAGGGCCTGAACCAGAGAACCTTGAGGAGGACAAACAAACAGTATAATAAACCACGTGGCCCAGATTAGGATTCAGACGGTCTGTGATGAGCTGATGAGTGTCAGTGGGCCGTGGAAATAACACTAAGGACTCGAGACGCTGCCCTGAACCCTAACAGGACGTCCTGAGCCAGGACTAAAGAGATGAAACGACTCCTCTGGCCAGTTCATTAGGTACACTGTGTTTCAGTCTGTGCAGCTTGACCTGTAGCTGCCTCATCAACCGATCGATAAGTTAATATTTGGCTGTTGCAAAATAATGACACAGATTCGGAAGTAAACAAACACTCAGTTGCCACTTCATTAGGTACACTAGTAAATGCATTCTGATGTAGAGTCCTGCTTTAAAGGTGAATCACCTCCTTCATGACTTGTTCTGATGTTCAGTTGATGTTGAAGCAGCGTCAGAAAGGTGCTGATTCACCTGGATGATCGTTGTGGAGGATGTGTTTCTGTTTTTTTAGGATAGCCCACCGACTACAACGTCAAAATAATAGGAACACGTGTCAGTTCAGTATTCCTACAAAATAAAACACAGATTAACTCGTCACTCGTCAATAAGGTCTGATATCCGTTAGATCAGGGGTGTCAAACTCATTTTAGTTCAGGGGCCACATCCAGACCAGTTTGAGGTCAAGGGGTCCAGACCAATAACATGATGTTTATCTATAAATAACAACAACTCCAAATGTTTCCCTTTGTTTTAATGCAAAGAAGAACATTATGAAAATGTTTACATTTAATGACTGGACAATTTGCAAATTCATTCCACGGACCAGATTAGACCTTCTTGTGGGCCGGTTTTGGCCCCCAGGCCGTATGTTCAACACGTATCTATTAGATGAAGTTCTCAGCATAACAAATCATCCCTACTGATCAACTGTCATGTAAATCAACAGTTCTTGTGTTTTATTAGTACAGACTCTAACCCGCCATCTCTTTATTTTATCTAATAGCTGAAGAATATAAAATATAAAACATATTTTTTGTTTACTACTTATGTTTGACCGGTGCTGTATATTTGCATTTGTCTTTTATTGTCTTTCCAGAAACATGGTCCAGTAAAACAAGAAGATAAATAATAAAAATTTAAAACTAAATATAATTAAATAGTGTCAAAAAGCACAGTGGGTATTAATAAACGTGAGTATTTCTGTACACAGATTCCTGTAAATAATCTATTTTATCATTGATTAATTAATTTATTTGTATTATTTTATAGTTCCTGTTTACAGCTGCTGTTGTGAGTCGGTGAACTACTGTGATTTTATTCCGTTGTGCACTTCAGCTGTGAATGACAACAATAAAAAAGTCTAACTCAGATTAGATTAGATTAGATTATATCATCCTTATATTAAATCTAAACAGTTATTGCTCAGAGTCTGTGTCTTTCCAGGGACACTAGGTTAAAGTCTCCTGCAGCTCTTCCTCCTCATGGCTCATCTCCACAAACTCTCCTCTATAGGCTGCACCGCGTTTGAGAGCTCGCACCTGATTGGCCGCCTGCTCTGTCCAAGCCTCGCTCTGATTGGCTGCCCGGGCCAACCTGCTGCGCTCCGCTTGCTTATCAATGCACACACTCTTCAAAATCTTTTTCTCTTTCCTTTCTCTTCTCAGAAACGCGTTAGCCCCCCTCCCTGCACCTTATCAGTAAAAGCCCCCCCCCCCCCCTCCAGTCAGCTGATCCTCGGGGTATTTGACTGACTGATGACAGGCTGCAGCTTTAAAGATGCAGACCTCCAAGAGTTTTCGTTTGGATGATTTCATCGCGGGATGGATCGGCGGTGAGTGACTCCAAGTTTTATTTTTGAAGCCTCAGTGGGTCAGTGTGGGGGGGTCGGGGGGGTGGAGGTGGCTGCATGGGTTCAATGGATTTCCCTCTTTGCTGATTGTTTGTTTTGGGTTAAATCCGCAGGAATAGAAACAGACACCCGCTGATTTTATGTTATGTTTCTGCTTTTATCAATAATGAAAAGCGTTTTCTAGAAGAAAAAAAAGAAAAAAAAGAAAGAAACTCCTGCAGCCCGGCGTGCATCCACATCCAGAGTAAACAATGGAGGGTCTGCAGAGGAAGCAACAATCCTCCTCTGTTCTCCCACTCTGATATACAAACACTCTCACATCCACTCTCTTCACTCAGTAGAGCTGGTGCTTTTTAAATGGTCTCCCAGACGCGTTTTCATTGGCCGAATCTGCAGGTTGATTGTGTAGAAAATTTATTTCTAATGAGAAAAACCGTTTTTCCAAAAAAAAAAGAAAAGAAAAATAGTGTGAATTCGTGCACTGACCGTGTTTGGCCGCTGGGGGCGCTGTTGGAGCATCAAGTTGGATAAACAAAATGTAGGCCTCTAATGTTCTGAATCAGCTGTTCTTTGTTTACTGCAGCAGAAATATGCATTCATGCACTGCTCATCCCTAACCCTTCTTTAGTCCAAGTGTTGCGTGTTAAAAAACAAATATAAATCAGAAAATTAGGCACAAAACCCAACAAGAAGAAGAATCCACCAGTTAGGGACAGACAAAAGAACAAATGCTGAATTCTGCATTTTAGTTTGTTTTCACTGTTGACATTGTACAGATTTGAACATTTAGTGCTTTCATCTGTTTCCCAATCTGTGTTAGTTGTTGTGAAGAACATATTTAAAACTTGCCTTCAAGCAAAACTAAATAGTTGTGGTTGAGTTTCTCTCAAAACCTTTTGGGCTTCAAGCTGCGGAAGTTAGAAGCGTCAAATGGAAGAAAAAACACAAGAAGTCTGATTAAAGATGAACGAATCCAAAACTTTTTTTAATTGTCCACATAAATATAAAGCAGGAGATTTGGCACAAAGCAGAGAAGTTTAAAACGACAAGAACAATCCACCAGTTAACAACAGATGTAAAAATGTTAAGTTTGTCGCCATTGTACAGATTTAAACTTTTAGTGGTCGTATTTCAACCAAAAAGTCAAAAAGTTTAAACTGCATGAATCAAAAAACCTAAATGGTGTTTTGAGCTCCTTCTGGGAATACCATCTTTATGTTGTTTGGCTGCATGTTGCCTCCAGACCAACGTGTTTTCTTCCAGTGATTCTTAACATGTGTGAGCTGCATTTTAAATCCAGAAAGAAAGAAAGACAGAGGCCTCACTTTAATGTTTTTCTCCTTTGCCAAAGCAACAAAGCGGTAAAGAAGGTCACCATCAATGTTAAATACTCAACTGACAACATCAAAATATCAGGCCCTGCAGTTGTGTTTCCTACCACTGTGATTTAATGGTTGAAACACATTCTGTGAGTTACTGAAGTCCAACAGATGCACACCAAACCCAGGGCTGAGACACACTAGTTGTTGTCCGTCTTCCTGACTATTGAGCTGGTTGCCATGTGCTGTAAAGGGCTTCATCCATGGGCGAAGGCAGTGAGGCACATAAACTCGGGAACAGGCGGTTAATAAGAGCACAATAGCTCATGTTTTGCCCCGGGGCCTCATGATGGCGGCCCAGTTTGAAAAGTACGCAGCCCTAAAAGGATATTGAATCTCTGCAGAGAGATCAGAGTGTGTTGACAGTTCAGTGCTGACAGTATCGTTGTATTTTGTGGATTTATTCATTCATTCATTTTATCTCTCTTTTGGGTACAGGAGCGTCCAGCGTGGTCGTGGGCCATCCTCTGGACACAGTCAAGGTATCATCATTCCTCTGTCTTGTCCTGATTCTAGTTATCGTGTCACATAAAAGACAGAAAAACCTGCGACTCATCAAGTCTCGCTGTTTTGTTGCACATCCTGTGCACTTTACGACGGCAGTTAAGCCTCACTAGGCACACTGAACGCATTTTCTTGGTGCTCTTTATGGGAAGGGCGTCGTTATATGCTGAGGGTGGAGCTGCATCCGTGATGTGCAGCCAGAAAGAGGCAGTGAGAAAAACAACAACCCTGTGCATTCTTTAAATGCATAGCTGGGTTAGATGTGAAATTGTTTCCAGATTTCTGTTTTTCTCGACACACATTAAAGCTTTAAAGGCCTGACGAAACTGTGAGATAGATCACAGTGGACGAGGGGATAAGGGAGGAAGTTGCCAGATGAAATGGCTGCAGCACCGGTGTTATGAATCATCTCAAGGTCTGAGATGTCTGAAGAGATCAAGAGGAAGCTAAACTGAATATAAAACATCAGAATATAGTAATAGTCTTGTTCTTTTCGTGATTGAAAGTAGTTCTTTGTGATTCTGCTAAAATCGATCTTGTTTCTTGTTTTCACTGTCGCGATTTGAACTTTTAGTTCTGTTTTTGCCTTAAGACAAAAATCTGTTTCTTGTCGTGAAGTAAATCTAAAAGTCGCCGTTCCAGCATCTTAAAATAGCAGTTGTGCCCGAGTTTCTCTCGTAACCCCAGACTTTTGGGTTCAAGCTGCGTAAATCAGAAACGTGACACGGACGATGGTTTCGGGCTGTGGACAGAAAAAAAACACACAAGAAGACAGATTAAAGATGCACGAGAACAAAACATTCAGAACAGATTCAAACAATAACAATAATCCACCAGCTAAGGATAGATGCTGAATTCTACATTTTTGTTTGTTGCCGTTGTACAGATTTTAGTTTTTAATTTCACGAAAGAAACAAAAATCTGTGTTTGTCGTTGTGCAGAAAACCTTTTATTTTATGTTTGGACTCTTTCTCCTGCTGCAGAATGAATTTTTGTCACGATTAAACGTCTCTTTGATGGAGAAAAAATCTGAAAAAGAAAAGCAGCCTTAAAGTTTTGCACAAAGATAACCATTTACTAAACTTGACTTAAGTCTTACAGAATGACAGGAAACAGATTTGTGATATTTTCCCTCTAATTTCTCATCTTTTATCTGTCTTTGCATTTGTCCAACTCTTCTCTGTCGTCATATTTTATTTAAAACTCCAAACATATTTCATTCCCGACGGTGTTGAACCTTAACTTCAGAATCGATTCCAGAAAAACTTTACTGATCATTGATCAGTTAAACCGCAGTAAATTTTCACCACTCTGCATGTTTCCATGAGTGAAGCAGAACCTTAGAACCCAAAACGTTCAGTATTTTATTCTAATAAATCTGAGCCTACATTAAAAAGCTGTTTAACTCCTTTTTTTTTAAAAAAGTCATGATGCTGTTTCAGTTCTGACTCTGGTTGGTTTCTTATATTTATTTTTCCAGACGCGGCTCCAGGCGGGCAAAGGCTACAAGAACACTCTCCACTGTGTCCTCACCATCTACAGGAAGGAGACGGTAAGCGTCCAAACGTCGTTTAAACACTGCGTGAATGATTTAACGACGTCCTCCATGTTTAATTTAACACCACTTTTATATGTTGTAAACAGTGCAGTAAAGACACAGGTGGAGAAGATGAAGCAATCTAAAGTTTTTATTACTTTACTTTTGAACTGGAGCCCAAATCATTCAAGGATTCCCATCAACGATGACCTTTATAATAAAATTAAAGAAGTAGGATTATCTCCTTTCTTGCATTGTCAATAAAACCAGTATTAGATTCTAAGGCAGTTGTTTTAGAGTCACTTCTAAACACTAAAAAATGCCAAAAAAAGTTTCATACATTATTAGTAGTATTTCATTTTTAATTTAATTAAAAAGAAAGTGTCTTTGTAATAAATGAAACGGCCTCAGTACATGTGAACAGTTCAGTGAGTTGTGGTTGGGGGCGGTAGTGCATCACTAGGCTGGTTTTTCAACTGCCATTAAAAACAAGAGAAGAAGACTCAATGGCGGTTGCTGCCGTTGCTGCCTGCAGCTGTGGGGGGCGGAGCTACAGTGTATGGGGCGGAGGAACCAAAATGGCGGCAAATCAGATGCGAGTATATTTATAGGTGAAGACAGCGCGCGCGCCCCCTGTGTAAATGTCGGCTAAAATCGCCGTTAAAATATCACCAGAGAGCCAAAAAATGTGAGTGAACCCAGCCGTGAAATGCTAACACCAGTGACTATATGCTGGCAACGAGTTTTACGTTTAAATACCTTTATGGTGTATCGCTCGTTTTCACAGCTAACGTTAGCAAACACATTTTTTGAATGTAAAGTAGCCTATCTAGCTACTAGCTAGCTAGGCTACTAACATTTCGTGTTACCCCTGCTAGCTTGTTTTACCTACAAATGACTGTAGTGTGTTGTTAAAGTTGTAGTTAAATTAAATAATTTGTAGCTTTTTATTCCACAAGGTGTGAAAACGAACGTGGTTTGTATTTTTTATTGTGCTGCTGTGCTTCATATCAGAGATGAGCTAGTTCGTTAGCTTTCCTGTCATGTAAATTTAAAAACAATATTGAATTAAATTTGCCTTTTTTTTTTTATTCTCTTATAGTGTAAAAGTGTGCTAAGATGTCGTAGTTAAAGCCCTGTTCCTGTTTAAAGGGCTCTTACAGCCTTGTGAGATTTACATTTTGTTTGTTAAAGGTAAAAAAAAAAAAAAGACTTGGACATACATAGAAGAAATCTGAAAATTGTGCAGGAAATAATCTTTAAATCCTCCCTGTGAGGTTGTTATAATCTTTATGTGGCCTGGTGTTATGTGGGTGGATAAAAAGATAGTGATATGGTTCTAATTGGTGTTTTCAATAATAGATTTAAAGGATTTTAAACTGATATTTGAGTCTACTTGTTAATCAGATCCTTTCAGAGTCATATCTTTACCCGCAGCAATAATTGTGATTAAAACTGTCAGATTAACAGCCACTCAAGGGGAAGTGTGGATGCTTTCAGGACCAGATCCAGAACCAGATCTTCTTGTTATATGTGCCAAGTTTTTTTTTTTTTTTTAACAAGGTTGGTTCAGTATCGTGGAGAACTAGCTGCAGCCTTTCTGGGGGGGGTCCATGATGTTTTGATCGGGGCTCTGTAGGTTCCCTCCATCTGTTTTAGGACTCCTTGTTCTTTTTGTTGTTAAAAGAATCTGGCTGGATGTTTGGACTCCTGCTGCTGAGTACATTTTTGTTACAATTAGAAGTGTCTTTGTTGGTGTAGCGTGAGCTAAAGCAAAATCTAAAAACCTCATTCTTTCACACCATTTAAACGCCACTTGCACATACGAGAACTTGTTAAATTAGACTTAAGAATGAAAAATGGAAAATTATGAGAAGCCAATTTAATACAGGAATTTGTTTAGTTTGGAAACAATAAACCTCTAGTTTCAAATCTTTCATGTGTCTTTGCCTTTGTTCAAACCTTTCCCTGAACAAAAACATACTTTTATAATCTTTGGAGCTTTGGACTAATCTTGTGGTTGTGCAGGATTTCTTAGCAAGTATTTTATGGATCGATATAGGATCTTTCAAATGAAGATCAGTTTGTGTAATCTGATTACTTTAAGGGCAGTTTTACTTCACACCACTGGGTGTATTTTCTTCTCAAGTAGATCGTCTTGCTGTCTTCATCCATACGTTGCACTGAAGCTATTCTTACATTGTAATTGTTGGTTTCTTGTTTTTCTTCATCTCCTCTTTGGTTCTTCTTTGTTTTGTTGCTTCAGTGACTCAGCGTCTCAGCGGGAGGGTTGAGTGTTTAAAGCTCAGTGAGTTTAGCCAGCCCTGAGAGTTTAATTTAAACAATATGAACCGTTGCCACAAAATAAAAGCAGGCTTTATTGAATTGTGGAACAGACCTGATTTAACTTCAGTCTAATTGGTGTAAGCTGAAGAAAAAGTTTGGAACTCAACACAAGTTTAGTATGTCCTGATTTAATAACTTTAGTTGGTGTTTTTTATTGTGGTTTGATGCTCCAGATGGGAGTTTAAGACCTACAATACCCGTCAGAAACCCCAGGCCTGCTTCTCATAGAGCTCAGACGATTCACTGTTATTCACCGTCAGGCAACGGGCAGCTGTGTTTTAGCTTAAACATATGTCTCCCCTAAACTCCAGACTCCTGGCAGCAGCTCCGTCTCATTTTACATTCTGTACATTGCTGGCACTCGCAGCGAACCTCTACTCTCCAGTCCTCTTTCTTTAACCCATTCATGTACCTGTGTTTATTTGGGATAAACAAACATTTTAATAACTGTCATCTTCCCTTCTTGTCTCGTTCTGATCCTCAGGTCGCAGGCTTCTTTAAAGGCATGTCTTTCCCGCTGGCCAGCATCACCGTCTACAACTCGGCCGTGTTTGGCTTCTTCAGCAACACACAGAGGCTCATAAGCAAATATCGCTATGGCGACGGGCGGCGTCCCTGTGGCATGCTGGACCTGACCGTGGCCAGCATGCTGACGGGGCTGATGTCCGTGGGCCTGGGAGCTCCGGTGGATCTGGTCAAGATCAGACTGCAGATGCAGACACAGATGGTTCTAGCAGGTAAATGTGGTTCTGTTTTTTTCCAACCAGACTGTTGTTTTTCCTCTGGTGTTCTGCCACGTAGCCGACACCGTTCCAGATAAACAGCGTCTTTGTTAACATGGCAACGTCTTTGTCCTCAGATGTGTTCTTTTGATCCGTCTTTAGAAGCTTAAATAAAGGCTCTGTTTCTGTCCATGTTGTTTAAAATGAATGAACACCCCCTGGGAGGTCGGAGTCACTTAACGGGTCTTGGGACTCCTCATCATGGTCACCAGTCACAGTGTCCCATCAAACCGTCACGTCACTCTACGTGATCTAGGTCAAACAGCCGGACGTCGTTATGAAACAACAGCCTCGTGCTGAAAAGAGACGAGACCGACATGACGGAGAGTTTGAAAACGTTTCCTCTTATGAAACCGTTTACAGATGTTAATCCCAGGTGTGAATGAGGCTTTAATATCACCAGAGTCACTTCCTGTTGTCTTTAAATCTAGCTGTTAAAGGTCAGTGGTGTCCTGACGTGATCAGGTTGGATTAATGACACAAATGTCACATCACAACCTCGGGTAAAATCATTTTATTTGGTATTTTATGGATGATAAGGAAAGGATGAGAACAGAAAACAAAAATGGGTCTCCCTTAATTAAACAAATGCTTTCAAGCCTATTTTATTTGTAAAGGAGCCAAGTTGAAATGGAAGCACGGAAAAAGCTGAAGAGATTATTAAATAGGAAGTATTTAAGGTGATTTAAGGAGGTGATAGCGAAGCAGAAATAAAAACAGTCCGTAAGAAGAGATCAAAAATAAGATAGGTCTTTATTTATCCCTGTGGGGATGATTAATATGTGTAAAAGTCTCAAGCAGTACCTGAAGGTGAAGACTATTATTTGAGTAGAACAACATGCTGGTCATGTGACCTTATACTAGAGATCCACCATCTTGTCGTCTTCTATCTAAACTTGCCGATGATGAGAACATGAATTCAACCCGGCGTTTATCTGCTGGTGTGAGGTTTTTTTGTCTGGGCTCCATCTTTCTGTTAAACAGTAACACCAGTTAAACTGAGGTCGGATCAGTTGGTCTTGAAATTAAACGACACATTAAACATTTATAGTGTTTTATTTGTTTATAGCGTCTTGTCTTACATTCGTTTCCTCACAGACAGATCGGCCTTGGATAGATTTGAGCTGTTTTATGAGGGTGCAATGTGCAAGAAGGTTTAGACCGGAAACCGCTGGACTGTGAACTCAGCGATTAATTTATCTGACTTGTTATTTATTGATAATCTGATGTTTTGTTATTAAAACATCTTGTTCTCCACAGAGAACCTACACCTCGCTGGCAACGTATCCAGCGGCACCAACATCCCCCTGCGCTCCGTCAACATCCCCGGACAGCAGGTTTACCGAGGCCCCATCCACTGCATCGGCAGCATCCTCCAGACCGAGGGCGTCCAGGGCCTGTACAGGGGGGCCGGGGCCATGATCCTGAGGGACGTCCCAGGATACACGCTCTACTTCATCCCTTACACCATCTTCTGTGATCTGCTGAAGCCGGACGCCGCGTCAAGCCCCCATCCTTGTTCCATCTGGCTCGCTGGAGGATTGGCAGGTAACAGTCAGCTTTTTAACGTCATTAATGCGAGAAGGTTGAAATGATACTAAGATGTTGGTGCTGAGCTGATTTATCTCCAGTGGCTTGTAGAGATTATAGTATTCGTCTGCACAATGTTGCAAGAAGAATCCTGAGGGCTGTTGTGTGATCTCTGCACGTCAGGGAGGATGAGGGAGAGAAGTAATAATAATATCTGTTCTACAAGGTCACAGAACACTGACGGGTACAAAAGTAACTGGAGCAGACATTGTATAATATGTGAGTAATAAACATAAAAGTGTCATTACAGCTGGAGTGAACCAAGGTTAAACACAAGTCAGTCAGTTGAGTCAGAACAAAGAGAAACTGTTGCAGTCGACAGGAGCGATCGAAGCTTTGCACTGAAAATAGTTTCATCTCGTTCTTCTTCTTCATGATTCCTTGTTAAAGCACCTCAGCTAAAAGCATCAGAGGAATCAATAATGTTGGAGGCATACGATTCAGATTGATTATAAGTTGGAAATGGTTTTGATTCCCACCTCATGCTAATGGTTATTGTCTGTGCCGTTTATAAGGGTTGTTCTGCCTGGAGTTGTGTTATTGTAGGTGAGTCTCATTTATGGCAGACTGTGAATTAAAATGCGTAAGATTTGAGGAAGTTTATCAGTGAATCAGTCTTTACCTCCTCCATGTTACAGGCCACTGAAGAAGAAGATGGTGCAGTGTTTCCCCACAGACTTGAAAGCAATGTGTGGTGGTCGGCCGGGGGGGGGGGTTGGAGGTGGAGGTTTGGCCCGGGGAGGGATTGGGGAATGAAAAGAACGATTGGATAGGGTATGTGCATGAGGACTGTGTCTGACCGATGGGGGGGGGGGGGGGATTCCTAAAGGGATTTCCTAATTCCTAAAGGTTAATAATTAAAAAAAACAGTTAATAGTTGGTTACACAGAACTTTATTACATTAATTTTAACACCCTATATATACCGTAATTTCCGGACTATAAGGCGCACCTGAATATAAGCCGCACCAGCTAAATTTTGGGGAAAATACAGATTGTTCCATATATAAGCCGCACCCTAAACCGCTGGTGTTTTAATGTTTAATTACCGTAAGGGTTTCTTCTACCACGGAGGGGATTGTCGGGACAGAAATGACTGTATGGAAACGCAAAGCGTCCCATTTATTTACATTTGACAAACACAATAAATCTTTCAATCAATGATCAAACTTTCACATCTTTGACATTACAAACAGCATTCGTGCAGCGCACAAATAATACAACGGTGCGCTCCTAGCGCACTTCCTGCAGTCATAGTACCGTAGTAGTGCAGTATAACAAAAAACAAAGCTTACGCTTGACGAGGCAATAACGTTAAATGGCTAAATTTAATTCGTTTTTAAAAGTGCTTGCCTGTAACATGGCAGCAAAAGTGCAGTAACCTGGCTGCTCAACTAAATAACCAGCATCTTTTTAAAAAACAGCCAACACAGCAGTAAAGGTGCAGTAACACGGCCACTGTATCAAAATAACCAGCCTACTATACCAGAAAAGTCAGCCAGATCGATCGCCTTTACCTTAAAAGCAGCTCTCGTACTGCATTTGGACTCACTCGGTTTGTTTTGCTCTCGTTACCTGGCGCAAACTGTCTGTCTCGCTCCTGCGCTTCCATGATAGTCGCCCCTGGTGACCGTTAGCTGTAAGAATCCATCCGCCGTTGTATGAGCCGCAGGGTCCAAAGCAAGTGACAAAAGTAGCGGCTTATAGTCCGGAATTTACGGTATGTGTGTGTGTGAGAGAGAGACGCGTGAGTGACAGAGAGACGAAGAGAGAGCAGGGAAAGGAAATGCAGCTGAACGAATACACGCGTGTTTTAAAAAGCGTAAAAAAAAGATTTTTTTATTAAATTTTTTTTTTGGTCGGTGTTGAATCTGTGGCGCACTGCCACAGATTCCTCTATGTGTGGGAAACACTGTGGTGACTGTACTGTGTGGGCTTTCAGTTTCCTGTTCCTTTTATATTCCTGTAGGGCCTGAAAGTGGAACATGTTAATAGACAGATGTTACAGCAGCAGGAGGAGTTTTGCTTTGCTGCATCGATTGCTCTTAAAAAGGTCTCAAAATGTCAAGTAGTGTTGCAACACTGTCCCGTCTGATATTGTGTTGAGTTGGTGCTGATATTGTGTGTGTTTCTAATCTGAGTGTAAACATTAATGTCAGGCTTGTTGGTCTGAGGTGGCTGTTGGCAAAATGTGATGATACGTAGAGATCTAGACAACAATTGTGCTGTCAAGACCCACAGGAAACACTTAATATAGATGTCTGTAGCAGGACCCGCCACAATAAAAGCACTTTAGTGTTAATAAAAGTAGTTCCTGCTGTAGTGACTGAAAAAATAACTGAAAAGACTAGAAAACTATTCATGACCTTTCAAATTAAATCAAGTGAACTTAAGACTTTCAAACATCCTGAAACATCTCCCTTGAAAAAGTTGTTTCTAACCTCAATGGGACTTGAAGCAAAACATTATATTTGGTTCTTCAAACATGTATGTGGTGCTTTTATCATTCTGCATAAAGTACACCTGATGTTTGTATTGACCTGTGAATATGTACATATCTTAGTTCAGTGACATTGTTTCCAGGAAGCAGCACAGGTGTTTTTCAGCATGTAAGGATTGTATAAGTCGTCTGATGCTCGGAGCCCAGCGGGGCGTGTAAACCTGCAGCCAACCACACGGCTCGGCTGGAGTCAGTGTGAGCTGTGTGGATAATAAACACTGTGGAGGCCTGTGGGAGTTGTTTGGCTTCATATGTTTACGTGGACTTATGTCCAGATGTATGTTGACCAGCTGTGAACACGTGACAGAGTGGTGCTCCACATGCCATAAACCAGAGAGGCCCCAACACTGAATCTGTTTTCCTATCTGGCTGATGAACTAAATTAAGATACGACTTCATGGGGTTTTATGAGGAACATCTGAACGCATCGTTTTTAAAGTTGTTAGAGAAGCAGTTAGAGGAAGGTTGTGCAGAGAGAGTGGTTCTCAGGTGAAATCTCCAACCTTTGTCACCTTTAGTTATGTTTAATAGGAAAAAGAAGATGTTTTTACGGCTACCATATCATTGCTGTTGGTGCTTGAATGACATAAATGCTGTGTAATCAGGAGCTGAAGATTGCTCTCCTCTTCTTCCTCCTCCTCCTCCTCAGGGTCCATCTCCTGGATCACGGCCACGCCAGCTGATGTGGTGAAGAGTCGAATGCAGGCTGACGCTCAGCTGCAGAGGAAGTACAGGGGCATCTTACACTGCATCATCCACAGCTACAAGACGGAGGGAGCACAGGTGAGCAGAGGCGTCACGTGTGAAAGAGTCCGTGTGTGTGTGTTAGGGCAACAACCAGAGAACAGATTAAACGCCACGGTGCTTAGATGACAGCCCTGAGTCTCTGTTACTCTTCTGTCAATAAAGCCCCGTCTAACTGATCTGATCGGTCCGACAGATCTTTGCTCCAGACAAACTCTCCACCTCAAACTATTTGTAAGCAGTTAAGCTGTTCTGTCTTCTTCCTTTAGAGCAGATCATGTTGGAAAGTATATAAAAACACACCTTTATTAAGCAGAAAAAAGCATCCAGACGTCTGGGTTCACTGTGTTTGTCAGAGGTTGTGAAATGTAGACTGTAAACTATCCCGACGTCAAAAAGCTCCAGCAGACACCGTCCCGTGATCAATAGCAGCAGACTGTTGGTGTTTGGGGGGAAAGTTCATGAGACTGAAAGGATCGATGAGTCGGGTTATTACGGGGCACCGTAGGCCGAAAGGAAAAACATCCCGTCACACAGAGTGTCCTAGATTTTAGTCGTGATAAATAACGAGGTTTATATCTAAGAGTTAATGTCCTCATTTAGAAGAACACGAGTAAATCAATCACGATGAAGACGGAACGGCCAAAGTTCAGTTTTATTTTATGATCATGTACACAAACGTTTTTTTTTTTTATGGGGACATTCATGTATGCTGAAACCATAGCAACCAGCTGTCACTTCCGTTTTTTTTTTACATTTCTTGATGTTTTAATTGGAAATCCTGCGTCCTGTCCTCATGCTAAGTGCTACGCTAACGGCTTCCTGTGTGAGCAGTGGGAAAGTCACAGATGAAGCGTTTAGTTTCATATATCTGCGCTTTTTTTCTACCATTTAATATTTTAAAATCAGAGTAAAACTGAAGCTTTCTTTTTTTATTTGCAGGTGTTTTTCCGTGGGGCGTCCGTGAACGCCATCCGAGGCTTCCCGATGAGCGCCACCATGTTCCTGACCTACGAGCTCTCCCTGCAGTTCTTCAGGAGCCTTTAGGACGAAGGAAGGAAGTGTTCGGTAAAAGGAATCACACTTTTAAAAGTAGTATTTGGATTATTCTGTTAAAATAATAAGAAACAAGACGCCAGAGTCACTGATGATCATTTAATGGGTTCCAGTCAGATTAAAGTAGGCGTGTAGCCGTAAGGTTTCTAAGATAAAGCTTTATGCTGACCTGCGAGGACAAGTTCTAGAGAAACTTGACGTTTTAAAGAGATGGATTTTAAATTAATTAACTTTATTCAGTGTTGTGTTGTTTGAGCTGACGTAGCATGAAGCTAAAGATGATCTTGGTGTCAGTCTTCTTATTCTTTTAACGGAAACTTACCAAAGAACTCAGTGTGTTCCTTTAAAGCGTCTTACACGTTTAGCATTTATTTCACCAGAGAGAAGAAGAAGTTTAGTTAAACTGTCAAACCAATGATCCTTTAAGAAGTTGCACTTTAATCTCAGCAAGAAGAAAAAAAAAACCTGAGGTCACAGAAACAGAGCTTTTATATAAAGGATGTGACGTTTTCAACACATTTAGTTTTTATTCACAGGCTTTCTAGATCTGATCAAACTAATATAGAGCTGCATTAATTAATTAGTCTTGGTTTCCAGTCACTTATCTGCTCTTGCACATTATTAACGTCTAGTGTTGAAAATGAAACGTTGCCTTTAACCACGCACAGACTTTACCGTCCTCTTGTACGTGTTTGTGTTTCTTACATTAAGAAAAGTGACTAGTTACGTCATCGCTTCTGTTTTGTTTTACTTTCTGCACCAAACATGTTAAACAGTTAGTATTCACAGCTAACGGTGCACACGTTTTATTTTATAATCAGTTATAATGAAACTTAAAGCTTTTTTTTAAGGTACTAATCTACAAATGAGGTATTTCTCCTTTTAGAGTGAATATCTTTACCTGCCTGATGGTTTGTTGTTTTTAACCGTTTTCCTGTCACGTGTAAATATATGTAAATATGTCGACGCCATGAGGAGCGTCGTGCTGTACATAAATAAATAAATAAATGAATTAATAAATAAAGCATTTAAACACATCAGCCTCCTCCTCTGAATCCTCTCTTCTCAGAATAAAGCGTGACTGACTCATGTGACCACTCGTCATGCATCAACCGCTACTTATAGATAATGACCGGCTGCCAGATAAACACTCCACCACCATGTGTGTGTGTGTGTGTGTCTGTAGGAGAAGGATTTTCATGTCGTAAGTCGACCTGCTGGGAAGACTGTGGCTGGTGGCCTTCTGCCTGCAGGCTGCTGATAAGAGGCTGGAGCTCTCAGCTATCTGACCCTAACTACAGTGAACTGTTGTTTACATCCACCTGCTGTGTATTAGCTGTGATACCGTCAGTGTCCAGTAGAGGGCAGCAGACAACAACACAATAACAAGCTGTTCTTACCTGTTTGAGTTCAAGCTGCTTGTCCACTGGAGGTCAGCGTCCCATCAAACCTGCAAACAACAGGAAATCCTTTATAAAGGATGTGGATAACACGGTTTCATTGTACAGTTCATTAAACAATCTTGTAAAGGGACAGTCAAAGGGACAATCAAATCATGGCTACTTGGATGAGTGGGGAAACTGTCCAGTCCAGTTGCCCTGGTTGCAACTTTCAGCAACTTTAAAGGACAAAGAGTTGCTCTGATTGGTTGGAGGACTGTCCATTTACATGCAGAGGTATTTTATTTCCTGTGAATTTGTTGAAACACGCCTCATAATGAAATCCAGAGGGAGTGTTACCAGACTGATATTCAGGAAGAGTCGAGTCATTTAGCAAACTCCACCGCCCCCTTGTGGACAAACATGGGAAATGCACATTGATGTTAAATATAAAAATAGATTATTAACATTTTAAAGTGACCACATGTAACCCATTACTTGATTTATGCCGTGAAACATTAGATTACATTTGATCATTATCTGTGTTAAAGAGATAAAAAGGAGAAGATGCTTTAAATTAGAAATTCTAACTTTGACAAACCAGCTGTGCACTGACAGCTGATTATCTTGGCTGAAAAAGAGAACAAGCACATTTTACTTTGATTTAACATGTGTCCTCTCTGTTCTCAGTTTTTGCAGCGTAACAATGAAAACGTAATTATTAAACCTGAATAAATCAAACTTATAATTCACTGAAACTTATAAATTTTCTCATTTATTCAGCTTGACACTTATAGACTTTCCTCTTTCTCATCATAATGACCCTTTATAGTTTAAATCTCATCCTTCCTTCATCCAATCTTCATCCTATTTAACTACTTAACCTTGTGAACTGTAAATAATTTATTATTATTATTATTATTCTATAGTCAGACTTTGTTTTACTTGATAAGTTGCAGTTTGAAAGATGCTATAATCATATTTCACTGCTGCTCTACCTCGTTCATGTGACAAACATTCTCTTTATTTCATCTTACTGCTTTGAAATTGAAATTTGAAAATTAAAATGTAATAACTAAAACTGTATGTGCGTGAGGACCAATGAAGACTTCTCTTTCCTGGTGAATTCTCATGAACATATGCCTGAAAGTAATGCACACGTTTAATGGAGAACTTAGCAATAACACAGTATTTCAATTACGCTGCTCACAACAGAGGGTTGTCCACAAACCAGAGGGTTAGTGGTTCGATCCAGCGAATGGGTAAATGCGTCTGTGACTGTAAAGCGCTTTAAGTACCAAGAAGTAGAAAGGCACTTTATAAAACAAGACCATTTACAGTTTACCAGAACCCTGCTCCAACATGGAGGTGGCAGAGACACATCTCTCATCCTGCCTTCCAACTCTCAGCTGTAATTTCTTGTGTCTTCTCTCCTCTGTCATCAGTCTATCTCCTTTCTCAGTCACCATCTGACCATCGTCCTCCACCGCTGTTTATCTCCTCCCTCTTCTCCTTCCTGTCTTTATTTTCAGTCTAAATGTCTGTGATTTTCCCTCCTGGCTGTGACCCAGTGCAGCTGAGAGTCTGCCCCCGCCCCAAAACCAGCCCAAACCCATCATCAGCTTACGTACTGTACACTGTCCTTTAGCTTTCTGTGTGAAGTTGAACTGTAGTTGTGTGTTGCTGCAGTTTCCACGCTGACTCTGTAAACCAGGTGCTTGGTAGAGCTCGTCATAGAAAGATGCTTCTAGGCTAACTACACAGCTAACTACACAGCTAACTACACCGCTAACTACACCGCTAACTACACAGCTAACTACTGCCTTCACATGGTACTCGGGAGCTTGTTGTTACAACGTGTTAAGTGAGGCACACAAAATGTTTTTTGTTCTAAAGGTCATGAGAACAACGCTGCTGGAGGCCACCGAGGCTAACGCTTTAGCAAGCTAACAACCTGATAATTCATAGAAGGAAATGAAGAGTCGCAACTGAAAGATGAACATTCACATTTTCCTCAGACCGTGAAACAATGATAATATATTAGCTTTAGCATCCACTACTACCATTTCTTGAAAACGTCAGTGAACACATCACAGCTAAACCTGAGCTCAGGAAAAGTCACATGAAGAAAGCTAAAGCTACGGACAGAGTCACAGAAACATGGCTAACAACACGAGTCATTTCACACAAGTAACTTCACATGGAAACGTGGCTCAAGGTACAGAAAGGTGGCTAACAACAGAAACAGAAAGATGGCAAAGAACATTCATGGAAAAATGGCTAACAACACAGCTGAAGTCTCAGACATATGACAGCACAGCTAACATCATGTAAAGAAGGCTAATAACAGCTAAAGTCAGAAAGGTTTGAACTGAAAGTGGTGGCTATCCTCAACTAAAGCTAAACCTGAGCTAATTATTTCTAATAATAATAATAATAATAATAATAATAATAACTGTCATTTTGCACAAATAAATCTGCCTTTTTGCACAAACCACTACCTCACCAACTTATAGTTTTTCCTAAAGTTTTTAGCAATCTGTTTATTTGTAAATTTTTTATTCCACCACCACAGTGTATATACAGAATGTCTTTATATTTGTTGTTATTTTTTTGTATATATTTTTCCAATCAGTACTTGTGTTTTTTTATTCCCCCGGTAATTTTTAAGTCGTCACTGTTTTTGCATATATTTTTGACAAATTCGGTGCTACTGTGACAAGTTAATTTCCCATACGTGGGATCAATAAACATGTCTTATCTTATCTTAAATGAAATCACGAACCGATAATTCATTCAGACAATAATATGGGGGGAAACTAAATTAGTTATAAAAGAGAATAAAAATACAAAACAACTGAGAATCTGATAGCATCTAATGTTTGAGTGGTTAAACTGCCTCTCTAATCTGTACTTTGTGTTTTCATTTGTTATATTATATGAAATTTAACTGAGCACTAACCCCAGATTATTCAGAACTGGAGAACAATATGTGTTTGTTTTATTTCCGCAAGTGTTTTCAAAGCATTACATCCTGCTGTCTTGATTTACAGTCAGTTACAGCTGCTCTAGTTACTTCATCAGTTCAATTAGTGTTTAAATTCATTCGTTCTTTGACAGATTTTTAATTAATATTTTATTTGGAGCTGAGACTTGCACTTTCTTTCTTTCTTTCAGTTACCTTACCTACCTTTAACCTACCGTATAAACTGACAAACAAAATAATAAAAAAGGGGAAACGTAACCCTAACCTGCTTCAGAACAATAGCTGGAAAGAACAGACACGGTTATACAACCTCTGTTCTTGACATTTTCAGTGTCCCTGTTAAATGTGAGCATCAGCTGAAATGAACAGCTCATCTGTGGCCCTCGGTCTCTACATGGAAATGCCTCTCGTTTCCCTCAGGACAGAAAAACAACAACAACAACAACTAAACCACTTCTCTGCTGTCTGTCATTCAAAGCCCTTTAATGAGAACAGTCCTCGGCTCTGTGGAAATTACAAACAGCCCACACACACACACACACACACACACACACACACACACACACACACACACACACACACACACACACACACACACACACACACACACACACACAAACTAATCTGCCAGAGAGTCTTTCATTCAGGATTAACAAGACTGTAAAAGAGCAAATCACCGCTGGTAATTCAGCCGTTACAAAACACTGATGGAGGAGGAGGCGGCGGCGGCTCGGAGAAGAAGCGAGGAATAAGTGGACGGCAGCGGGCGACTGTTTGCATCGGGAATAAATGAAAATGTAGATGTGGTGGAGACGACAGGTTCATTAAAACAGGAATTCATTCTAAATGAGAGTTATAGATTTAATGTTACTACTCGAGAATATTTGCACTAGTTATCTTGTATTATATGCATCTTTTTTGATTTTTTTTTTTTAATATATATTTAGGCATCTGGGTGGACGGCAAAAGAAGAATTTCATTGTACAGAGAAACATGTTTCTAAACTGTGAACATGACAATAAACTCTTTGTATATTGAATCAAGGTCAGCTGAATATATTACTTAAAGTGCTTTTGCACCAACCAATCAGAGTGAACAAATTAAACTCCACGGTGCTCAGATGACATGTACGACTACGGTTACTCTTCTGTCTGTCACCACATTAAGCCACGCCCACATGATTTGATTGGCCCGGCAGATAATGGCAGGAGCAGAATCACTTCTCAACAGTGAGACTCCAGAACAACAACAACAAAAACAACGTCTGGTTTCTATGGCTGAGGACAATACTTCTTCAATCTTGAACGCTGAATAAAACGATCTGATCAGATTTATATAAATATATATAAACATTTACATACCTCAGATCATGAATCACTGTAGATCACTACATGGACAAAGTGGCTCTGCTGCTGTGGAGCATCAAACCTGCTGGAAATAGAACAGAAGAAGAAGAAGAAGAAGTTGTCAGCTGAAGAAGACGAACCGAGATGTCTCCACGTCTCCAACGTTGCTGTCCACGTGGACTCCAGCTTGGTTTATCATGTCAAACACTTCTTGTTTCAACAACTGAAACTCTAAACATCAACCTTCTCATCGGGTCAGTCTGCTCTGATAGAGATGGTAATATGAGACACTTTTATTCTGATTATTAGAGCGGACAACACGTTGCTCAGTCTCTTCTAAAGTTTGGCAGTATACCGACTTTTTAAGTTAAGCTTGTTTCTCAGATCTGATAAATAAATATATCCTCAAACAAGATATAGAATGACACAACGCCAGAAATAACAGGAGTATTGTTGCTAACAGATATGTTCAGTGTCTGAGTCCACTTGTTGGCTGTTCCTTTGGTGATTAATACACTATCAATATCCTGTGATTTATTTAATTAAACAGGACAGTCACTGAGAGAATACTCAACATTATTTGAAATATTAAACTACTTCCATAACCATTTTCCTGAAACAATACTTGAGCTTGATGATTTGGTGATGAAAAGTGAATAAATGCAGAAAATACATATTAACATTTTGGAAACAAAAGGACTGTCAATTAAAAAATAATAATACATGTTAAGAAAATCTCTATTTCCATGCACTGACTGTCTTTTTGGCTACTAAGATTTTATTTATATTGTTTTACTTTGAATTTACATAGACAGGAAAAAAAAACAATAAATAAAGCAATATAAAAACTAACAAGGACCTAATAAGTAAATTTAGAACAAATAAAACAAACAAAATTCGCCTATTTATTTTTTAAATATTTCTTAATTAATTGAACGGCAAGGCATCCAGTCAACTTAAAGTTTAAATCTGATAAAAACTAAAACTAAAAAACTAAAAAGGACAGACGTTCTTCCAACATTCCACCACCGACCGTTAACGACATTAACCGGCGCCATGTTTGTTCCTGGTTTCAGCTCGTTATCGTCAGAGTTTAAATCCTTACCTCCGGTGTTAGCTGTGGTTTATTCGGCTCCAGTGAGAAGAAACAATCGTGGCTGTGTTGGTGGATTATATCTCGCTGATTCGGCTCAGTGGAAAAACAAAGAAGCAGAAGAAAGAAGAAGCAAATGTTTGTGTTCCTCAGCTCCACAGGTGAACCGGCGCCATTTTTGAATCTAGTAGTATTTATAATGTGGTGGGTTGGGCTAATCTAGGCCACGCCCCTTCTTTACAGTTACTGCGGAAGTCTAGTTTTGACTACTTTTTCTGTGATTTTTAATAAATCTGCCACTTGAAATTAATTTAACGTGTCAATGCAACGTCTCATCAATTTATTACAAAAATATTATTTATTTTATTATATTTCGTCTTGTTTTACTGATCTTTGCTAGCTCTTTTAAGCTTTTTTTGAGTGACTGTTGGTAGCTACTCTTAAATAATACACTCTGTAAGATGCTGAAAACATTATTCATCAACCAGAAATATCTCTGTATGTGTAATGTAGTGAATTATATGAAGTGCTGCTTCTTTGAGCTTATGTAAAACTAAATGTAGTGATTATATGTGTACTGTACATCTGATAATAAATAAATAAAATGCTAAAGAGAATGTGTAGCTTTGGGTAATTCCTGTGAATTAAATACAGGCAAACAAAACAGAACGAAAGACAGGTAGCTTTTTATAAATCTTTTTATTTTTATCATTAGTGTTTTAGGCATTTAATTTCCAAAAAGAATGTTTCAGTTCCATTGATAAGACAGTTTACAGTGATTGGGCTCCACATAGAGTATATGACATGCAATTAAGGAGAAAATAGCGTAAGAAGAACTCATAATTTACATTCTTAACCTCTGCACCCTGAAATTGTTTTCACCCTGAATTTACAAAAAAAAAAAAACAGAAGGACCCCCTTTGATTCATCTGTAAGAACGTATTTTTCCATGTCCTTCTGAGTCTTTCCTCTGTTTCACCTCGCTGTCGGTGACAACAACAAACCTGTAAACGTTGCCAATTGAGTGGGTGGGGTGCGTACGGCCAAACTAAAGGGACTGCTGCCAGGTATTGAACACCTTTAGGTAGCTGAGAGATGCCATAACAGTTGCCGGTGTAACATTTTCACGTGTTCTAGTGCAAACGCCAACAAGACTGGAATGTATTCTGATGAGTTCACCGAAACCCCAACTCCCACCTGAGGGAAATTAAACTCCGCGGCGGTGCTGGACACAGTTAAACCCTGTACGTTTCTAAATTCACTGGCAGGATTCAGCAGGGCAGTAAATATTCACATGCTTGTGCAAAAAAAATATAAAAAAAATGTTACACACAAGACAAAAGTCATGACATCTTTCCTTCAGAGTTCAGCCTTTAAAGGAAAGTTTTAATCCCAAAACATTCCCCTCCATACATCTTTATCTTATGTTTTTCTTCTTCCTTTGTCTTGATATTTTATTTTATAGTCGTGAGAGATATCACCAACAGAGAGGGGTGTGGGGGGGTGGACTGTTGTTTTCAGTGGCAGTTTCCAAGCTTGTTTCTCAGATCTGATTGTTTGTGGGCTCCTGACAACAGAAGATGCTTTGATAATCCAGTTTTTTAAAACAGTTGCAGTCTCCCCTAAAAGAATAAATTAAAATAAACCACCAATGGCAGCGTTTCAGAGGATTTTAACGTCTTTCATTTCAAATTTTCATCTCTCTCATTCACCCACGTCTACTTTAGGAAAATATACAGTTTAAATCCCTATTCTCTATAACGTCCTACTTAAAAAGACTTAAAACTCCTTGCTTTTTTTTAATTTATTTATTTTTTTAACAGTACCATCTATCTAAACCGAACAGCCACGGAGGCTCTCCACAAACACAGAAGTATCTCATGCAACCAGAATGAATTAGAACGACGACGACGACGACACATCACGCCAGGACAAGCACAGGTGCGACAGATGAGTTACCACGAACCTCACATACAGGTGACATGGTAATAGCCCTTTTCAAAGGCAGTTCACACGCTGTGACGCCTCGAGACGAGTCCCGTACAGAGACTATTTTACATACAGGGGATGTATGGCTGTAGTTTCCATGAGGGGCTCATGACATAAGCCTAGTCCGGGATCTTCTCTCCAACCAGGAAAGCAGCGCTCGATTAAGCTTATTCCACTTGACCTTGAGTACATGACAATAAATCTGATTCTCCTAAAATAAATAAATATATAAATAGCACACTAAGCACCAAAATCAACATCTCAACGTCTGCACACGTCCTCCAACACGAGTGCATCATAGTCAAATAAATCTCTCTGCAGGTTGGTCTCTTTAAGAGAGGAAAAAAAAAAAAGATCTGCGTGAAATATTTTACACTGAAATAAATAAAAATGGAAACTAGGAACTAGTTACGGTATCTATTCTCTTTTAATTGCACGTCTCTCGTTTTTCTTTTTAAAAAGCTTCAACGTTAGCTCCACGTATTCTCAAATTAAGGCCGAGATCACAGAGGACAGTTTTAGTTCTGCTGGCACGAGTCGGTTTGTTGATTTCTTGGAGGATTGACGGGTTTAAATCAGTCGAGGTAAAGTTAATGTGACAATTTAGAACAGAACAGAATAGAAACACCTTTTTGGTTTACAGTCGACATTTGAAACTGGCCTAAACTTCTTGACAATAGACTTTTTTTTCACAGCAGAAATCTTGCCTTTTAATTAATACCCTTAATGATAACTGGGCTTAATTTAGTCTCTCATTAACCCACGTCGATACCAGGCGCCTGGAAAGAGCTCAATAAATGGAATGCGACCTGTGTTGCTGTTTTCTACTCATGCATCGTCTGTGCATTTATTTGTGGTATTTCAAGTTTACTTTTAAAACCAGAAATGAAAAACTGGAAAAAACAAGAAACCTCTCTTTTAGAATTTAGAAGTCCTTCACTGAACCAGGAAGTAGTCTGCAACATCTGGAGTTTCCAGGTCTCTCTGGTCCAGGAGGTAGTCTCCATGGTGACCACTGGTCCAGGTGTCTCTGGTCCATGGATCATTGTGTTCAGCTCTAAATAAACCTGGTTCTTCTTCAGATTCACAAGACAAACACTCAGGGAGAAATTCAAATGACCAGATACCTTGAGTCAGAAAGTCTAAAATTACATCTGAATGTTGTTCCAGAGTCATGTCCGTGCTCCGTTTAGACCATAGACTGTATACAGATGGACGGCAGAGCTGCTCCTCTAACTGTAACTGGTGGAAGTAGAGCAGAGCGTAGTATTAATTAAAATAAAACAAGAGCGAGTCTGGACTAAGTGTGGGCGGGGCATCGATATCGACTCTGGCTCCAAACTCGCAAGATGGCGCCGCCCGTATCCCCGGGAAAATAACATCAGTTTGGCCAATGAGAGGAAGGAAGTGGAGACGTGTTGTCAATATTTATATACAGTCTATGGTTTAGACTCCTTTAGTTCTCTTTCTGGTTTCATTTTTCATGTATAAAATAAAATAAATTTACTTGTTAAGTAGTTTTTGAGAGTCTAAAACCAAACTTGAAATACCAGAAGATGCCCAGAACGTTGCCCCGGTTGCCCCGTGAGCTCCCTGAACAAAACACAGGCCTTAATCTACAACTTGACTCGATCCAGTGAACGCACGACATGCTAATGTCTGAGAATAGTTCACATTTAGCCTGCAAGAAGCTCGTCCAGCAGAAAATAATAAACACAACTTTCTTTGTGATCTCGGCCTCCACTCACACAACATCCGACACAAGCCCGTCACAAAACAAAAGCCCAAATCTTTCTGGATCCAATGCACACGTTCTGTTGCCTGGAGACTCCCACACAAACAGGAAATCTAATTGTCTTTTTTTTTTTTTTTTGTCTTTTGGCATTTGGTGTATTCTCTCCTCTACCAAAACATCTTGCATGCTCAACATTTGAAAGGAATGTGTTAAGTATTGTTTTTTTTTTAGTTTAGTTTTCATTTACTTGTACACATGGCACGACTGGGAGGCCGCCTCAGCGTCCGCCTGTGCAGGAAATGGTTCAAGGACACATTTAAAGAGTATAAACCCGGACTATATGAGCCAGCGACATGGTCTCACACCACGGACACGTAGAAAGACACACACACACACACATAGAAACACACACGGTAACACATGTAGTACACACAAACACTTAGAACAATGGCTTCTTCTTCTTCTTTTTTTTCTACATGTTTAAAGATACAAGAATGGTGAGGATCCACAAACAGATATGCAAAGATCTTTTTTTTTCTCTTTTCTATATTTTTTTTTTCTTCCAGAAAACAAACGATGAGACGATTAACAATGCTGAAATATTCTCTCTTTTTCTTTAAAATAATTTTAATTATTGCAATCTAAACAATATGGCTTTGTCTAGTGGAAAGTCCTATCTGAGCTAGAAAATGAAAAACAAGAGGAAAATGTGTTTGTTTTTTTGTTTTTCAACTTTTATATTAGTGCTTATTTTTAATCCCTACAGTTGTTCTAAATCACAGACTCATGGAACAATGTGTTAATCATAGATCGTTGCATAACTAGCCACTGAAAAGCCACCGGTTCATTTTTCATTTAGAGAAATGACCAACATGCTCTGTTTTTAATCCATAAACGTTTACATATTAATTCACTAAATAGAGATCCATTTACAGCACGTCTATTCAAATGCTAGAGGACAAATCACTGTGATATTCTCGTGGGATTAAGAGATGCAGGATGCAGAATATATAGTATCTCCTCAGTCTACCGTTATCTAGACCTGTTTAGGCGTGGAATACTTTAGTTTTTTTAAATATATATATATATATATTTTATCACGGTGGTCTTTGGGATGCATGCACACGCTGAACGGTTCTGCAGAGGTTCTCCTGCGTGTCTTTGTTTAGGGGGTGGTGACAAAAGAAATGGTCTCACCAGTATTTCTTTGGTCTTGATGAGTTTCAGTCGAGGTGCACGTTGGTGAAGGGGGGAAAGGTCAGCTCAGGCGGGATGGGAATGAGACAGTTAGTTGCATTGAAATAAATTAAAACCACGGAAACCAGCCACCCACCAGACGCTGCCTGGATTTTGCATTCGAAAAGAAATAAATGGTTTTAGAAAATCAAGTTCTCAATGTAGAATCTACTTTTAGACGGCGTGACGGGTGATGGCAACACGTACGGTACCGGCTAGCCCCAGTTTCCCAGCGGTCGATGCTTTGATTGTCGATGAGGATCACGAAAATGCAAATCAGAAAGACGTCTGAAGCGATTTCATCCTGTAAATAAGATGAAGACAAATAAAAGGTATTCATGCAGTCTGTGAAGGTTCTCCTGACCCGGACGGCTGAAGCTGAACCGAGAGCGTGAAGGCGTTTCGCTGCTCATCCAAGTAGCTCCTTCGGTTCTAAATAAAAAAAAAAAACTGAACTGATAAAAGCTGCTTGGATCAAAACGTCTTAAAAAAAGTTGCCCTTACTTCACCTTTAATCTGAGGGTGTAGAAAGTGGAAAAGAAAGTGGAGCAAGGCGGGACATGTCCCTCAAACATAACGGTGAATTATGTTTTTAAATCATTTACTGCTAGGGCTCTGGAAAAACCCAACGATATTCCTCCCACACATCCTAATATCAAATATATTATTCCAAAAGTGTCCAGTCTTGTATCTTTGAACGACAACCGACAACCCTACGCCTGTTTGACTCTAAATGAAACCCTCATTTACAATTCCTCTGTCCAGAGGAGATGATATGAAGGCACATGTTCTAAAAACTCAAACGTTTAGATTTTTTTCATTTTTTTTTTTCCGATATAAAGACCGACACCAGGTTCATAAAAGTAGAAAACACCCACTGGAATGAAGAAAACATGCTCCATCTACTGGAAACACGGTGGCAGTGCCGTCTCAAAAAAGAAACTAAAAACACAGACGTTAAGAGGACGAGCGTCCACTGTCCGTCCTTTAAGGGAATACTGTTTGCCACCAGTCAAAATGTCCGTTTTTAATGGGTGTAGAAAAAAAAGAAACACTAATTGTAAGAAATGTGCTAAGTGGCAGTGGAAAAGTTGGACAACGATTGTGGCAAATAAAAAGGGAGAAGAATCATTGAGGAGTAGAAAAGAAGAAAGTAAAAGATTTCTAGAAAGGCAGTGTGTAGCCCCTAACAGTTTGACAAGGACCCCCCTCCCAAATCTATTTAGCTCCCAGCGACTTCTCCCTGAAACCCTTCCTGCAATACAATCTACCTCCTCTCAACCCAAAAGTCCCCGACACAAAGATCCCCCGCATCCCTTTGCCCTGCAGCCTGGCCCAGGCCACACCGGACCCCGACTTTAGGGTTCGCTTGACGTCGTCTCGGATGTTGTCTTCTACTTCTTAAGCATGTCCTGTAGAGGTCCGGGCAGGAACTTGAGGACGGTGTCAAAGATGCTCTCCTCGTCCTCCTCGTCGTCGTCTCCGCAGCCTCGCGGGATGGCCTTCTTCGGGCGCGTCAGCGACCCCTCGCAGGCCTGCTCCATGGCCGCCTTCTCCTCCGCCTCCTTCTCCTCCTTCTTCTTCAACCCGTACTGGACGAAGAGAAGACAGAGATGAAACTACAGAGAACAAACGGCTCCTAGCGCAACAAGGATGCAAGAAAGATTAACAACTGGAGATTTGATCCAGTGTCATAGAACAAAATTATGTATCAGGCTCCTTTAGCTCAACAGAAAGGCAGAGAAATTAAGTTTAAAAAGAACCTTTGATTGTGGATCAGGACTTTTTTACTACTACTTTTACTGAAATCACTGCAACAGAGAAGAGAGGAGACGCCTGAGTAGATGGTGTGTAGGAGGCAGGAGGACGGAGAGATTTCCGAGCTTGTTCGGCTGCTGAGAGACGAGGAGGTGTTTTGTGGTTTGTGTAGTTTAATTTCTGCAGGTTATGGTAGTTTAATGGTTGTGTGTATGAGTTATCCTCATGTCAACCTGAGCCCTGTGTGTGTGTGTGTGATGTTTGGAAAGGACCGACTAGTAAGATTAGCATTTATGGAGATGTTTGACTCTAATGTGGGAACAGTGCACCTAAAGAATTCTGTTGAAATCTATGTGACGTAAAAAAAAAAAACGTTTGTATAACTGGTTTTGATGCAATAAAGCTCTAAATTCACAACTTCTTCCTGCATTTAAATCATATTCCTGGAAACATAAAACTGTCACAAACAGGACTAGAAGGAAAAGAGACGATCTGCTGGCTGACAAGTGCACAACGTTTTTACGTCAGGCTGCAGGGATCTGAAGCAGTAGCAGTAGCACGACTCTGGCTGCATATAATGCGTCAAAAAGGACATCTAAACGTCCATCCTGGGGTGACGTCTTACCTTGTCCCTGATGGTCTGTCGTACTTTTTCCCTCTCCGCCTCCATGCGGGCGTGTTTGGCCTTCCTCTCCTCCTCCTGCTGCCTCAGCGCCTCCTGCCGCTCCTCCTCCTTCTTGGCTGCGTCCGGGTCCTTCTCCTCCTCCCCGCCCAGCATCTTACCCATGTCTTTGGTGGCCCCTGGACAGAAGGTGGAAAAAAAAGGGGTACAGATAGCAGAGGTAAGTAGGAGCTTTTGCACAGCGACAACCGTTAACAAAGCCAGCAGGCACCCGACGAATCTGGTGGCATCTGGATTTGGATTGTCCTTCAGCCAGGAGCAGCACCAGGTCCCAACGGCGACACTCCAGACCAGCTGTCTGCCATAAACACATTTCTGGATCATCAGATGTACTGCCACCTACTGGACTGGAGGGGAGCAGGGTGTTGAGAAGATTCATTTTTTGATATATCACTAGACTAATTTGTCTAATCTGACAGTCAGTACTCTCAAGGAAACTTAAAGTTAATTAAAAAAAAGGTTCCTGGGGTCTAGAAAGTTCTGGAAAATCAGTTTGCTTTAAGTGAGTAGCCTACAGTCAATGTGAAAGTTTAAACTTGAAGTATCAAAGATGAAATCCTGCAGCTGAGCTACAGTGCAACAGTCAATGATGTGCACCAAAGACAGCCTTCATTTTTTGACATATCAGCAGACTAATTTTATGGTGGAGATTGACAATTAGTGCTCTCAAGGTTCCTTGAAAAAAGTTCCTGGGGAAAATCAGGAAAATCGACTCCAGTCTGTCCTGCTCACCTTGCAGCTAACTCTAAGCTCACTGAGGAGCAGCTAACCTTTTAATAAACACATAAAATGTCAGATTATTGACAAACACAATGAAGAGCAAGAGAGAAATTCAATTCCACAGCGCTAAGACGACATGTAAGATTACCGTTACACCTATGTCCATCACCACATTAAGCCACGCCCCCAAACGATCTGATTGGCCGGGCAAATCTTCGCAGGAGCAGAATCAGTTTCTAACAGAGAGACTCCAGATAAACTCCACCACAAAACAAATCGTTGATCTGGCTTCCAAGCCGAGACGTTGCATCCAATAGAGAATACAGAACGAACCCTGAACTCTGATGTTATTTAGAGAAAACTGTGTGCGTTTGCAGTTCTGAGGATTACGTGGCAACACTCGGGGTTCCTCGAGGCGTCTTGGAAGACAAGAAGGAAGAAGAACAGCCAGCTGGAAACGTGACAAAGAACCACTGAGACGGGAGGAAGACATGTTCCTGCGTCCGGTGTCGGCCATCTGTCAGCTCTACCTGTAACCTCCATGTTCAGGTCATAATCTCCACTTTGTATTTATAAGTTTCTGGACAAAGGACACGGTAGAAAAAAAATTTGATCTCAAGCTTTCAAACACTGGATTTCAAAGATGTTTTGCAGTGTCCTATTAAGGCATGATCATAATCCCATTATCTCCAATAAATTCAAACCAACATTTTCCACTGACTCTTTTTTTTTTCCTACTGTGGCTGTGAAATCCTTCTTCTATAGTTTGTATTTATTGCAGACTGACTGGAGATTGGGAGTTGAAATGCCTTGCACGGAGGCGCCTCTGCAGCGGTTCAATCTCCTCTTTCTCCAAAAACAATCTCACCTCTTCATCTGTCACAGGAGCCGCTTTCCAGACGTGAAAGGAACTCCCTTGGGCTTATCAATAGTGCTGTTGTTACCAGCGTCTGATCGATAGTAAATACAGGGACCGCCTGAGAGAGTATGAATTATGGATTCTCCAGCAGAGAGAAAACTTTATCTGAGTATTGATCTTGTGCTCTGGCGCTGGTGAGAGGAGAGGCTGGCTAGCTGGCTGGCTGGCTGGCTGGCGGCCTGGTTTACCGGCTCGTTACCCTTTCTTTCGCCAGAACCAAACCAGAGGCTGACGGATGTAAACAGCTGTGTGTTTTCTACAGCTGTGCACCGACATTAAATTTAAATTAAACCTTGAAACGCTGAAAACCTGCAGATGATAGAGGTGCACACGTCTGTGGAGGTTCTCAGTCCTGCAGATCGTGGTACATCCAAACAAACTGGACGTTTCTTCAAAGTCTTCAGCTCTAAAAGTGTTTGGCATATAAATATGTGTTACCCTTGTTTCAGCTTTGATTATTTTTTCATATACCGTGACCTGGATGACTGAGAACAAGTTATTTATCTGATAGTGGTTGTGTTGAGTGCACATTCCTGCCCGGTCTGTAGACTTTACACCGGGTTGAAGTTGTATAAAAGAAAAACGGAGCAACTGTCAATGACAACTGTCAATCATCATGATGTCACATCCTGTTTTTATAGCGTTAAATAACTTAAAGGAAATGTCTCAGAAAAACAGACAGTTAAATATTATTATTATCATTATATTAACCTGAAAAGCCCGAAACCATCCTTGAAATTAATTTATTTGACGTGTTTTAGTTCACCCCAAGTCCCGCCCACTAACACGGAGGAGGCGGAGCTTTTGACCTATACTGCAGCCAGCCACCAGGGGGAGCTGTCATGCCCTCCACTTATTCTACAGTCTTATGGCAGGATCACAGAGCAGTAGATTCTTAGGGGAGTTTAATGTTTGTTTCTACTTCCTGCTTCACTTTCAACAATTGCGACTGAAAACATTTGCCAAAATATCGCCGTCGTCACGTCACATTTCTGAAACATCACCTCAGTTAACCTTTCCTCGATGTTTTCCATCTTTACTGATCCAAAACAATCAAATAGAAAATTGCAGAGATGGAGAAGCAGCCAGAAATACTGAAGAGGAAGCATGCTACTACCAAGCGAACCAATCACAGCTCTTGCTGTTTGCGTCGCAGCAACGTGCAGTTACATTTCTGGGGAGATGTACGTCAGGCTACGGCGTTAGGGTCTACATAGGGTCTGGGCTGCTGACTCGACCTTCTATTAGAGACGTGTTGTTGTTTCAGGTACATGTGAGACATGAAATAAAACCCTGTCCAAACCCAACAGTTTGAAATGATCATATGCCAACACTATCCATCTGTAGCTGTTCTCACATTTGTTTCCAGAACTGTCCGGTAGCCTACAGTGTTGAAATAAAGCATCTTCTATCTGCCAGGAACTGAATCAGCTGAGAGATGACTGCCTGTGATGATTTTTTAGTTGTTGTTTTTTGAAGCTCCCTCCATCAGCACCCTGCTGCGCTAACAGTCCGGCCTTGTTCAAGTGAACGGCGGGGTTCTTTTAATTAATTACTAAGTACACGTATAAAAACACCAAGGACCCTTTACTAACTTAACTGTGTACGATCACACACACACACACACACACACACACAGTTCCAGAGCATATGTTGTGTGTTTGAGTGTGTTAACACAGTGAAGGGTCCACAGCGGACAGTCTGACCTTAACCCGACTCCCCAGCGAGTCCTAGGGAACATTTCGACGCCCCCAACCCCCCCACCAGCTGAGTGCTAATTTGTCAACCTCAGGTTTGCTGCCACCACGCAGCGCTGCAGGGCAATTAGAGCCACTGCATGGGCGCGCTGCTGCAGAGCGGCAGCCCCCGGGTCGAACAAACCCGAGAGAGAAACCGCAGCCTCCTTGCAGCCACATTTCTTCTCCTTTGGTGTTCAAAGAGGTGGTAATTCACGTTTTTATAGCCTTACTGCAATAAATAACCACAATATACAACATATCTGAAAGGAGTGAAAGGGTTGGTGATTGATAATGATGACAGAATCAATATTTAATGATCCTCCAGGCTTCAGAAAGAAATCTACATTCAGTCAGGCGCTGATCCAGAACAAAACCGTCACACTAAAAAAAAAGAAACTACTCTTTGTAGTACAGTTTGAACGACACGGAAACATTTCCTGGACGCCTTGAGGATCTCCAGCGTCGCCACTTAATCCTCAAACATTATTTTATCTGAATAATGTCAGGGTTTGTGCAAAGACAGTGGAAAACTAGCTGTTTTCTCTTTAAGTGAAAGAAACTAGATTAACCAATTTAATTGTCGTAAAGTTTAGACAAATTAGTCAGCTGATATATGAAAGAATTACGTCTGTTTTTTTGGTGCACATCTACTCAATAACCAAACCTAAATTAGAAGACTGTGCGACAGCGATAGAAGGGATCAGAGCTGTGCTGAGCCTGGAAGAAAGTTGTTCTGTTCTTCAGTCTCTCCGCTGGGAAACTGATTATTCAATTAAATTTTTTATATATAGCATCAATAACAATTAGGGCCGGGACTTTAACGCGTTAATTAAGATTAATTAATTACACAGAAATAACGCGTTAATTTTTTTTAACGCATTTTAATCACACTTATTTTTGCACCGCGGAACGTTTCTCACTGGATGAGTTTCGGCGGACCGATTATACTGGAGCACCAACTAGCGTTCATTACCAGTGTCCTCAACAAGCAGCGGGTGCTCCCGTCCCAAAGCACTCACAGGCGGTCAGTCTCACAGTAGCCCCGCGCAGCAGCGGTCAGAGCAGAGAGGGAGAACCACGCCACCGCGTCCAGACTGCAAACGAATGACGCATGCGCAAAGCTGCCGCTGATCGCGCCCTGGTTTACAGAGCGGGATGTAAATGTTTCTTCACTGTCACACTAAAATAAATAATAAAATAATAATCCATTTAGATTGTTAATTTTGTCAAGTAAAAACCGTTTGTACAAAAAATGTTAAAAATATTCTAGTTATGGCAAAAAATGCTCATGTTCTTCTGTGCCTGTGACTTGTAGGCTAGAAACTAAACCAAACTTAAGAAAACTAAAAAAAAAATTAAAAAAAAAACTTAAGTTACTGTGCCAGAGTGTCTCTTTAGAGTCATTTTGCCAATACCAAGCCCGGATAAAGGAGGCGCGTTAATAATACAGCGTCCATCACAATTACATCCAAAAGGTAAATTATGCAAATTAGCCGATGACGTCATTTAGCGACTTCTAGCGACTTTTAGGACAGCCAATAGCTACTTTCCTTTCCTGAGGAGTTGGCAACACTGTTCATTACTTCAGACAACAACAAACCACAGTGAACATGAAAGAAGAAGCTGATGAGACCGCTTTGGTTGGCCCCGTGGATGGGAAATTTAGTCATTATTCAATGGTATACTAAAAATCCATATGAAAAAAATTACTTCTCACTGTTCTCAGGTCAAATATTTATATGCGATTAAAATGCGATTAATTAATTACAAAGCCTCTAATTAATTAGATTAATTTTTTTAATCGAGTCCCGGCCCTAATAACAATACAAACTGTCTCAAGACGCTTTACAACATCCGATCTGAAACCCGGCCTGAAACCCCCAGAGCAAGCCTGAAGGTGACGGTGGCAGGAAAAACTCCCTTTTAACAGGAAGAAACCTTGAACAGAACCTTAAGCTCATATGGAGGAACCCATCTGCCATAGGCCGACCGGGACTCACTTCATTTTACTTCTTCCACTCAGCAGACAGACATCTTCTTAGATTTTTGTCAGCTTTGACGCTAGCCACTGCTCCTTTTAAAACAAAAGAGGAAGAAGGCGTTTTGCTGCTACATGGACTTGGTTTTGATTAGAAGAAGATTAAAAGATCGAGGGGCCAGTAGAGCTACGTCTGGTCTCCCTCCTGTTTAAATTGATTTCCACAGTGGCAGTGACAACCATCTGGGGCAGGTTTGATAGGGTGACTCTACAGAGGAGCACTGTTGAGACACTTTTGTCAAACCAAACAGCAACGCTCGTTCACAGAAATATTAAAGTTACACCACTGCAGTTCATCTCTGCATGCTGTCCTTAATGAGCTTCAACCAAATCTACTAAATCAATCACTCTGCTGTCCATCGTCCGCCTGTTTAAGTGAAGTAAACCGCCACGCTCTGTATCTACTTAGTCTTTGTGCATGAAAACGCCGGCGGCACAAAGTTGTGGTTAAAGAGTGTATGAAGTAATGAGCGACTGAATGCACAACGCGAGGACTGAGACTGTTCGAGCACTTAGCCTTGAATTGCCCACCTTTGTCTGCAGAGGAGATGTGTGAGCAGGGAAACAGGAAGGAGGGTTGTGGGATGACAGAATCAAATGCAGAGGAAGAAACGAGAGATATAAAAGATTAAAAATAGAATGTAAATGCCTCGTGTCTGCGGATGATCAAATCAGTCCTGAAACATCTCTTTAATAGAGGGGAACAGAAACAGAGGGGGAGGGACAGCAGAGGACGAACGGGAGGACGGAGGAAGGGGGATGGATGGATGGAGAGGAACATGTGAAGGGTAAAGACGCTGATAGGTCAAAGTAAAATGCTTCATCTCTCCAGAGAGTACAGTTCTAATTATGCTCCCATTATATTAAACATGTGCAGCCTCTCGCCCTCCTCGTCTGTAGTTTAGTTTCAGCTCTCTGCTTCCTCAGACACGTTATAATAAAAAAATAAAACATGATGAGACTGAATTGATCCTGGAGGAGAATTCACAAACTACATGGCAAGTGTTTTAAAATCAGCTTCGGCTTTTCATTCACACAGATACTGAAGTTACACAACTGTAGCTGATCTTTAAATGGAAACGGAAGCTACTTCCAAACAGCAGACCAGTTTAGACACGTTATTTTGGTTCTTCTTCATGTTTCATGTTCATGTTGGTTCAACTTGCTTGTTATGCTAATAACCAAAAACTGGTGCAGCTAAGCAAGTTTTTTCAGGAGGAGTTCCTATTTAAACCTCAGACTTCCCACCAGTCCCCTAGAACTGAAGAAGCTACTCGGATGAGTGGTGAAACGTCTTCTCAAAAAAACTCTACAAGTCCAGTTGCCTTTTTTTAACCTTTGTTGGATACACCATGACCTGGATGACTGAGAACCTTCACAGTCTTTAATAGCTTGGTTGTTTGCAGACAGAGGGACAGGAGGTTGAGTATTTGTTCATGTCGATGAAGCTGAAGGAGCCTCAGTGAATCCTGCCCGGGTAAGAAGAGGTTAAATACCCCGGTATCATCTCGATCCGAGTCCACCGAGCGAAGACGCCGTCTCTTCAAAGAGAGAGGGCGCCGTGTAACGTTTATCTTTTAACATTATCTGGACCGATGTGGCTCCGCAGCCCGTCGCCGCTGCTCGAAGGCCGATCTCCACTGAACAGCCAGAGAGATTTAAAATGGAGACCGAGAGAATAAAAGAGAAAAACTGTCAGAAATTATAGGTTCTGATGAAAACCGTGACGAATTACACTGAGAAGAAAAAAGCCATCTGTGAGAGGGCTTCTTTGTTTGTCTGGCAGAAAGAGCTTGTCAAATGCATTGTGTTATTCAATAGTGACATTAATCTGTTGTACACAGTCAGTATAAAAGGTTTCAGTTTGTTTCTGATGCATTACGCTCTGAAAAAGCTTTTTATTCTAATTAACTTCTGGATAAATCTGTAGAACAATGACTCTGCTTGCGCTTTTGGGAAATAATGAACGGGGCTGGGTTTTTAGAAAAAAATGATTTTCAGATTCAAATCAGTCTGTATTTGAAATATCTGATATATTCATAAAATCCCCTCGTCCATTTTTTAATCATACGCTATTCCCTGCATCCTCTCGTTAGTAATCTTCCTCTGACTGGTCTGGTGAGATCGAAGACATGACAGAAGAAAACATTCAATCAACAAACACGAACAGAAGACAGACTGCATACTATCATAAGATGACAATAAATCATATAAAAGGTCAATTAATTAGTGTAGGAACACAAAAATGCATTTTGGTTTGACGCTAACCCTGAAAGCTGATTGGATTTAAAAAGGTATGACGACAGACAGCTAGCTGCACAGAAGCAAAGACACATGCAAGAAAATCTACAAGATTCTCCAAATAAATCAAACCGAATCAGGATCATGTGAATCCAAACTGATTCAGGGAATTAGCAGCGATACCTGGCCCTAATTACTCCTGTTAACGATAAAATATTCACTATTACTAATCAGTTCTGGCTCTAGTTGGACCTCTGTCACCAGATTTACTGACTGTAGTCTTCGTATTGGGTACAAGTGAAACGTTTTGGCCCAGACGCAGGCGTCATACAGCCAAAAGGCCACGCCACAATCTGGTTTCACTCCTATATTTCGTTCCGATTCAGGTGCAATATTGTGAGAACGTTGTGTTTAGACTTGGTTCGGTTCGTGGTGCAATCGAGACAAATCAACTGAGACAAAGTTCAAAGTTCAAAACTACATTCTGGTCATAATTTTGAAGAAATAAAATAGATTTCAGGAAAAAATCTAATTGAAAGTGGAGCATCAACATGTTCAGTTTGATGAAGCATCTAGGCTCTGAGTAGAACACTAAAGTTTTATCCAGTATACATGATTAGGAGCTGCTCATATTGGTCCGTGGGTAACATATGTTCACCTTCTCCATCTGGACTCGGTTCATTCGTTCCAGAACGGAGTGAGATAGCTGTGTTCACACCAGAACAAACTAAACCGACCTGAAGGATTAACACTCCTGGATTCAGAACAAAGACACACCCTTAGCTGACAGGAGTTCTTTGATGGCGGTTTGGTTGGTGTATACCTTTAAATAAAGGTGCACAGGTACAGAGTACTCACGCTGCCATCTTCACAACTCTGTTTCAAGTTAACATCTGGCGAAACCAGGCTGAGGCGTGCACTCACAAATGTTTACAAGCATCTTAAGGAGGCCAAGCCCGAGTTTATCTGGTCTCGTAAATCCACCCTGAGACAAACTGGAAACGGGAGCAGAAGAAGAACGAGAGAAGGGAGGAGGAGGGAGGAGGGAGGAAGCTGAGCTGAGGAGCGACACAGAAAGTGAGAACGATTAGTTGAGCTGAACACGAGACAGACGAAATCAACGAGATGAGCCATGCACCATTGACTCCTCCTCCTCCTCCTCCTCCTCTTCCAGCCAGATGGATGGTAGTGCGGCTGGATAATTTGTCAGGGGTGGAGGGGTTTGAAAAATGGAGCTCATTTGAATAATGGATCGCCAAATTACGGCCTCATAAGTCACATGAGCGCCCGGACCTCCAGAGAAACCTGCTGCATTGATGTGATTTTTTTGGGGGGGGGGGGGGGGGTATTTTGAGCCCCACCTGTCTGTGGCTCTGAGAGAAGAGTCTCTGATCAACTAATCAAACGCGCCCCCGCGGCTTCTTGTCACTGCAGCATCCTCGCCCGCTCATCTCCATGGCGGCGCCACAGGAAATGAAACAGGGAGCTGGAGCCGCCTGCTCGGGACAGTTCACGCGGATCTGTCAGAGATTATCTGTCTTTCATCTGGGCTTCTTTATGAGAAGCAGAGAAGCAGGAAGTTCATACTGGGAACAAACTTAATGCACTGATGTCACAGACAGAGACTCTGAGATCGCATCTTATCACCAGAGTTAATGACAAATTTCAAATATCCCCATTTCACCTTGAAAATCCTTCTTTTTTTGGAAACGTTTTTGACATGTTGGACACTCTGGAGAAGAAATGTGCTGCTTATCTCCCAGAACATCCATAAATACCAACGATACAAAAACAACAGAGACAAACAGCAGAACTGATGTCTGAAATTTACCCTGAAGATGTTATAAGCCATGAAAATTTCACCAATGACCAATGAGAGCTTGACCTACAGCCTGTAACCATCATCAGGGAGTGTGTAGAGGAGGTTCAGACCTAGAAGTACCTGGGTCTACATCTGGATCACAAACTGGACTGGTGGGCTAACATAGACTCAGTCTACAACAAAGGTCAGAGCCGTCTCTATGTCCTCAGCAGGCTAAGGTGGTTTAATGTCTGCAGGAAGCTGCTGGACATGTTCTACCAGACTATCGTTGCCAGTGTCCTCTTCTACGCTGTGGTGTCCTGGGGAGGCAGCACTAAGAAGAAGGACACCTCACGGCTGGACAAGCTGATCCAGAAGGAGGACTCTGTGGAAGGGACAGAGCTGGAGTCCCTGACATCAGTGGTAGACGGACCACCTGGACTGTGGTCATTGTGTTATCTGGGATGATTGTGGGACAGGAAGCTGTAGCTAGGTGTCTTCACGTTAGTCAGACAGAGCTGCTAAGGAGGCTTCAATGTCCAGCTCTGCAGCTGTTATAGTATTCTACTTCAGCCCAAATGATGTGGGTGTTTATTTGCATACAGAGAAACTGAGATCAGATCTCAAGCGCCGGCTAGGGACGCATGTGAAGACACATTTTAACGCCAGGTGTGAATACTCAGATTGCTCAGGTTGGATGTTAGTGTGAGATCTGAACGGGGCTAAAGAGATTAACAGACACATTAAGGTGTTTAAATAAAGCCTTCAACGTTAAATTATTATCTTGTAGATGAAGGGAATTCGTTTTATGAGCATAGTGTACTAAACTAAAACATAAAACCTGTCAGAGACTCTGAAGATCATGAATATCTGTACAAACATTTTGATGTAGTCAATGAAATAACCCGAGAATAACGTGCTGCAGTAATCTGGTGTAGCTCAGAGTGGATGGACCAGGCGGCCAGGGTCTGATTAAGCTAACACAACGTGGAGAATCTGATTAATCTGGTTTCTAATTAAACAACCGGCAAATAGGATCCGAGGCCTGAGGCTGAAATCTATAGCTCAGTCTGAACCAATGAGGCGTCAAGGTGGATCCAACGTCTGATGGCATTAGTAAAGCTCCGTCTGTGTGTGTGTGGTGTTGTTTTTATTAAGTTACTGGGGCCAATTGTTCATGGGATGCAAACATTTTGGGGCTATTTTGACGGTTAAAACCTGTCAAGACTTGGTTTTAGAGTAAAGGTTAAAATTAGATATAACTGCACATGAACGCACCATTGATGTGATAGCCGGCGACCAAAAAAATCTAATTTCTAATCATCTATACAACAAAATGCATCCATAAATTCAAGGTCAAGTCTCTGAAGTCCACCTACACCTAAAGGACAAGGGACACTCGTGCACATTTTAGCCAGAGAAGACAGATTTCCTCAAATTACAGGTTAGTATCTGGATTAAAAGACCCCAGACATGTAAGTTTGAGGTGTGCTCTATGTTCTGCATAAAGACCTGCTTGGATGAAACGTCTTAAAGAAACCCAACAAGTCCCGTGCCTTTGTTTTATCCTTGTTTTTAAGTAATATTCTCTGATTCTAAACGTCCATTTGTGACTAAAACTGAAGCTAACTTCTCTCTGATTCGGTGTCTCGGGTTGGACTTTTTTTTAAATATCACGTCAAGGTCCATTTACCAGGAGCGTTCATTAACATCACATTCATTTAATCTGCAGTTTGTTTGGCTGTCACAGAATAATTTAGTGACCGATGAAGCTGATGAATCTCACGTGATCTCATCTTCTCCTGTTATTTTCTCGACTGAATAACTGAACCTTGACACTTTAAGCCGTTAAGGAAAAAGCGCCTTTTTTTTTCTCTCATTCATTAAAATAAAGAGCTGCAAAGAACAAACGCAGAAATCTCTGAGGGTGTCTGAAAATCAATCCGGTTGCGTCGTCAAAGTCGTTTCTATTCATGAGGAATACTGCGGGCTTGTTGTTAGATGGATGTCCTGACACGCCCACCTTAACAGCAGCGACCGGCCGCGGTGCACTTCATCTCCAAATGGTCACGATGCCCCTCGGGACTGAAGCCACGACTCAAACCTCATCTGTGTGTGTGTGTTTTATCCTCAGCGTCGATTTCTGCAGCTTGTATATATTCATGGACGTCCAGCTGTGGCCCAATAAAATAAACGTCAGTTCGGTCCCAGAGAAAAGGTCATTGCACTGACAGCACCTCTACGGGAGGTAAATTACAACACTATAGCTCAGGATGGAAGGATGAATGGAAGGACGGAGCAGGAGGGGGAGGTGATAGAGGGGTAAACTTCTTTATCTATAGAGGGTGGGTGGGGCTGCATGAAGGATAGAAGATTAAAGAATGGATCAGTTACAGGAAGAAATAAAACCCTGGACATAATTAATAGAGAAAAGGAACAATAGATTGGATGGATGGAGGTGAATAAATTGAAGTAGAGAGCAGGGATCTTGGAGGAAGGGAAAGAAAGGTGGGTTGATAAAGATGGATGAAGTGATGGAGTCAGGCCAAGTGGATTTTCACCTCATTTTATTTTAAATTTCGCTGCCACTTTTGCATTCCGGGCTTATTAGATGAACTCTAGTAATAGTCGACTTTTAAGCCATTGCTTTGTTGAAGAGGTGCTGACCTGGAGTATACACTGAGAGGAAATAAGAGGTTTACCTCCTGGGACTACAACTAGATATTCATGGATCAATTTAAGTCAAGCAGCAACGTCCAGCAACACTAAAAATTTTATCCCGATAATTTCTGGTATTTATCACGGTAACGATAAAAATGACGATAAATAAACACCAATTCAGCCTAATCTTTTTGACTATAATGCATTGCCAAGTTTTATCTGAGTTGTTGTTTTTTTTTACCGGACTCTTTGGATGAAGTCGACGCTGCTTCTGTGTCCTTGCGCATTTTCTGTCTTTCTTGATATTCTGGTTTGTGCTTGTGTTTGAGGGGGTGGAACAAATTAATGGTGTCACTGTCCTTTTTATGCACTATTTGTTAGCAAACCTTGCATGTTGTAATTTGCTGCTCCGCATCAGACTTTTTAACCCCTTCATGCCTAGTGTCGCGAATTTGCGACGCACTGTTTCCGTTCAGACTGCAGCCGAAATAACGCATGTAATACTCCAATGTCGGTTTGCACTAGTTTCTCGTAGGACCGGCCGGAGTGGTAAGCAAAAACACAAATATTTCATTTCTTTATATAATTGAAAAATCAATTCAGGTGTTAAGGGGTTAAAACCAAACCAGATAATGGAGGTGGAGCCTCGTTTAGGAACGAGCTCCTCGCTGCCCGGCGTATCTGCTCCGCCTTCCGCTATTGTCAATTTGTCAATATTCCATACGTGTTGGGCTGCGAGTGTGTCACGCACATATATACGTCATCTATGATAATTTATCGTTTTTATCACGGGATGACATATTCTTACCGTGGGGAATGTTTTTGACGATATATCGTAAACGATGAAATGTCGCACATCCCTACTGGACGTGCATCCCCCTATAAATCTAACTATGCATCCCAGTGACACAGATTTTATTTTCTTCTATACAAGAAAAGACAAAGTAGTCTGGTGTCATTTTGATTTCATTGTTGGGCGTCTTTCAACCGATGCAGTTAAAAAACAACCTCTGCATCAACTGGACAGTCCTCCAACCAATCAGAGCCATTTTGTTGTAAACAAATTAAACTCCATGGCGCTCAGATGACGTGTATGACCACCGGTACTCTTCTGTCCATCCCCACATTAAGCCCCGCCCCCAACTGATTTGACTGGCTTGGCAGATCTTTGCAGGAGCAGAATCAGTTCTTAATGGAGAGACTCTAGGTCAACTTTTTAGCGCCGTAAAAATATTGTTGGAGTGGGCTTTCAGGCTAAAGAAGCTAACTTATTTACAAAAAATGATTCGGTGTATTTTGTGAATCAGTAGAGATGTGACTTCATGTTTCTACAACGGAGATGAGAAATGCCTGGAGCCTTTAGACCCTTTTAATCTTTCCGTTATAAACTTCTAACAAGGCGAGACTTATCTCTCACTTCATTGTGTAACATCAACAACTATAATCTGGTCTGAAGCACAAGAAACTGAAGAAACAAAACTGAATTCTGTGCAACAGGAACTACGTATGAGGTTGAGCGAAAGGCAGAAGGAAAAAAGCACGGGAGAGAAACGGGTTAAAAGAGATTTAAGTGGAGAAAGATTCAGATGCATCAAGAAAATACAGCTGATCAATTGGCCAAAAACAGAGAAAAAGAAATGGCAAAGGAGGGATGAGAGATGAAGAGGGAAGAGGAGGAAGAGGAGGAGGAGGAGGAGATATAAAGGAGCGTTGGGAGGAAGAGCGAGGGCAGGCTGAGCTATAAAGGAATAAATCTCGTTTCATTCTGGCTGCTGGTCACTGAGCTGATGAAACTAGATGAGAGGGCTGATTTAAGGAGGCAGGACCTTCGGGCCCCCGGGGGCCCCTCACTTACAAGAACATTCAGAGAGGCATTTTTTTTTTTTTTATGTTGCTCTCAGTGAATGAGTCCAACCTCAGCTAGTGTGGTGTAAATGTGAGGCGGGTAGAAGAAATAAAACATCTATTATCCTGATAGATGCAGCAAGTTAATAAATATTAACTTTTTAAAAGTCCAAACACTTTTTTAATACATTTTTTCCAGAATACTTGTACCTGTCAATATCTGGCAGGTGTTTACAATTTACTGCATGTTATAAGAGTGTAATAAGAGTTTAAAATGAAGAGGGAGAGGCGCAAATGAAATTATCGTAATGACACCATAGATCGAAACGTCTCAGCTTTTCAGGAACAGTTGGACTTTCTAAGACGACGTAACTACGATTATCCGAAGTTCATTAAGTTTTAAAGGGTTAAGAAATTAAATGTCCTATAATGACACCCAGGTGGTGTGTTACCAGACTCCTAATAAGATTTGAATCTATCTACAACAGGCTAGATGGAAAGTCGCTTGTCTAAGTATATACATGTTTCACTGCAGGGCAAATGTAGGGTTGTAGAAAGGTGAAAGAACATCGCTTGTCTTCCCTCACTGAAGTGCACTCTAGCAAAGCCCTTAACGCTGATTCATGCTTTATTTTACACAACCCCAACAGCGTCTTTGTCAGTTGTATTTGGCTGAACAACAGAAAAGAGAGTCATCTACGGATGGAATCGAAATTTTGGGCCTTGATTTTCCACAAAGGTCTTGAATTTTGTCGGTGTGCAGCCTGGAAACGATCGAATCCCACAACAATACAGAGTTCTGCACAGACCACAGCGACCTGGGTGTGAGCTCAACGTATTCCTGCATGAAGAATGTTTCTGCAGCTGCAGCCGAGTACTCACCACCTAAAGCTTGCTTCATTACAAAATCCATGTTTCCTGCTGATTAGTTTCAGTTGTTCCTCTTAAAGCCAAAGACAGCTGAGCATGTAGCCACCAAGCCTGGGATCTTCTGAGCGTCTCGTCCCTTCTCACTTTCCCCTTCCTCTGTCGTGATGCCTTCAAGCGACTCTCTGCAGGACATGAGAGACGAGAAAAGATTAGACAAACAATCCTACTTTAACAGAAATTAAGATATGTCACTTATAAAACACTCCACAACCCTCCCTCTTGTGCAGAGAGTGTGCAATTTCATCTCCCGTGTATCAATAGAGACACTAAATACAGTGATAGATCTCCAATACGTCCAGCGCGAGACGACGAATCAGGCTCATGTTAAAACAACAGATAATGGGATCTTCTTAACCGTCTTTACCCCTGTGACAGGAATCCCATTCTGGGAGGAGTGCAGATCAATACCAAGGCCTTTCACTCCGAGTCACTTATCTGTCTGTAACTCAATACCAACGGATCAGTCATCTGCTGCTGCTGCTAACTGCTCATAAATATTTCATGGCAAATGAAACGATGTGGTTGTTTTCTGTTTAGATCCATGTACAGATGACACACTTTCAGAATGTATGAGGAAAAGCAGCTTACAGCTTCCCGTGCTGCTGCACATGAAAAGAAGAATGAATCACTTTAAAGAGACTTGAACAGATGCTTGTCTGTGTGCATGGGGGTAGGTTTCACTTTATATGTTTAGTCCATATTTAATTACAAAAGGAGACAAACACAGTGACTTGTAGTTGCTTATAAAGCAACGAAATCAAAAGAACCAAATTGTTGTTTGTTTTTTAGCTTCCTATAAATAAAAAATAAAAAATGAGGAAACCATTGCTCACATTTCAACAAATACATTCCAAGCACATGGAATAAAAGTGGAAGTGGAATAAAATCAGGCTGACAGTTCAATAAAACCTGTGTTTTATTGAACTTCTTGCATCACGTGGGCCAAACCAGGTGACGTGACGAGTTTCCAGTAGGAACAGAAACACAGAGGTAGCAAATAAACACATTTGAAAGGGAAATGTCTTCTACAAGAAGAAAAATCCATATTTCCTCATTAATATTTCATAAATAAAGACAATCCCACTGTCTCACTTTCAGGAGGCCCTTCCTGTATCTCTGTCCTCCCTCTTAATACTATCACTTCACATCGTATTCTGTTGAATGGATTTGAATTTTATTTACTGTTCAGAGTGCCCTCTGCTTTATGAAAGGCATTAGAAAACCACTGCTATGCAAGAACGGAGGGATTCAGGTTCAAAAACTCCTACTCTGTAGGCCGTGAGCTTCACTGCATTGTATTTATTCTGCTTTCTAATTGCAATTTGTATTATTTGTTCAGTGATTCAAAGAAACAAATGGATTGTGCTGTGCAGTGTTGCATCATTTGACACGTGTACCCAGAGAGACTGTGGACAGAAACGAGGGATGCGAGTTGTGACATTAAATGTGTCAGAATGCAAACACGGACACTGGTATTCCTCTAATAAGAAGAAATTAAAAAAAAATGCCTCGATCAGAACTAGGGATGGGCCACATGGACTAAAAATTTTATCCCGATAATTTCTGGTATTTATCACGGTAACGATAAATAAACACTAATTCAGCCTAATCTTTTTGACTATAATGCATCGGCAAGTTTTATCTGAGTTGTTGTTTTTTTACTGGACTCTTTGGATGAAGTCGACGCTGCTTCTGCATCCTTGCGCATTTTCTGTCTTAATTCATATTCTGGTTTGTGCTTGTGTTTGAGGTGGTGGAACAAATCAGCGGTGTTACTGTCCTTTTTATGCACTATTTGTTTACAAACCTTGCATGTTGTAATTTGCTGCTCCGCATCAGACTTTTTAACCCCTTCATGCCTAGTGTCACGAATTCGCGACGCACTGTTTCCGTTCAGACTGCAGCCGAAATAACGCATGTAATACTCCAGTGTTGGTTTGTGCTCATTCAAAAAATTCCCTAGGATTTCATTTCTTTATATAATTGAAAAATCAATTCAGGCGTTAAGGGGTTAAAACCAAACCAGATAATGGAGGTGGAGCCTCGTTTTGTCAATATTTCGTAGGTGTTAGGCTGCGAGTGTGTCGCGCACATATATACTCATCTATGGGAATTTATAGTTTTTATCGCGGGATGACATATTCTTACCGTGGGGAATGTTTTTGACGATATATCGTAAACAATGAAATATCGCACATCCCTAATCAGAACACACTGGTCTGATCAGGAAGAAGGAAACCTTTGATAATCTGTTCAATAGATTGTGCAGAATAGTAATTGATGTTTTTGGACATGTACAAACAGAGAGGAATGAAAATGTCTATAATAAAATGTCATAAAATCACAACGTTATGACATTTTATATTCAAAATGTAAACTTCGCTGTCTTCACCGCTACCTTTTGAGCTGTAGAAACGCATGCTACACCAAGTTGGCCAGCTGAGATGTTGACCAGCTAGTATCTGATATCATGTTCTTGTCTCATTTACATAAGAATAGACAGTATGAAGCTCCACACTCCTAAAAGATTACCTCAGTTTACTTGAGACTGAGCAGACGAAAGGTAAAATAATGCGTGTTAGCAGAAACAAAGAAGCTGAGCAGAGAAAACTCACATTGATTTATGGTGGGAAAGGCCTGTTGCCTTCCTGACAACAGCCACTAAGCTGCAGCCAGCTCATCGCCCTGTGTAGAATATGTTGTCTCTGCACCGTGCTCCTGTATACACTCACTGTTGCCCCTGTATCTATTCGATTAACTGCACCAGTGTCGCCCGAGATGAAATCCTCCACATTTATTGCACCCGGTGAACCAGAACAGCATTTCCATTCTGGAGCAGAACCCATCCCCCCCCCCCCCGCTGAGCGCCCGGTGTCATTTCGCTACGCCAATATTTGCCGGAGCTGAATAGAGCCGGGATGAAATGGGATGGGACGGGAGATTGAGCCGCACAGCTTATTCTGGGAGGCAACAGGGGAGACGATCGAGGCCGAGCGGGACCGCAATCCATTTGTAAGTGTGACCGAGCGCTTCAGGGGCCGAAGCACCTCATTTCCATGCACACACACACACACACATATATGCAAAATTACAAAATGAGCGGCACACCCTCACACAGGATTTGATTAAAAGGACTGCCAATGAATGAGGATCCACAATAGGAAATATGAAATGCCTAACTGTGTGTTATAGAAATATGTGCATAAAGAAATGAGTGGGTCCATAAGAGCTTTAAACCGATGTATGTGTGTGTGCATGGGAGTAGGTATCATTGTTTATATTTAATCCATATTTAATTCCAAAAGGAGGCAGCCAGTTTAAGAAAAGATTATCACGTCCTGCTTAGCATTTAGGCTTTTTCATTTACCGATCAAGCTGGCACTTCAATAAAATCCGAAGTGTTCTTGCAACACGTGGTCTAAACCAGGGGACGTGACGAGAAACATGGAGGTAACAAAACAATCAGTTGTTGAAACGAGTGTTTGAAAAGAAGCTGGAATCCACGTGGAGAGCAACGTTGGAGACGTGGAGACATCTTGGTCGTCTTCTAATAACTCTAGACATTCAGTTTTCGGTGTGCCCAACAGATTTGACGCTCCATAGCATTGGCACCGTAGTGTTTCATGTTTTGGGGGCAAGTAAACGCATTTTATTTAGTGCCTATGTACTGCTGTCCTTCCTAAAAGGGAAGTGAGCTGCACCAAAAATACAACTCCAATGCAAAAAATGAGTTTTGCCTTGTGACTGAGGAGGAAAATTTGCTCCATCGATAAAAGCAAAATCCAACAAAGCTTGTTTTAACTTAAGAAAATTTTTATTTGCAGCCATATAATAATTTTAGACTGTTTTAAAAAAAAAATACAAACTAGATGATAGATGATATATGGTGTATGTGTGTTGTATGGCCTGTGGTGTTTGTGGTCTGGCAGTAGAACGTCTCTCTTATCGTTAGAGAAACAGACTCAAGGACTCTCTAATGGAATAAAAGAAAGATGCTGCCCATTGACAAGGACATCTGGAAGAAAAGGACACACACCCACACATGTACAGTATATATATATATGTGTATGTACTGAGGGCATTCACTTCCCGACCTTGACAGACATAATCCGTGACAGTCAATGATCGATTATCTGTGTTCCTGCAGCGATAAAGCCTATATAAAGCATTCACTGTTGTTCTGCAGTTAGCTTCCAGTCTCCATAGAAGACCTGCACAGCAACAGTCTTCAATATATGGATGTAATATTAGAAAATACAGAAGACGTCACTCGATTTTTAGTTTACATCTTTCTGACGATCACCAGTATCATTTATTTTTGGTTTCTCCCTCAACGTCTTTTTGTAATCTCTCTCCATCCACATTCTCTCTCGTCTTACTGCTGGTTTCCCTCATGCAACCACACGCTACAAACTGCCTGGATTGGCTCTGATACCGATTGGGACATCCCTCGGCTTGTGACTCACTGTAAGGTACCGGAGATGTTTCAGACTTCACTGATTTTATGAAAGTCTATGGTTGAACACGAACGGCCTCCGCTGGTAATCTCAACACAACGGAAACACTCTTATCCTTCATCTGGGAACAACTCATGACAGCGTTATCATGTGTCACAGAGGAGCATCACTCCACCTGCCTCTATTTACATCCTCATCAGACACCAGAGACCTGAACTGCAGCTCCTTACGTAAGAGCTTATCAGTGGGCGGATGGCGTTGGACTGGAAGCTGAAGCTGCTCTCCAGCATACTCAACGTCTCCGCAACGGTGATAGTGGAGGAGCTTTAAAACCTTACATAACCCTCCCTTTCACAAAAGACCAAATATACCATTCAATCACCGACGACGGCACCCAAGGGCGACCCCTCGCTTCATCTCCCATCTCCCCAGCATCCAACCATTTCCCCTGCATCCTCCACCACCCCTTTCTTCCCCTCCTCCTCCTCCTTCTTCTTTTAATTTCATAATCCAGGCGCTGGCAGCGGTGCGTGACGTGGGATAATGTTATCAGGGCCGGGCAGGACGGCTCGCTGATCCTATCCAGTTAATTGGAAGTTGTTTCCGAGTTTCATGGCCGGAGACGGGGATGGGAGCGGCTCGGGAAAAGGCGAACGCAAGTCTGTCAACGGAACATGTTTGAGACAGGCGAAGGAAATGCGTTTTAAGACAAGGAAAGATGGAACAAAACGGAGAGGAAACGCTTTAAGTGTGTGTGTTTTCAGTCTGAAGATGACAGGTCCATTACAAGAGTAACAACCACTTTAAATGGATGGATCCTATAGGCAGCGGTGGAAAACATATTATTGTCATGCAGCAAGTAATTACTCCAGATTCGATGAGTTTCATTTTTAGCTTATTCAACGCTGACTATTTTCTTCTTCATTCAGTTTGTGGCTCGGTTCCTAATAAAGACTTAAATCACAAATGTACATTATACCAAAGTTAAAGTTAAAGTTAGGTAAGCACACAGCTGCCATGCAACATTTCCGTTACCTTGATATTTTTTTCTTCTGGCAAACGCATGACAAGTGATCAAGTCAGAAAATAACTGGACGAAAACCAATGCCGCAAATCAAGCAGGGCCGTCATCAACCACATGTACGAACAACTGTCAACTAAATAATTTGCATTGCATTTTAGAAAGGTGGTGCAACTCTGCAGAAAGGGGGAAATAGTTCATGAGCTGGGGACTATTTTCCGTGGCAGATTAATCCACATTTCAGGCAGCAGGACGTTGTATGAGGGACTGAGTACAAATAAACTACAGGGAACACGTTCATTATGGCTGACTGATGTGTTTTTGGTTGCATGTGGACAACAATGTGTCTCGGAGGGCGAAACAGAGAATCGGTTCTGATCCAGGGAGCAGTTCATTTTTGGGAACCACCCGAGACAATCACCCGTTGGCTAAACCTGACCTTCAAAGAGTTCTGCATGCAGTTTGTTTCCAAGCTTCTGCTGAAATGCAGCTACCCTGTCCATGTTGACATTACAAGTTTAGTTTCTTCAGACACACATCTCAGTTTATCTAGTTTATTGATATGATTTCATGGCATCTAGCTCTGGAAATATCATAATTTCTCAAAACTGAAAAATAAACTAACCCGTTTTCAATTTAAGAATCAAAAACACAAAGGTTTTTTTCTCTGATAGGAACTAATTCAGAATTTATATCCACAGTAATGAGAATGAACATGTGCTTTTTAAAAATGCTCAACAGCATGGAAGGAACATTTTTCATGGAAATAAAAACATTCGTTGAGAGCGATGATTCTCGTTTTCCATCGTATAGTTTAGGCAAATTAGTCTGAACAACCTGCTCCCCTCCAGTCCAGCAGGTGGCAGTAAATCAGAAGACTGGAGGACAGCTCGCCTTTGGGAATTTTGGGAAAGTTGTTCTGGAGTCTCTAATTTCCGTTGGGAAATACTCCTGCAAAGATCTGCAGCGCCGATCTAATCGTTTGGTTGGGGTTTGATGCAGTGATGGACAGAAGACTAACAGTAGTCACACACATCATCTGAGAGTCAGACTCATATTCTGCTAAGACTCTGGCTACGACAACTTACACCAACGTTGTGAAGTGCACAGATTTGTATTTAAGATGCTAAAACCTGCAAAGTGCCAGCATGAGTCAAGTTCTCCATGAACTGTTCGACCATAAATCTGTTCTGCGGTCACAACCGGGCCACATCCTGCATCTGAGCTGCATTAGTCGTGTTCTCATTATTGTTTAACCACCTTTATCTATACTGCATGTAACCGCGGTCAGTCCTGACGACATTCCCTCTTGGTTCCTGAGCCTCCACAAAGACCAAAACCTCTACAGAAATGTCCTCATCTGGACGATCAGTTAGTTACAGAAGATAAATCTCAGATGAACTCATCCTGTCCCCTTTAACCAAAAATAAAAAAAATAAAAAGCTCATATACACATTTGCCCCCAGCTTCCCTTTCACCCTGCGCTTGATGAGCCGACCCTGGGGACACTCGGCCGGACCTAAAATGGAAAATCAATATTGGCAGCTGGACAAATGGACCAAGATGGATTCCTGACAGGACTTTTTTCAGCCGGTTAGCATGACATCACCACAACACTCTGTCATCATCTGTCAAGAAACTCAGAGCTATGGAGACTACAAAAATATAATATCCTGTCAGCTGAATTGAATTTTTTTCTGTTATTCCGGCTGCTGTTAATAAGACTGGGCCGACATTTTAGACTCAGGCTGCACACTTGGTTTGGCTGCAGCGTTTGTTGGGCTTTGTTTCTGTTGCATTGAGAATTTTTAGGATGTGAGTGAATAACATCAGTTTGTTGTGTGGCTGCTGTTTACAGTCTCTAATCTGGAGTTATGATTCGGTGGAGGCTGGTCTGGTCTGGTCTGTAGAAAGAGATTTGTTGTGCGTCTCTGATCCACAAAGCTCAGTGAAGTTAACTTTTCAGGTTCAGGGGGAAAAATGGTGACGATGATCAGAGACAGAAGAACAAAATACGCTGCAGATGAGCAAGATCTACAGTGGCATCATCATCATCATCATCAGGTCAAAACTTCTCTTTGTTTATTACCAACATGCAAAATTAATGACAGGGTCCCAGAATAGCAAATGACAGGACTATACCAAATACACTGATCAGCCACAACATTATGACCGGACAGGAGAAGTAAATAACATTTAAACCATCTTGTGACAGTTCAGTGTTCTGCTGGGAAACTTCTGGACCTGGCATTCATTGGTGTGGATGTTACTTAGACATGTAGCACCCACCTAGACCAGACCTGCACTAAATTTTAATCGTCATGAAGGTTCTGATATTCAGCTTCAGTTTCAAATAACAGAGAGAGATGTTGATTCAACTGTATTTTCATTTTGTAGAACTACTGACCTGACACGTGTTCCTATTATTTTGACATGGTAGTTAGTGGGCTAGGCTAAATAACAGAAACACTTGTAATTCAGTCCAGTTTAACAGAAACACAAACTCCGTCCTCCAAAATGATCATCCGGTTGAATCACCACCTACACAATATTAGGAAGGTGGTCATAATGTTATGACTGATCAGTGTATGTCAGAGTGTGTCCTTCAGACTTGAGTCTTTGTGAAATGGTTGAGTTGGTTGTGACTTCAGTCACTTTTTTAAACCCTCTTTGTGCCTTTCAGTTAATAATAAAAGCACTCTGAGCCATGAGGTCTTTTTTTTTAATATAAATCAACTGTTAAATAAGTAAAAAGTGAAATAAAGTTGAATTTCCTACTTTTGGTCCAAAGAAACTTCTGGACTGAGCCCCATGACATTTACATTTATCTTCAGGGCCATTGAATGAAGCCTCACACACACACAGAGAACAAACATTTTTCATTTTGTTTATCCAGAATAAAATATATCAAAATACTACGGTCCTGATGTAAAAGTCATGGACAGAAAATAAATGTTGCAGACGTGGGTAAATGAATTAATGATGAGCTGCTAACGCCGCGCCGCGCCGCGCTCTCAGACCTGCCAGGCAGCGACTTCAGCGCTCCACGCCGTTATTTATTCATGCGACGTCTTGGTGACAAATTGTTCCCTCAGCACGGGCTGGAAGGCACAGGCAGGAGGCTACATGACTACGTTTCATTTTTCTTCTTTAAAAGTCACGGACCCACCTCAGACCTTAAAAAAAAAAATGATTCAGTCAAAGCAGGCTGCACTGTGGAGGCTAATTTTAACTTGCATATATTACATTTTAATAATAGCGACGGTAGCTTATTATAGAACTGCAGGTAAGAGATGATTGATTAAACACGGTTCTGTTCCTTCACGTGCTATTTCTGCTCAGGATCTGTGATTAAATATTTAATGCATGGCAGCTCCATCGATCCTTGGAAAATTGAGAACTGTTCTTCCTTGATTTATTTATTTCACGCTCGTTAACAACTTACTTTTGACGTTTCAAAACAAGACCTGTTATAAAATGTTTTCCTCATTTTGTTTGAGACACACAAACGGACAAATTAGCTACGGCTTTAATGCAAAGTATAATTCAGCGGCCTGCAGCATCTGTGCAACCACTGAACTTCCAGAACTCTTTAGTTCAAGGAACTAAAGGATTCCCTGAGAGTATTGATTGAAAAATGAAGGCTGTCTTTGGTGCACATCAAACAATAAACCTAATCCCCTCCCGTCCATTTGGTGGCGCTAAATGAGAAGACTTTATTTGAGTGTTGTGCAGGTGTCTAGTGATAAATAAAGAGAGGGAAAGAGACTTTACAGCTTGTTCCAAAATATATATACCTCCCCAAGTCACGACGAACACACTACAAACAGCTGTTCATGGTTCTGGAACAGAAGCAGCAGCTGTTATAACATTCTACCGACCGGTGCTGCAGCTGCAGGTTTGATCTTGGATTAGGTTTCTGCAGAACATTTACACTCACTGTTCTCACTTAAAGCAAACAGAAGGGAAGTGGTTGTAGTCGTTCACACTCTCTGTTGTGTTCATCTCTCTCCATCTGTTTCTCATTCTCTCTGCCTACGTTGTTGTTGTTCCTGACATCTTTTCTTCGTCTTCTTCCTCCGTTGGACATTTAACCGGCTGCTGAGGCTTCAGTTTCTTGGCCGACAAACATCTTCGCTCTTTCTTTTTTTGTTTTTCTTAAATAACATGACAGTCTTTGCAGGAATCATTTAACCCTCCTATTACCTTCGGTGCCAGTCTCTAACACTGACACGGACGCTGGCCCCGACATAATATATGTTGTTATTCATTATATTAGTTGTGATAATAGTTTTTCACCAAATTTCAAACAATAAATAATAATGTGAATGTGCAATAATTCACAAAATAATTCTGCAACACAAAGAAGTGCAATAGTTTCATGTGATGTGCAATAACAGTGACTTATTATTACGTGTGAATGGGATTGTTATGTTAGTGTTTTATATTTGTACATATCTTTTTTTATTCTAGTTTTTTACATTTACTTTATTATTTTTATTCCAGTACTTCTACAGCACCTTAGGGGGAACTTAGGTCACCTTAATAAAGACATTCTGTTCTATTCTATTCTAAATGTTATAGAATATGTGCTTAGAAATGATATAAAGCCACCTAAACATAACTTTCCATTTTAAGGTCAGTCAGTGAGGTTTTATGGTGATCTGCATATTTCTCCATAGTCGTGTAACAGGTATTCTGGATGTATATGTGGGGCGGGGTGAGGGTTTGTTTTATTTAAAGAGCTATTTAAATAGTCAGCAAGCAAACAGAAAGTACCTGACACATAAACTTGGGGAACTCTTTTTGGAGGTTTAAGTTGCTGGGGCCAAATTGACCTGGAGACAGATGACATATTCTTATTTCTCACTACGTTGTTGTAATTAACCATGAACAGAAAGGAGAGCTGGATTATCAGAGGGACTGAACCAGAGGCAGACGTTACAGAGAAAACTTAAATATTACGTCATTAGTGGAGTGATTAGCAGCGACGGGACAGAGCGCTCATTCCTCTCTCCATCTGTTCAGAATCAACACGACGCTGAGTTCGGCCCGTCAGCAGTTAAATAAACCGTCCAGAGTTTCACCTGCTCCACACTCGGAGAGTCCACCTCTGCTGCCGAGTCCTTAACGTCGGTGTCAGAGAGGAGGACGCCGAACAAACTGAGGGATCAGTAATAAACGGCGTCCATCACCCTCTTTACAAATGCTCCACGGACAGTTTAGGGACGTCCTTTGTCCCTTTGTGAGGACAGAACCAGACTTACTTAGGGCCTTTTTATTTATTCTATATTTTATACTTCATCATCACTTTATATCTTATACTGGTACTTTAGACAGTCCTCCAACCAATCAGAGCAACTTTATTTTGTAAATAAATTCAACTCCACGACGCTCAGATGACGTGTATGACTACTGTTACTCCTCTGTCCATCACCACATTAAGCCCCGCCCCCAAACGATTTGCAGATCTTTGCAGGAGCAGAATCAGTCCTGGGACATAAATGGAGAATTGTGTCTGAAGAAAATGTCAACATGAACATCGCTGCATTTCAGCAGAAGCTTGAAAACAAACTGCCTGCAGAACTCTCTGAAGGTCAGGTTTAGCCGACGGACAAAAACGTGTGTGCTGCTTGGATCAAAACCAGTTCCCTGTTTCCTCAAAGAGCCGGGTTCAGATCGGGTAAAGCTGCACTGACAACAACAATTCTTTAAAGATATATACAATCTGGAAATTGTTTTGGAGAAGCTCAGTCTTAAGGTTAGAAAATCAGTCTTTGTCTGGATGGTCTAAAATGGAAAGACGAACTAACTCTTAACTTTAATATTTCCTCATCGTTCCTTAACTCTGAAACATTACCTTTTTAACACATGCATCATTTAAAGACACTAACAAATGACACGTTGTGCTGTGTTTTTGCAAAGTTTGCAAGGAGAAAAACGCTGCAGCAGCCTGACGTAAAGATGATGCATGTATCTGACATTTTTGCAGCGTAACATGAAGGCGGCAGCGCCACCCATTCATCAGGCCATGATCTCTTTAGCATTCAACGGGGATAGAAATGAGATAAAGAGGCGTTTTAATCATCTTCATTCAATCAAGAACCATGAAAACACAACGCTACGGTGCAGTCAAAGAGTCAGATTCTCAAAGAAACTAGAAAATAATCAGAAACTTTGAAGATTTTTGAAGGAACAAGAAGTTCTGTAGAATTTAAAGAGAAAATGAAAAGATGAACCAAACTAGAATCCATGTGGACAGCAACGTTGAAGAAGTGGAGACATCTTGGTTCATCTACTTCTACTCTCACAACTCAGGACTGGAGAGAAAGACGACCCTTTCGCCTCCTTTCTTCTTCTTCTATGGTTTTATTTCCAGTAGATGTCATGCTCCTCAGCAACAGAACCATAAATGAGACGTTCGTAAACTTTCACCCAAACTTTTGAGCTCATCATTTTGAAACACATGCAAAGCAGAAGCCCACATTAAAGCTGAGAGAATTCTCAAAACGGAGTGATTCTGCAGCGGGTTTAGAGAAACGTAAAACTAACGACAAATAACTTCTGTTAATGTTTTCCTCCCGAGCAGATGAATGAGAATCGTGACAACAGTGAACAGAAGAGCGATTTGCATGAAGCACGTAGAAGCTAAAAAGTCAAACAAACAAACAAACAAACAAACAAGCAGGCGTCAGAGCCAGAAAGAAAAAGCAAACTGGTAACGAAGCGGCGCCAAACAGCCGGTGACATTTTCCCGACTCATTCAGCCCGAAGACAAAAGAGTCAAAAAGACAAAAGATGCAAAAAGACGCAGCGTTCACCTCTGACAGACACGCAGGCTTTTAATCATCCGCTGATATTTTCCCTACTCGCACTGATCCACAGTGTCATTCATTCATCCGTCCTCCATCAACTCATCGAAGAGCTTGACAAGTTACTTTACGTCGTCTGAATGTTTGATTGAGGAGCAGGGGAGCTGGAGACTAAGAATGTGCTGCGACTGAAAATCTCAACATTAATGTGTAGAGACGGAGCTAATGGTGTCACATACTCCAGTGACTTTCCCCCCTTTTTGCTATGTACCGTACATTATATGAAGCTGCAGACTTCCCTGCCTCCTCCCCTCGGGCGACCAAGGACCAAAGAGACGGGGGAGGAAACAGGCTATACATCACCAACGAGGCATTCGTCCATTTGTCTTGCGGTTGAGCGACTGAAAGGATGGGGATGGGTGCAGGCGGGGGGGGGAGGGAGATATAAAGACAGAAATGAGGACAGAGGAAGAGAGTGGGGGGAGAAAAGAAGGAAGGAAATGATGGGTGGAAGGAGCGAGGGACGAGGAAGTCCAAAAGGAAGGAGATGGAAAGAGACAGTGACGGGGAGAGGAAGTGACAAAGGGTGAGAGGACAGAAAGGTGAAGGAGGAGTGAGGGGGTGAGAGTTGGAGGATGAAAAGGGAAAGAGAAAGGAAGCTTTTAAGGTCTCCAGGAAAGAAGATAAAAAAGGAAATCTGAATCCTAAATTTGTCACAACCTCGTACACGTTAAATGTAAAGATGCTTTTCTCCTCCAAACTGACCAAACACTAATAATCTGGAAGACGTTCAAACAGGTGAAGGTTGGAAGAACTTAAGACACATGATGGAAGAGACTGAGCGGCTTCAGGGTCCATGTACTTTTTGGTATTTCAAGTTTCAAGTTCAGGTCTTAGACTCTAAAATCCTTTAATATATGAAATAATAAACCAGAAACCAAACGTTATTTGATTCTTAGAAGTTTTTATAGGTGAAGAAGAAGAAGTAGTTTCCATCTCTGAGCGTTTGTCTTGTGAATCTGGAGAAGAACCAGGTTTATTTAGAGCTGAGCACAATGATCCATGGACCAGAGAGACCTGGACCAGTGGTCACCATGGAGACTACTTCCTGGACCACAGAGACCTGGACCAGTGGAGTCACCATGGAGACTACTTCCTGGACCAGAGAGACCTGGACCAGTGGAGTCACCATGGAGACTACTTCCTGGACCAGTGGTCAACCATGGAAACTACTTCCTGGACCAGAGAGACCTGGACCAGTGGAGTCACCATGGAGACTACTTCCTGGACCAGTGGTCAACCATGGAGACTACTTCCTGGACCAGAGAGACCTGGACCAGTGGAGTCACCATGGAGACTACTTTCTGGACCAGATAGACCTGGACCAGTGGTCACCATGGAGACTGCTTCCTGGACCAGAGAGACCTGGACCAGTGGTCACCATGGAGACTACTTCCTGGACCAGATAGATCTTGACCAATGGAGTCACCATGGAGACTACTTCCTGGACCAGATAGATCTGGACCAGTGGTGTCACCATGGAGACTACTTCCTGGACCAGTGGTCAACCATGGAGACTACTTCCTGGACCAGAACTCCACATGTTGAAGTCTACTTCCCGGTTCACTGAAGGAAAATACGGTTTGACTTGTTTGCACTTTTATTTTTTAAATCATGTAAGTAGAAAGAAAATCAAGTCTAATATCAACTTTTTCCTTTTTGGGTCAGACAACGGAATAAAATAAAGTAATTTATAACAAATAACATGGAAACTGCATGGACCTATCAGTGGCAGACTAGCAGCCTCATCTTGGATCCAGTTTGAGGAGGTGAAGTCTAAACCAGCCTTACAAGACAAAACCTGTCCCGTGTCTAAACTACGGAGGCTACGGACTTCTTTAGATAAACGCATCCACCAGCTGAAGGAGAAGCACAACCACACTCTGAATTAGTAATAGTAAGCTGTGCAGCACAGAGTGCGTTCTCCTGTCTGTCTGTGCAGGAGAGACGTCCTCAAGAGACGAACGCTGCATAATGCATGGACAGCCGAGTGGTTTGTCTTCGGTCAGACGTCTGCTCCTCCGTGCAGGACAGATGTGGGTTAAAGACAGCGCTGCTCCGAGGCTGAAGCACGATACCGATCAGGACGTCCCCAGTTAAATCTAAACCAAAGTATGAAACTGGTTCTCAAAGTTTTTACTCGTCTTTGTGAGAGTGAAATCTCTCTTATTCCAGCTGGAGACAAGAAATTCTTTCCTTTTTTACGTCATCTTCCTCCTGAATTTGTAAAACACTACTCAGATTGAGGCTACAACGCAGGAAACGAGGCCGAACGTGGTCGCTCCCGTCCCCGTGTTCGACGATGCGCGGGTTATTTTACACCTCTAAGCTCTTCTGAGGTTCGTTCCTTAACAACAGCAACAATAAAACACACAATGGCTGCAAGAGAATAACCCTTAAATAAAAAATAAAAAACACATCATGCCGAGCGTCGCCCACACAGAAACGACCTTGATTTGAGACCAGGAGTCGTTTATTATTTATTCTCTTCAGAAGGAGCAGAATTTAAAAGACGACGGTCTATGAAAAGGTGACGGATTATTGTTGAATATGAACGCTGTTTGCTATTCTTCCTGTCAATAAGCGCCTCTCCTCACCCCTCCACCCCCCTTCACTCCATCAGGGTTAAGAGTGCTGTGGTAAGTGGCCGGCAGCGTGCAGGGGAGGCAGCGCTGTGCTGTGTGGGTGGGAGGTTTGTTACGCCTGCCAACCGCTCAACTACAGTGATGAATGTTGCTGGGAGATGGAGAGCTGGAGAAAACAAGAAAGAAAACGCTGAACGGCTCCATTTATTCTTCATCTGTCGTCAACAGAGTAGCAGCTATTGATTACAGTCATTTTTCTAATTCACAAAAAGATAAAAACGGATCTCAAACGTAAAAACCACCAGACATTGGTTCAAGTTTGAGGAGATGAGATCAGCCTTAAAATGACCTTAAACGCAGGAACTGAAAAAACCCCCTTGATGAAAACACCAAGAACCTAAAACATCCCAAGACGCTGACAACAACTCCTGAAACCAACCATCCAATTGGTTTGAAGTCATCTTTTTTTGGGCTTCTGGGAGAACTCAGTGGATTCTGCCGAGTCGTTTAAAGATGGCAATTCCAGCATCCTGAATCTCGTTTTGCCAAGGAATGTGGAAAAGTGTGAAGCTTTCCTGCTCCATTGTCTCGTCCACATTCAGCTCCTGATTCTAACTCGTGACCCGTTTTCTGTTTCAGGCCTCGTACGGGGAAATGAGACACGGCCGCTGCGCTGCCAACATCGCACCGAACAGCGTCGCGGGGGCCAAGATTTGACCCGTCTGAGCTGCTCCGTGATAAACGCGCTGACAGCCGAGTGTTGAACAAGACTTCAAACAGACAACTTGCCGTGCGACACACAACGAGAGCCGCCGCGCTGAGCACAATTAAAACCAAAGCCAAATGGAAAAACCCAGCGCAGCGTCTCGGGCAGGTCATTTCTCAGGGTATTTAGCTGGAATTACCGGCTTTCGCGAAGGGGCCGGCCGCAAGTTATTTAACTTAACGCTGGAACCTGCTGTGCAGTTAATTAGCTGGGGGATTGTGGATGGCGGGACTCATTACATGGCTGATTGAACAATAAATCCGTGTGCTTTCTGAGGGGTGACGTGAGGGGCTCAGGAAAGCCGAGGTCAGAGGAGAAACCTCGGACAGAGCTCTGAAACGGCTTCTGAGAAAATGTATGAAAGGGCTGCTTTAAAGGAACGGATTTCCACTCTCTCTCTCTCGGTGGGCAGCAGCTCATCATAAATATCTTTTTATTGCAGTAATTATTCCTGATTAAGCCGGGCTCAGATACAAGATGCTCAAAATAACTTCAGACAGATTTTCTTACATTCTTACATGAAAACGTCTTTATTTGGACTGGTCTGGAGTCTCTCTGTTGGGAACTGATTATGCTCCTGCAAAGCTCTGCCGGTCCAATCACATCGTGTGGGCGGGGCTTAATGAAATCCAGATGCCGTTACCAGAATTTACATAAAAGAAAACTGAACAAATAAAAAACTAAAAGCAGTTCAAAGTCCCTGCACACGGATTTAAGTGGAATTTAATCAAGTATTAAACTTAAAGCGTGCGCTCTAATTAAAGTATTTCTAACGTGGTCAACGTTCACTCCACTTTTTAACTCCACCACAAGTATCTGACAGTTTTAATTAAATCTTTATAGATTAAGACAAACACATCAGTAAAAGGCTGCCTCCACATTAATTCATTAGTAAAACAGTCATTAGGTAAAAGAGAGTTTTTCACTTCTTGTATTGATCTGATTTGCTTCTTTCTGGATCTGAATTCTTCCTCCATCTCTTATCAGTATACGTCTCTGATTTTATGTCTGTGTCAACGTCTCCCTCTGCACATTTGTCTCTTTAACTCACACAGATCCTTGAGATTTATGCATTTTTTTGGATCTAATTTTAAAGCGTGCTTGTGTGTTAGCAGTTTATTTGTGTTAGGGATGCTGGTGCATTTTTAAAATCCCTGTAGCGTCAAAACTTCTTCTTCTTCACCCTCCATTTAAGTGGCGGTTGGCTAGCATCGAAGCTGCCAAAACAAAAAAATTAAGAAGGAGAAGAGGAACTAGAATCTGCTGTGGAAGTGAGTCAGTCAGCTGTTAGTAACTAGTGGTAGCAGGAGATCATCATTCAGTACTACCAACGATAAGATGACTAAACAGAGTCCACTCAGTCAAAGGCTGCACCCAAACAACAACAACAAACACTGAACGTTTAAAAGAAGAGAAAAGTTTCCTGGAGACAGCGTCAAGGAGAAACATCTTCCAGAGAGGGTTAGGGAGTTTATGGCAGCGTTGGATGACCAGAACATTTCTGGAGTAGAGAACACAAGGTACCAGCTACCCTCTCCACACTACATTAACTTTGACACAAAGATTTATTGGACTGAATCCAGTCGACTCTAGGAGAAGATGAGGAAAAACTTTAGGATGCTACATGGGAGGAACTGCGGTTTATTCCTTCCCGTCTCTTCCTCCGCCTCCAAACTAAAATCACATCAACCAAACATTCAGCAGCAGAGCAGTAAAAGCTCTGAGCTCTCTCTCTCTTTCTCTCCGTCTCCTGCTGCTATACAAGCTGCCTTTTCTCCCAAGTCAACCGGAACGCTGCCGACTGGCAAGCGCTAACGCGGCGATCCACGGCAACAGGTGCCAAAGGGTCGTCGCCGGGGCAACGGATGCACTTTGCATCAGCTACAGGAGAGGAGGGAGCGAAGGGAGCGAGGGTTTGAGGAGCGAATGAAAATAAACCTGACGCACGTGCAACGAGGAAGAGAAGAACTTTCAGAACCACGGACAGCGCCGTCTGATGACGTGGGGACATGATGCAGATTTTAGAACGTGATGAAGGGTGAAGTATTATTTACTATTATTTGCAGATAAAATGTCCACCAATAAAGGTAAATACTAATATTGTGTAGGTCTCTGGGGACATGATACTTATTCAGGAATGCGATGAACTGTCATGTGCACACGTTATAACTTGAAACCTGGAAGCATCCGTAAGCATATCTCTGCAAATAAAGGTGAGTAAAGACGCCAATCATTATTGACTTATTAGCATACGTCAGCTAATTAACCACCTGCTTGGCGATCATTTAAAATTGCCGTTGTGTGTTTTTTCTTCTTACATAAAGGATGTCAGCTGAGTGGCATGGACACATTGTGTGTTCCCTTTGGGGAATTGAACCAGCTACAATTTTTAGGATCCATCTGAACTGCATACCTCCGACGTTTCTGATTTTTCTGCTCAGGAAACCGATAAAGACCTCGATCGATGAGCAGAACTGACAATGGAATTGTAACTGATGAAATCTAATCAGTTCACATCCCTAGTTCACACGTCTAGATTGTCTCAACGGGTGAGTTCACACCTCAAACCACCTGCTTCTCTGAGGAAGATCTGTTTTGTTTCGATTTATTTCAGCTGGAAGTGACGGCGTTCATGTTGACGTTAGAGTAACCTTCAGGTCAACAACAGTCCATTAAACGTCCGATTGGTCATTAAAAAGCAATAAATGTCCAAATGTTTTACCGTGAGTCACCCAAAGGGAAACAAAAGTGAAATCCATCTCAGGGGCGAGTCTCATAACGAGCCAGAGAGGCGTCAGTGACTCAGGCGGTTTGTAGAGTGAGTCATGGATTCAGAGCTGATCAGCAGGTAGACGACAGATAAAGAGGCGTGGAGGAGACAGACAGATGGACAGATATGTAGAAGTGTAATTAAACAAACAGAGAGCAGCTGACAGACAGAGAGAGATCACGGGATAGAGGATCAGAAGACGAAGCAGAGACAGACGGGTGTTTGATCGGTTGTTAAACGGTGCGTTCACAGACAGTTCAGTTCACCTGAAAGCAGAAAAATCTCTCTCCCCTCAGTGTAAAAGACATTTTTAACATCAAACTAAAAGAAACAAACATTTAGATAAAGTCTTGTTCTGACGTGGACTCTGCAGCAGATCTTCCACAACTCACTCAGATCATGCAAAATAATAAAAATAATAATATTTCTTCAGGACTTTTGTTTCCTCCCAGAATATGAGCACTTTTATTTTTAATTTTGATCTGCAGTTGGATGGATTGTCTAACCAAATGTTTTGCTTCTCTTATTAAAAATTCAGCAGGATTTTAAACCCAGTAGAAGGAACATTTATGCAGAAATATGTGTCTTTTTCAAACTGCTAGAATTATTTGGGATTAAAATTCTCGTTTAATGAATTAAAAGTTGACGGAATAAGTGATAAAACACCTGAGTATTATCAGGTACAGTCCTTCCTGGTCAGGTACGGCTCACTGACCGTTCGCTGACTTTAGGACGTTAACAGCGGGAAATATAAATGGAAATCAAACGTGCAAAAGTTAAATAGTGTCACTTTAAATTGCAGAGGTTTCCAATTTCTTTGAAGGCCTCACGGAGCTAAGAGAGAGTCGACTCAATAAGAGAGTAATCAGACGATGTGGAGCATCTAGACGACGTCAAAACTGTGTTTATCCAACATGCTGCAATATTCTGCAGAAATTCAAAGTGTTGCTTCGGGGAGAGATTTGCTGGCTCCACCTCTGCAACACAACACAATACATATCTTATTCTAATTTTAAACGTGAGTTTTGTTTTTCTGTTTCAAGGATACCAAAAGCAAAATACATCACAAAATATTGTAAAGCGACAGACAGGAAACGACAAGTCTACGAGCTCTGATTCCAATGCACCAGAACTAACTCTAATAAAATAAAATGTAGAAGGTATTTTAACCATTTCACCAAAAGCTGAACCTTTTTAGTTGAATCTTCTACATCCTCTACTGACTTTAAAGCCATTTATTTGACAGATTTACTAAATTTGTGGAAGTCTAAATGCAGATTTATGGTTCTGCATAAGAACCTTCTTCAGCGTCTCTCGGCCGTCAGACGAGCACAGAAACTCCTCCTTCCGTCTTTCCACGTCCAACAAACCATCTACTCAGACGTCTGCTGCAGTGATTTCAGTCAAAGCGACTGTTCAACTTTTATTATCTTCACTTCCAACTGTATTGTTTGAAACGCACAGGAGAAACTCAGCGTAGAAAGCTGCCGACACACTAGCGACACAGCCAAACCCCTCCAAGCCTTTTTACACTCAGCTTTAGTTTTTTCTTAAAATAAAACACTCAAAGTTGCAAAAACAACAAATTTCATACTTGAAAAACACCAAAATACTGAAACTAGAACAATAAATATCAACGCAGGCCTCTGGCAGAGCTGCACATTCCTCTAGCTATGCCTTTTTATTCAGACTTCTGCATCAACGTCCACATGATAACAGATTATTACGGCAGCGGTTCATGAGAAAATGTCCAAAAGAAATAATTTTTCCATACAAACTGGCCAACAGATTAAACTGAACCCCTGTTGCTGGTCTTTTATAAAATCCTGACAGCAACCAGACAAAGAAGAACAGTTTCAGCCTTGAGTGCTTCGCGTCAGAACCTCTGAGCACAGGAAGCTCTTCTCTCTACTTCAGTGTTCGTTGCACATTTTTTCAGACGGCTGATTTTCTTTTCTAACAGCCTGCAGGAACCATAAAGGGCACTGTACTGGATGTTATCATGTCCGTGATGCTGTTACCGTTATTGTTATGACTGCTGATTATTAGGTGTCTATTTAACAGAGAGGAAACTCTGGCATGGATTGACTAAATAAACTTTTACGGTTATTATTCAAACGTCTGCAACCTGAACTCATTCCTGCAAATCAGAGAGACAGGTGAACAGCTTCCTTCTGTCTTCTTCGGCTAAAATGTGGACGTTGTTTCCGTCCTTTGTCCTTCAGGTGTAGGTGGACAGCTCGATCAGTTTGAGAGAGGAGTAAAAGAATCCATCTATGTCAAATGGGGAAACCCTTCTCTGAACAGAAGAGGTGGACTCAGATATAATCGACCTCCAATCAGACCTGGAGTCTGGAGCCTCCGGACACGAACGAGGTCTTAGAGTTTGGTTTATTGGAAGAAGGATCGAAACATTTTCTTCCAACTACAGGTGAGTATCTGCACGAGCACAAACTCATCTTAAAAAACAAAACAAGAAATAACGAGATCTATTACTTAAAACGTGCAAAACAGATCTGACAACAGAACAGAAAAACTTGAATCTATCCTCAAAGAACCCACAGATATCTAAACAGAACAGTCTGAACAGAATTAGGTCATTATCTGTTTTAATAAGAGACGAGAAATAAGGAATTCTAACTTTGATAAAGTAGTTGTTGCACTTGTCTGTTTTCATCCAGTTCTCACTTTAACTCAATCAGGAAATCTCAACAACAATAGTTAGAACAGCTTATAAGGATCATTTAGGAGCAAAACTTAAAACTGTCTCCTTAGAAGAACTATTCTGGTAGAAAATAAAACATATTCCGTCTTGATTCAAGATGATTCATCTCAGTTAGATTTCAGTTTTTGCAGCGTGGCTGTGACCCGTGACCCGGAGGACTGAGAACCTTCACAGACATGTTGTGATTTAAAACGAACAGTACTTGAGGTTCTACTGTTCTACGGCTCACACCTCTTTGTTATAACATTCTAGAGCTCATTTCCTCACACACACACACACACACACACACACACACACCTATCCATGATACAATAAGTGGCCGGCTCGTGCAGGGCGTGCACAAGGAAACACACACACATTTCAAACTGTATTTCCTTGATGCACAAACAGCGCCTTCCATGACAGCTCCTGGCTGAATTACATAAAGCTAATCAATGCACTGGTTGCTATAAATAATTCAGCCTCTCCATCATCCATCACTAGACGAGATGTTGCTGCTGCTGCTGCTGCTCGGTGCACGCTGCTCGGTGACGGCACTGCAGAGGACCGGAGCCGGCCAGGCCCTCCTCCTCCTCCTCCTCCTCCCTGTCTCATTATTGACACCTTCAGCGGCGACATATGGCGGTGAAAGAGGAGAGAAGATCCGCCTTCACCTGGGTGAAAATAAAGAGAGCAGGGAGCAGGAGGATGGACGTGGAGGGGGAGTATTACCCGCAGAAACCCGACTCATAACGCGGTGATCTCTGCAGAGAGCGCGCCTCTCCGCGTGTTGCACTAAAGCAGAGAGCCAGGTGAAGCTGACTGATACCTGCAGCGCGTCCAGCCGCGCGTTTATTTATCTGCACAAACACACCACCACCACCAGCAGCAGCAGCAGCAGCAGCAGCTCACGCCTAAAAGCCCGTGCGCACCCTCTCACTCCTTCCTTCCTCATCTCCATCCTCACTCTGCTGAAAACAACCACACGAAGACCAGTCACAGCCTCAAAGAACGCACCGCCCCGCTCCTTCCCCATCACGGCTTCTCTGACATATTTTGGCGCACGGTGCGTTTGGTTTTACTGACCTGATGCGTCTGGAGCGACCGAGGCGAGCGGAAGGGATCCCGAGCAGTCTGCAGCCGAAGCTCCGTTTGATGCCTGTACTATATGCCGTCTCTCTCTCTCTCTCTCTCTCTACCACCACAACCACCACCCCCTCCTGCGCACTATTACCTCACAGCCTGCTCCTCCAAGACAAGAGAGAGAGAGAGAGAGAGAGAGGCGAAGCATATGGCGACGGATTCTCAACAATAAAACGATTCAGAGCAAAACAACACTCCATAGATGGTTTATTTTTTTTTTTACTTTCACTGAAATCACCATAAACTCATGAATTGAAAGAGATTTCCAAACCAGACACTGGAGTACAAGACTGGAGAGCAACAGTGTGAGCAGATATTTAAATGTACAGCATTAAAAAAAGGTGACTTTCCATCTCAAAACCTGTCACTGCTGAGGGCCACAGACTTGAACAGGGGCCCCCAAGGGCTTTAACCTACAGCTGTGGCGATGTACTAAGTGTCTGTTGTCTGGTGCGTCCAGACTTGTGCACTTGGTAGTTCGGACTTGACAAGTTGTATTCTGAGATGCAGATTCTGCAGGACTGCGTACATGAAATGCATTTTGGGATACCTGGCTGTACCAAGTCCACACAAATTGCCCGATCCCTCCTCCACAAAATGGGCGGGGCAAGGACACAGCCATCACCTGACCCGTCCAAACAACTTGATTGGCCTGGCAGATTAGGAGATGGTCCGGCTTCCAGGCTAAAGATGGCAATGATGCATTTCTGCACATTAAACCCTGTTACATATCATGTGCATGAATCTTTAAACTATATTATGACCAGATTCATGCTAAGCTAAGCTAGCCGCCTCGCACAGAGTTGCATCAACTACCTTAACACCTTCTAAGCCTGTTCCTGAATACACAGAGCTATTCAGTTACGCAACGATCAGCGAAAAAGCAGCAACGAGAAGCAGAAATTATTATATTGTTAGTTGCATTTCATGCTAAGCTAAGCTAGCCACCTCACACAAACATTAGCATTGTCTCAACTTTCTAAACATGAGTCTCATAAGTCTATTCCTGAATATACAGGACTATAAAATTATACAATGATCAGCAGAAAATATATATATTTCTTTTTAATTACTTTTTTTTTAACTCTGTAAAAAGACACCTGCTTCCAGGTTTCATGCTAGGCTAGGCTAGGCTAAGCTAGCTACCTCACACATAGGCAACATTAGAGTTACTTTCAAAATATTTCAAAAATATACGTAACTATTAAATTTCACAAACATCAGCAGAAAAGTTTATTTTATTTGTCGCACTTTTGAACCACGGAAATATGTAGCTACCAGGCTACATGCTAAGCTAAGCTAGCTGCATCACACAGACATGACTGCTGCATCCACCTCCTAAACACCCCATAAGCCTACTTCTGAAAATATATAGGACTATTAAATCATGCAAACATCAGCTGAGAAGTGTCAACAAAAAACCTAAATGATTATAATTTTTGTTGCATTTCATGCTAAGCTAAGCTAGCCACCTCACAGACACTGGAGCAGCATCACAGCACAATCCTAAACAAAACAAGCCTATTTTTGAATGTACGTAACTATTAATTTATACAAACATCAGCAGGAAGTCCACCCAAAGACAGGGAACAGGACACCTTGGCGTCCATTTAAAGTAGAGCCAGGTCGCTCTAATGAAGCAACATGTGGAGCAGGTGGAAACACACACACAGATGGCGTTTCAGCTCTTTTACAACAAAAACAACTCTGCTGCTGCGTCGAGGTGTCGTCAGCTTTCAGAGCAGCCGGCCGCCATAGCTGCAGGCTGCTGATGTGAAGCCTGGTGTAACGCTAATGCACTCATTGTTAAAGTGTCATTACCAGCCTCATTTATCCCAGAGCAAACACACACACACACACTCACAGAGGCGCTGTGCAAACACACGGGACAGGTGCTGCCGGCTGCATGCACGCCAACAACACGGCCGAATCATTCGAAAAACAAACGCTTCACACTGAGAGCAGCGAGCGGCTTAACGTGGAGTTTATGATCAGAGCTGCAGCAGAAATTCACACTAGTAACAGGTTACATGGATCTGGTTTCAGTTTATTGTTTTTAGTCAATAATCAAACCAGTTTAAAGTCAAATAGACCAAAACTGACCTGCAACTTTCTACTTCTAAACTTCAGGTGTCGTGAATCATCTAATACTTTTGCTGCTGGGGGGACGTTCCATGATGCAGAGAGCACCCATCCTCTACTTTCTTTCTCTTGCGATCAGTGCTACTACTGTAAAGACCTGCAGAGCTGTAATAGAGCTCCTACAGTTTTTTGCCCCGTCCTCTTATTTATCCCTATAGATAGATAGATAGATAGATCTTAATTCTCATTCAAAATACACACCACAGATCCACGCATGAACAAAATTGTGTTGCAATGGCTCAGGTAGCAACACTTAAGGCACTTAAATAAAAGTGTCTAAGAGCAAAACAATAAAAAGTATAAAAAACAAACAGTAGACAGTAATAAAGTAATAAGGTGCATAAGAATACTGCACTGGATTATTGCAATGAATTATTGCACTGGATTATTGCATCATCCTCAAACGTGACTAGAGACTGTTTGCAGTTCAGAAGTCTTACGGCCTGAGGCATGAAGCTGTTGCAGAGCCTGACTGTTCTGCACCTCAGAGAACAAACAGTATAACAGTAAACATATGAGCACTCTGTATATATATATACATATAAACACATATTAGGGGTGGGACTCGATTAAAAAAATATATCTAATTAATTAGAGGCTTTGTAATTAATTAATCTTGATTAATCCCATTTTAATCACATAACAATATTTGCCCCAAAAAGTGACATTTTTTAAATTAAATGGATTTTAGTGGACGACTGAATCAAGTAATAGACACAAACATGAATATTGTAAACAGAAGCTCTTTTAATGTCTGGAAAAATGCATTTAATTGCATTTCAATTCAAAACAGTAGAAAAAGAAAGAAAATATCCCTGGCCAAAACTGAACAGACCTAAAGTTAAAGCATGATTTTAAGTACTTTTTCGGAACAGTATTGACTTTAAATGGTTAAAAAAAACAGTTTGGGTTGCCAACACATCTTGTCCGTGCTTGGACCAGGACTGCTAGCGCTAACAGCTCCGTTGGTTTCTGTGCTCACTGCAACATGCTTTGAATTTAGATGGTACCGTAGGGTTGAAGTGCTTCGGTGGTGCACAAAACTCTGCTTTTATCAATTTGCCTTCCAGTCCTAGCAACGTGCTTTCTTCCGATTCCTCCATTTTGGTAGCTGTTAGCCATTAGTTCTGCGTTGTTTGGAATGTAAACTGAGACTAAATGCGTTCCTACAATGCTTCAGCTCTATCTTGTACTCTTGTCCGTATCATGTCTTGATGCTGCATGCAGGCTTTAGTCAGATATGGACCATCTTCTCTTCCTCGCCTCTATTCTTTCTCTGTTTCTGTTTCTACTCGTCCGAAAACCTCCGTCCGTCTGGTCAAACACAATGCTCACAAATTTCCTCAAACATTTTGGTTAGAGGTGTTATCGTGCAGCAGCAGCAGCAACGATCTCCTCCCCAGGTCGGCAGCCATTACTTTCGTCCCTCTGAGGACACAAATCTTCTTCATGGCCGCCGTGTCGCCGCTTCGTCCTCACCACAGAATCCATCTTTTGGGGTCGGAGGGAGGTTACTCACACAGTAAGTGCAGGGGCCTCTCAGCTGATGAAATATGTCGGCACGTCTGAATTACTGGCTGGATTAAAAGGCTTAATGTCGCCGCTGTGTGAGATCATCGTAAATATGATGAAGAAGCTCCTAATGGCCTCGCTGTCTGCTTCCTGACTCACTTACGCTTATTTCCTTCTTATTATTCTTCTCCGTACTGAGAATTTAATATTTTATTAGACTCTCATTACTACTGCGGAAGTTAAAGTCAACATTTTTTTGAGATATAGGTCTAGTTGTCTGTGTGAATGGTTGGTTGAGTCCACAGCTTTGGACCTGCTGACTTCCAGAGGTGAAACCCTCTATTTAAAAATCAGTGTGATAATGGACGATGACTTTAAACTGGACAAACAGATAAATCCTGTCCAGACTGTCATCTAAGGTCAAGTCTTTTTTGTCTTTCAGTGATTTATGAGGTTATATGTCCCATCTCCTCTTGACTATTTTAATGCCATGTATTTGCCCGACCTTGCTTGCAGCTGGTCCAGAACGCTGCAGCTCGTCTTGTAGCAGGAACTGCCAGGACATTTCAGGATTGATTTTAGGATTTTAGCATCTGAATACAAATACCTAAATCAACTAATCCTCAAACTCTGGAACAGTTTGCCCGTACCGTGGAAGCCGGACTAACTTCCCTTCCCACAATTCATTTGGTTTGGAGTTGTTTAACTGCTTTAAAGAGTCCTGCACACGACACGTAACGGGATTTAATGTGTAGAGTTGAAAGCCAGACCGACTTTGGCTGCTGCCATCAAGGAGTGTCATTGCTATGGGGTGGGGGTGCCTGGTCTGGTCTAGGTGGGTGCTACATGTCTAAGTAACATCCACACCAATAAATGCCAGGTCCAACAGTTTCCCAGCACACTGATCACTGAACACTGAATTGTCACAAGATGGTTTAAATGTCATTCACTTCTCCTGTCTTATCGCAGCCTGAACGTTACACTCGGATGAAGACAACAGAACTTTCTTTTGCGAAACCAAAAGTGTCGTTAAACACTCTGGTAAGAACTCCTTCCTCACCACGAATAAATAACTCAGTGAGCAGAGAAACGCTGCAGTGAACGCTGAGGCGAACATCGTGCTCTACGTCTGAGTATCGACACGCATGAGGCGGCTGGAGGCCGTTCCATGACAGAAACAGACGTGAGGGTGTAATTGCATTAAAGCCATGATGCCTTTAAATAGCAGGATCCTGCCAGAGGAAAAAAATAAATAAATAAATAAAAAAGGAAAGCTAATTAATGTGATTTAGGTCTGGGGGCGTATAGACCGTCCGCAGGCTGAGCCGCAGACGCAGGAAGACGTTCGACATGTTGGAAAAACCAGAGAAGCAGATGCAGATCACTGTTGCAGCAGCTCACGCTATTTAGGATAATACACCTCCAACAGGAATCAACCCACAGACTCTAGAGACGGGAAAGGAATTCAGTCTTGTCTTTACTTATATAAGAATATGTGGCAGCAGCATTAAAGAGGCCAGGTTGTGGTGAAAATATAATATTACGTACTGCTTCCTTGTTCTTACACTTTTTTATATCGTATCGTTTACGTAAAGGTGATAAAACTCAGCTTGTTCTCTTAGAACTCATCTGGTCAACCGTTCAAGTAAGAAAATGAACGCGTCATGAAATTAGGATTAAATTCATTCAAACTGTGTTCTCTCAGCTGTGTGATACGTTTTTACTTCTAACTTTAGTTTTATTTAGCGTTACTATTTATCTGTTTTATATTTAGACTTTATATTGTTTGGTGTTCATTGAGGACAGCAAAGGAAGAACTTGAACTTAAAGTTTATGTTGAAATCAATGGAATATATCAATTTATGACGTCTATGACTACTGCGACTCTTCTGTCCATCACCACATTAAGCCCCACCCACAAAAATCTGATTGGTCGCTGCAGATCTTTGCTGGAACATAATCGGTTCCCAACGGAGAGACACAAACAACGTTCTAGGTGTTCATTCGTCTGGAGGGTTGCGGGGTTAGGGTAGCCTATCCCAGCTGTCATTGGTCTAGAGGGGGGGTCCACCCTGGACAGGTCTCCAGTCTATCCCAGCTGTCATTGCTCTAGAGGTGGGGTCCACCCTGGACAGGTCTCCAGTCTATCCCAGCTGTCATTGGTCTAGAGGTGGGGTCCACCCTGGACAGGTCTCCAGTCTATCCCAGCTGTCATTGGTCTAGAGGTGGGGTCCACCCTGGACAGGTCTCCAGTCTATCCCAGCTGTCATTGCTCTAGAGGTGGGGTCCACCCTGGACAGGTCTCCAGTCTATCCCAGCTGTCATTGCTCTAGAGGTGGGGTCCACCCTGGACAGGTCTCCAGTCTATCCCAGCTGTCATTGGTCTAGAGGTGGGGTCCACCCTGGACAGGTCTCCAGTCTATCCCAGCTGTCATTGCTCTAGAGGTGGGGTCCACCCTGGACAGGTCTCCAGTCTATCCCAGCTGTCATTGGTCTAGAGGGGGGGTCCACCCTGGACAGGTCTCCAGTCTATCCCAGCTGTCATTGCTCTAGAGGTGGGGTCCACCCTGGACAGGTCTCCAGTCTATCCCAGCTGTCATTGGTCTAGAGGTGGGGTCCACCCTGGACAGGTCTCCAGTCTATCACAGGGCTAACACAGAGAGACACTCACACCTACGGCCAATTTAGAATCACCAATGAACCTAACCAGCATGTCTTTGGACGGTGGGAGGAAGCTGGAGAACCTGGAGAGAACCCACACAGACACAGGGAGAACATGCAAACTCCACACAGAAAGGAACCAGTCGACCATGATGGATTAGAACCTAGAACCTTCTGGCTGTGAGGCATCAGTGCTAACCACCACACCACTGTGCCACCTGTGAGGTAAGTTGTTCCTTAGGGTTTTCCTTTAAGAAATGAAGCATCAACAACATTTTAAAAGAAGAGATGAGTGTTTGGGAAGTTGTTCTGACTTCCAGGCTACATGTGTGGTGTCTGGGCAGTGGTTTGGGTTTTGGTGCTTGTTTGAGAAAGATTAAGATTTGAACCAATGACCTCATGGTCTCCAATCAGCTCCTCTAACTATGGACACAGCTGCTCATACATCACAACCAAACACTACTGCTTTAGTTTTTTTATGTTTTTCGTCAAGCTTATTATTTTCAATGTAGATTCATTGATTGTTTGGTTTGTAAAAAGTCCTAAAACTATAGTTGAGTCCAGATATCTTTTATCTAGTTGAGAAGATGCATCACTTCCTCTGAAAGTCTTGTGTTCATCTTCATTTGTTCATTATCTGCAGAGAACAGACGAAGGGACCAGAGAAGACAGGTGGTTTGAAAGAAGAGTAAGACATCTGTCGAACTGGAAAACCTCTCTCTGATCAGGTGGACCGAGATATAATCTACGACACAGTCTGAACATCTGTCCCCACAAAGACTGATACCAGCGGACAGATAATAAAATCACTCTCACAGAGGAACAGCAGCAGCAGCAGCAGCAGCAGCGGTTTTGACTCGTGAAGTTCGATCGCGGTGAATAATTCATGCAGAGAAAACGGGGTTTGTGTTCGAGCTCCATCTGTTCACGCGACGGCCAGAGGGACGCTTTATCACGTTTACACGCTGCAAACCCCAACTATCATCTGTGTTAAATATCAAACTGTGTTTTTATATTCGATCCGCTCTGACGTCAGAGGGAAACAAATAAACCATCAACCGGTTTTAAAATCAGCTCCTGAGTCCTGGACTTCATATCTGGAGCCAGTCTGTCTTCACCGCTGAATAATGGATCTTTATTGTGGTGAGTGTGTAGCTCAATGAACGAGCACCTGCTTTAACAACGTTCCTTTGCTTTATGATTCATTTTAATTAACATTTAGATCATTTATTGGTTATCGATTCCAAAGAGATCAACTAAAACCCTCTTCTCTCTCTCTCTCCTCAGTCTACCAAGATCTTCTCTTATATTGCTTCTTTGCTCCCTTATCAACACCACCTCTCATTTATGGTTTCCCTCTCTCTCCCTCCTCCTCCTCTATCTCCCCCATCCTCCCTCCTTTTAACCTCCTCTTTTGTTCTGCCTCTTGCTCCAAACTAAATCAGTGATCTCAGATCGTCAGCTCCAGGACAAGAAGGAGAAAACCCCTCACGTCAACCCAACTTCACTCCACTGGAGCTACTTCTGTATTTGTTTCCACTATTTTCAGTTCGGTTTCCTCCTCCTCCTCCTCCTCCTCCTCTGATCAGTCCATTAGTCACAGAGAGGAGTCCAGTTCATCATCAGAGAACAAGCCATCGCTCCTGCTTCGCTAAACGATCCATCAGCGCCGCTGGTCGCCTCGATTGTTGGAAATAGTTCAGAGAAAAAAAAAAATAAGATTAATTGCAGCAGCAGAGGAGGAGGAGGAGGAGGAGAAGGAGGAGGAGGAGGAGGAGGAGGAGGAGGTCGTTGTAAACAACTTGTAAATCAGTTTGTTTATGAAGGGAAACATGGTGAAGGGTCATCAGGTGAAAGCGAGAGATTCCTCGTCGATGAATCTCCGCGAATAGTTGGATGAAGATGGAGGAGAAACTACTTCTCCTTTCTCCTCTCATTCTTCTCCTTCCACTCCTTCTCTTTCTTCCTCAATCTTCTCCTCCTTTGACCTTGTTCTCTTCCTCCCTTTTTTCTCCTCTCTTTTCTTCCTCTCTTACTTTCTCATCCTCTTCCATCTTCCACCTTCTGTTTTCTCCTTCACCTCTTCATCACCCCCTCCTCCTTCTGTCTCCTTCTCCTTTCCTTCTCATCTTCCTCCTCCATATCCTTCTGGTACTCATTCTACTCCTCCTCCTCTGACCTTCTCTTCCTTCCCTTTCTTCCTTATCCTCTTCCTCCATCTTCTTCTTCTCCTCCTCCATTTTAATTCATCTTTTCTTGCGTCATCTTCCTCCTCCACCTTCTTTCTTTTCTCCTTCTCATCATCATTCTTCTCCTTCCACCCTTCTCTTTCTCCATTTCTTCTATTTTTTTTTCTTCCCCAATCTTCTCCTCTTCCTCCTCCTCCTCTGACTTTTTTCTCTTCCTCCCTTTTCTTCTTATCTTTCTTTCTCATCCTTTTCCTCCGTCTTCTTCTTCTCCTTCTTTTCTTGCGTCATCTTCCTCCTCCACATTCTTTGTTTTCTCCTTCTCTTTCTTCTCCTCTTCATCACCCCCTCCTGTCTTCCTCCTCCATATCCTTCTTGTACTCATTCTACTCCTCCTCTTTCTTTGCCCTTCTTCTCTGCCTCCCTTTGATTCTCCTCCTCTTCTCATCCACCTTCTCCTCTTTCTTCTTCCTCCTCCTCTTCCTCCTCACACTCTTTCTTTGTACTTCTTTTTTCTCCTCCAAGTTCTTCTTCTTCTTTTGGTTTAGAGAGCCTGAATGTTCCGCCCAACAAAGGATGTTTCTAATCAGCAGAACAAGAAGAACAAGAAGAAGAAAAAAATGTAAAAGTGTCTGTCAGGAAGACAGATGCTGTTCTGCACTTTTTACCGCCGTCTCTATTTTCACTCGTCTGTGCGTTCATGCATGTCCATGTCCTCCTCCTCCTCCTCTTTCTCCTCCTTCTTGTCTTTATCTGGAGCTTTTGGTTCAGCCAGCCGAGCGTCGCCGCCGTCAGCGGTTCACCGCCTCTCCACAAAAAAAAAACTCCTGACTCCAGCACTTCTACGTGAAGCGGGAATCTGCGTCCAAGGTCAAAACCACCAAATAGAAACCTGAACGCCTCCTATTGTCGTCTGCGAGTCTATGTTGAGCTCACACGTCTCCATTTATTGCAGCGGTTGTTGCGTTACATTCACACGATGTGAGTCATTTACAAAAACATATATCCACTCACCCAGAACCGTGTGGGGAAAAGTGTCGTGGTCTGAACTTTTTGCGTAAATTTGTAAAAGTTATGTTTGGTGCAAAAACAGCAGAGAACAGCTGAGCCTCTGTGAAGCCTGGTGGGTTTATGATGTTAATTAGCATACATATATTTCCTGTTTGCATACTACACATGTGCTATTAGTACTTTTAAAAGAGGGCCAATTAAAAACCTGGTTACTCGTATAAATTGTGCAGAAATCCGCCTGGGACAGATAACCATTCACACTCACACCTACGACCAATCTAGAATCACCAATGAACCTAACCAGCATGTCTTTGGACGGTGGGAGGAAGCTGGAGAACCTGGAGAGAACCCACGCAGACACAGGGAGAACATGCAAACTCCACATAGAAAGGAACCAGTCGGCCGATTATGGATTAGAACCTAGAACCTTCTGGCTGTGAGGCATCAGTGCTAACCACCACGCCACTGTGCCGCCCCGCTGGGAAATCAGGTTTGTTTAATCCTGTTTCACATTTACACGTCACAAATAATCAGTTTAGCGCAAAAATCTTAATGAAGTTAAGATCTGAGTGCTCGTATAAATTGTGCAGATTGTTGTATTGTAAGACAAATAATCAGTTTAGTGCAGAAAGTTTAAGTTGAGGCTGAAACAAACGATTTTAATCAACTAGCTGACTAATTAATTGAAGATTATTATATTTTCTGAGCAGAACTTCCTCTAATTTACTTTTAAACTTTTATTCAAACTTAATCACGACACATTTGACACTTTTAACAAATTATAATACACAGTGGAATGAATCAGTTAATTAGCATACTTGTATTTCCTGTTTATACTCGCACACTTCAAATGTGGTTATAGTGATTTAATGAAGTAAAGAGCAGGTTCAACCAATTAAAACCTGGTTACTGGTAGAAATTGTTCAGGAATCCACCTGCGAAATCAGGTTCCTTTAATCCTGTTCTCTGATTATTTTAACTACACATTTACACAAGTAATCAGTTTAGTGCAGAGAGCTGGCTGTGAGCTGGTTACTGAAGTGAATGTTATGATCCGTAATCCTGACTGACGGGATTATTATAATTCAGATATTTGAAACCACAGCTGTACCTATCAGGGAAACCGAGGTTGATTCTCATCTCGCCAGAAATTCTCCAGAAATCAATCGGGAAGCCTCCGGGTTGAATGCGACCGCGGCAATTATCCAGAGCGGCGGAGGAAGTGCCCTTTAACGGATCTGGAGACTAATTCGTTTTGACTGGAGCAAATGGACGGGTGGGTCTGATTATCTCTGTGCACGCAGCTGCCCGTCCTCAACACACAACAATACACTAATACAAAACCACACACACACACACACACACCTTGTCTGAAATAATTAGGACGAGAATGGATTGATCGGCATGCTGCAGCACATCTGAGCACTCGCTCTGATGGAAACCAGAGGAGCATCACCTCGGGAAAAAGCTGCTGTTCAATGAATGAGGATATTGATCAGAGACGAACACACGTTTCACCTTCCACAGGTTTAAAACACGTCAAGGAGAAATAAATATCAGAAGGATGCGAGAAGGGCAGCAGGTGTCCTTGTTTTTAGTTCTTCGGCCTGATCAATCGTTCTGATCAGAGATGAGCCGTTTCCATGGAGACCGAATGGCAATGATGTCAAATCAGACGTACGTGTGTTTACATCAAAACATCAATTAACTACGGAGTCACATCTACTGCAAATAGGACTAGAGAAGAAGAAAAGGGAGGAGCAGGACGAGGAGCAGGAGTAGAAGAAGGCAATGACAGAAAGATGAGGAAGCAGGGGGAGAAGAAGTAGAGAAAGGTTGAGGAAGAGGAGGAAGAGAAAGAAAAGGGAGAAGAAGAAGTAGTATGGAGAAGGGATGAGGTGGATTAGGAGTAGCAGGAGATAGGAGGAAGATGAAGAAGAAAGAGCACAAGAAGAAATGGAGGAAGAAGATGGAGGAGGAGGAGAAGTTGGAGGAGGAAGATGAGGAAGAAAGAGAAGAACAAGAAGAAATGGAGAAGGTGAAGAAGTGAGAAAGGAAAAGGAAAGAAGAGGAAGAAAGATAAGAAAACAGAGAAGAAGAAGCAGGGTGAGGAAAAGGAGTAAAACAAGATGGGAGGAAGATGAGGATGAAAGAGGAGAAGGTGGAGAAGGAAGAAGAGGTCAAATGAGAAGTTGGTCCTCCATGTCCTGAATGTGTAGAGTCTTAGAAGATGAACCAAGATGTCTCCACGTCTCCAACGTCTCTGTCCACATTGATTCCATTTTGGTTCATCTTGTTTTTCTACCTCCATGTTTCTGTCCCTCACCTGATGTTTACTCCACGTGGAGCAGACATGCTCAGAGAGAACGGATTTATTCCAGTAACCAGAGAGAAACAAACATCTAGAGTTAAGGTTTACCACCACCTCTACATCTGATCATTAGAGTCCACATAAACACGGCCAGTTAATGTCATTACAGGTTTCCAGGACCATCTGCGTTAAATCCAGACATCCTCTGTCAGCAGCAGCGTCTGGAGGCCTGTTCTCCTCTGACCACTTTGTCTTCCTCCAGCCCTGACATACCAGCTCAGCGTGAGCCCACACTCAGGCCTTCGGCCGGGGCCGGTGGCAGCTGGTCGCTCCCCGTCCCCAGAGCCAGACACCAGCAGGTCGCAGGATGTTTTTCACCTCGCCGCAGCTTCCTTGTCACCGGGCGCCTCCCCTGCTGTTCCCACTTTAATTTATTTTAATTTGCTTCAACCAGGCGTGAGAGTAGCACCGTCCAAGAAAAATAAAAGAGAGGCTAAGCTCCCGTCTGACTCACCTGTTAGTCAGGCATAAAACAAACTAGGATTCTTTTGGTTTATTCAGAAAACGGCTGCTAATATTTTTGTGTCTTTAAAAATCTTCATTCCTGAAAAAATAGAAATCTAAGGTACGGTAGCCTGGAAGTCAGAGTAGTTTCTCTCGTTTGCAAGGTTGGTCTGGAGTCTGTCCATTGGGAACTGATTTTGCTCCAGCAAAAGATCTGACGGACCAATCATATTATGTGGGCGGAGCTTCTTACTGTGACATTAAAAGTTGCTGTAATTTGTCTGTGTAATGAACATGTTTGTAGTTTTGTTGCAGTAAAGCTCTAAAATCCCAACTTCTCCCGGTAGCTCCCCCTGGTGGCTGGTTGCAGTATATGTCATAAGCTCCGCCCCCTCCATGTTAGTGGATGGGACTTGGGTCAAAGGAAAATACTAAAATATGTTACAGCACTTCCATTTTACACTTTTCAACACATTCCTTCCAATTTTAAGAGCAACCAAGAGCCAAAGTGACGTCTGACAGTTTTAATAAGATTTTAAAATGATTGAAACCAGTGAATGACTTCAGCCAAAAGGAAACAAACAAACGTAACACTGCCTGTATCTGTTCAAGGATCATTGTTTCAGAGCCAACATGCAGATGAGTGGAGTCAAGCACCTGCCGTGGCCTTGTGCAGTTGAATGGCCCTTCAGCGTCCCATCCCGTCATTACCCCCCCACCACGACCCCCAGCTGTTATTTATCTGTTGTATTGTGAAGAGGTCGGTCGATGTGATTGCCAGCGAGCATCGTGGGACCATAAATCAAACACAGCGGCCAGCGGGGTCTCCTTCATGTGCCCGTCATGAGGCGTGAGCGGGAAGGTCTGATCTGATCTGACTTTTAATCGTCTGATTTACTCACAGCGGCCGATAAATCACAGCTGTTGGAGAATTTTGATGCAGCTCCGAGGACAGAGAATGAATTTAATCAGTCAGATCAGATGTAGAGGTGGTGGTCTCTAGACCTCCAGGACTACTGGACATGAAGATGGAGGAAATAAAACTTCTCCATCTACTTCTACTCTCACTCCTTCTTTGTCCATCTCCTCCATTTTTTTCTCCTCCCACTCCTGTGATGTCCTTCTTCTTCTTCTCCTCATTCATCTTTTTCTTCTTCTCTTCCTCCATTTTTTCATCTCCTCCACCTTCTTCTTCTTCTCCTTCTCCTCTTCCCACCCCTTTTTTGTCATTTTCCTGTTTTGTCTCCTTCTTCCTCCTCTGCCTACTGGTTTTTCTCTTCCTCTTACTCCTTTTTTTTTTTTACTTTGGTCTTCTTCTCCTCCTCCTCCATTTTGTTTCCGTCTTCTTTCTTCCTCACCTTCTTCTCCTCCTACTTCTCCTTCCTCCATGTCTTCCCCACTCACTCCTTCGATGTCCATCTTCTCCTCTTCCTTCTGTCTTATTTTCCTCCTTTCTTCCGCTCCTTCTTCCTCCTCATCAATCTTTTTTCTCCTTCTACTTCTTTCTCCATTTGTTCTTCTCCCCCTCTTCCCACTTGTCATTTTTCCTTCCATTTCTCCTAATTCTCTGCATTGTGTTTTTTCTTCTCCTCTTGCTCCTTCATTTTTTTTTATCATCCATCTTTGGTGTCTCCTCCTACTTCTCCTCCTCCCATTTTTAACTTTCTTCCTCATCTCCTAATTCTCTTCCTCCATGTCTCCCCCATTCCTTCGATGTCCACCTTCTCCTCCTCCTCCCCGTTGTTTTTCTTCTTCCTCCTCATCTCCTCTTACTTCTCTTCCTCCATTTTTTCATCTCCTCCACTTTCTTCTTCTTCTCCTCCTCTTCCCACCCCTTCTTTGTCCTTTTCCTGTTTTTTCTTCTCCTCCTATTCCATCTCTTCCTTCGATGTCCACCTCCTCCTCCCTTCGTTTGTCTTTCTTCCACTCCATCTTCCTCCTCATCCATCTTTCTCTTCTCCTTCTTCTCCTCCTCCATTTCCATTCAACCTGATGCTCCTCTTCATCAATAAAGTTTTACAGTAATTAATGTTTTATTTTATTCTGCGTCCATGGAAACGGTTCATCTCTGATCAGAACGACTGATCTGGTTGAATGAATATTGTTCGTGTGACAACACAGAGAATAAAGAATAGTGTGTGTGTGTGTGTGTGTGTGTGTGTGTGTGTGTGTGTGTGTGTTGGGTTAGTGTACATATTTGTGTAACGTCCTTCAACCTCCTTTTATTATCTAGTTACACACCCACGCAGCTGGAAGGCAGCGACGATGGTTCAAGGTCCAGAGGAATTAAATCTCTTTTCCCTCCATCATAACAACCTCCCTCAGTCTCAGCGTTAAACGGATGATAGAAATATAAATATCGCATCATCAGCGCCACATTAAAAACAGCCAGAGCTCAAGATGAAAAGATTTATAAAGAGAACATTTTATTATTTATCAAAAACACTGTATTTTACATTTAAAAAACTATATGTTACAGCAAAGGGAGCAAAACAGGGAATGAAATCAGCTGTTTTTAAGGAAGTTTAGGAGAGCTGCACCACCTACTGGTGGGAAAGTGTAACTGCAGCTTTACAGCAAAAAGACAAAGCAGCAGAAAAATCATCTGGGCTCTACATGAAGTCTCTTCTTTCTCCTAAGTGTCTCCATGAAAATAAATATTCCTGCTTTTCTCATGAGTCGTTGGGGAGGCCGAACAGTTTGACGGTGCCCGCCTCTCGGTTGTTGTCGTACTTTCCCTCCTTGTCGTCGCAGGCGTAGGCGAGCAGAGGCCTCTTAGGGTGCCAGGCGACGGTGAAGGTCGGAGAGTCGCACTGAACCTCCCACAGCTTGTCTCCTACGGGTGATGAGGAGAGAGGAAGAGTGAAAATCTTTAAATGCAAAGAAACTAAACTGGTTTTTTGTTGGTTTTGTTAAAAATGTTCACCGATCGGAACAGGAACAATTGAACAAGTGTTGCACAGACCAACGTTTTCCAGAATCTGAGCAGCACCATATTATGATTGCAAAATAAAAATCTCCTGTGAAAGATGGTGCAAATAGCTGCTGATTTAAAGAAAACATAAATCAATAAATATTAAAGATAAAATATACTAGTGCTTTGTCTGACTTTAACTTTTCTAGGGCTGCAAGAAAGCGATTAATCTATCCAGCTACTTCTGGACCCTCTGATGCTGCCATTTTTCGTACTGACCCGTCTCCACCTCTGCGATATCTATGAAATGATCCTCGGAGGCTGAAGCCAACATCTTGCCATCGTGGCTGAAGCTCAGGGTCCTCACAGGCCAGTCCAGTCTGCAGAAACAGAAATAAAAGAAATATAACTATTAAAACCTACAGGACGTAGTCAGAGTTGTATTTCCTTCCAATAATACAAACTTTAATAAAGTATTTTAGTATAAATGTGAAGCAGACTGACCTGGAGAAGCAGCGGACACACACCAGCTCGTCCACGTCCCACAGGCTGACCAGGGCGTCGGCGCTCCCTGTGGCGAAGTATTTCCCCGTGGGGTCAAACTTGATGCAGATGCAGTTGGACGGGTGAGCGTTGATGGACTGGATGGGCTTCAGTTCTGGATAACTGTGGACAAACCTGCTGTTTTATTTCATGTCATCACCACAAACTTTTATATTCAAAGACACAACGAGACAAGATTTAATCTTAATAATCTCATGGGATCTTCACACCAGGTGTTTTTGTTAATTAACTAAAGTTAAGTGAAGTGGATTTCCCCAAGAACATAAAAAAGGAGAGCTCCAGTTTACCTGAGTGAGATTTCCGCTGGTAACCACGATGTTTTGTAGAGATGGATCACAAATAAAAACGCGAAGTCAAATGACGACGGTTTAATTTTAAAAGGTGAAAATCGTATCTTTCTTTTATGGTATAAATGTAAGACGTCAGTAGAGCTGGGAACTTAGAATCAGAATTAGAAAAGACTTTATTGCCAAGTATGTTTGTACATATGGGGGTGGTCCTGCACTTGCCGCCTGCCAGGGGGGAGTTTGTTAAATTGTCTGTGTCCAGGGTGAGAGGGACAATCTTAGCTGCTTCAGAGTCCTGGAAGCGTACAGCTCGTCAAGAGACTTCAGACACATTGCAGTCTGCTCTTGTCCTTAGCAGAGGCTGCAGCATACCAGGTGGTGATGGACTCAATGATGGCAGTGTAGAAGTGCACCATCATTGTCTTTGGCAGGTTGAATTTACATCCTCTGCCGTGCTTTTTGGATCAGGGCGCTGATGTTCAGCTCCCATTTGAGGTCCTGGGAGATGATGGCGCCCAGGAAATAAAGGGAGTCCACAGTGTTGAATGTAGAGTCATGAGGAGGAGTGGGGTTGTGTTCTTCCTGTAGTCCACGATCATCTCCACTGTCCACGGCAGCGTTTAACTCCAGGTTGTTACGGCTACACCAAGTCACCAGGCGGTCAATCCCTTGGAAGAGGTTCCAACTGAATATTTTACCTCCGACGTGACTGATTCAAAACACGCAACCACACATTGTACGACTCCTAACGAGGCGCTTTAAGGCGACATTTCACTATGACAGGCCGGTTTTACACGTCTCAATTAACCTCAACGATGTTGTGGTGAAAGTGAGAGGTAAACTTATCAAGTTATCTTTAAAGATTCATCAACTCCTCACCACACATCTGAAGACTTGGATGAAACATCTTCAAGAAACTCTACAAGTCCAGTTGCTCTTATTTCAGCTTGATTTTCCTCAGATATACCGAGACCTGGATGACTGAGAACCTTCACAGATATTCTGGTTTATATTTTCCCCTTTAGAAAAATCTAAATGCCCAAAACTCTGACAGTTGTTGCAAAGAAACACTCAGACAGCGTTCCATGAACACGTAGGGAAGCTTTAAAATGAGGAGGCTGTTTGCAGACAAACACGACTACCTCACGTTAAATCCCACTGTCACCGTTAGTCGCTCAGTTCGGTTCCTACCTGAGGATGTTGATGCAACCGTTGCCGTTTGTGAGGAAGAACATGTCGTTGTCGTTGTTCCAGGAGATCTCGTTCACCTCGAACTTGAACTGCTCCTCCGCCCTGGAGCGATGCGTCTTGGCGTCGATGAAGGTCACCACGTCGTCTTTGTTCCCGACAGCGATGGTCTGACCGTCGGGGCTCCAGCAGATGTTGATGTTTTCACCTAAAACAGGATTTACAGTTTAAAAACTACTTGCTTCTAAACATAAAAGAGGCACTGTGGATCAGACTCCAAACACATGAACTAAAGTTCCACCTTTCGTGTTCACGGTGGCGATGCATTTGGTGGTGCGCACGTCCCATATGCGGATGGTCTTGTCTCCAGACGCTGTGACGAAGAGATCTGGGTTGGTCGGATGCCAGCAGAGCTGATCCACGCTGTCGCCGTGACCTCTGTAGTTGTTCTCTTTCACCTGAAGCAAATAGAACGGGTATTAAACAAACGCCATGTTCATCACAGAGCTAATCCACAAGCAGCACAGTGAGTAATGTACTCTTCAATGTGATTAATATGATACTGAACAAGGAAGAAATACAAAGCAACCACTCAACCATCGATATTGACACAACCCATCCAGCTGTGTAAGATTTACTTTCTATTAAACATTGTAAACATACACTAATACCATTACACTATTAACTGAGATAAAGTGTGCAGACTGTTTTTTTAAATATATTTTATGAAGACACACAATACATAACAAACAAATATGTACTGATAAATGAAATCTGTCAAACTAGAGTCCTAGCAAACTGTCTTATACATTTTTAGGCTCTAATTTTGACAGTTCTAAATTAGACGATTTTTCAATGGACTTCGGCATGCAGACCACACTAAAATAAAAACCCAACGTTTATTTTTAATTTATAAGCTGCTATGTCTATAGTGTGTTAGAGATTATCTACACATTGGTAAAACATTATATTCAGCAGAAACTCATTCTGTAAGTTAGAGTTCACCAGCTAACGTGATTAACTCCCATTCATTCTATGAAAAGAGGCTAACGCTAGCATGCTAGCAGAGCACCGCACCGCACCGCGACTCACCAAACGGTCCTTTTCGAGGACAAAGACGCTTGCTGTTTTGTCGAAAGACCCGGAGGCGAGTCTCCTGCCGTCGCAGCTCCACGCCACCGAGTGGACTTTGGCTGTGTGAGCCGGGAATTCCCGACTTTTGTTGTTATTCTTGAAGCTCTCCTGCATCTCTTGGTAGTACTGCGACGCCATCTTGAAACCCTACGTCATATCCCCGCGGCGGTTGCTTGGCAGCAGTCGGCGAATGCGCGCCACCCTCTGGTTTGGAGTAGGGACCAAATCCTACTTTTAAATCAACTTAATAAAATATTAGCTCAGCTTTGAGAGGTTTGTAAAATATGTCGTACTTAAATTAGACGTACAGCACCTTTGTGCTTTAATCGGCTTGCTTAATATGCTACTGAGTTGGTTGTGTTTTATTTAGTTTGTATTTCTATAAGCAGTTTTTGTTGGTTTCAAGCTGGACTGAATGTAAGTATTCTCGCTTGTTTAGGTGAATATTTGGATGAGAATAGGTTGGGTAAGTATGGGTTGTTTGAAACTAACAAAAGTAATTTATTTAGCTTTTTTTTGGAGGATTGTGGATTATATTTAAATTACATATTTTTTTTTTTATTTAAATTTTACCTCCCAGCTGTTTGAACTTGGTGCCATTTTCCTACAGAAAACTACTAATCTTAATAATAATAACAAACATAAAACATATTGTACGTATGCATTTGTTTTTATTATGCTTTTTTTTTTTTTTTTTAAATAGTTAATAGTTTAATAGTTACCCTGCTCTTTATTTAAATAATACCAGTGTGTAATGTAGTTTGTTTTATTAACTCTGCCCTCGAGTGGCATAAAACAGTTACTGCAATGTTTAATGAAGGTAGATATTTTTCTTGAAATGAAGACAAACACCAATTTTTATTTTATTTTTTAATTGCAATTTATTTCAAGTGATGCTAAAAGGAAAATCCGTGTTTTTAAAAAAAAACCTTTAACACTCCATTTACAGTATATCCCAAACACACACAATATCTAGTCACCCAAACTCTGTCAGATACAGCAATTCGCTTTGTTAAGGAGCCACTTGGTTAATTAACAACCACTGAAAATGCCATTCATCGATGTGAGGACTCGGGAGCTAGCCCAGCTGCAGGTGTGGAGGCCCGTGCAAGGCCTCGATATGCATAACGATCAGACCCGTGGCAGCTTTTAAACGGTGAACTCCTTCACATCCTTTGCATTAGAATAAAATACACCTAAATGAGAGAACAAAATGCACTTCCAAAAGTGAGATTCTGTGTTTTAAGAAAGAATGACAAGGTTGTGAAAGCATCATACAAATGTGCCTTATGTAATTGCATACTCTTAAAAATGGTTTAGTTGCATCACATTTCAGGAAAGCTATATATATATAAATATATATATATAAATGAAGAGCAGGCCCTACAAAGTAAAAGTCAAGGAATGCACGGTGAGTTGTGACGGTGAGAAACAACGAGGGTGGACAGCGAGATCTCTGGTGCTGATTCAGTGGTGGAAGACATCTTTGACAGCATCAAAACTCAGGACGTTTAGGATTAGAGGCAGGTGTCTGTGGAGAGGTAGAAAAAGTTCACCTCATTCCTCCAAATGCTTTGCTCGTTTAAATAGAAATAAAATAAAAATAATAATAAAAAGGCTTTCTGTTGGTATTTCTCCCAAACGATTTCTCATCGAGGCCCCTGAGAACATTTCTGATAGATGTGCTACCGTCGTGCTCCTCTAAACATCGGTCACACTCAACGCTTCTCTTCATTTCCCACCTCGCCAGCCCTTAACGACGCAGTGATAGTCGACACGCTGGAACCTGGACCTGCAGCCTCAGCAGCAACAGTGGAAGAAAGGAAGGAGACACGCTGGTTTTTTAAAACCCTGGTTGGAAAAATAGTTCCTGGATGTTTTCACTCAGCCTCCGTTTACACTTAAGAAGATATATTACCGGGATAACACCGGGATGCTACAGTCAGGGCTGCACAGCTATCAGTCGATATCTAGGTAGACCACAACGACAAAAAAACATCTACTCGTTTATCTGGAACTTTGTGAAAGCTGCAGTTTTGCAAAAGCAGATCCAGAGCGAAATGATCTTCTGACCATAAACCCTGAATCTGGTCACAGACTATAATTTGCTTTTCCACATTCAGCGTTCCCACAGTCTGGCATTGCTAAGCTGTGCAGCAACTACAGCCATGTTAGCATAGTTAGCATCTGAATCAGATGCTTTAAAACTTGTTTTGCAAATGAGCAAAGGCCAGAGCAGGATATAAATAAAGAAAATCAACTGTGCAGCCCTCACTGCCACTGGGAGTAAAGAAGAAGAAGAAGAAGTTAAGTTAAGGAGCAGGTTTCTCAAACAGTACAGTGCATTCCTTCTGATGACACAAAGTGACCCGGAGCTGATCCTTTGTGCATCAAATAATAATAGTTTTAAAAAAGACCTAAAGCTTTGCAGTCATTGTACAAGTGTCAGAAGAAAAACTGAGGTTCTGTGCAAAGACAAAAAAAAAAAAAAGGTGCAGATTCCCTCGTACAGGTCAGTCAGTCTCTCATGTCCTTGTGTTTCCTCCACAGCTACTGAACCTGAGCCCATGTAGAAAACCCCACACTGACTGCACCGGCCACGCAGGAAGCTGTAAAGGTTGATTTAATCGACTGTGTCACTGGACGCAGGATGAAAGAAAACAGGTGGAAGTGTCCGGTTTTGATGTCTAGCGGTGGGTTGAGGGTCTGTGAGTCGACTCAAACATTGATTTAAATAAGTTAAACTATCCAGTATCTAACTCTACTTGGATCAAAAGCAATTCTTTTGCAACCTCTGACACTTTTTGTTGTGATTCCTAATCCCGTTTGGAAGTCACTGATTTGTGACTTTACAGCAGGTTTACATTCAGTTTCTGCTTTTCTACCACAAACGTTTCGCTTTCAGAGCTGGTTCTGCTCCGGACTGAGGGACCGAGGTGAAAACCATGCTGCATTTCCACCGAGCGGGACGTCTGACTTGGTTTTGCTCATCTAATAGGCTAAGGTTTAGACTTCTGGGCTACGGCGCCAAACATGATGTGTTCCATCTTTATTGATCCAAAACATTCAATTCGATAATGGCAGAGATGGAGAAGCAGCCGGAAATACTAAAGCAGAAATACGGTACTACCGAGTGGACCAGTCTCAGCTCTTGTGGTCAGTGCGTAGTTACATTTCTAGCTGGGTGCACCTTAGTTACGGCATTAGGGTCCATGTAGGGTCGACTTAACGCAGAAGTCTAGACGGCCTATAAAAGAGTTCAACGTTTTACTGCAAAGACTTTCTTTCTTACGTTTCTACGTGCAGGAATAAACAGTGTGTCAAAGTTTTTATTTTTCTCACGTCTCAGAGGAAGGACAGGATGTGGAGACACATGGTTTGGTTGAGTTTTGTTTCATTTACCTTTTCGTCTACTCTACTAGCATTCACCAACACACACACACACACTAGAACCACTACTGACTGCACACTGGATTTGATTCAGTACAATAAATTAACTTTATTTAAAAGCTGTAATGTTGGGTCTCCACATTTAGCCCCTCCTGCAGTGGGCGGGGGGGGGGGGGGGGGGGGGGCTGTCAATCCTCCATCAGAAGTAAAACTATCCAGGATTTAACTCCACTTGGATCTAAAGTGCTGATTTTGTGAATTCTTTACGCGTTCCTAACCTCGTTTTAGAAGTCGGTGCGTTTAATGATTTGGGATTTATCTGCTTTTAGAGCTGGTTCTGTTCTGGTTCTGTTCTGGTTCTGTAGGATCCATCCTGCATATCCACCAGCAGCTGAGCCACCATCACTACTGAGCCTCCTCTGTTTCTTTCAACAGCGTCTGTTCCTCGTTTTGTTCATCTACAAGCTTCCAACATTTTACTGTAAAGATTTTCTTCAGCGCTAAGCTACACGAGCTACTTATGGATGTTGTACGTGCAGGAATAAACGGTGTGTAAAAGCTTTTATTTTTCTCACGACCCGTCTCAAAAGAAGGACACGTGAATCTTTTAAATAAAGTCTCTCTTCTCTCCTGGACTGATTTACTGGCTGCACGTTTGATTTCATTCAATACAATAAATGAACGTTATTTAAAAGATTCATGTGCGTTGTTTCCACATTTGAAGCTGCGGCGTCGATTCGATTCTTTGAGCTGAGGATGCTTTTGACGAGACATACAGCCGTGATCATTATAGAGACAGATACAGGTTGGGTTTGTGCAGGTGGGGTTTCTACAGAGGCGGGACATGTTCCTGTGTGTTTCTTTTTTTTTTGTTTTTTTAGTTTTTCTTCGTGTGTATTCTTGAGAGTTTCAGGAAGTCGTCTGGACGGAGCGTCCAATAAATCAGCTACTACTGTGATAGTTGTACGTCTTGGTTGCAGGCTCTACGGTTAGTGTAAAAATCTGAGAAACGTAAAATACAAAAGTACAACAAAGTCAACTTTCCGTTCTGGTTCGGACCCAGTGAACAAAAAGGCAAAGGTGTCGTCTGTCGCTCCGTTAATGCTCCGATCCCATCGCTACTCAGGTCGGATTAAAGAAAAGCGAATCCTCCTCGGAGTCGGTCCCTAACACTCGGCGTCTGTACTGCCGTTGACTGGCTCGGGACAGACGGCGGCGAGGGTCAGGTCCTGGCGGGGCTCTGCGTGGTCGACTCCGTTCGACTTCATCTGATTCTCCTCCTGGACGCTGTGGAGACAAAACAACCTCAGTTAGATACTTGATCAGTTTGGGATCTAGTGAATTTGGAGGCCAGGTCAACACCTCCAGAAGTGTCCCAGCAGAACACTGAATTGTCACGAGATGGTTTAAATGTTATTCACTTCTCCTGTCAGTGGTCACAATGTTGTGGCTGATCGGTGTATTGAGGCTTTATAACTCTGGGACATAACACAGTGATGCTCCACCTGTTGATGCAGCCGTTGACCGGAGACTCTGCCGTTTCCTTCTCCGACAGAGAGCTGACCGACCTCCTCTCCTTGCCCGTGTCGGAGTTCTTCCTCCTGGCCACGACGGGAGGCCCCGACCCCCGTCTCTCGGGGCTCACCCTGGGTCCCGCCGGCTCGGAGGGGACGCTCAGGCCCCCGGGTCCCTCAGGATCCTTGCCCGAGTCGCTGCTGCTGCGCCCTCCTCCGTTCAGGCTGTCGGAGGAGGAGACGTGGCTCATCTGGCCTTCGTCTGGAGATAAGAAGGAGAATTCAGAATGAACTCAGGCAGCAGAACAGATACAGACACATAACGTATGACCTCCTCCTCCTCCTCCTCCTCCTCCTCAGACCACGTCAGCAGGCAGCGGTGGTTCACTCTGCAACATGAGGTCAATCAATGGTGGAAAAGCAGATAAACGTGACCTCGTGGTGCATAGCGCCCTCTTCTGGACACAGACAGAAACAAACAGCTCAGATGCATTCAGCCTGAACACATCCTCAGCGGGGGTCAAACCTCTGACCTCTGACCTCTGACCTCTGCAGCGTTCGCTCCACATGTCTGAAAATCGACCGACGCTGTGACACGATGATGAACAGCAGGACTCGCTATGATCCCTCTGATTCAGACCAACTCAGTGAAGCCTGCGTCTGATTTCAAACCTGCAGCAGCTTCGTCTCTGACAATAGGCGCCAACTGCTGTGTTATCTTCACGTTTAATTTAATGAGAGCGCTGGCGAGATAATTAATTAAACCTGTGAACGTGTTCTACTCGACAGCTTCCTCTGAGAGCCTCGAAAGAATATTCAACATTATAAAAAGAAAATCTGACAGAGGAAGTATTGTATGAATTATTACTGATAAAAATGTTTTCATGTATTATTTTATCACTTAAAAATTATTATATAATGTAGTTATTTGAAATTACAATCATGGAAAACACCATGAAATATGTTATTTTCTCTAAAAAGACGGTTTTATTGCAAAAAAGACTAAAGACATTATATAAATTATATTGCTCAATGTTTATTTGGTAAAATAAAATAAAATAAAATAAAATAAAATAAAAAACAAAAATAAAATAAAATAAAATAAAAATAAACATTTTAAAGTTTTGTTTCAAATAAATTAAAATTTATAAAAAAAATAAATAAATTAAATTAAATAATAATTACCATAATATATGGACTATAAATTAAAGCATTTTGCCACCTGTATTTAAATATGTTTTCTAATTTTTTAAGGTTTAATGACAGCTTGTTAACAGGACGCCTCCGTCAGGTCGGTGTTTACCTCCAGACCCGGCCTCTCCAGCCTTGTTGCGTCGGCGTCTCAGGATGACCTCCAGCTCGCTGTCCTTCTTCCCCGGCGGCGACGGCCCTGACGGCCCCGACGGCCCCGACTCCTGGGAGCCTCGGCTGGGGCTCCTCTTCACCGTCTCCTGGAGGAGAACACAGACGTCACTGCTGCAGGAGTTTATTACAAACTAAATATCAGAACAACGAAGACTTTACATCGGGATGAGCTCCAGAAAATAAAACTCTTTTCTGCTGGGGTGGTTTTAGAGCAGCTGTCAGTCAGATGTACTTAACACGACAGAAACAGATTTAGGGAGTAACATGAAGGAGCTTTAACATCTGACTGACTCTGCTTTCTTTTTCCTTCCTTCCTTCATTCCTTCCCTCAGTCTTTCTTTCCTTCCTATGTTCCTTCCTTTCTTCTTTTCCTCCTTATCTCCTTCCTTCCTTCCTTTCTCCCTTCCTTCCTTCGTTCCTTGCTTCTTTCCTTCCTCCTTCCCTTCTTCCTTCCAACCTTCCTGTCTTCCTCCCATCCTTCCTTCTTCCTTTCTTCCCTTCTTCCTTCCTTCCAACCTTCCTGTCTTCCTTCCATCTTTCTTCCCTTCATTCCTTTATTCCTTCCTCCTTTCTTCCCTTCTTCCTTTGTCCCTTCTTCCCTTGTTCCATCTTCCTTTATTCCTTCATCCTTTCTTCCCTTCTTCCTTCCTTCCTTCCTTCCCTCCCTTGCTCCTTTCTTCCCTCCCTTCTTCCTTTCTTCACTTCTTTCTCCCTTCCTTCCTTCGTTCCTTGCTTCCTTCCTTCCCTCCCTTGCTCCTTCCTTCTCTTCCTTCTTCCTTTCTTCCCTTCTTCCTTCCTTCCAACCTTCCTTCCCTTCTTCATCCCTGTCTTCCTTCCTTCCTTCCTTCTCTGAAATAACCACCATCATAAATAAATCAGATCTTAACATGTGAGAGTCTTTCCATCTTGTTCCAACATCTGGATCATGTCTCCAAGTCAACAAGCAGCTGTTGATGGTTCTGATCCAGCGGTAGGTAGAGATCCATTAGAGACAGCAGCTGGTACAATATTCTACTGACCACATGATGGCGCTGCTGATTTACAGACACACAAACTGAGATCAGATCTCAAGTGCTGGCTGTGGACGCATGTGGAGACACATTTATATTAAGACCAGGTCTGAACGGGTCCTTGTTCTTCAACCGGCCCTCCACCAGGGGGCGACTGAGCTGCTGGAAATGAATCTCACCCTGTAACACATCGTTATAATAAGGCAGATAAAAGCCTGTTTTACCAGGATTCCTTTCAGTTCCTCCATGGCGCTCTCCTGCGGTTTCTCCTCAACGACTACTGGAGGCGGCTGAGAGAAAAAAAAGAAAAGAAAGAAACATAAACAACAATTATTATTTTGTTTTTCTGATTTACAACTGATCAGAGCAGGAGGCCGGCAGAGAAGTCAGCTGTTAAACATGACGTGTGTTTAACTGATTAAAGCCAGGGTCTGCAGAGTGTGTGGTGAATTAACGGGGGGTCAGAGGGAGGGAAAGGCCCCCTCCCTCTGACCCCCCCGGAGAGCAACGACGTCGACTTCACATCTCAAGATTGATGCAAACGTCAATATACTCACTTTTACTGCTATTCTCTGTGGCAGCACAAAGGAGAGACGAGGAGAGGAAAGAGAAGAGAGCAATCAGGCAGAGTGCATTCAGACTGCATGAAATATGGAGGCCTGACGCATTAACACACAACTTTACAGGAACCACCAACAGGGAAGTCTTCTCATGGTCTGAATCTGCTTTAAGGTACAGATTGATTTTTTTTTTTTTCCGGATCATTTAAAAGGTCACAGGACATCAGAGAAAGACTCTGACTGCTGACCTCTTCCTGTCGTTGCTTTAGAAATAATGAGCTCTGACGACAAAACGAACCCTCAGAGACAAAAAGGAAAAACACAAAAACAGAGAACAGACAAAACATGACCACAAACAGAGGCAAAACTACAACAGAGGTACAAAAGCAAACGGAAAAATTACCATAACAATGGTAAAATGACACAAAAACCACCACAAAGTGAAGGAAAGGTGCAGCAAAGAAACACACAATTACAACAAAGACACAGAAACAAAACAAAGAAACACAAAAATGAAAATAAAGAAACACTAAGTCGGAGAAAACGACCAAAAAAATAGCAATAAAAGGAAGAAAAGTGACACAAAACAACTTCTAAAATGAAGGAAGACAAGAAAACAAAAACAAAGAACCAAAAAAACACAAAAAAAACACTCAACAAATTACTACAAAGATGTTAAAACGACACAAAGAGACTTTAAACAACTTCTACGTGAACCTAAAGTCACAAGAAAGGACAGGAGACACAAAAATGAGACACAAATAACATCTCTCTGTGGCTGCTTTAGCAAAAACATAATATGACGTCTTCTCCTGTCGTCTCATCCTTTGTCCATTCTGAAAATATGGTCCGAGTCCATTTAACTTGAACAAAACTAAACCAAATAACGTCTGTCCCTCCCGTCTCGTCCTCACCTTGGTGTCCTGACTCTTGACAGGCCGCAGGACGACGCCATGTTTGATCCGCTCCATCATCTCGTTCACCGCCTTCACCTTCACATCGTCCACGCCCTCGGAAGCTGAGAATCACAGAAATTAATTGGACAAACTGAGCACGTGGGACATTTCTGTCCAAAATACGTCTCATTTAAACCAAACTATTCTACTTTGGTCTCATCTGTCCACTAAACATTGTCCCAATAGTCTTCTGTCTTGTCCACATGATGTTTAGAAATGTTCTTCTTGGAGAGCAGTGTCTTTGTCCATCACACCATGGTTGTTCAGTGGATTCATCAACATTAACATCAGCCAATGAGAGAGAGGCCTTTAGCTGCTTAGAAGTTCCCCTGGGTTCCTTTGGGACCTCTCAGACTATTATGGAGTGATCTTTGTTGGTGGACCACTCCTGTGGAGGGGAACAGTCGTCTTCAATCTGTCTGACTGTGGATTATTTGTGGGTTCCAAACTCTTTAGAGATGGTTCTGGAACCTTTTCCAGCCTGATGAGCAACAACAACTCTTTCTCTGAGCTCCTCAGAAAGCTCCTTAGTCCACAAACATGTGTTGTGAAGATCAGACTGAGACAAATCCCTGATTTATTGAAACTGAACCAGGAACTGAACCACACCTGAGTCTCATTACATTGATGGAAACACTTCTGAACACATGGACTCTGATTTAATCCTAGAGGAGCTCCTCTCTGATATGTAATATTGGCTCACTTTCCTGACTAAACTAATACACTATGAGTTTAATTGGGTTCTCTTTGTCTACTTTTAGGACTAGGTAGCTCCAAACAAGTGTAGTAAAAACTCACCTGGAGGCTGCTCCGCCTTCACTGAGGCTTTGGAGCCCTTGGAGGACTTCCTCATGATCGCTATCAGAGAGCTGAGGCGGAAAGACGAGAAGAGATTTATTTGAATGAGCGGACGTTAAACCCTCCGCGTGCTGCATCTCAACCAAACGACGCATGCGCTCGTCATCCTCACCTGAGGGGGTTGCATCTGGAGGGGGGAGGCGGAGGAGGAGGGGGCGGGGGAGGGGGCGGCGGCGGAGGCGGCTGCGGGGGAGGGGCGGGAGGCGGGGCGACCCCAGGTGCAGGGGGAGGAGGGCTCGTGCTGGTCGTCATGGTGACCGCTTTCTGGGTCTCCTGGAGCTCGGCGACTGGAGAGGATGAAAAAAAAACAATGGAGACAGTTAATGATGCTACAACACCTGCTACTGCATTATGGTCTGGACACCGATCACCAGTCAAAGAGGCTTCTGTTCTGTTTTTGTTTAAGGGTTGGACGTCGGTTGGTGGTTTTTGGCTCTGACCCATTTAGAGCTAACTGACAGATGCTTCAGGAGAAAGTCTGCACGCACACGGGTCTATAAATCGATAATATCAAACTCTAACTACTTTTTTTAAGATGCGTCACCTTTATTTCAAACTAACTTTTGCAGGTTTCCTATTAAAACGAGCCTCGTTGTGCTAATTTCATCACGGGCGGTGGGGTGGTGGGGGGGCTTGCTGTCGGATCTAAACGCTGTTCGTTTAGCTTAGTTTTCATATCGTTGCAGCTCAGTTGGCGTGAGGGAACGAGGTCAATCAACGTGCGCCACGCTGGGTGTTAAAGTATTGTCATTAATGGTGCGTATCTGCCCACGTGTGCAGTGAACATGTGAATAATAACACATGTGCAGGCCGACAGGGCTGGAGTCGACTCTCCTCAGTATTCTCAGTATTATCAGAGTGTAAATTAAGATGCATGATGTAGATATTCTCAAAACCTGACGTTACTCAGTGTTTTAATTATTTGTGCTAGTTACTGCACATTTGACTTTTGGGGTAAATGTGCTTCAACTATGGGTAGAGTTCCTTTGTAGCTGTCGTAGCGCTGGGACCTTTAATTGGTGAGGGACACCTGGAATGCACATGTTGTTAATTTCCATTTAAAATCAATGCAGCACTTGTATCTGGATCTCTAATCTGTATCTAATCCCTCCAGAGAATTTTAGATCTACCCCGAGTTCTCCTCCCACCAGGCCACACCTGGTTAACTTCACCAGATGTCCGAACCACCTCAACTGTCCCAGAAGCATCTTCTCTGCTAAAAGTTCCTCAGTTCATCTCTAAAGCTTGGTTTATACACGTGAAAGTATTTCTACCTGTGCACTGGTTTGTCTACACAGTTCTTTAAGTACACCACTAGTGATGCACAACTATAAATTAGGAGGAACCCACTGACCTCTGTCATTACTCCACGTTCATGACCATAGCTGAGGGCTGGAACGTACTAGATGATAAAACGAAAGACTTGTCTTACGCCTCAGCTCCTTCTTTACCACGACGGTTCAATAAAACGTCTGAATTATTGCCGCCGTCTCTCTCTCTTTACCCTAACATACTTAAACTCCTTCCCTTGGGGCAGGAGCTCACTCCCAGCATGGAGCCATCGGGGTCGATAATCGTTCATTTCCGTGTCTTCTTACCAGAGAAAAAACGCTCAGTTTAAAGCGTTTTACATTCAGTTTACTCATGATTGATTGGATACCTGCCAGCAATTCAGAATGAGGCATCCTCTTTTCTATTTCCTGTCATCCTCAACTCCACCTGAAGTTTCCCACCTCTGTTCTCCAGCTCCTCGTTCTTCTTCTCCGCCCGCTCCAGTCGTCCCTCCGTCTCCTTCTTCTCCACCTCCAGGAGCTCCAGCTGCATCTGCAGGGCCTCCAGCTGCTTCTTCACACAGCTCTGCTCCAGCTGGGCCTCCAGACTCTTCACCTACACCCACAACACAGAAGGATTAACAACTCATGTCTCACCAGTCATCGAGACTCAAAAAAACTAGTGGCCTGCAACTTATTATGCAGACATACACCGATCCGCCACATAAATATCCCGTAGGTCCTGCAAGTTGCAAAGGTTGGGTGTCCATGGATCAGACTTGTTTGTCCAGAACGTCCCAAAGATGTTGGATTAGACTGAGATCTGTGGAATGTGAAGGCTTTGCAGAAAGAGGCCTTAACCATCAGGGAATACTGTTTACAGGATGGTCTGCAACAATTGTCAAAGTGACATCCACATGAATCTCAGGACCTAAGATCTCTTAGGAGAACACTCCCTCCACTGGCTTGCAATCGTCACAAATTGCATCTTGGTGCAGATTGGAAAGTTTTAACTGTTTTAATTTCAAAAGCAGCAGAAAAAAAAGGTAATGGGAGGAGAGAGAGGTCGCCGGTGTGCAGAAAAGGCTGCAGGCTAGAATCAAACCGCCATCAATGCAGTGAAGACTACAGTCTTCGTTTATGAGGCACCCTATCAGAAGTTTAACTTTCTGGTCACGAACACGCCATCAGCTCCACCAGTGCAAACGTCACCATCTTGACAATAAAAGCTCTCTGTCTGGGTTTTACCTTCTGCTGATGCTGCAGACGCTCCTCCTCCAGGGTTTTGGTGATGGCAGCGACGTCCTCCAGAGCTTTCAGAAGCTGAATGCTGGGCTCAGCACTCTGCAGCAGCAGCATGCTCTGCCTGTTGGCCTCCTTCTGCTTCACCAGCATCTGCAGGAGACGAAAGGAGGAGGAAGAGAAGGAAGAAGAGGCGTGAGGAAGTCTTTTACGTTTTTCCTTATAACAAAACATCCAAGGTTGTCCCTCGCATACGGCGTCTGCTTTAATCCTGCAGGCTTTTCCCTTTTCAGGTCAGTAAACACCAGATTCAGGACATTTCATTAATCAGCCATGAGGTTATTAACACACACATCAATTACCAACACAGAAATGCAGGTCATTGTTTATCAGTGAAGCTAACAGCGGCCTCACTCTGCAGATTTCAGTTCGATGGGAAAGCATTTAGTTTTATCATCAGACTCGATGTGTTCAGAGAGGTGAGGAGGAAGCTGCAGCGTATGATGAGACAGCAGCAGTAACAGGAGCATTACTAATCAGCTGCTAAAGACCCAGACATTTCCCTCAGGAGTCAGCAGAGAACAATTACAGAGAGTAGACATCAGGTGGACACAAACATTAGTCCAGTACGAGCTTAGTATGTCTGGAGCTGCAATATGTAGTTGTTTTATGATCTGTAGTAGTTTTAGGTTTGCTCATGTCTCTCTGCTCAGGCTGTCAAATTTAACACATTAACGCAAATTCCTTTACATCACAAACTTAATGCATCCACATTTGTTATTATAACCTAAACCCTAGTTTGGGAAATCAGGAAGCAATTGAAGCTTCAGTAACGCTGTGGAAAGCAAGAAGTGCAGTCGTGCAGAAATCCCAAAAGAAGAAACGAAGCAGAAAGAAACGAGCAGAAATGGACTTCTAAAAGAGTCCTCTGGATGATTCAAAGTCCTGACAGACGCTTCCCTCAACAACAACAAAGTTATCTGCATTTATTGTTGATGTGAACGAAGTTTAAAACATCTCAAAACTTTGGAAATCATGCGATCAACCACAATTCAATATATTAATCTACTGGGAGCCCCGGTTCTCTACACTTGCATCGTGCCGTTACGCATGAATTACGCTACAGAGCAACGATTTCATCTTGACCGCTTTTACCTCGTGTGCGTACGTCTCAGCTTTGACTCTGAGGTTCTGCTCCAAATCCAGCTGCTCCTTCATGCCCTCGTACTCCTGAGTCGCCATCATGGAGACTACAAACAAGAGGGAGTAGTATGGTGAGTAAAAAAAACCAAAAGATAAAACATTTTAAACTCTAAATTTTAACTCCCTTCTCCGACTCACATGGCCTGACCGCTAGCTTGTTACCCATGAGTGTCTTGAGCATCTGCACTAGCTTGGTGAGTCGCGATATGAGTCTGGTAACTCTTCATCTTGATTTAATTATGGGGCGTGTTTCAGGTGATACAGAGAAAAACAAAAACACCTCTATATGCAAATGGATGGTTCTCCAACCAATCAGAGCCATTGTGTTGTAAATGAACTCAACTCCACGGAGCTCAGCTGATGGTTTCCAGCCCAAAACCCACAATAAACCACCCAAAATATTAGATTGATATTTAGTTTAGTACGTTAATCACCTAGATTGCTAAAATAAAGCAGCTTAGAAATCATTCAACCAATTACACTCATCTGACTACTACAAAGCCACTTGGTGGTGTCATGTCTTGGGAAGAAACTGAGGTGCTATTTTATATTTTTATTTTTTTAACAGTGTGGCTCAGTGAACATGTAGATAAGTCGGTAGAAACCAACTTCATTAGGTAGTTGAAGGGTTTCTGTGAGCAGTTTTACATTTTAGATGCTTGGAGAAAGTGGCATCGAGGCTGAGTGGCTTAATAAAACATGCACACTGACTAATTTTGAGGAACTTTCTGCACACACACACTGTCTCATCCTCTTTTTATATTTGTATCTGATAAGTGCACTGACTTTTTTAATAATCTGAGAAACAGAACCTTGTGTGAACCTTAAACTGATCAAAGCTCTCGTCTAAAGTCTTTTAGTTCTTATTTTTCTAGATCTCTGAGGTGGTTTCTCTGGAGGAGACTCGTTGCGACTCACCTCTGTTAAATCTCTTGATGGTTTTGCTTTGCTGCTCGACCGTTTCGTGAAGCTGCTTCATCTCTGTCTGATCCTTCTCTGACTGCAAGTGGTGAGAGAACAGAATCAGCATCACACGAAATATGAAGAGGAAGGAATTAGGAATCGGCCTTGAGTGGCAGCGTTCTTCCTCAGCGTTCTTCCTCCTCCTCCTCCTCACCTGTGCCGTCAGCTCTTCTATCCGTCGCTGCTGTTCGTGAATCTGACAGACAAAGTTTTTCTTCTCCTCCAACAAGCTGTTCACCGTCTCTCTCAACTCTGAGAAAACAAAAGAACATCAACATTACATCCTGAAAATGAAAATGTGTGCACTCATGAAAAAACCTGAATATAATTCCACGTCTGGTACCTTTAACCTGCTGCTGGTACTGTGTGAAGGTGTCGGGGCTCCTGTCGGCAGCGTCCGGACCGTCCGGAGCATCCGAAGCGTCCGGAGCGTCCACTTCGGCCTCCAGCACGATGCAGTCAGAGATGCTGGGAAGCAGCTCGTCCAGACAAGGCCGAGACGACAGGCTCAGGTACTTCAGCTTCCTGTTCTCGCAGTTCAGCTGGAAGGTCAAAGGTCACAATGTTAAGAGCAACTGAAGCCGCGTACGTCCTGGTTCTCAAAGTGTTACCCTGAGAGTGAGGAGGAGCTACTATTAGCTGGGAGGCTAGGAGACCTACTATTGGCTGGGAGGTTAGGAGAGCTACTGTTAGCTGGGAGGTTAGGAGAGCTACTGTTAGCTGGGAGGTTAGGAGAGCTACTGTTAGCTGGGAGGTTAGGAGAGCTACTGTTAGCTGGGAGGTTAGGAGAGCTACTATTGGCTGAGAGGCTAGGAGAGCTACTGTTAGCTGGGAGGTTAGGAGAGCTACTATTGGCTGGGAGGCTAGGAGAGCTACTGTTAGCTGGGAGGCTAGGAGAGCTACCGTTAGCTGGGAGGCTAGGAGAGCTACTATTGGCTGGGAGACTAGGAGAGCTACTATTAGCTGGGAGGCTAGGAAGCAAGAAAGAGCTACTATTAGCAGAGAAGCTATCAGCTGGACTACTATGAAACTAGATAGAGCTACTATTAGCAGAGAGGCTAGGAAACCAGAAATAACTGTTAGCTAGGAAGTTGGGAAGAGCTACTATTAGCTGTTCAGGCTACAAAGACATTCTCCTGATTTCACTGTTCTTCACTTGTAACTGAGTATGGTTACAGCACTTTCATTTAATGTACTATGTTTTCAAATGACTTTTAAAGTCTGCATCTTCCTCTAAACATCATTAAAGTTTCATAAACTCAAATGATTCTTGCTGTGGAGATAATGCACTCAAATCGTCTCTATGCAGCGTCATCCTGACTCAGCTCTTCACCAAATTCTCCTGCTAACGCCAGCTGGACGGTGATGATGCTAATTTATAGCATTGATTGTTAAATGTGTGTGTGTTTGTGTTTCTGTGTTTGTCTGACCTTTGTGGCCAAGGCCTCTGCGTTCTCCCGACACGACTTCTCAATCTCCAGCTGAGTCTGCAGAACGCTCACCTCCTCAATCACCATCTGAGACACTGAAGGACCACAACACACACACACACACACACACACACACAAACACACACATAAACACACACACAAACACACACACAGTCAGCTGAGAGGACACTACATCCACTGACATTAATTTCTTTGACACTTAAAGCCGTAAATGCATTTTCAATTATAACTGCACCAATGGACTGAGTCCATTCACTGCACTTACTTTATTATTGTGATTTGACTCTTTTTCATTTCTCTATTTATTTATTTATTTATGCACAAATGAATGTTTGCTTCACAGTCACAGAGCTGGTGGAGACAAATAAATAAATCTCAGAAGCCAACTTGGAAGCCGACTGTTTTTTTAATTATAGTTTTATGTATGTTTCTAAAATTGCAGATTATTATGGTTTAGGTTTAAACATGAAACATTCAACTAAAACTGTGACGGCTGAATAGATCAGGAATTTTAGGATGTTATTCTTTTCGGATTGGCGTCTTGACAGGATCCTGATGTATCTGCAGAGATAAATCATAAGCAGTTCAATATACTGCATTTCACAGATTTTATACAATGTCCGTGAGTAGAAATAGTTAGAAGCAGACGTGTATGCCTTCTAAAATAAACAGAGGTTTGGTTGCAGGTATTTTGATATAATCTTGCCATCAGTCTGTTTCTGTGTTAAAACCCCAACAGCTAAAAAAATAAATAAAGTGAGCCTGAGGTTTTTAGACGCTTGCAGCTGTCGAACTTGTCACCAGAGCTCAGCTACAGCTCAGTTATTTTAAAATGACCCAGATATGAAGACTTTGAGATAATCTAGTTAAAAATAAGGATCTGCTCATTTCCTTTTTCTTTTCTCCTGCTGCATTTGTGTCGATTTCAGGCAGATCACAATAATCTAAATCCTTTTTAAATAGACACTCTTTTTTCTTAACTCTGCACCGTGAATCTAAATAAATTGGTGTGTTAAATTGAGTCTATGCTCAGCTGAGCTCTGATCCTCTGTCTTCATTCATTGTTTCATTGTGGTGACACTTGACTCTTTCAGGCAGCTGAGGCTGGATGGTATTACAGCCAACAGGAAGCTGCAGCTTACAGCCATTAATACGGCCCTTCTCCTGGTCGATGCACAAGCCCCAAATCTGATTATAACGTTCACTCACACGGCTGAGGGCAGAAGGAAACCTGTGCCGCAGACACCGGAACAACGTGGATAAATATCATCCTATAATGTAATACCTCTCAGTCACACAGGTCACAGAATATCTGGAAAACTAAGCTGACAGAACAAGGTCACCTGGACTTGTAAAGTTTCTTGAAGATGTTTCACCGCAGAGGAGATGAACTTGATGCTACTCTCTTTTTAAATAGAGTGAGCGGGGAGAAAGGCTAGTGGGCAGAAAATCTGTGTCAGTGAGATTCCACCGGTGACCCTGATTTTACCTCACCTGTAAGGCAGGTGAAGCTCGCAGGCAAACAGGACTAATGCTACTCTGTCTGCTGATGCAGCCTGGACACGGTTAGTCCTAGAAATGCTTTTAGAGAGCAGACTGTCTTCAGGACATCACGTACATTTGTTTGAGAAAACTGACCCAAGTATATTATTTCATTTTCGACAAACGATGCATTTGAGATTCTATACCATCCCCAACGTGCACAAACCTTTCATATTTTTTTGCCATTTTTTTATAGCAAGTCTGAGCATTTTTCTTTCCAAAAAGAGATGATCCCAACCACTCAGTTGTCAGTTCATTAGGTACATTAGTAAAAGCACTGTAATGCAACATTCCTGCACTAAAGCTTGATATTCAGCATTAGATTCAAATAACTTAGAGCTGTTGCTTCAGCTTTTCATTTTGGAAGCTGAGGTTTTTTGAAGAACTATTGAACTGACACATGTTCCTATACTTTTGATATTTATCTGAAATAAAAGTGACTACAACAGACTAGGCCTGAAAAACTGAAATCTTTCTGATGCCGTTTTAACGGAAACTGAACATTAGAACAGTCATGAAGGGTCATTTGGTACATTTAAAGGTTAAATTATAATGCATAGGTCTTCACTAGTGTACCTTATGTTTTGGCATGTGAGTGTATATCGGTACAGCTGCTGTATTTTATAGTCTCATCATTTTACTACCGTCCATTTAGAGGATGCTGGGGAGGGGGCAGAGGAAGAAGAAGGAAGTGCTCCCAGAGGAGACGTTGCAGTCATCGCTGCAGTCATCTGATCAGTGCGTCTGACTTTATAGTTCGGGAAAAGAATATCTCATGAGTGTGACAACGTATCCTACGATCAATTTCTGCATAGCTGCAGTCTGATTGAGTACAGTGCTCAATGAAGGTTTGAATGAATATGTGGAGTAACATGAGTACGGCTCAGCTAGAAGCTCCATGCGGACGTACCATAGACCCAGCTAAGCGCTAACATCAGCATGCTAGCATTCATCTCATCTCATCGTTTCTTATTGCATGTTATACATTGTATCGTATATCGTATCTCTAGTATCATATCTCATTGTATGACATCGTATCCAATCGTATCTGATGGCACCTGATCACATTGTATCGTGTCTCATCTCATTGTATCATATCATTTCTCATCACATCTCATCTCATTGTATTGTATCTTATCTCATCGCAACTTATCACATCTCGCCACATCTTATCTTATCGTACGTCATCATATCACACTGTATATCAACTCATCGTATCTTATCTCTTGTATCATATATCATCTCATCGTTTCTCATTGCATCACATCACATTGTATCTTATTTCATCGTATCTCATCTCATTGTTTTTCATCGCATCCTATCACATTGTATTGTATCATATCACAACATATGTAATCTCATCCCATTGTATCTTTTCTTATCTCACTGTATCACATCATATATCATCTCGTTTCTCATCGCATCTTATCTCTTGTATCATATCTCATCTCATTGTATCGTCTCGTATCGTATCTTTTCTTATCTCACCACATCTTATCACATCGTATCTCATTGCATCTTATCGTATGTCATTGTATCACATTGTATCTCATCTCATTGTTTCTCATCGCGTCTTATCACATCATATCTCATCATATGTCATTGTATCACATCGTTTCTCATCGCATCACATCACATTGTATTGTATTGTATCATATCACATCATATATCATCTCATCCCATTGTATCTTTTGTTATCTCACTGTATGAGATCATATATCATCTCATTGTTTCTCATCGCATCTTATCACATCGTATCTTATCTCTTGTATCATATCTCATCACGTTGTATCTTATCTTATCACATCATTTCTCATCTCATCACATTGTGTGATACTGCATCGTATCGTATCGTATCTCATTGTATTGTACCTAACCCGGTACATGGACCACATGCCAACAGGTAGAAAAGCACAATATAAATACAAGACCATTCACCATCTCAGCTACATTAAAAGGCAGTATCCCTGCCTGATGTGTTTGCTCAACACTTCCCTCGCTTTAAAGCCCAACTTCTGGAAACAGATGAAAAGCTTAAGCTCCATCAGACATTAAACCAAGTGACATTTGAGAGTCTTGATGGTGTTAATCTAATAGAGGCTGTGGGTTCGAATGAGGAAGCAGCAGTGAGAAAACTGAGGCTGATCCAAGAGAGGAGGAAGAAGAGGAGGAGGAGGAGGAAGGCTCCTGGATCTATTTTTAATCCCTCATTCAATGTTTAATGCTTCTGGATGGGCCTTTGGTGGTGTGATTCCCTCCCAGCTGCAGACTCAGTTAAACCCTCAGCTCTCTCAGGGCTACATTAACCATCCCATCAACCCACATGCCACGGCGGATCGTCCTCTGCACCGCTGCACAATGGTTCAACTGCAGCTCTGTGGGTCAGAGGCAACACAGGAGGATGAGACGGCGGACGGGAGGCCACACTCCGCTATTAATAGCTCTGTTTTTATTTGACTCTTTTTACTAGAGAAACCAACAGCTGGTGCATCTCTGGGGAATAGTCCATTAGATGAAGATGATGATGAGTCAAAGTCAAGCCTCTTTTCCTGTTTAACTCCCCTTTATCAAAAACTAATACATGTTTTGATTATTTGTGCAGATTTTTATTCAAAAAACTCTTTCTCATGAATGTTTCTCCTAAAATTGTAAAGATAAATGAAACGCTAGACACAACCAAACTTGGTGCTGTTGTCCCAGTTTATTTGAATACCAATTCATGGTGTCCCTGAGGGTCTGAGTGGGTTTTTGTCGTGGGAATTTCACCATCAAAACATGTCCACAGGGTCTTTAAATATTTGTTCATATTGTCTGTGTAGACGCTTGTTTTGTGCACGGCATGAAGTCATATTATTAGTACTGTACTCTACATCCTACATCCTATTCTACATCCTCATTCCATCTGTATTTCATTTTTAAAAAGTCTGCTTGTAATTCTTTCTCTACAACAAACTCTAAACAGCTCGCTTCTCTGATGGCAGCCATTTTGTTCCCAACGGAGAGACTCCAGACAAACTTCCACAATATTTTGTGGTCAGGGAAATTCGGGCTAGCTTCCAGGCTAGCTCAGCCCAGACTGGACATTTGGTTTTGGGTAGATCATCTTCCTCAAGTATTAAATGGACTGCCATGGAATATGATTTCTAGATTCTCCACAGAAAACTCTGAGGTCAGTATTTAAATTTGACCAATTATTTCCATCACTTACACGGTAACCAGTACAAATAAACGTTAAGGGTTATCACGAGAAGTTTGTTAGCATACCGACATCAGCATTAAGCTCACGTGCTAGCAGCTCATTCTCATTTCTTCTAAAATCTTATCCTGATATTAATTTGTGATTCTTTGAAAGATTCTTTCCATTATTGACGGCTATTAACGGGCATTAACTTCCAACATTCCAAAGGTCAAATCGACATACTTAAATTGTGTTTTATCCAGTTCACATCCCAAAGCATTTAGTTTAATATAGATTATATATATTTTGGCATTTCATTCTCTCTGAGATATTTTGTCCCACAGGCCTCTATCTGTCTCCTGTCAGAAACTGTTCCGGGACAGAAACGAGTGGCCTCGTGAGATGAATGACAATGCCCTTAAACCCTGCGATGATCCGACAGGCTAAAACCAGAACCCCACTTTTGTTTTCCAGCAGCTGGAGAAAAGCCTCTTTAGTGACGACCCGTGTCATTAACAGATGATTTGGAGGATTAGCCAACGGTAGGCGCCATTCATCCGCAAGTAATGGTGGTGAAATCCCTCCTCGGAGAGAGTTAAAACAGAATTAGACAGGGAATTATAACAAGACGAGGGAGCTGATGGTTCATGTGTTGGCGAAGGATTCTGGTAAACTCGACGTTCAGCAGTTAATATGAAAAGTTCTGGGGAACTTTGTGACACATTAAAGATGGAGACGAAGGATTTACATTTAAAAAGACATTTAAAAAAAAAATATGTCAAAGCTGCAACATCAGCCCTTTAAGCTGTGAACAATAGAAGTAAAAACTTCAAGTGGTTCTAATAGAAACTCTTCCTAGCATCCAAGCTAATACTAGCTCTTCCTAGCTTCACAGCCTCCCAACTAACAATAGCTCTTCTTGGCTTCCCAGATAATATTAGCTCCTCCTAGCTTCTTTGACTCCCAACTAATAGTAGCTGTACCTAGCTTTCCAGCATCCCAGCTAAAAGTAGCTCTTCCCAGCTACCCAGCAATGAGTAGCTCTTCTTAGCATCCTAACATTCAAGCTAATAGTAGCTCTTCCTAGCTTCCTTGCCTCCCAACTAATATTAGCTCTTCTTAGCTTTCTAGCATTCCAGCTAATGGTAACTTTCCCTAGCCTCCCAGTTAACAGTAGCTCTTCCTAGCTTCCTACCCTCCCAACTAATAGTAGCTCTTCCAAGCTTCCCAGCAATGAGTAGCTCTTTATAGCTTCCTAGCATTCCAGCTAATAGTAGATCTTATTAGTTTCCTAGCCTCCCAGCCCAAAATAGGTCCTCCTCGCTTCCTAGCCTCCCAGCTAACAGTAGCTCTTCCTAGCCTCACAGCTAATAGCAGTTCCTCCTAGGACAGTGCTAACCACTGCACCACGTTGTTGCCCTTGACCAAGAAACAGTCCAAAACAAAAAAAAAAAATCCAACAACATTCAAAATAACCTGTCAACTTAAAAGGGAATAATCAATTACTGAGAAAATAGAAGTTTATTGACTTTTAATTGAGGCATCTTTAGAGCAGTGGTTGGTCTGGGCCACATCACGTCGCCGCGACGACTCTCAGGGATAAACTACAACTTGGCTGGACACATGAGCAAGATTGTTAGTCCAACAACACTTGAGTGCAGGGAAAGTGCAGCCACGGGCTTTTATCTAAGTACAGTAGACTGGATAACTGGGCTGCGTGAGATAGCAGCACTACAGGGGATCATTTTGTGAAGCTGAGTGATACCACAGTTCGCCTCCAGCAACATTCAGCATTAGATGATGTGCAGCACTGATGCAAAACGTGGACACTTCACTCCAGGGAACAACTAATTCACTTTCTGGCTTTTTGCTCATCTCACTGTAGTCTGTTTTCTTGTCTTGACATCTTATTTTTTTTTTTGCATATGTTTTTTACATTCTCTTAAACGGCTTCTGTCTCTCTGATCTGAATCTCCCGATTTAGGCTCAGAGGAACGTTTGTTTGACACTCGGCTCCCTTGCAAATAACTTGTTCTGCTCTGGCAGAAAATTACAGAGTATGAGACATCAGCTCCGCCTGCCTCCTACCAGCTAGAAGCCTCTTGAACATCAGACAAAAGACACAGCTTCCACTTTAACACAGAGGTGTTCAAAAAAAAAGTATGCAAAACACTTTCACAGCAAGGTGGGATCAGCGTTTCATCAGTATCTCTCTGTTGCTCCTGCATATGTTTGCATATGTCGATTCTATCAATACATTTATGGAAATAATCTTCCACTTAAACCCATGAATACTATCATGACATCTCTATGTATGTACCAGAGACAGATGAAGTCATCATGTCACAGGAACTGGGACGGTTCAATCCGGGTAGAAATGACTCAGCTGCTGCTTCTCCACACTCGATGTGGTCGTAATGCAGCATTTTGATTTTGATCGTATTTTGTCTGTTTGAAAAAAATTGCAATCCAATCTGGAAATCGGGATGTGGATACAACTGTGAATCAACAACCAAAAATGTGGTTCAGTGGCACAAAAAGTAGGCCTTCATATAATCACCTGAGATGAAACTAGACCGTGGAGTTTAAATAGCAGTTTAAATAGCACGCCACGTAGCTTCCTCTGTTCAGAACAGAACAATAGACGAAGAGATTCGAACAAATGAAACAAATGTTATACTTGTGTATTTGTTAATTCTTGGAAATGAGGCAATATTACATATCAGTGAGCTGCAAGATAAGTGCACCTTTAGGATTACATGTTAAATGTCAAGGCTAAATTTGAGTCCATCTGTTCAGAACCATATGGACAATGCGTCCCCACTTCCTGTCATTGGCCAAACTGACGCTATTTTCCCGGGGATATGGGCGGCGCCATCTTGTGAGTTTGAAGCCAGAGTCTGATCAGTACGGTCTGAGGGCGGAGCCACGTGGAGCCGTGATATCGATGTCCCGCCCACATTTCCTCCAGACTCACTCATGTTTTAGTTTAATTAATACTACGCTCTGCTCTACCGCCACCAGTTACAAGGAAATGTTGGATTATACACTTAATTACTTAATTTTTTTATCTTTTCTGTCCAACTCTCACAGGCTTTATGGAGCGGTTGGCATGGCAACTGGTAGACGCCATTATGTCAAATCCTGTTTCTATAGCATCAACAAAACGAAACTTATCCAAAAAATTGCCACTTGAATATTCATCAACATTATATTAACTACCTAAAATGACAGAAACCATCATTGAAAAAAAATATTTGACTTGTATTTTGGTGTTTTAGTTTGGTCCAAGTCCCAGAGACGTGCTGCGTGCTGATACCTATGCTGCAGCCAGACACCAGGGGGAGCTCTACTTGCTTTGGCTTCCCATTCGAGGAGCTGTTCCTCTGTCCATCTTTATACTGTCTATGTTCAGAAGTGTTTCTGTGAAGCAAGCAGTTCATGTGAGGAAACCCACCAACATCTCAGAACTGAAGTGGTTCTGTTCTGAGGAATGGGCTAAAATTCCTCCAAGCTGCTGTAGACCACTGATCAGCAGTTACCATAAACATTTAGTTGATGTTACTGCTGCGCCAGGAGGTCACAGCATCTATATAATATGTCTGTTTTCTTTGTTTGATTGGCTCCTCTTTTATGTTTTGAATCATTTTTATGCAGAAATGCAATAAATTCAAAAACTTTTAAAGAGAGATCTGGCCGGGTTGGCAGAATTGCAAGTTTTGAACAGGACAATACAACATCACACATCCAAATATAAAAACAAGGTATACTAAAAACACAGTATTGTGAGATGATTCAATGAAATTTATGCAAACAATTCTAAACTTTAAAAAAGGTTAAAATGAGCTCAAATAAAGACGTTTGAGTAACTACAGTGTGAGACTTGTTTGCCATGTTATTAATGTATTCGATTATAATATTAAACTTTATTGTCGTGTGGATTTGTAACCATTTGTGGGGCTAGACAAAGAATTAGGATTCATCATCAGTGAACCTTTTAAATACCAGATCTCACAGATGACAGTCCAACAGTGGCCTATTTACTTCACTCTTTCTGCCAGTGTATTTAAATGTGATCATCCATCATCGAGGGGAGTGTATCATCTCAGGTCAGGTCATGTTTTCAATAGTTAATCTGTGCTGAACTCGCCTCCTCAGGCCTTTGAGATTCAAACAAGCCTGATATCAAGTACCTGCCGACGAGTGTCCCTCATTAAAGCCATTAAAATCAGATGTGGAGGAGCAGGTAGAGAGGCCCTTTAAAACAGGGCCCCTCCCACCCACACACAGTCATCCCCCCCCCCCCCCCAATTTTCTGCTGCTGAATAATTCATACCAGGAGGCTTTAATAATTCATGGGAATAACATGACCAGAGCGACGGCTGTCCTCTCTGGGGGGAAGGCGGCGAATGAATAAATGAGTGAATGAATGAGCGGCTGGGCGTTTTTTTGATAAGAGGAGGAAGAGGAGGAGGAGGAGGATCAGCGTTTCTGCTGAGTCTGCAGAGGATTTTAGGTCCAGTTCTGCTGCTGCAGACAAGTTCTGATGCTGTCTTCCAGCTTTAAAGCTTTATAATGAAACCTTTACCAATAGAGGAAGAAAATCATCTTGGATCTGGCTGTCATCTGAATTTACAACTTAAGTATTTTGGTCATTTCTGTGACCAAAATAATATTTGGTTGCAGATGTTCTGACACTGTTTTTTCATTTAATTTCATTGCAATTTGACTTAATTTTAATATTTTAATGATTTGCATATAGGTTTTTCTATTGGTATTGGATTATGTATGGTATGCTGGGTGCCTGTACTTTGATGCTGCAACAGGGAAATTTCCCACTTTGGGATTAGTAATCTATCCATCTATCTATCTAAACATTAAGTTTTCTTTGTATTAACTTTGTATTAATTAGCAGAAACAAATTAGTTCAATATAAACTGGAATACACGTCCCTCCACCTTCTCTTACATGGAATCAATATTTAATTTCAGTGCAGCAAATATTCAGCAGCATTGCAGTGAAACAAAGTATGAGATTATTCAAGACAGGCGGTAATTATGTCTAGCAAAAAGATAAAGTAAAAATAAAAGATATCTCATCTGTTTCAGAGCCCCAGTAAGTTTTTGAAAAGCAGCGGAAACGTCACACCGAGGTGAAGCTCCAGATGGAGAGCGCCTGGTTCTCTTGTTACCTTCAGAACAATGAGAACTCGCTCAAGTGAAGACGAACAGGTGACCTGACTCTACAGACCTCACTGATCAGAGAAAAAGGTTTTTATGTAACAGTGAAGGAAATAAAAATCATTATCTGATGCAAAATAGCTGCAAGATAAATTACTTTTTACTTTTATTTATATTATTACTAATTGCAGTTTAACCCGTCTAAATGAGCACACGTGGAGCAGGAAGTAGTTTCTGTTAAAGATGCTTTCTCAAGGCGTCTCAGCTACAGACATAGAGGGGATTAAAGCTGCTTCTTAAAACCACAGCTCCTTCTGAAAATAAAAACTGAGTTAAGAGACATTTAAACAACGTGCCTCTAGATCCTGCAAGCTTCTTCTATTTCCCCTCTGACAAAGAACCAGTTGATTATATCCCAGACGCTCGACATCCAGCAGCTTCTACACCTGATAATTATCGATAGAATCGGTTTTCTTACCTCTGTGAATAGTCATGACGGACGCAGGAGCCTCAGCCTCATCAGCTCCTGACTGCTAAAAGTCGGAGGTTAAACTCCCTTAAAAACACAAACCCTCTCCTGCTATTGGCCCTGGGCTGACATAGGGAGTCGTCACGGCAACGGGGGCACCACTCAAACATCAACCTGTCACCCGCTCAGAGGACGAGACGTGGGCGGCGTCATGCCGACGCAGGTGAGGAGGACAGGTGTGAAAGGTGAGAGGGAGGAAGTAAAGGTGTAGGCGGAGTGATCACTGATACCTGGATATGGAGCTGAGTCTTTAAAAGCACGACATGTTTTAAAAAGATAAATATATTTAACTATAAATCTACAGGAGCGTGACGAGAAACAGATGATTTATATGTCTTAAAAATGACATAGATTACTAATCTAGTATTTTATACAGTATTTATATATCCTGTAGTTTCATATACTTATATACTTACTTATAAATATATAGTATATATATTTTTATTTAAACATATCCACTGTGTTCTTTATTTTCTCTATCATTATATACTTTACTGATATTTACACATATATCTTATAAAACCACATTTCTTCATATCCATACTGCATATATATTATATTCCAGTGTATTGTAAATATCTTTGTTTTTTTAAATTTATTAATTTATGTATCTTGTATATTTTTATGTATTTTATTTTATATATACTTCTTCTACCACTATTCTACCTCACTATACTTCTATTTTTTACACTTTTTGCTGTAATTCCTCTTGTCTCTGTGTCATGATGCTACAGAATATTGAATTCATCATGGGATAATATTAAAGCATAAAGTCTGGTCACTAATGCGTCTATTGTGTCTTTATGGGCGATGCTAACTCCGTGTTTGTGCAGCTTTTAAACAAACTGGATTTTTTCGATTTTAAACATGTTAAAGTAAACACGGTTGTTTTTGCTCGCTGCATTAGGTTTGCATTAGCAAAATGGTTGTTCCAGGCAGCTCATTTAAATTTCATTACAATCCATTCCACATATCAGAAGCTTAAAACACCTGCCCGGGCTCGTGTCGTGGGAAAACACATTCAACAGCAGGAGGAAAAAAACGTTGGCAATGCAAAGAGAACAGTACAGAGTTAAACCAACTCCACCAATGGGAACAACTGAAGATCCAAAAGTAGAGTTCCCCAAACATTTACTTGTCCGACATTTTGGTTCCTACCACCAGGTTCACCGTGGTGACAGCGCTAGGCTTGGAGCGTTGGTTGAACCCAGATGGAGCAACAATGGTATTTTCTTTTCAAATAGAATAAGAGTTAGAGTTAGCTACGTTCATACACTAGAAATAGTTTTAATGTTCTGCTTGTTTCACTCAGAAACATTTGGGGTTCTATCTATCTATCTATCTATCTATACAAGAGGGTTACCTAGGCAACCAGAATCTGGAGGTTACGTTGGTTAAGAGACAACTTCCATAGACGAAGGTTCAACGAACGAACAGTTTCTGGATTTATTGTTGGTGCAACCAACTACACAGCAGTGACAAAGTGTGCAAGTCATTTAAACTGGTTTTCTTAGACCATTGCCGTCTTTGCAGTTCACAGGATTGGTTTCTGGACGATGTGTTGGCGATGTCAAGTATAGACATTCACCCTAAACTACAACAACCATATGAGGACGCTTGTTGAAAGTCCAAATTAATACAAAGTCCTCTGGAGAACACAAGTGTCTGTAAAGAATTTCATGGCAATCAAACCAACATATTTACTACCTACCACACTTCTAAAATCAGTCCTACACCTTCATCCTGAACCATACCCTTAAAATATGGGATGGAGGACGTGTCCGAGGACGCGGGACTCACCTCTCTTGATGTGCTTGAGTTGTCTCTCGGCCTCGTCTCTCTCCTCCGTCAGTCTGTTGCACTGCAGGAGCAGACAGCAACGTCAATCCATTAGATCAAGTTCCACAACAGACTCAACATACCGGTCATCGACACCGGCAGAGTACAGTTACAGCGACACACTGAGCCAGTCAGACTAAATCTACACACTCCGCTGTCACCATAAACCAGTTTTATCCCAGAAAAAAAAAAAAAATAACTTGATGAGTGCTGCAGTGAATTATTAATCTGGTAATATAAATTAATAATCTGCGTCACTTTAACGGATCCTCCTTCCTTCACACGTTAAATAACTACCATACTAGCATCGAGCTTTGGTAATCTGTGAGAGCTAATAATACATTTGCAGCAGGATTTGGAAATGTTTGCAGCTAACACTTCTCTGACACTTCTCCAGATAAACACTCATTTTTCATGATCCCGATCCGTGCTGAAGGCTTCCGTCGTCTCAAAATGTCGCCTGGCCTTTTGCAGTAACACCGTCATGATTCACTCTGCTCCTGCTGACTTGACGGCGGACCCTCCACAAACAAAGGCCAAAAAAAGGCCCTAACTGCTCGTTTTCGCATCCGAAGGACCAGATCTAAATATCCCTTCTTGTTGTCCTATACTTAGGATGAACAGCTGTGGAGAAGTCTGGGTTTTGGATGTTGGAGGCATGAACCGTGGGCAAAACATAAACTGAGGAAACTTGGCTTTACTCTGACAAAGGGAAAATAACTGATAACATTTTCCATCATTCTTTCCTCCCTCTCATCCAACCTCAACTGAAGAATGATGATCATTATTATTATTTTTGACCAGAATTCAAGTTGAAACCTTTTCTCTTTGCAGGACAGATGCACAGTGGCCCTCTGAATGACCACAGTCAATAATGGAGTATCTGCAGCGCTGCGGCGCTCTGCGCACGCTTCGTTTAAAATGGTAATTGGAACTCGTAAAGTATTCAGTGACCTCCTGCATAGCAAAAATACAACAGTACACAGACAAAGAAATCTGTCCCTTCGGGTTTAAACAACCTCCAGAGGACAGACTCTCTGAACGCACAGTCTTTGTTTGCATACATGGTAGATTATACTGAGTAGCTCCAAGCACGTGAGCAACGCACTGCAGCAAGATAAACAGAAAGAATGAAATAGGAGTGATAAAGACTGGCTTCAGACTGCTTGATTTGATGTTAAATATGAGAAGACAAAAGGCTAGATCTCTCAAAGTTAAGTTTGTAAGAAGTTAGCGTCACAGTTTTAAGATTAAAAGTTAGTTTATGCAAACAGGGACGTCTGCACTGAGGCTGCCAGGGTGAGCGGTCCAATTCCCTGTGTTGCCCTGTGAGTACTACACTTTGTTCTTTTACCTATAAGACACATAATCCCCCATCCCACTTATCAGATCTGAGTGTACGGACTGGCACAGGTTACTGAATTATCTGTGACAACTTAAATACCGGTAATAATCTAATAAGATGTAAACGACAGACTGAGCAGTCGGTCCAGGTGAGTTGAATCTTCCTTTCGGCCAAACTCTGCCCTGCAGGCTCCTCCGAAGGACTCTGATCAGGATGTCTGGACTAACATACGAATGAGTCGTGTTCAGTTATAAAAGCCACAAGACGTTGTGTCCTTTGTGACCTTTATTATCCGGCGGCCCATCAGCTGTTTATTAATTCATTCAGACAGTCTTTATCTGCCTTTAAACCCAACGAAAACACCCCGCAGTGACCATTCATCTGGTTTGTGTTCAGGTGGTCGGTCGACGGTTAATGCTTCAGAACAGGAGGACTGGTGACACAGCAGCTGAGGGAATAAACCTGAACATGTCCATTACAGGTTGTAGCAGACGAAGCTAGGCTATATAAATTTAAATTAAAACTGTATTTTAGTGCAAATTCCAGGTGACAAACCAACTTTTGGCATCATGAGTTTTCATGGAGTGTATAAACGATCCATTAGCTTTAGTCTCATTTGCCACATTTATACCAAGTATGAACCCAAGTCAGAGCATTTTGATTGTGCTTGATCTTAATATGCTTATTCGTATAAGGCATGACACATTTCTGTTGGTTATTCACAGAGCCACAGCTTCAGATAAAAGTAGGGATCTCTCAAGTGGTATCTGGGCCGATCCAGGCATTTTCAAAATGAATGGATTGATAAATGAGCAAAGATGACATGGGACCTGGCTCAAATTGTTAGATTTCTATCTTTACTTATTATCTGAAGTGAAAGTGTAAAATTAAATTGATTTAATTCATAATTTGATTTGTGTTTTCATAACTTTTCACGCAAGGTGGCTTGAAAATCGATTTCAGTTTTAACTCTGCACTGCACTCAGCTGAAGATACAACAAAGAATGTTGTGTGTTTGGAACAGCTCAGCTCTTTTTGGGCTGCAGCCTTTAACTGAATCTTTAGATATTACAACTTAACGACAGACGTGTCAACTGAGTCTGATTTTATTAATATTTAAGTCCCGGAACTGCGACAAAACGGAGGCGATGTTCACAGACAAGAAGGACGAAGAGGACGTTCTGCATCCAGCACATCTTGGCCCACTTTTTTTTTTTCCCGGTTATACCTGCAGTCTCACACACTGTCAGCTCAGATTTCCCTGAGGAGTACAGCGAGGCCAGCGGGTTCACCGGCACACTGCAAGGCACTGAGGCTGCCAGGGTGAGCGGCGGTCCAATTCCCTGTGCTGCCCTGTGAGTACTACACTTTGTTCTTTTACCTATAAGACACATAATCCACCGCCCCACTTATCAGATCTGAGTGTACGGGCTGGCACGGGTTACTGAATGCTTTGCAAACTGCAAAATCAAAGTGTCAGCAGCATGTTAGGATAAAATTATTACCTGCTGAGCAACAATCACCCAAACCTTTGTGTTTTTAAACTCTTGTTACCCAACTCAGGTGTATGTCATGTGACCCAATTAAAGTGTGGGCCTGTGATCATGTGATATCACCTGACTGTGAAGGTCAGCTGTAATCTGTGACCACCTGAGAGACCTCTGATTGCCGAATGAAGACCATGAAATGCAATTCAAAGCCATGAAAGCTGCCACCAACTCTGCTTTTTCTTTGTATTGGGGGTTTTCATCAATCACGGGTGTCAGGGAGAACAGTTGCTCCGTTGCTCAACTAATTTTTAGAATTTAGCTAATAAAACGTGTTTTAAAAGATCAAGCTGATTAAGTTGATTGAAAACAGAAAAAATGGGTTATTAACTTCCTAGAAACAGAAAAAAAATAAATGAATCAGCTAAACTATCATTAGCAAAGGCTACTTCACTAGCTAGCTTTAACTAACCTCAGTACAGTCGCTGCAGTTTGTTGTTTTTTACCTTTCCTTTAGCGTAAATATACTTCTAGGTCTTTTATCCCCAAACTATACATTTGATTGTAAAATAAAAATCTCATGTTACGCTCAATATTTTGTAGTAAATTAATTTATACATTAGTTAAACATTTCAATCACTGGTACTCTGCCACATAGGCTAGTTAGCAACATTAAGCTACTGATCTGTTGTATAGGAAAAACAGGTTAGCTACATTAGCTTTGGCTAGCTCTCTAGCTAGCTTTAGCCATATTACAGTCACTGCTGATTGTTTTTTTTTTACACTCTTTTATGATAAAAAACGTATGATAAAAAAAAATGTTTTGATACACGCTATATTTTAGACAACTGAAAAGAAAAACATTGTACAAATGCTTGCATACTAAACGCAACTGCTATTCTGCTAGTTAGGCTAGCTAGCATTTAGCTGTCCCCTTTTCCAGGAGACACGGAAAAGACAGTTGGCTGAACTAGCTTTAGCTAAAGCTATCGCAGCAGCTAGGTGTTAATTAGCCTCTAGCTACAAGACTTAATATGACATAATATGAACACAGAAAATTAAACATTTGATGGTTTATCTCGTAAGGAAGGATTCAAAACGATTCTGGTGTTTTCACATCTTTGATCAACATGTCAACGGTTTAATGCTAATGGTTAGCCTCTCACTTGGCTAATAGCTAGATGATAGGGAGCTGACATATTTTCTTAATAGGCTGAAGTTTCGGTTCCAGATTTCGCTATAAATTGCACGTTTAGAAGCCAACAATGGAATAATTGAGGTCCCTAAAGCAAGGCACTCGCCCTTAAAGAGGTCTAGGGTCCACTTCCTTCTGAATCCCCTGTTCTATGTAAAATCTTGAGATTTCAGCTTAAAACGTCAGATCAAATCTGATTCGAGGCTTTTATTCCTGTTTTTTTTTTTTTTTTTTTTTAATTAAATGCATTCAGACATTACAGCTCAGAATCTTCACACCTTTGTCTCCATAAAAAATGATTGAAATCATTCATAAATCCTGCAAAATCCCCGTTAAAATCGGCATTAGAATGAAGCTGCAATATAAAATTAACAGATAAATTTCCTCTCTGCGCTTAAATGGCGAGAGGACCGACAGATTTAGGGAGGGGTCCGGCTCTTTCATGTCTACAATAACCTCCAGGAGAAGCCGGCCGGCGAATTATTCCTTCTAAAATCAGCCGGCAAATCGTCCCATATGAGCCGAAAAGACGCACACACGGACCCCTTTGACACATTTACACGGTTTCCACGCAGGATAGCCTGTTTTTAAAGGAAATAATATTAGATGTTTTATGCATTTTCCTTTCTTTTTATCGTTACCTCTGTTTGCATGTGTGCGTCCCTCTCCTCCTCGCATCCCTCCATCTGCGCTGATGATGAGCAGGGAAGCATTTCACGGGGGAAAAAAAGGAGTGATCAAATATTCCCACTTGTGTTTTATCACCAGATTATTTGGTTGAAATGAAAAGAAAGCTACAGAGTTGATAATCTAGCAGCACATGTCTGAATCCGAGCCCATTTTCTTCTTTCAAACACATGGGATGGAGAGCAGCTCGGTGCTGCTGCTGCTGCTGCTGCCGGCGGACAGGATCCTCCTCCTCCTCCTCCTCCTCCTTTCACTGACAGCAGCATCATCTGGTTTATCTGAACCCCCCTCTCTTCCTCCTTCCTCATCTTCCTCTCTTCTGGCACCGCCTGCCTAAACCATTTATTTGGAACTGCAAGAATAATACTCGCTTTATGTTTCAGTTAAAATTTGCTTGCAAATTTTGGAACAGTGAGACGTTCATTGGGAAGCTAAGGTGAGTTCAAGTGCTCATGGAAGAGTCCGACATCCCATAAAAATACTGAGACCGATGTTGCATTCATATTCAGGTTTGTTGCACGAAAAACTGCAAGAAAAAGGTGTCTTTTTGATATTTGGCATTGTTTATACGTGCAGGAGATCACAAACTGCATTTTACACATTCATACACAGTTGACTGAGACAAATCACTAATTATTTATTTATTTATTTATTTGTTTTAAACTAAACAGGGCACCGAGTTGCATCCGATTCTCATTACATTGCTTGGGCTTGAAATTAACTTGTAATCCTAGAGGTGTACTGACTTTTGCACCTCACAAATATGTAATATTGGCTAATTTCCCTGAATAAACAATAGCCTACTTCTGTTTGATTTATTTGATTGGGTTATCTTTGTCTCCTTTCAGGACTTGTGTGAAAATCCGCTGATGTTTTGAGTCATTTTCATGCACAAAAGCTTTTAAACTGCACTGCATATGCTCTAACTCATTATCCGTTTTATACACCCCGAAAAATAACTAATAGAAGATGCACAGACTGTTAGAAATAAATACAGTATTATATTGTAATGTTAAAATATCTGAATATATACTCATCATTAGTTTAATTATAGTTACAACCATAGCTGTAGCTGTCCTACACCACCATCTACAGGTGATACTCCGTAACTACAGGAAACATTTTTTCTCTTCCTACATTGAACAAAATTGTCACAACAAAATAGCCAGCTTCTAAAATATGAATACAATCAAATATCTCTCCCATATGAGCAGTATTAATCAAATAAGAACAATACAAAACTTTTAAGACGTCCAGATTACTGCATTTCTCTGTACACCTATCACAGTCAGGCCGCCCTGAGCCTATGATCGGCTCAGAATATAGATTCCAGAACACTTATTGTGGATTTATGATGAATATAATTGAGATACACCATTCTTCTATGTTTGGGATGCACTTATTTTTCTCTTTTATTGCATTTTATTAATATTTTTGGCTTTTTATCAAAGTATATATGTAACTTGTTGCCATACAGTGCTGTATAATTAAATAGAGTTATTTATGAAGAAAAATATTCTAGCTAGACTGTGTGTTTACTATATGAAAAGACTAAATATGAAAATATGAAAAAAAAAAAATTCTATATGTTTAGATAAGCCTTTTTCAGTATTACCAGTAATTGCTGAAATTATTTAATAAAAGCAAGATTTTTTTTATGTATTTAGTTTTGCAATTTTTTCAGGGGAACATTCCAATGATACCCTAATTTGCTGACTACTCCTACAAAAAATGTGTCAACTAATCATTTCAGAAATATTGATAGGAGGGCAAATAAAAATACTGATGCAAAAAATAAATAAATCAATTAAACACACTTACTTAAAGTATGGTGAATGTCTCAGTCTGGAGAATTTTAAAAGGAAAGATAACATGACTTAAATCCCCCGTTTGTGCTCCTCAGGTATTAGCCACATTGGAGTCATACAGTTTATCATTGATTTTCCTGAAAGTTTTAAAATTGACAACCTCAGAAAACCCCAAATCATCATTGACGGTGGCTGATCCGATATTTTCAGAATCCTTAAAGACTTTTCTAAACATCGGGGTTAATAATTAGTTCGTCCGCTGAACGACAGACACGTTAATCAACGTTTCTGAAATTGTAGTTGATTGTTTTTTGTAAGGTATCCGGCTGGCCGCCATTTTTGTTTAAATCCGGAAACAGAGGAGTCGTTTTTTAAATAGATTAAACGTATATATATATTTTTAATACTTTAAGTTTCGTAATATTTTTAATCTACGTGACTAGATAATGCTTTGATGATTCAGAAAATATAATTTATACATTTGTTTTTAAAAACGAAAACCAAACCGTCACCTGACTCAGCAGTCACGTGACAGACCGCGCACAGTTGGTAAACACGGAAGTACAACATCTGCAGCAGCAGCAGCAGCAGCTGTAGAAATACCGTCGGTTTCTCTGAGCCAAGGGTCATTTTCACAGCTCTGTACTGCGGTGAGTTTCTCCTCCGGTGTTTCGAGGGATCACGATGGACAAATATTTAACTCTAGCGGTCACCGTGAGTTTGGTGGTGGCGGGACTTTCAGCTCAGGTTGATGGCAGCTCCTCAAGAATGAGGAAAGTCACTAAAGCACAGGTGAGTGATAGTTGATTTATTGCTGCTTATATGCTCCACATTACACCAAGATCTGATTTTATCTTATTTAAATCTTTAACAGGGTGGAGGTGTCAGTTTGTAACAGGAAGTAGCGTATTAACACAGACACATGTTCAAGTTACAGTCTTTAAAAGGAGGTTAAAAAATAAGGTTTTATTTATATGAGAGTGTAACAAAGAGCATGTAATTAAACTAATCAGGTTTTAATCTTTAAGATAGCTGATAAACAACTAATCAGCTGTAGCCTAGAAGTCTTTCATTTAATGGAAGATAAGTCTGTTTACCAAATGCATTATACTACTGTGAACAAAACAAGATAAGGTGATTACTTTATAAATTCACAAATAATTAATTTGAAAATTAACAAACAATGTTTTAATAGTTGAACGTTATTTTTTACTGATGTTTGCATCTGCCAGAGTCATTTTAAATGATGGTTTTGTCACTAAAGAACAGTTTTAAAACAGTTTTTTTTATAAAAGCCAACATCTGTGCTTTGCGTGAAAACCAGACGTGTGATGGATTCCTTCTCTCAGGTTTCAGGTTTGCTCAGGTTTCATTTTCTTATCTTATGAAAATGAGATCAAACCGGTCTGTAACTGGCAGGAAACAAAGATTAAAAGAAAACCCCCGACTCTGCCAGATAATCTGGTTTGTAAGTAAACGCTGATTTGTGTTCTGTTCAGATTTTGGGTTTCGACTGGAAGAACTGCGGAAAGTCTGAGCTCCCAGCCGTGCTGAAGACGCTGTCCTTGTCTCCGGACCCGATCGCCATCCCCGGAAAACTGACGGCCTCCGCATCTGGAGCCACATCTGTCGAGCTCTCTGCTCCTCTGGCTGTGAGTACATGTACAGTCCTGTCCCACCGCTCCTCTGTGTGCTATAAGTCATCATCCTACCGAGGAAGGAATTTGACAACTTGAGTTTCACTTCAGATGGAATAATAAATTCCACAGTTTGGTCCCTGCAAAACTAATCAATGCGACGTGCTGAGCAGAAGTGGAAACTAGTTTTACTAGTGTACTGAACACAGAATAATGGTAAGGAAAAAGGTGTAAGGCTAGATATTTATCTGGATAATGTAAAATAGATGGAAAAAGTCAGATTTATGAGACATTTTTAACGCCTAGCCAAAATAATTCCGTTTATTTAACCTTTTATCTGAGAAAAGAAGCCAAGAGTGTCACAGAAACACATTTAATTCAGTCAGTAAACAGCTTCCTCAGTAGGTGGAGTGCAGCCGTCTTCAGTGTCTCAGCAGAGCGGTTATTAAGCTGCTGGGTATGAGACTGTTGACAACGGTTTAATTGTCAGGTTGTTGCTGCTGATGCTCATGTGAGCGCCGCGAGATCAGCTCGGTTCACAGAGGTTTTTACGTCCTTTTATTTCTTATTATAGGCAAGAAAAGAAAACTCAGAGAAACTCAGTTAGAGCAAAAACGGAAACAAATAAATGATGTTGATGTTTTAAATCGAGGAGTTAACTCAGCTCCTCATGTCTTCAACGTGTTTTAGAGCTTTTAGTGTTGTCTGTTTCAAATCAGTCAAAAACGATAAATCAGTTTTACTTTCCGTGTCATCGAGCAATAAGAAATTCACAATTATGACCTGAAACAGTGGCTGCATTTTAACTGTGTCTGCAGGTTTTTATTTTATTCTGCACGCAGCAGAATTAGGTTTATTGTTCGGTGTTTAGTGTTTTAGGAAAAGAAACCAGGGCAGTCAGCAGACGTCATGCGTACAGTTAGTTATCTATGGCCACAATAAAAACCTTTCTAAAAAGTCATCCTCCTTAAATTTGAAGACGATGCTTTGTTTGAATGTATAAATGCACAGATCAAACTTTGAGGTGTTTTAAATGCAGGATGAGAATGAGTTTGATCATTTTATTCGGCTTTAACTTCAACTCTGCTGCATTTCAGAGGGAAATATTGTACTTTGTGACACCTGGAAACAATAAAAGAGACCAAACTAAGAGTCTGATCTGCACAGACTCACAGATGTTACCAGCTTTAGTGTCTTTTTCTACTTTCTGCAGCTTTCTCCTCCTCGTTATTTTTTTATTTCTTGACGCCGTACGTCTCCTTAATGTGTGTTATCTCTCTACTTACTGTGCCAACTTGGCTTTCTAAAAAAACTGATTTCAACACGAATCCTTTTAAATGTACGTTCTCATTCAGACTGACAGTAAAGACAGGAATAAAGCTGCAGGATTAAAGTGAAAGCAAAAATAAATAAAAGCCACTTGTGAAGCCGTCACCACAGATAGAGGATCTGTTTAACTTCCTGTTAGCTGCTGTGTAACATGATCGGAGAATAACACCCTCCCCTCCCTCTCTGTACTTCCTCAAAGCTCAGCTCTTATCATCCTCATTTTAAACACTTTATTTCTTTATCACTTTCATGTGTGTGTTTATTGGGTTTTATCTGTTTAACGTGTCTCATGTTGACCTCTAAATTGAGTATCTCATGGCATCTTTGCCATCTCCTCCCTGTTTTTTTGCACCTTAAAATGTCTGTACTTGCACGTTAAGCTGCTCACTTGTGCCTTAAATTGCCCCCCGGGGACAAATAAAGTTTTCTGAATCCTCCTCCTCCTCCTCCTCCTCCTCGCCAGGTGAACTTGACTCTGGAAAAGGAGGTGGCCGGTTTATGGGTGAAGATTCCCTGTGTGGAAGGGTTCGGCAGCTGCGACTACAAGGACGTCTGTGATATTCTGAGCCAGGTGATCCCTCCTGGCCAGGACTGTCCCGAGCCGCTGCACACCTACGGCCTGCCCTGCCACTGCCCCTTCAAAGCCGTGAGTCTTTCATTTTTCACTCAACAGGAAACTGGGGCTCGACTCTGACTCGAAACACAGGATTAGTTTGAAAATTTTAACTCCTCTGTCTCTTTCTTTGCCTCCTCAGGGCTCGTACTCGCTGCCTCAGTCAGACTTCTACTTGCCCACATTGGAGCTGCCGTACTGGCTGACTAACGGGAAGTACCGTGCTCAGGGCGTCCTGGGCGGTCAGGGCAAAGAGCTGGCCTGCCTCCAGGTCACTCTCTCCATTCATTCATCCAATCATCTTCTGTAACCGCTCATTCCTGTTAAGGTTCGCGCAACCAGCGAGCTTCGAGTTTTGTTTTGCACAATCGAGTGAGCAAAATCAGGAAAAGAAAAGCAGACGTTGCACACAGTTTTCACTTCACTGGGAGAAGGAAAATTTGGGGAACAAAACAGTGATAATATATTTTGTTAAAGAATAGCAGAACCTGAGTCAGATTTTTTGGAGCAAACGTTTTGTACAGTTACAGTTTTTCTACGCGCATCAGGATCCAACAAAGCTTCATCTTTTCTAGAGTTTATGTTCAGCAGCTGCTTCACTTTTCCAGCTGCAGCCGATCATGCTGTCATTTAAGGGCTGGTTTAAAAATCCACACTCAGCAGAAAACAACTTTTGTTTTTCGTAATTCTGATAAAAAAAAAAAAAAAAAAAGTCCTTATTTTTAAATCTGCAGACGACTTTTCTCTTTAGACTCTTTTGCAGCAACTTATTTCTGTTTTCTGGATCTGTCTCTTAACCCATTCAGGCCTAAACACTCTTCTGTAAACCCCCTCTCAAAACCTGAGGTTTTTCAGAATATGTCAACACTAAAACCTTAATTTCTCAGGCTCTGTAGCAGATAAAAACATGAGATAAAAAGCATTTGACAGCTTACTTCTTTGGCTTTCAACTTGACTGACTTGCTAGGGCATAATCTTCAAATGCATTTTTTTAAAAATCAATAAACTCCAAAAATTTTGAAAATTTTGAAAATCAGTAAAGATCTATTTTTCCAATTACTTCGTCAATATCACTTCCTTCACTTGAGTCAGCCGTGACGGATCGCTAGCACGGTGTTTAAAATTTTCGATCAAAACATACTCCACGTGTAGGCTTATTTCGACCAATCACAAAGCGTTTTATTAGTCACATGAGTTTAAAAAAAATCCCTAAGCATCTCTGTCACTCACCCCAAGAATATTTCAGCCAATCACAGTGCATATAATTGGCCATGTGCCTCGAAAAAGACGCTCAAAATGACACAGACGCGTTTGCCGGCCTTAATGGTAACTACGCACAGATGCGTGATCCGGTCTGAATGGGTTAAGCATCTCCAGTTTTCCTGAGCTGAGTGTCACAGGTTGAACGTTAAAATGTACGAATGAGATAAATGTGAAAAACGAAGCTACAGAAGCTAAAAGGTGGAGGTGTCTCTGGTCAGGTTTCTATTCAGATCTCTCCACCAGTGAACAGTTAAAACTATTTTTACTCTTGTCGTCATTTCTATATACAGTATTTACACTTATCTTCCAAAACATTAGGTACAGAAAGGTGGTAATTCCAGGACAATCATGTTGGGTGGATACAGTTTGTGGTGCTCTTTAACAATTTAGCCTAGTGACCAAAGTGTCAGAATAATAGGGACACGTGTCAATTGAGTAGTTGTAGAAAAGACAAGATTTAGTGCAGAGCTGTTATAATAGAACTCATTCACTAGTGTACCTAATGAACTGGACACGTGTTCAGAAAACGATATATTAACGTAGGATTTTCCACTTTGGTTTTTAAGTCAGTGTCGCAGATCTGAAGCCGATTGGACCGTAAAATGAAAACTGTCGCACTGGGACAACGGAAAGTTGTGTTTTTATTTATTTGGACGAGTCACAAAAATGAGATGTTTGATTTTAAACCTCATTACAAAAGGGAAAGACCGTCTTAGATGTTAACGTTCACTCATTTAAGCCAAAAAAGACAAAGTTTTATCCACGTAAATGAGGAAGAATCCAGATAAAAGACAATTAGCTTCAGGAAAAAAAATACAGAATCAAGACGACACCGGGCCTCTACTGAAGTGGGCCTCTACTAGAACCCATCTAAAAATGTTCATGTGGCTTTTTTCTATCTTCATTTACTCTGACCTAGTATTAACAAGTATTATCTTTAACTGTAAGGAAAAAATATCTGCTGCTCAGAGTTTCTGTATTAGAATATAAAAGTAGAGCTTCTCCTCAGATTTCATGATTTATTTTTTTTCTTTTGAGCTTTTGCAAATATTTGAACTCTTAGTTTGTCTCTTGAAAACAAATGTGCATGTGTCCAAATACGTTTCATTTCATTCACAAACCGTTTTAAATAATAATCTGATCAAATGGTGATGACGGTCGAACAGGACGTGGGACGGGACGCTGGTTCGGTGCAGAACTTCACGGTGAAACATGAGATTTTCTTCGTCAGTAAATACACTGGTACAAAAATAAAGAGCTAACAGCTTCAGTCTGAGCCTACGTCAGTGCACATATCTGGGAAAACATGATGCTTAATGTTTCTTTTAAGATTTATGTGATTTATGAATGTAAAGCACCATTTGGCTTTTCTTTTATTGTTAATTAATAATACGTTTAGCTTTTTAAAAGTGCTTTTTGTTTTGCTTTGTCTCATTTTTCATGAACTATTTTTAAAACCACTAAGTTGAGAATATAAGAGGTAAAATTAGAACTGCATTTGATTGTTTTATTCATTTCTAAGTGCCTGATTAGAGTAAAGATGACAATGAATCCAGAGGTAGATTTGTTTTAATGATGATATAGTTCTTTTTTTTATTTTTATTTTTTGTATGGCAATGATTCAACACTGTTCATGGTTTTTAATAAACTTCATTTCATGACTTGTCGATTGTCTTTTTCTTGCCTGCGGCTTCAGCATGCATCAAATTCCTCTTCGCTGTGATTTAAGTTTATTTTAAAAAGGTTTAATTTCAATTAAACCCTAATTTCATTTATTAATTCAGTAAAAAATAAAGATTAAACTGCACAAGAGTTGAAATTTCTCAGAAGAAACATGGTCAAACACAAAAGGGACAGGTTCACTTTTCACCACTAGATGGCAGCATTTCATATCATCTAGACATCTAGTGATGCTTTAAAACTAAATTTATTTTGTGCACCTTCAGCATCAACAGATAAAACCTTTAGAGACGATTCAGAAATCAGCGGACCAAAAGCAAAAACATCTGTTTCCATCTGCAAAGCTAAACTAAAAGCACAGAGGCTCTGTCAGTGGAGTCGTCTGATTTCAGGTCGGCGCGGCCGTGAATGTTAACAGGAAGCAGCAAAGAAAAACAGAAAACAAAAGGAGGAAAGTGAGGAATTACACTCAGACGGGGCGAACAAATCCAGCATGAAGGATGTCAGGACGTGACTGAGCATCGGTAGCGAGCATGACGCCGCAAAACTGCATCGAATTACAGCACGAAATAAAACAAATGGATGCTCTCAGTCATCCAGGTCGTGGTTTAACCAAAGAACCAACTTGTTGAGTTTCTGAAAGATGATGGACTGGTAGGGAGCTGGGGTTTCAATCTTTAAGTCAGGATTCGGAGGTCTATCTTCGCCTTAAGGACAAGGGACCCAGTGGACTGAGACAAACACAGTCTGAACATCTGTCCTCAAAATGTTTTACCCCACACACAGTAGCATTAATTGGAAACAGGATCAGAGCAGATTCCTGCAATCACAGGTGAGTATCTGGTCGGACGAGTGAGTTACTGATGAGCAACACCTACATTACATTCCTAATAAAAACCTAAACTCCTCATCAAACTGAAGAAGCTCCTCGGCTCGTACGTCCTGGAAAAGTTTAATATTCTGAAACTAAACAGAGATGTGAAGACTTCACACGTGTTTTTTCAACCTCCATGATTTTGAGGAAATGAAAATGAGAAGTAGCCCTGTGGGTCTGGAAATGCTCATTATGGTTTGTTCTGTGGTTTTACTGTTAACCAGATGAAAGAGAGAACTAAGAGTTTAGAGACCTGAAACCTGACCTTTCTACCAGGACGCGTCTCTGCCTCCACTATCAGGAAATATATGGTTTAATTAAAAATGGAGATGTCCCTGAAACGTCTTTAAACACTACAATGACTCGTTAAAAGATGCTACAAGGATTTACAAGTTTTATTTTATTGTTTCCACCGTCATATATTATAGTTTTAGTTCTTTTACCAACAGCCTGGTGGGTTAATGAGCAGATCTCTACCAGAACATGATCAGTTCCCAACGGAGAGGCCGCGTTTCACTGAAGCTACCGTTGTGGTCACAGCCCCCTTTATAGATGTGGGGCTGAGTTTGAAGAACAGCTGCAGACCACTTGTCCTCGGTCTAATCTCTGACAGGAAGTGCAGCAGCTTTTTAACCAGAGAGGCTTCAATTAAAGAGGAACCGCAGCATGTGGAGCCCAGATACAAACACAGATACATGAACTCTGATTACGCTTTAGTTATTATTTAAATCTGACCACTAGGGGGCAGGAATAAATCACTGTGATGTCCATTTAAATGTCCTCTCTAGACTAGACTAGCAACACTATACACCGATCAGACACAACATTATGACCACTGACAGGAGAAGTTAATAACATTTAAACCATCTTGTGACAGTTCAATGTTCTGCTGGGAAACTTCTGGACCTGGCATTCATTGGTGTGGATGTTACTTAGACAGCCCCTCCCCTCAAAGGAGTTTTTACTCCTCTTTTTTAAACCATCTGTCTTCTTTGGCTATAGTCTGGACATTGTTGTCTTCAAATGAGTGTCCCTTGTTCTTCAGGACCTGTAGGTGGACGGCTGCCTGAAGAATGAAAAGCCAACTCCCCACCAGTCTTTCAGAACTGAAGACCTTTGATGAAAATGTCTTTAAGAAACCCTGCAAGTCCAGTTCCCCTCGTTTCAGCTTGGTTTTCACTGGATATACGAGAACCTTCCCAGACATGCATCTATTCTAACTTTGCAGATCTATGAGCAGTTTTATCCTTCTGATATATGAATAAGTACACGATAAAGTGCACAGAGAGTGAATATCTTCTTCCACTGCTAACACAAGTTGATGTCGAGAAAGCCTGCTGCTTCGTCTGCGATATCCTTCTGGAACCTTCAGGTGCTCTCGTATTTCAAACAGCTGATCGACTGCTGCAGGTCGATTTAGTCGAACGAGACTCTGATGAGTTGATCAAATCCACCTGAGACTCATCTGCTTGAGGAAATGCATCTGATCCCGGAAACACTTCTTTTTAATTTTAATCTAAACTAAAATTTTTTTTTGTTGTATATAAAAATATGACACACATTTGATGAACTCAACTATAAGTGCAGCGATATAAAAGCACACAAACTTTAATTTTATTGGAGACGACATTCTTTGAGAGGATTCGTCGGCTTTTCACAGAGAGACGATTTAATCTGAGAAATTCCTCCAGAAATCTAATAAGGATGCAATAATCATAATCATATGATGAAAAGTTAAAGGTGTAAATTCCTTTCTAAATGTGATAGAAAGCATCCTAAGACACAATAAAGAGGCTCCAGACGGAAATTAAATCAAAATCCTTATTTTGTTGCTGATCTGATTCTTTATTTTTTTTTCAGATTCAGACTTTGGAACTGGGTTAAAGTCAAATGTGCAGAAATGAGCTGAGAGTGAGGATAATGTTGTCAGAGCGTGACTGAGTCTGAACACGTTGTATCCGGATGCTTCTCTCACAGCTCAGTGTGCAGTTTATTCAGATTTATTTTATCAGAATTAAAGTAGCTCTGTGGAAACCAACCAATAGAGATATATACTTTTGTTTTTATTTTTATTTGTTCCTGATGCCGTTACGACCCAGATCCCTACTCAGGGAAGCAAGATTAAAACCAGATGTAATGTGTTTTTCGTGAAGGTTTATTGTGTTCAGTGGTCGAGTGGGACAAAGTGCAGCACTGAGGCTGAACGAGAGAAAGAAATTAGTAAAACTAAACTAAACTAAACATACACGTAAGTGTGAAGCCCAGCTCTTAGGACAGGGGACTGTCCACAGGGGACTGTCCTGTCTCCATTTCTGTTCCCCTCAGATCTCCAGTCCAGCTCTGGGTCCTGCCACCTGCAGAAGTTCTCTGATCACTCTGCAGTGGTTGGGTATTAGTGATGGACAGGAGGTGGAGTACAGGACACTGATAGGAGACTTTGTGGAGTGGTCCCAGACAAACCACCTAGTCCTTAATGTGGACAAGACCATGGAGCTGGTCATTGACTTCAGGAGGACACCAGCAGAGCCCATCACCATCCAGGGCCTGGAGGTGGAAGTAGTGGTCCGCTATAAGAACCTGGGAGTCCACATGAACAGCAGACTGGACTAGAGAGACAACAGTGATGCTGTGGACAAGAAGGGACTGAGTAGACTCTACTTCCTGAGGAAGCTTAGGTCTTTTAATGTCTGCAGCAAGTTACTGGAGACTTTCTACCAGTCTGTACTTTGCTAATTGATTCTCTAACATAAGTAGATAAGATGTTCACACCTCTCATTAACATCTGTCCCGGGATAGTGTCCTTGTTTTATTTCCTTCTCTCCTCCTGTGTCCTCCCCTTTCTTGGTCTTTCCTCATCTCCTTCTTTTATTACCTTTTCTTTCTTCCTCTTTCATCCTGTCAGTTCATTTCGTCTCATCTCCTCTCAATGCCACTCCTCCATTTCATATCTTCTTCTCTCCTTTCCTCTCCTTGCTTTTCTTTCTGATTTACTTTTCTTTCCTCTTCTCTTCTTCCCCTTCTCATCCTCTCATTAACTCTTTTATCATTTCATTTCATCACCTCTCCTGTCCTCGTTTCCTCTCCTCCTCTTTTCCTCTCTTTACCTCTTCTTTTTACCTATCCCGTCCTCTTTTATCCTTTCATTTTCATCGCCTCTCCTCTCCTCGTTTCCTCCCTCCCTCCCTCCTGTGCAGGACATCCTGTGTCTGACCTTCGCCATTGGGCTGTTCCTGCCACAGGAAACTCGTCCACAGAGGCAGGAGGGGGGAGGCAGAAAGGAGAGAGGGAGGGGAGGAACGTCTGCCTAAACGTTAATGGGTGGAGAAAGAGGAGGAGGAGGAGGAGGAGGAGGAGGAAGGAGCACAGAGGTCAGAGGGCAATGTGTAAACAAATGAAGGAGCAGAACAATAGAGGAAGAGGTGAACGGGTTCAGCTCTGTCACTGATTGGACTCGTGTCATCACCTGTTGTCATGTGGGATCGACCAATGAGACGTCAGGAGGATTTCCATTGATGGATTTGTCTTTCACCAAATGATGCAAATGATGATTACCCTGAGCGACAAAAAAAACGGGGTTCAGCTGAGGTAGAAAATAAAATTGTTCATACCAGCAGGTGGCGATAGTCAGTGTTCATCGTTCTAAAGGGGAAACAGAAAGAGCTACTGTTAGCTGGGAGGCTAGAAAGCTAAGAAGAGCTACTGTTAGCTGGGAGGCTAGAAAGCTAAGAAGAGCTACTGTTAGCTGGGAGGCTAGGAAGCTAGGAAGAACTACTATTAGTTAGGAAGCTGGAAGAGTCACTATTAGGTTGGAAACTAGGAAGGGGCTATTAGCAAGGAGGCTAGGAAGCTATGAAGAGGTACTATTAGTTAGTAAGCTGGGAAGAGCTACAGTTAGCTGGAATGCTAGGAAGTTTAGCGCAGCTACTACTAGCTGGAAAGGAAGCTAAGAAGAGTAACTGTTAGGCAGGAAGTTAGGAAGAGCTATTAGCTAGGAGGCTAGGAAGCTATGAAGAACAACTATTAGTTAGGAAGCTAGGAGGAGCTACAGTTAGCTGGAATGCTAGGAAGTTTAGAGAAGCTACTACTAGCTGGGAGGCTAGGAAGCTAAGAAGGGCTACTATTAGCATGCTGACAATTTTATGTTTGTGGCAGAAAATTGCAGGAACCTCCCAAAGGGATTAATAAAGTTGTCTATCTATCTAGAAGGTTTGTCTGGAGTCTCTTTGATGGGAAGTGATTCAGCTCCGGCAAAGATCTGCTAAGACCAGAATATAAACATCTCTCAGATCGTCCTCAGACAACAGACAACATTTAGTCTCTGCTTCTGGGTCCTCCTCTGAATTCTTGAGTTTTGACAAAGCCTGAACATTTCTGACATCCAGCTTCTGCTCTGGAAGTCCGGATCCTGACCAAACTCAAGACCAGATCGCAGGTTAGGTACCTTTAACTAAACAACGGTGAGTTGTTTAACAAATAAGAATTTAGTATATTGAGCATAAAGGCTTAGTTTAGCAACCTTTATGCAACGAAATAGAATTGTCATTCTTTCAGTGCATGTTAAAAGTCAGTTTAGTTTAGTGCGCAGCTGTCAGGGTTTGGACTCTTCAGGTTGGAAGTTTTTACTGTAAATAAATAGAGAAGCTCTTCAGACTGGCGACAGCGGCTGAGGAAAACATTTCAGCTGTAAATTAGATTTGGTGAAAACACTCATTCAGTTCAACAAAGCACACACACACACACTCACACAAACATCTTATCTCCAGCGGACAGTGTGTGGTATTTGTCTTCTTCCACTCCGATCCTTATCAGGCAACATGTGGGTCAGCAGATCAGCTACATCCTGCTTTTAAACACACACACACACGCACACACATACACACACTCGGCTCGTGGAGAAGCTTTCAGCTGCTGCTTTCAGCTTCAGGCCAAACAAAAGGTGACTATACTGTGGACTAATGGGCGGCTAATGGGGTCACGCACAACATCAGGGGACGCTCTGAAACTGCTTCTACACAACAAACTTTAACATTTGTGTTTTTATGCCTCAGAATGAGATTCACATGCTAGTTTTGGGTACAACAACAACAGCAACAACCTCTGTAGATACAATATTGATCCATGGATGATTGCTGCAGAGCATCGTATGGAACTTAATATTTGTGTCATGCATATTTGACCTCCTGCAACATGCTCTCAACAAAGAGGTTTAATACAAACAGAAGTTGCATGGCCAGGAAATAAAAGGCCCCCTCCCCTCTAACTACTACCCATCTAAACTAAACCCTAATTGTAGGAGCCAGTAATCAAACAATAAAGACCCTCCAGACCCATCACACTAATCAAAAGCCACAACAAACAGCTGCAGGAAGGAGATGAGGGAGATAAACTATTCATCCTCCTGATTAATCTGGATCAGCTTCAAACAAATTGATTGGCTCGGCAGATCTTTGCCCAACGGACCAAACTCCAGACCAACTTCCTAGGAGAAACTTTTTAGCTGCCTTGATGCAGGAGGGCCAGAGAAAACCAGAGAAGAAGAACCCAATGCGTTTGTCACCACCATCCCAGAATGCACTTTTCTAAACTTAACAAGTCCAAAGTCAAGTTTGGGGTTTTCTTCTTTGTCTTTTACACTGAACAATAAAAACGGCACACTACTGCCACCGTCAGTTAGTCACTGACATAACAGCGTTTCTATGAAGTTCAGGTTCACGTCCTTCAGAGAGAAAAACGTCTTAATTATTGCAAACAGATTAATTAAATCTGTTTAACAATAACCTAAGGGACCAGAATCAAAGGTTTAAACTTTTGCTTTTCCTTCCTGTAGTAAACTTCCAATCAGGGATGGCGTTGACTCCACATTGTCTGCAGCTGGACGGGAGTGATGGTAAATGAACGCTGGAAGAGGTACAGTAATGTGAAACAGATTAAACCCAGCAGAAAACGTGCACACAGGAAGACGGACGGTGTGTAACGTCTTACCACACACACACACACTCACACACATACTTCCATACAGGTGGTAGATGAATTGGAAGCAGACGTGTTTCTGCGTCTGCAGCTTATTCTGCGGGGGAATGTGGTCACACACACACATGGTGTTAGCTGATTTGCTGCAGACAGATGGTCGGCGCTGTTTGTTTTGGAGATAAGCGGCTCTGATTGGCTGACCTCTGTTCTGCTCTGGATGAACTCAGGCTCAGGTTTTGGGAGGCGGACGGACGGACGGACGGCTGCAGACATCACGTGCGGTTAAAGGTCATTTTAGGTGTTCTGTTTCATTTAGGTTTTCTTTTCAGTGTCCAGTCTTCAACCAACAGTTAGAATAATGATTAATTTTGATAATAATGGCGTCACAAGTATAGTTTAGTCTCTTTATTGTTGATGTGAACCCCTCTCTTTTTGGTTTCTTTTTGGTTTCATGTTACTTTTTTTGCTGGTCAATAGTTTTGCTTCTACTTTTGATCATTTTACATTTCTTTCTTGACATTTCAATCTTTTTTTGGAGATTTTTGAGTAATTTTGCATCTCTTCATCCCCAACACCACAGAGTCAATAACAATAACCTCAAGATGCTTTACAGAGCCCACACTGTAATACTATAAAACATTACTGTATTCTTAGTACTTGCAGCAAACTCTATGAACCACATCAGTGCAGGGATGTTCCCCTCAGACAACTGGACCATAGTTGTATTATAAGAAAATCTAATTAAATTTGATTCAGTGTTGAGCATGAGTAGGATATAACTCCACTGCATATTTTATACACTCCAGAAAAATGAACATGTACTTAACGCTAACTCAGAGAGAGCAAGTAGAGAAACAATCATCTCTATTAATATTTGGTTTGTTTTTCTTCTTCTCCTTTCTCTATTTCTCCTCCTACTCCTCTGTTGTCCTTCTCCGTCCTACTTCTTTCCCTCTTCCTCCTCTTTCTTCTTCTTCTTGCACTTTTTCGACGGACAGCATTGTTTCAAATGGGAAGACGTACTGGTCATCTTACCTCTCCTCCTCCTCATCTACCTTCTTCTCCCATTTCTCCTTCGTCTGTTGAATCAGAATCAGTGTTGCCAATAAAAGTTAGGAATAAAAGCTTCTTCTTCTTCTACATGTTTTGATGTGAGCACATATATCTGATCAAATCATTTTATTTAGCGTCCACAGAAACAGTTCAGTTAAAATCTCTCCTCTTTCTCTTCGCCTCCCTCTGAGGCAAGAGGAAAACGATACGCTTGAACCTTCCTCGTCCTGATCCTCTGTCAGCCTGCAGGACATTGTGGGGACCAACGTAAGAGCTATGCATGCTGGGAAAGCTTTTAGTTTCCAGTCGGCTCTCTGTTTTCACTGGAAACTAAAAGCTTAGAAAAGATTACTCACCTAACTGATTAGATATTCTAATAAGTAGTCTGGAAAAGACCTCAGTGTTTATCTACCTACTGGATGTTTCATCTAGTTTTGTGTAAAAGTGCGAGTGACGGTGATCAGGGCTCCATCTTTGCTTCTATTTCATATCTCGTGTTTGAACAGCTTCAAGTCGGAGCACTGGGGCGGTTTCACCAACATTTAAACTCATCAATTAAGACGTGAGCCGACGGCCAGCAGACGACTTCTTTAAATTGGAAATATCGGTTTGGACTTTGTGGTGCAGCTGCAGTAAATTCCTAAGAATCCTGTTTCCCCCTTCTGATAAATTTCATATTTCCCACGTTCACACACAAACGTTGAACTTCTGATAGTCCTGATTCAGATCACTGATATCTTCATAAAGTATGTTTGGTTAAATTAAAGTTCAGTGATCATGTGAGAGGGAGACAAAAGACCTGGAGAACTGGAGGTCTGTGCTGTAATTTAAGATTTTTGTGAGCTATTATTCTTATTATCATCAATTAGAGACACAGAAGCATAAAATGTAGGTGTTATAATCTTAGTAATAATGAGATCAGTAATTTCCAAAAGCAGAAAATTGGTGATAAACCAAAGCATCTCAAAATGAAATCCTCATAAACCAGGATTTATGTTCACACGGCTCCAAACTCTCAGCTCTTGATGCTAATCAACCAAACCTTTAACTGTGGAGGAATGACAGAAATGAGCGTCCGCCGCGATCTGCTGGAAATGTTTTGAAGTCTGCGGCCGCGTGGTCGAGGACGAACGCTCCCGAGACCTTTGTAATTATATTTGGGAAAAGCCTGGAATGTGTCACATTAGAGACAGGCGTCTGGGATCTCTGAGCATTCGCTTCGTAGCTGCTTGAATCCTCAAGGATTAGTTTTTGAAAACATTTTTTCTTTTCCAAGGATGAATGACAAAAACTGCTCATAGGAGATGCAAGATGTTGAAAGCATACAGGTACAGTCTTCCTTTGCAAGAGAAATTTGTTAATTTAAAATCTTTAAAAGCTTAAAACCTGAGTTTAAAAAGTGCTCTATGCCTCATGATACATGTCCTGTGTTCTTAGTATTTAAAGAATGCTCAGTAATAATATTTAACTTTTAATACTCATACTTTCAGATTCAGTGACAGCTTATCTTCCTCATCTGTTTGTGTTTCTTCTGTCAGAATAGCAGACCACACGTCATCCTAATGGAGTTCAGATATATGTCTGGGCTACTGCAAATGGTTTCAGGGCCCGGGCTCCAGGTTGTGATGAGTTTATGCAGACCAGCTGGGGGGGGGGGGGGGGGGGGGGGGGCAGTGTCGTGTTTCTCTGAAAGCACTCCAGAGTTGTGCAGCAGAGTTTCCTTCGGGGCAGGAGGGCTTCTCCTTTTGTGTTGCTCTCATTTGCATACGATCCTCCTCCTCCTCCCGTATCTGATTGGCCGGGGCTCTGCGAGCATGTGGAAAACTCACTTCCAAACTTTCTCAGTTGGAGCACAACTTCCCTGCGCTGAGGAGGATGAAGTGAGCAGCCGGACGCCAGCAGCTGTACGAGTGAGTAACAGCAGCAGGCAGAAAGAAAGAGAGGATGAGATCTTAATTGTAGGCTTCTATATTTGTGTCCTGACCAGACTGGAGGTTTTTTCTTCTAGGTATTTGCTTTAGAAAACCAGCAGTTTTCTTGATGGATTTGTTTGTGGTTGTTTGTCTTGTGAAGAATATTTTGAAAGATCAATTTCTCTGAGATAATATTTTTCAGTTTGATTAAAAAATAAGGCATTTTAAAGTGATATTGAGGTTTAAAAAGTGTCTTTTTCTTTGCAGGTGAGGGATTTTTAGAAATGTCACTTTAGCCAGTATACAGAAGATTTTTTTATTACTTGACGTCACGATGCTGCTGGCTATGCTTCTGGTTCTGAGTCTTTGCTCTGAGACTCTGTCCTCCGAGCCATCATCAATAACCATCCCGTACCGGGTATGGGAGGAGCAACCGGCGGGGACCCGGGTTGGCCGCCTGTTGGACGACCTCCGGGCGAGAGACGAAGGTGGTCCTCTGGAGGATTTCCAGGTGGTGGAGCAGGGGAAAGCCCTTCCTTTCTCCGTCAACGCTCGGGACGGGGTTGTCACCACCCAGGGCCGGCTGGACAGGGAGGAGCTGTGCCGGGGGTCGGACCTGTGCGAGGTGGCCTTCAGCGTCCTCTACAGGAAAAGTGGTGCCGTGAACTGCCTGCGCGTTCGCGTGGAAGTGATGGACTTGAACGACCATAGTCCCAGCTTCCCCAACACTCTGCAGGAAGTGGAGATCTCAGAGACGGCTAGCCTCGGGTTACGAATCCCGTTGGACCGGGCAGTGGATCCCGATGCAGGGCCCAACAGCCTCCAGACCTACACGCTGTCCGTCAACCAATACTTTACTTTGAATGAGCCAGCAGCTCCAGGTGGGGCAAAACAGGCAGAGCTGGTGGTTATCAAAGAGCTGGATCGGGAGGTTCAGGCCTCCATTGACCTCACTGTGTTTGCATGGGATAAAGGTAACCCACCAATGTCTGGGAGCACATTAGTTCGTGTTAATATTCAGGACTCAAACGATAACAGCCCCAAGTTTGAGGACAACAGTCCCGCTGTGGAACTACCTGAGGATACAGCCCTGGGGACAACCATTATCAACCTCAAGGCCACTGACCCAGACCAGGGTGCCAACGGGGAGGTGGAGTACTCGTTCAGCAAGCACACACAACCAGAGGTTAAGAAACTCTTCTATGTGGACCCAGAAACCGGGGATGTGAGCGTAAAGGCGCCTCTGGATTACGAGGCCGAGTCGTTCTATGAGCTGATCGTACAGGCCAACGATCGCGGGCCCAACGCCATCCCCGCTCACTGCAAACTACACGTCAAGCTCGTAGATGTTAACGATAATGCACCAAGGATACGAGTGCACTTAACGCAACCCAACTCACCCGGCGCGACTGTGCTGGAGGGAGCGTCGGTCGGGACCTTCATCGCCATGGTGATGGTCTCGGATGCAGATTCAGGAAAAAATGGGAAAGTTGATGCACAGATTCAGGAAGGCTCCGGGCCTTTCCGCCTTAAAAAGCTTGATGGCCACATGTACACGATTGTAACCGACGGCCGTCTGGATCGAGAGAAGGTGATGCAGTATAACATCACGCTCCTCGCTCGGGATTTTGGATCTCCCTCGCTGTCTTGCACTGAACATCTGTCCGTCTATATTCTGGATGAGAATGACAATGCCCCGGTGTTCTCCTCCTCCGTCTACAAGGCTTCGGTTAAAGAGAACAACGTTGCAGGGTACCATGCTCTCAAAGTCGAAGCCCACGATGTTGACCAGGATTTCAGCGGCAGAGTGTCCTACTTCATTAGCAACTCCATTGACCAGGAAACCATAATCCAGTCTTTCTCCATTCACCCAAAGACCGGCGTCATAAGCGTCCAGAAACCCCTCGACTATGAGGAATCACACAACTACTCCTTCATTATCGAGGCGGTCGACCACGGACATCCACCTCTCACGAGCACCGCCACCGTGCTCATCGACATTGAGGATGTAAATGACAACTACCCGGTCATCAAGGAGCCAAAACCGAGAAAGGGGGTGGCCTCTCTAAGCGTACCTGTCAACGCATACAAGGGTGAGATCGTGACAGAGCTGGGGAATGGCATAGAAGAAGAGGAGGAAGAAGAAGCCGCCACAATAAATCACTCCGCCAGAGATGGACTCGTTGGATTCCTTGCGTCAACGATAAAAGCCGAAGACCTGGACTCAGGACTCAACGGGGAACTCCAGTATCTCATCACTGATGGAAACCCTTATGGCCTCTTCTGGTTGGATCAAGCTACAGGTCAGCTCTTTGTGAATACCACCAATGCCACTGAGCTCATCGGGAAAACCTTTAAGGTGGACATTGCTGTGTCTGACATGGGCGCACCCAGCTTGTCCACCAAGTCCACTCTGGAGGTGACTTTCATCAACCTCAGGGACCATCTGAAGAACTCCTCGCCGGGACACAGAGGGCAGCTCAGCTTCACCATGATGATGGCGATCTGCCTTGGCGCTACATGCCTGCTTCTTCTGCTGGCCATCGCTTTGGTGACGACGTTCTGCCGCCCCGAGAAACGGGACAACAGGGCGTACAACTGCAGACAGGCTGAATCGAGCTACACCCGCCATCCACGGCGCCCACAGAAGAACATCAGAAAATCCGACATCCAGCTGATTCCTGTCATCCGGGGGCGAAAGGAAGAGCCTCCCGAGGACGACAATGAGACCCAGCCGCTGACTCCACCTGCAACCTCGGATGATCAACAAACCGAGAGGCAATACAACTTCATACCATCGGTTATGAACACAAGCTTCCATTCCCAAGACTACCGAGACGGGGATGCCCCTCAACCCATCACCCATCACAGCAGGACACTCAGGAAACCTGGAAGCATCGAAATCGACGGGACCTTGCCTCTGACGCCCGCCACATCATACCGGACCCTTCGCAAAGCCAGAAACCCTTCATCGTCTTCCTCGGTCTCACACTCCAGCACCTTGAAGCGGCAGAAACACCTCGAAGGGGACGAACCGGAGCCACCGCCAACGCGATCACCATCTCAGGCGACCCTCAGGAGGCCGAAGACTTCAGGAATGAACGACAGTGCCGAACACCGACAGATGCTTCGGAACCTGGTCCGTCTGTCCATGGCGGCATTCGGAGACTCCATCGAGCTTTCCTCGGCTTCACCGGAGGTGCAGGTGAGTTGTGGCGTCTTACTTTATCCACAACATTTGACTTTCTGTGGTGCAGTCATGGTCCTGGTTTTTCTTTAGATTTGCCTTCAAGTGACAAATAATTCCTCTTACAGTAACACACACATAGACACACAATCTCTGCTATTTCAGCCTTCTGCATGATGAGTTACTCAGACAGCCTGGAGGCTACAGAGTTGGGTGGGGGAGGAGGGGGCTAACTATCTGACAGATCACTGTGAAGTCAAAAAGCAGCAAGTTTATTCAGGTGCTCATGTGTCACAGGAAAAAAAAAAAATCCCCCGAGAAACTCTTGACAGTTTTTTTTTTTTACTGAATATCACATATCAGATTCATAATGAAACCAGGAGAGGATGAAGAGGGGGAGGAGGGTGAGCTCCTCTTATGCTCTGTAGAGTGGGGGGTCTGAGGAGGAGGAGGGGGGGGTGACGGGGGTGAGTCCAGCCAAAGTAAGCTGTGATGTGTTTGTAGTGTAAGCTAACACCACTCTGACACGCTGCTCTGTCACTGACAAACGGCTTTAAAAATCACTTTTACTGAGCTGAGCTGCAGACGGGGGAAAGAACAACAGATCAGCCTAAAAAGAAAATAAAGGAGACTCAAGGAGACCGACAATTTTCATTTACATCCTTATGCCTATTTAAACAGACACTGAAAAATAAAATAAAATAACTGAACTCAAGCTATAAACAGGGACTTCAACTGGCCTTCACTTTGGAGTACAAGTTTCCACGTAATCTTTAAAAAGAAAGAGATCAACATTATCCTTGTATATCAAAATCTCTGGTGTTTTTTTTTTTTTGATAAATAACGTTACAGCCATTAAACCTGCGACAACAGATTATTATTTTTTTCTCTGAAAACAACAGTGTCGTCTAAGTATCAGCTGATTTAGCTAAACCTGCAGTTAAGAAAGCGGTCAATTGTTTCTTGACTTCCTTGAGTCCAACGGGAAAGGCAGGGCAACCACTTGGGGCCCCAGGGCTGTTGACTGGGGGCCCCAAATGGCTGACAAATTACAGCAGTGGTAATGTGTGAAGTTTTCAGTGACAACTCTTCACATTAAATCCATTTACATGTCGTGTCCATGAGTGATTTAGAGTAGTGAATCTGAATCCTGTTTAGGCTTAACTACAGCGGGACAGGCGTTCAAATAAAACAACTTCTACTAGCATCACATTATTTCATTAGTTCTTTCTTTGGCAGCTGAAGGAATCAAGAATAAGTCTTTTTCCTCGGGCCCCAATAGAGTCTGGATTCACCCTTTTCTTTTTTGTTTAGCTTTTGATTTTCATCTCCCATCTCCAGAGTGAAATTTCTGACCTTTTTTAATTTTTCCTGAAAACAAAACTACAACGATCTGAAAGTTAGTGTAAAGGAGCTGCAGATTTTCATCTTCCGAATTGTGGAACATGTGAAGCGTTAAAATTATATTGGAGGCGTTGCAGAGAGAGGAATGAGTTTAAAGGACATTTAACAACAACCAATGCACATTTCACCAAAGTTTTGGGGAAAGTTTGGGAAACGTATTGGTCTCCAGTGGAATTTGCGGTCCTAATGTAGAGCCATGCCTAAGTCTGTTGAGCTTTTAGAGAGTAGACAAAGAAAATTAAAAGCTGTAATAATAAAAATCCATTTTAAAAACCATCAAATAAGTTTCATAAACGTAAAAATCTTGCTGAGCTGCTGAAACACAGACCGGCATCCATCGTCATCATCATCATTGAGGCCGAAAGTCACGGCCAACGCCCAGCAGACGGAGAACAAAGACCACGAGCAGGTCCGACGTTCACGTGAATCCCATTAGAGAAAGGAAGAGGCCTTTTTTTTTTTTTAACTAGCTCCAGCCCCCCCGCCCTTCTACTCCCTCCTTAGTCGTCCTAGTTGGCACTCCCTCCGTCTTCAGATATTTCTCTCCCCCCTCGAGGTCGCAGAGGAAGAGGCCTGCTGGACGCCTGGGAGGCGGGACGGGTGGGGGAGTTTAGTGTTCACCTCCACCTCAACACACACACACACTCACTCATGGGCCTTGTCCACCACTCGTCCTCCACTCGTCCATATTTCTGCGTCCATCCTGGAAGGAAACCGGCCACAGAAGAATAGGCTTTTACGTAGAGGCCATTTCCTGTCTCTGCAGCAGCATGCACGTGCAAAAACACACAAATCTCCGCTGCTTAAACAAAGTCATAAATTAGCGTGCGTGCACACATGCACACACTCACCTTTTCCCAAAGTGTGTGTGTATGTGTGTGTGTTTCCTCCCTGGCGTACAGTGTGTATCCGCTGTATAACAGAGCTGTCAGCAGAAAAGCTCCGGGCAGTGAGACGGACTCAGCTGCTCGGTTCTCACACTGTAAAACACAAAGACAGAAAATCACTTTCTACCTGAAATCAGCTGCACTCATTGTTTGACCAGTTAAACAAACAAGAGACACAAACTCACTGGTCCACGTCAGGTCAAATAAGAGAAGAGGACTTCATCGCTGAGCGTGCTCTCTCCAAAAACGCTTCAAACGGAGAGGACGCCTGGTTATACCACGACTAAAATGGACAGTAGACTGTAGACTCATTCCTTAACACAGTATTATTGCATTATATGTCATGTTTTCTCAGTAAAAATCCCCCTCGAGACAGTGAAGCTAACGCCTTACATGAAGCGTTTTTGTTCTGGAGTCACTTCGTTGGGAACTGATTCTGCTCCTGCAAAGATCTGCTGGGCCAATCACATCACTGTGGGCGGAGCTTTATGTTTCTCACGGGGTTTATCAGCTTTAAATGATCCAGGAATGATCCAACCTTTGTTCATTTCCTGTCTGTCCACTGCGATCTACCAAAATAACTGATTGAAACTTAGCCTCTTAAAAACAAAGACAGCCTTCCCTCAAAATATCTCTCACTGCACATAACGTGACTAATGTAATATAAAATAAATTGCTGAGGTTGTTTTCTGACTTGTCCGACCCTCTCTCTCCCTCCTCTCCCTCCTCTTCCTCCTCCCTCTGCAGCAGATCTCCCAGCTCCTCTCTCTCCTCCACCAGGGTCAGCTGCAGCCGAGACCGAACTTCAGAGGAAACAAATATTCACATCGCAACGGCAGGTCGGTCTGACTCTCCTCCTCCTCTTCCTCTTCCTCTTCCTCGTACTGTACATCCCTCCCTTCTCCAGCCTCCTCCTCCTCCTCTTCCTCCAAATGTTCAGACACAACTCAACCAAAACAAAAACTGAAAAACAGTTTACTTGAGTTTCTAAAAGTTCATTTTGTTGTCTGAGTGGCTTTTGTTTTTATTATAAAGAAAGAAATATTAACAAGAAATAATGGATATTAAAAATGAAATTAATAAGAAATTAATGAAGTAAATTACACTAATGTGTGCAAAATGGTAGTAGTACTATTGGACTGTATTGTGTTCCTATTATTTTGACATTTTAATCAGACTAGGCCAAATAACAGAAACACTTATCCAGTTGAGTTACCACCTTTCTGACGCCGTTTCTACATCAGCTGATCATTACAACTGTCATGAAGTTGACTTTAGTGCAGGACTGTTATATTAGAATGCATTCACTAGTGTACCTAATGATCTGGCAGGCGAGTGTGCCAACTGTAAGTTTACAGATCGGAGGAGGAGGCGTCTGCAGGTCGAGCTGCAGAAACAGAAAGTTTTGCTTTTAGCTGATGAATGTCTTCCTGTGTGTTTCTGACCGACTGACCCGCTGAGACTGAAATAACAGCAACACACAAACAGGACACAAAGTCAAACAGTCATTGTCACAGGAAGAGTGTCTCATAACCTCAGAGCGTCCAAGTGTTGGTGTAGGCAGGTTACAGCAGCTCTGTCTAAATGATTCAGCCCCCGACAGGAAGCAGCTACCTCAGCGTCCAATATGACAAATGTTGACGTGTCACGCCTCGCCGTTACCGCTCGGCCTGATTCTATCTTTTAGATGTAAGTCAATAAGACGTGTGCTACGTTTGCTTCAGTGATTACCTCACCTGTGAGCTCACCTTTATCTGTCTGAGCCTGGCTGTGGTTAGTTATCAATGGATTTGTCATCTGAAACCTCAGGAATGTTTTTATCATCGTGTTATCTCCAACACACTAAACATCTGGCTTCACATCGTTAGAGACTTGTAGGCCTACAGTCGTGTTTTCCTTTCATTCAGAAAATTCTTCTTTTTCAAGCTGCTTATTATTATTTCTTTTAATTTCTCACAAACCAAGGACTATATATATTTTATGCCCTTATATTACACAATCTCAAATGTTAGTTCTGCCTCGACCATAGTAGAAATGGTTAAGCTAAATGTTTGAAGGTTGTAAGACCGAGCTGCAGTACATAAAATATAAAATTACGATCTTTTAAGATGGCTAAAGGAGTCTTGGAGCTAGGCTAATTATATTTTAGCAAATGGTGTCACCTTTCTCCATTATAATTACATTTAGCTTGTTTGCCTGATTTATGTGACATGAATGAAATAGATCCTTTGTGTAATTGTTCATTTAATAGAAAGTAAACAGTTTGGGAACCACTAGCGTTATCTTAAGCTAGTCTGAGCTATAGCTAAGCTAACTAGTTTGAGTGTTTTATTGTTGTTTGTAAGTGATTTAATCACAAAGTCAGAATTTCAGATGAATAAATAATAAAAAAATGACAATACAGATGTTTTTAAAAATTAAAACAGGCCGATTCTGGTCTTAACTCAGTTTGGACTAAATGTGAAGTTAATTTTCTGCAAACTAAAAATCTCTTTTTGTGAATTTTGGTTATATAAATGGACTTAAAATTAAAAAACTCTCCTGCAAGAACTTTTTGTCTTGTATTTATGAGTCAAAAGTTGGCTCTGAAGCGAACATAGACGATGATATTAAATGCCTGAATGTGGTTTCGATCATGTTTGTGTGCAGATATGGAGGTCAGGACTGTTCTGACTGGCAGAGCACCAAAGACAGTGGACACGGCGAGAGTGAGGCTGGAGACGTGGACTGGGAACCGGGAAGAGACTCACCCATAGACCCCCAACTAGAAGAGGGGCTCAACAACCTGCTCAACCACCACGGTAAGCACAAGAAAACAAGTAACAAGTAATGAAAACTGTTTGCAAGTTGGGCTAACCAGCACCTAGGAAGACGTATCCTTCACCCAGGCGCTACCAAACGAAAAGCCCACCCAGACACTTGAGACATTTCCATAACCACAAGTTCTCTATGTAAATAACAATCATATCCAAGTAATTACGACTGGGAAATGTTTCTGAGAGCTCCAATTAGCGACTTGTTGCTAAAATGTTCGGGAAAGGTTTGACAAAAACAAGCAAACACGAACGTCTCGCTTCAGCCAAAGTCTGTTCTTAAAGGTAATTAAAAGCCTGAATGTAAAACATGGTGATATATATATTTGTATTTATGTGGAATGTCTAAACCTTAGTCATCCAACCAAACAATTTACTCCTTTCGAAGCCGTTTTCTTCATGTTTAGTCACATACACTGAAGGAACTTTGCACAATAGGTTATTTCTGCAAATAAAAAACAAAAGACACATGCAGAGTGTTCTGTATGGAGACTAATTGTTGTTGCGGTTCTTTAAAGTCTGCACTGTTTGTCCAGTCTATTTTTATTGTAACTCTACCATAAACTGACCCGGTGTCACCGGGTTTAGCGGCGACCTCCTGGTGAAACTCTCTGATTTGTGTCGGACAAAAGCCGGCGAACTTCGACCCCTGGTGAACATACAGACTGGTCACTTACAATGAACACGCACAGACAATTGTAGAAAAACAGGAAGAAAGCAGGAAATAACACAGTGGCAGGTTGTATGTCCACATCCGCCCACGCACTCCACTCATCTGGCTTTCTTACCCATAATATTTTGGAGATCGGAGCAGATGATAGACGTGTTTTTCTTTCTTTTTAAATACAAAATGATAATGAGCCTTATTAGCATGTTAAATTAGTTATTTGCTGTAATTACCACGGTGTTTAAAGCTTGTTTGTGCCTTGATCAAATAGTATAATTAAATTAGTCCAATGTTTTGACAGTGTCATTAGCAAATAAAGATTATTTTCACGTTAGCCATATTAGCCTCATGGTTTTATAAGCATCAGTATTGATGGTGTAATTTAAAGTGTTGATGTAGCTTGTTTGTGTAGCTAATATGTTTGTGTGGCCATTAGCATGTTTTAGCTGCTAGACGTCCTTGACTTAATATTATAATCATATTAGCTTGGTGGTTTGAATGTTTGTGTTGTTTGGTATTATAAGCCATACATTTAATTAGCATTTTTTTTAAGCTAACATTAGCATGTTGGTTTAATTATTAGATTACGTGGTTAGCATGCCAGCAGTATTTTCCAGTTATCGTATCGTTAGCATGTGAGAGTTGTTAGCATTTCAGCATTAATGTTGTTAGCTTGAGGATTTTGTAAATATATATATAATATATTAATTTGTTAGTAGTGGAGGTGTCATGGTGTAATTACCATTTCATAGCATGTTAGCATGTTATGGTGTTATTAGCATGGGAAGGTTATTATAAGATTATGACTGTTAGCATTTTAGGCTATTATAAGACTGTTCGGTTCATTAGCATGTGGTGTCTTTTACAATTATTAGCTTGTAGCATTAGCATACAATGACCATGAGTTTTACTGGCACGCTAGTTATGTTAGTGTTCGCTGTATAGCCACAGTGTTTGTAACTTGTTAGCATTATTAGCAGGTGTTACACACATTAGCAAAATTCTTCTAATGCTACTCAACACAACTGAGTTGTTTCTTAGCTTGTCATGTTATTAGCAGGTTTAATAGATGGTGTAAATCTACTTTGTTCAGTGTGAAATCAGGCTGTGCAATAACAGTAACTTCATATCTTGATTTTTATTACTGAACCTTGGGCTCCGTCTTTCCCAAACATTTTTTAGCTGCCAAAGCCCCAAACACTCTTGAGGTTCATTGTTTAGCTGGGAATTCCTCAGCGGTGTGAAGGCCAACACTTGCTCCGTGCAACGTCTGAGAGCGTACAGTAGGTGTGTTAAACAGTTTCTTCCTGGCATTGTGCTGCTCGGAGCCTCGGGGGGCGAGAAGAGGGGCTTACCGACGGATGATGGCAGAGCGAGCTTCGTTTCATGACAGGACAGGAGAGGGAAACAAAGAGTGTGTGTGGGAGTTTGTTGTGTGTGATGCTTGACTCACCTTCTAGCCTGCAGCCTTCAGCCAGTGTAACACACACCAGAGTAATGACAACTCAGTGTGTGTTGAGGCTTTGATGACACCGTCGAGGCAACACATTCCTCTTTCTGTGCCTTGTATTTCTGACCTGTATCTGTATGAATCACAGGCTTAAATACCAGCTTCTTTGTTCCTATCTGAAGATGATGTTATGTGCGTTGAGTATGAAAACAAAATATGTATAAAACTGTTGCTTCTTCAGTTGGTTTGGATCACAGTGAGACAAACTGTTTCTGAGGATTGTAAATAACTTCTAAGATAAAAACATTCTTATAAAATGGTCAAATCTTAATTCTTAGCACTGCTACTGGCTGCAAAATGCTTCAGTAGCACAACATGGCAGCGTCCATTTTCAAGATCTTTGGACTTCATTTCTGGGAAGATGTCATGTTATGGCAAGAGAGAGTTGGTGGTTTTCATGGACAAAACCAAGTTTCACACTTTACCCAGTTTATGAGAAGCGACCATATGAACTTGTGGTCTGTTTACTAATATTTTGAGAAATGGTGAATGGTGACTGTAAATTGTTGTGTAGAGTTTTTGTTGTTTTATCATCGTCAAGTCATTAGCTTGCTAAATTGTTAACCTCAGCTTGGTGTCGAGGGCCGGACAGGAAGCTTGATTTCATCTGCCCCTGGTCACTGCTGCTGTTTGCAAAATGCTTCATTAAGATGGTAGCGCCTATTTTATGGATATTTTGGCTTCATTTCTTGGATGCTGTAGCGACAAGACTTTTAAAGGAGTTTGTGGTTGAATGAAACCAAGTTACACAACCAGAGACCATATGAACTCTTGTGGTATTTACAATCTCATATGTCAAATACTTCCAGTTGATATGATATTGTAATTTAGTTGTGTTTATTTTTTATTTTTATTTTTTGTGGTTTTATCATATGTTTGAGATAAAGGTTGATAATCTTCAGCTATCTAAACTGTGAACGCTGCTAGCTCCTAGCAGCAGTCTTTGCAGCTGACATTTGGTCTCTAGTGGGCGTTGCAGACTCTAGTTGCCGACATAACCCCCTTGTATATTTCAGAATGAAACGATTGGAGTATAAAAATGTCATGTATTTGTGTGGATGGAGTGAGTTCTTCTTCTATTTGAAAAGAAAATACTTTCATCAGCCAAAGTTTTTTCTCATATAGTTCATTGTCTCTTGTCGTCACATCGCTGCTTGATGGACCTTGAGCTCAGGAGTTCTATTTGAAAGCAGCACTTGTTTTGTTTTTTGTGTTTATTTTCTCCTTTCTTCAATTAATCACAGAGTTTTACTCAGTTAGTTTTTCACACAATATGTCGAGAATTCTCCAGGAATGCTTCGTCTGTAAGAAGAACTTCAAGGGCAGGTGGAACAGAGGAGACATCTCTGCTTTGTCTCTCTTTATAGATCACAGATTTGTCATAATGAAATAAGTGGCTTTTATTTTAAGTGGTTTAATAGCTCATTAATCTTCATGTTTTTAGTCTTGATAGCTAAATATATTTGCAATGATAGCAGGCCTGGTAATGGTTTCTTGAGGAACACCTAGATGCTAAATTTGAGCTTGAACAACAACCTCTAATTTTATAAGAATAACTTTATGTCTTGTCTTTCTCTTCCTTTGGTCCACCATAAAGCAGAAGTTATACCAATCTTAAAGAAATGTATTTAGATTTTATTCTGCAGATAAAGAAAGGAGTAAAGTGGTTTAGTTTCCAGGCCAAACATCGTTGTTAAACAGACGACTGTTATCTCTGTGGGATCGGCTGAAACTCGACACGTTTAGTAATTTAAAGAGGATTTTGTGTTTGGAGGATCTGTGGTTAAAACTGCCAAAACAAAGGGAGGAAAGGGGGCGGATTGGGTGGGGGTAACTCTGAGGGCGGTCTGTACCACACTGGGTATAAACTGTGTGTGTGTTGGTATGTTAATTCCCCCATCTGGTTGTGGTTAGATGAAGGAGACCACAGCTCTCCATCAGACTTTCCTGAAAGTCAAAAGACTGCTGCAGCTCATCTGATGGATTCTGGTTATTTTGCAGAGCCGTATTTTACATTTAACTGAATATACTAAATCTGGAAGAAGACAAATATTGTATTCAAATGTGTTTTAATACAACTTAGAGTTAGTGGTTTAAATACTGTTACTTCTAGTCCTTAAATGTTTTTTTTGTAGATGTAGTTTATTTTTCTCATTGAAATGTCTCAATCAGGATGTATTTTAAGTAGGGCAATAAAGAAAATGATGTAGTTTGGGAAATGCAGGAAGATCTAAGCAGCAGTAACGCTGTGGAAAGCAAGCAGAGTCTGAAGTGCAGTTCAGTACATAATTTTACCCTACAGGGGGCAGTAACATGCGCTGTTGTGGCTAAACTGCCAAAAATCCCAAAAGATGGAGAAGAAGAAAATAGAAGAAACAAACAGAAACAAACAAACAGACATAAAGAAAGAAACTGGGCCGCTCTTTTGGGCCGCAAGTTTAGCGTCAGCGTCCTGCCAGATGCTTCCATGACAAGAACCGAGTTATCTGCATTTACTGTCGACGTGAAATAAAGTTATGAACTGAACAGGGAGCTTTCTGAGCAGCTGAGAACTTTAAAAAACATGCTTTCAAAAGGTACATTTAAAACAGATAGAGATCATATAGAACAGTTCATTTGTGTTATAGTGCTTTAACTGTGGAAATCATGCGATTAAATATTTTAATCTACTGACAACGCTAATTTGAAGTAAAAACTAAACAAAAGCTGCTTGTTTATGTTAATTTATTTAAATCCAACTTTTTTCTTATGTCAATTATAGTGGAAAAAACAAAGGCTCCATAACACTTTATATTTCAGACGACATAAATCCACCTTTGTGAAGCTGCTTTCTCTTCCTCACATAATCCGGTATAAACCTGAACTGATCCCCGAAGCATGTTGGAAAGATCTTCCACGTTTCTCTCTTAAATTAGATCAGAAGAAGCTTAAATAGTTCCGATGGGAAATCAAGTTGTCACACCAGGAAGAAGAGGAGATAAACAGGACGTGATGAGGATAAGAAGAGGGAAGTTTTTTATTTTTAAAACTCTGCAGCAGATGAAAAAGTGAAATGAGACGTATAATCATGTCAGCTCTGTTTGTTTGTTGGATAGAAAGTCGGTTTGCGTGTTTTCTCTAAGACACGCCCGGCGACCGGACTGTCAGACCTCAGGCGGCGAGCAGCCTGGAGGTTTTCTTTCACGGCGTTGTGGACGTGTTGTTTGGCGTGTGTTGGGAGAACGCAGGACGCCGTGGATGACAGGAAAAGCCTGTTTACAGCTTCCAGATAAAACCACTGTGTCGTTTCCTTCTCTTCCTGCCGCGTTCTCATGTAACAGTAGCAGACTTTTAGATTTTAGGTTTTATCTGGAACCTGCACCTGTGGAATATCAAGAACAGTTTCTGTTGCTTCAAGACAAATAAATCCTAAATACCGAATGATATTGAAAGATTCGGGCCTTAAACTTGGTTTTTATAAGCTCAAGATGTTCCCTTTGTCCTGGAGACTTATTATTAAGGTGTGTTCAGACCCAGATCTGGTACTGGCAGGGCTTTGAAGCTGAACTCGTCATTCCTTCTTCATCCATTTGGGTTAATCTGTCAGTAACTTCTCTCTGCGGAAAAAGAAACGCCTAGATTCAATACTGCTAAGGTTGTGCAGTTCAAACATGTACTGTGGATTTCTCTTCCTGCAGATGATGTTTTCTCAGAGGTCAGCGACCCCGCCTGGATGGCCAGACTCTCCCTGCCGCTCACAGGCGATTACCACGACAACATGTTTGTACCCACTGGCCCTCCGTCGCCTGAAAGCGAGCTCCCTCCTCGGGACGGCCTGGACTCCTCCTCCTCCTCCTTCTCCACATTCGGTAAAAACCAAAATGTTCAGCAACATTGTCCCTCTTGCATTTAAATTGACCCTTCAGTTTGTGCTTAATGTAAATCTTCCAATGAAAGATCAAGATGTTTTAATTTAAATATTTTACAGTAAGCATAGTTTATCCTTTTAACATCCTCCAGGTAAAACTCCAGAGAAGGACGGTCCTCTCGGTGGAGCTCTGCTGTCAGAGGTCAGCACCTTGTTCGAGATGCTGATGACGCAGAAGGCCGACGCCCACCCCGGCCCTCGGCCCGACGTCCTGTACCGACTCTCGGCAGCTTACCGCCGCTCTCTGGGCCTGGACGCCACCACCCCTGCCGCCACCGCGACCGCCACAAAGAACTCTGGGAACGTTGAGAAGAGGTCGGGCCTGGCCGCGCCCTCAGGACTATATCAATAAGTGTCAAACGTCAGTCGACTGAACACTGGAAAAGACTGTGATGTCTTCTGTTTGAGGAGAATGTTGGGAAACTTAGAGGCATTATGAGATTCAAAGATCTGAAACTGTAAATAATACCACACTGAATCTGTAGAGTCAGAAATAACAAAGGATGTGTCACTTTCAACACTTCTGAAGGTCTGAAGACACATAAAGAGGAACAGGAAATAGTATTTTTAAGATGTAAAAATTTAACTGCAACAGCATCATAAATATAAAGTCATTCTTTGACCTGTTGTGAAGATGGAAGGTGATTAAGTCAGCAGGCATGTTGTCTATAGGTGGATTTGTAATGTGGCTAATAATATCTGAGTTCATGTTGGAAGAGGCTAACTGGGCGATTGAGCACGTTGAATTAATGGCGTAATGAGACAGTAACAAGAAGTGAGAAGGAAGAGAGGTAAGTTCTTTAAGGCAAGCAAGTTTATTCAGATTAATAAGTCCCAGCACAGAAAGTCGGCGGTAGGCCGCCGGTCGGACTCCTGTCGGACTCCTGTCGGCAGCTTCTCAGCTGATTGAGCATGTTGAATCTAGAGCAGAATGAAAAAGGAAGTAGAAAATAAAACAAAACAGGATGATCTGGAATGAGATTCCTAGCTTCCTAGCATCCCAGCTAGTATTAGAACATCCTAGCTTCCTAGCTTCCCAGCTAATAGTAGCTCCTCCTAGCTTCCTAGCTTCCCAGCTAGCTGCTCCTATCATCGTTGCTTCCCAGCTAATAGTAGTTCCTCCTAGCTTCCTAGCATCACAGCTAGTTTTAGAACACCCATGCTTCCTAGCCTCCCAGCTAATAGTAGCTCCCCCTGGCTTCAAGCTAATAGTAGCTCATCCTGGCTTCAAGCTAATAGTAGCGCCTCTTAGCTTCCTAGCCTCCCAGCTAATAGTAGCTCTTCCTAGCTACAAGAAACAAGAGCAGAGCTCATTTCCAGGACCAGGATGTGGAAACAAAAACGACAATGTCTTCATGGAATACACTCAAAAACTATAGACAAGGGCAAAGAAACTATTTGCTCCATTTGAATTTCATCTCTTAACAACATTTATCCCCTGGGTGCTGCAGTGTTGGATGCCATTCTTATTATGTAGTTCAACTTTGAGGCTGTTCTTGGGATAAAATGTGTTTTCCATCATTGATCAGACAGAATCAGACCAGTCCACATGTGCATACAGATGTGTTGGAAATGACAAATCCAGTTGAAATGGTGCTACAGTGCTATTTAACCGTCAATAAATCAAGATGCATCAGTCACTTCAATTCAGGTTTTACAGTTAATTAAAGGAGACGAGCGGGACTAATTAAAGGCAGGACGAGAAATTTCAGTTTATTTATGCTACATGGAGTAAAACTGAATCTGAAAATGTTTCTGTTCCTCGCCTGAAAGCACCGAACCTTTACAGCATTGTTCTGAACTGGGACGCAGAGCGGGAGCAGAGACAGATGACGTCCGTCTGTCAAGATAATAAACACTGTTGTTGAGTTTTTGGCCGGCAGAAATGGGGCCAGAGGAAACGCTGCTTTGTCTTTTAGTTTTTCCTCAAGACTAAACAACAACAGGCTGAACGTAGAGAAGAAGTGTCTGAACGTAAAGCAGCATAAACTCTCTGGTTGTTTCTAACTTATTGGTTAAACTTTCCTCTAAAGTTGTCTCATTTATTGCCTAACTTTTAAAAAATAAAATAAATAGCACTTTGTACATAGTTTTGTCTTTTTTGTAAACTTTGACATTATGAAAACTTTTTTTTTTATTATTGATTGAAAACAACTTTTGTAACTTTTGCATTAAAATGTTCACCATATTTAAACTTCTCGTCGTTCTTTATTTGACGTGTAGAAACAGAACCAAACTTTCCACCTTGTTTAAGTGTCCGTGTGTAAACATGTGTCGGCGTGATCGGGGGTGGGGGTGGGGTGGGGGGGGGGGGCTCCACGTCTCTCATTTCAGTCTTCACATCTTATTTTGGGAAGGAAATCATATTTGACTTGGGTTAGATTGATACTGGTTTCAGATTGGGGTCAACCTCAAAGCAATACAAATGTTCTCAGAAGTGACAGCCTGTGTGGACGTTGACTCCAGAGGTGTTTTCTTGGTGCAGAGCGACCTCTGGTGTTTAAAAGACGCACTCACACTGGTGTGAAATTTCAGAAAGCTTCAACTCCACCTGCTGAAAGCTTCACATCTGGTCCTCCTGAGCAGATTTTTAAAATTAACTGAAGAAGATTTATTTATTTAGGAACAATACTGAACAATCGTTCTGATCAGAGATAAAATCTGATCAGATATAAATGTGTTTACATGAAAACATCTATATTACTGTAGAACTTTATTGATGAAGAGGTTCTGATGATGAGGAGCATCAAATCTACTAGAAATAGAACAGAAGAAGAAGAAGTTTTTATTTCCAGCTTTACCCACAGCACTGAACTGATGCAACAATCTGGAGGAAGAAGAAGAGGAAGGAGGAGAGGGTGCAGGAGGGGTAGGAGAAGAAAGTGGACTAGCTGGGGAGGAAGGAGGATGAGGAGAAGACAAGAAGAAGAGGAAGGAGGAGGAGAACATGATCTAGGATAAGGTGAAAAAGAAGAGGAAGGGGCATAATAAGAAGGAGGAGGAGAAGAAGAAGAAGAAAGAGGGAGAAGGAGTTAGAGAACGAGATGGAGGAGTCAGGCACAGAGGAGGATGAGGAGAGGAAAGAGGAGAAGAAGATGAGGAAGAAGGAGGAGGATTGAAACATGAACTAGGAGAAGGTAAAGAAGAGGAAAGAAGGGAGCATGGAGGGGGAGGAGGAAGAGAAGAAGAAGAGAAAGAATAATGAGTAGGAGAAAAAGGTGAAGGAGCCAGGCATGAAGGAGGAAGAGGAGAGGAAAGTAGGAGGAGGATTAAAACATGAGCAAGGGGAAGGTAAAGGAGAAGAGGAAGGAAGGGAGCATGGAGGAGGAGGAGGAAGAGAAGACGAAAAGAAAGTGAATACTAAGAAGGAGAAGAAGAAGGAGCAGGAGAAAAAGTGGAGGAGCCAGGAATGAAGGAGGAAGAGCAGAGGAAAGAGGAGAAGATGAAGAAGTAGGAGGAGGAAACGTGAACTAGAAGATGGTGATGGTGAAGAAGAAGGAGTAATGACGAGAAGACGAATGTGGAGGAGCCAGGAAAGAAGAGCAAAGGAAAGAGGAGAAGGAAGGAGAATGAGGACAAGAAGAAGAAGAAGAAGAAGAATGTTAGTCTCCAGTCCTGAATTGATAGAGTAGAAGAAGAAGACCAAGATGTTGATAACTTTTAGCCTCATATATAATTTATAGAACTTAATATTTCCTTTAATAAGAATAGTTCAGTTTGACTCATTTATGTTATTTTTAAATCCAGGTTCTGGTCCTCCTCCTCTCTCCTTTTTAAAGTTCTCTTATTGATTAATTCCCCCTCCTCTCTTCTTTCTAGTTAGGGGTTTCTTTTATTTTCTCTGAGCTGCATCGATTGAACTGTTTCTCAAAGTTTGTGCAGAGTTCACCTCCTTCTTAAAACTGCAAAAAAACAAACAAACAAAAAAAATAATCCAAAATTGGCTCCGGAGGCGTCCGATGAGCCCCGGGCCCTCGTAGCGATCTCTCAATTTAAAAGACAAACGGGTCCAGTTTAAATAAAAAACAGCAGACCAAACACTTTTCCTCCAACAACCAGGTAGAAGCAGCAGCCCTGTGGCAGGAAATACATCTGGAAGCGTCTAATGCACATTAACTGAGCCACCTGTGAGTTAGTGAATGTGAGAGGAACCAGAAAATCCAATAAAAACTCGATTAAAACGACGCCGGTGTTTTATTTGTGAGCTCCAGTAGTGCAGGCGGAGTAGAAACTCATTTCTGGAAGAAGTGTGAGCTGGACTGGACCGAAGAGAGGATCCCAGGAGGAAAGGGGAGGAAGGAGTGGATTCTCCTCACGGCTGCAGAAACAAACAGCGAGCAGGGCCTCGATGGAAATATGTAAAGGAACGATAAATAAAAAGCAGAAACGGAGAAACAGAGCTCGGACAACAGGTGTTTAATTTTGCTCCCGTCATCTCGGATGATGAAGGAGCCGGAATATCATTTGAAGGTACGGAAACGAACAAGAATGGTTTCATTTACAGAAGTTTTCTGATGGTTTAGTTTGTTATTGCTTCTCTAAGGCATACGTTAGTTTAGCAGACTATGGTTCAATCAGATCAGAGAAGAGATGATTTATTAAAAAGTTCCAATCCAAACAAGAACAATCTTAGAAGAAGAGGAAGCAGGACACACTCACATCTGCTTCTGAACGACGGCGTGGTGGCCAAGTGGCAAGGCGTTGGTCTCGTAAACCAAAGATCATGGGTTCAATTCCCATCCATGCCTTTAAGGTCAAACTATGTTATACTCCTCTCTCCTCTCTACACATGTAGAGGTGGTGGTGTTAACCTTTACTAACCATGTAAACTCTTGATGTTTCCATTCTCTCTGAGCATGTCTGCTCCACTTCGGGTTCACATCAGGTGAGGAGTTTCCAGGAGGAAACATCGGGGTAGAAAAACAAGATGAACCAAGATGGAATCAATGTGGATGGAGACATGAAGACATCTTGGTTCATCTTCTTCTACTAAGACTGGTTAATTTTCTTCAAACATGGTGGGCTCCACTGAAGAAGACCTGCTCCCCATGTAGATATGAAGGGCTCCTTCTAAGTTCATCAGTTCATTTCTGCCATTAGCCCCCTCCCTAAAACATATACCGTTTATGTGAAAGTAGCATTAGCACGTACTCTGTTACATATACACTAACTATACACTATCTTTTGTGCTGCAATTAGAAGAGTTCCAGCATTCTCATCCTCCTTTATATTCTCTTCCTCGTCCTCCTTCTTGCCCAACTCTTCTTGCAACAATACAATTTCCTAGTAAAGTATTCTGATTCTGATTTCTGAACTCCTCCACCTTCTTCTTCTTCTTGTTCTCCTTCTCATCTGGCTCTTCCTCGTTCTTGTTCATCTCCTCCTCCTCCTTCCTCTCCACTTTCTCCTCCTCTCCTCTGTCTTGTCCTGATCTCCTACTCCTTTATTCACCATTTTTCCTCCTTTCTCGCATTCTTCTCCTCCTCCTCGTTCCTGTCCTCCGTCTTATCCTGCCCTTCCTCCTCCTCCTCCTCCTTCATCACGTCCTCCTTCTAATGTCAGTGACTGATCAGGCTGAAGTCTTGTCATCCATGTAAACGTCAGTGTCGTCTGATCCCTGCGTTTATTTTCTCTATGTTGAATGTTTTTCTTCCTCAGCAGACATTTTTATCTCGACCAGATCAGAAGCTGATCAGATCGACTGCAACGAACACTCAGCCTCGATTGTACCAGTGTTACATCATGCGCTTTTTAAGCTCTTACATGTTACCATGCATTTAGACCCAACATCCCTGCTGCACATTAACACCTGACACCTGGTAAACTCTGCTGCTGCTGGTGTCGGTGCTCCGTCCTGCAGCTTGGCCGTAGGCGGCCTCTTTGTTCCATCTTTAGCGGTTTCGACTCCACACACACACACAAGCGTCGGCCGGTTGTGTGTGTGCAGCCCGGGCAGCAGTTATTGATTGCTCTGGCAAAGCTTGGGCCGAGCGGTGGACTTAAAGGGAGCAGATAAAAAGCTTGTCTTTAGACTGTAATTCACCTTCAGAGAAAGAAAGAAAAAAAATAAACTAAAAAGAAACTTCCAGCTGCAGAGAAAAAGCATTTATTGTATTTTCCTTTACATATTTTTTTCCTCGTATTTTTAGAGGGGACAGCATGACTAATGAGTCGTTGCACTTTATACGTTAACTTTGCTGAAGTTTTCTTCCAAGTTCAGCGAAGTTAAACTATATTTAATATTTATTCACATTCATTCAGCAGAGAGAAAGAGAGAGAGAGAGAGAGAGAGAGAGAGAGAGAGAGAGAAACCGTTTCAAGTATTTTCTGACGCTATTAAAAGGTTTGGTTTTGCTACGAGTGCAAGAATTAACACAAAAACTCTTTCGATTAAAGCCTCAAAGCTTCACATTCATCAGACAATCCATCCCTGATTAGTTATCACTGCATCAAAACAAAAGCAACAGATTCTCTTAAAACATCTGCAAAGGTCATAGATTAGAAGAGTAATGATAGAGTTCGGCTCGTACACCAAAAATCAGTATTGACGTCCCTGTCGGTATCGGAAAATCAATATCGGATCAGATCAGGGTTCAGCCAAGCCTTTAGTAGTTATTTATTTTAGGTCTACTGCAAACCAAAACCACGTCCCTGTAGCGTCAAACTGTCTTCTGCCTCTTCGTTGCCTAGCGTTAAAGTGGCCAAATGTTTGGTGAGGTGGTAGTAGTTGATCATCTAAACAGAATCCATGGAGTCCACTCAGGTTAAAGGCTGCACCCAAACAACAACAACAAACACTGAACGTTTAAAAGAAGAGAAAAGTTTCCTGGAGACAGCGTCAAGGAGAAACATCTTCCAGAGAGGGTTAGGGAGTTTATGGCAGCGTTGGATGACCAGAACATTTCTGGAGTAGAGAACACAAGGTACCAGCTACCCTCTCCTCACTACATTAACTTTGACAGAAAGATTTATTGGACTGAATCCAGTCGAGTCTAGGAGAAGACAAGGAAGACAAGGACAGACTTTAGGTGACACAAATTGATCTTCATTAGAAAGATCTGATATCGATCCATAAAATGCTTGGATTGATTATTTAAAATAAACGCTTTTTCCTGCATCCTCTCATTAGAGACGATGGTTTTGCATGAAAAAAAAAAAAAGGAGATTTGTCCACTTGTGAGTGAGATCTTAAACATGACAGAAGAGCTGGACAAAAGCAAAGACACTTCAGCCAATGACAATAGTTAGGCCTACGTTCGACCCCTCTCACCCATTCTGTGAATATGTGTTTAGTGGGGGGTGGCTGCATTTGAATGCATTTATTTTAGCACAGTTTCATTTGTGTGCGATGTTAATCAGCTGGAGCTCAGTCAGTGGCCTAAATGTCAAGATGCTCCACTGGAACCTCCTGAAACCTTTGCAGGAAACACTGGAGGGCAGCAGCCGCCTGCAGATGAACAGCTGCAGCTTCAGCGCTCGAGTCGGGTGAAGTGTTTCATCCGCGGCCTCTCCTCACACGGCCTCGGAGGAGGACTTCACAGGGAGAAAACCTCCTCTACCAGGAAGCTGCTCCACAGTCAGTCAGTCAGTCAGTCAGTCAGTCAGTCGGCAAAATGACGCATCAAAAAAAATAAATACATAAAAATAGAGAGATGCAAAAGGATGGAGCATTTCTGCAAAGCTGAATAAACCAACTACTACCTTTCCACCAAACTCCATTCAAAATAAACTCCATTTTAACAACGCAGCCCTCTCGGATGTTATCGCCGTTACCATGGCAACAAACCTTTCCTACAGGTGGTACGCATTGTCAAAAATAATTTTAGTTGGGAATATGTAATTTCTTTACATTTAGATAGACAGAACTGAAGTGGAATTAAATTCAAGCAACGTCCCCTTAAACTAATCTCAGCCCAGACCCTGTTCCACTTCAGTAAGTGGTTTTGTAAATTAATCAACAAATATATAACAACCAAATAAAATAAAAATAAACCTGAAGAGACGCAACATGATGAGGAGTGTTTCTGCAGAGCTTTCACCGCTAAACACTCCACTGCGACCTTCCACCAAACTCTGTTCAAATAAACATGCGTTTTAACATCACAGGCCTCTCGGATGTTTACAGCCGAAGTCCGTCACCATGGAAACGACATCACAATTAATCAGTAAATAACCACAAAATGAGAAAATATATTTATTATGTCAAGTTCAATGTGCACCGATATTTGGACACAAAATGACTTTTAAGCTACGGGACCAGATCAGCCATAACATTATGACCACCTTTCCTAATATCGTGCAGGTCTGGTACTGCTCTTGGCCTGCTGCTAAGGTGTGCTGGTATATCTGGTGTTGAGACATTGGCAGCAGATCTTTTGAGACCTATTTTAAGTTGGTGGAGGTGTAGGCATCTATGGATCAGGTACTGGATTGAGAAATGGGGAATCTGGAGGGCAAGTCAACACCTTGAACTCGTTTCTCAAACTATTCCTGAAGCAGGGAGCGATATCCTGGTGAAGGAGGCCATCAGGGATTAATGCCTCCATGAAAGGATGTGCACGGTCTGCAGCAATGCTTTGGTAGATCTGGGGAACCTGGAGGCCAAGTCAACACCTTGAACTCTTCATTGCATTTCTCAAACCATTCCTGAACAAATTTTCAGTGTGGCAGAGGCAGAAAGAGCCCATCAGGGGACTAAAGAGTGAAGATGGTCTGAAGCTGTGGGGAACCAAATGCAGACATGAGGGGAAGAAGAAACAAGAAATAAAGAACTTATAGAAGGAACTCTGAAACAAAAATCAAAAGCAAGACAAAAACTCAGGAAAGCACAAGAAGGTGAAGTGAAAAGGTAGGAAACAAGAAGGTCACAAACAGGCAGCAAGTAAGCAGCGAAAACTTGAAACAGAATTGTCATTGACAAATTGTCAAGGGACAAAGGCAGGACTATATATGCACACATGGGTTGAGGGTTTGACGAGACACAGGTGAAACTAATGAGGGCGGAGCCCACAAGGAGAAACCAATCCAAAAATCAAAGAACGAAACAGCAAGGAAGTAACTTTCAGAACAGAAAGCAAACATGAGGCAATAAAACATAATATCGTGTCACATGAATGGCAAGGCCCAAGATCTCCCAGCAGATCATCTCCATCTTCCCACAGTGCATCCTGGTGCAATGTGTTCTATCAAAAAAGTACAATTACTGGATGTGTTGCCTTCTCCTGCAGCGGTTTATCTGAGCCCTGTAGTATTTGAACTATAAACACTTCACAGACTAAACTGGGACAAATAAAGTGTTGAAAAAGCAGAAGAATGACGCTAAATACTGAATGCAATCACTCAGGACTCAGTAGGTCAAGGTACCGGAGTAAAACAAACGCAAACAAACTCAAAAACGACCATAGAGAGATAAAAATGAACACGAATAAATGATTTCTGTGTTCTAAAGGTATGAAAGTACCTTTTATTGTTTGTCAAATATGTCAGAAATGGGAAAACTAGTGGAAAAAAGTGGATGACCTTCCGCAGAGAGAAAAAGGACGAGGCTCGGCCTGGCGTCAGCTCGGGCCTGGCGTTGGCTTGGCCAGCGGCGACGTTCATCGCCAGGTAAAATCTCTGTGTGACAGGTGGCCGGGAGACAGAACAGACAAACAAACCAACAAACCAACACACAGCGAGCGGAGGAGGATGTCCAACTGCAGCGACAGATGTAAACGGCTCGCTGCCTGGAACGGCGTCGACGCTAACGGCTGCTACGCTCCACGGATCGGCCCGTTAGCTCCTCTGTTCGTCTGGACAGCTGCAGAGAGATGAGCTGCCTTCCGCTGGAGGGATGGACGCTACTTTTCACTTCCATCCATCTTCTCAACCACTTATTCTGCTCTAGACATCACATTTATCTGGCACATTTTCGCTTTAGATTTAACTTTAAGCTGCTTTTTCTCCACAAAGTCATCCGTGTAGGTCCAGCTTTATCAATTAAATTTTTAAATAAACTTCGATATTTTCTTTGTACTGACTCTCCAGCCTCTAAGGTAAGGAATTAGAAGAGAAGATGGTATACTAAAAAAATGACCGCTAAACTTAACCTTTAATGAATGAGCTTTAGATGTATTGCTTGGTGTATTTTAGAATTCAGAACAAAGCTAGGTTTGTTTTTTATCTGCATTCGGTTATTGATCTTGAGCTGTCGGCACATAAAGCACCAAAAAACTACCGGCAACGTGTCTGAACTAAAAAGCTGCATGACAGGAATAAAACTCTGGCAGTAGTCTGTATTCATCATTAACAGGGGAAACAGGAAGTGCTACTATTAGCTGAAAGGCTAGAAAGCACAAGGAGCAACTATTTGCTGGGAAGCTAGGGAACTAGGAAGATCAACCATTAGCTGGAAGGCTAGGAAGCTAGAAAGAGCTGCTATTAGCTAGGAAGCTAGGAAGAGCTACTATTAGCTGGGAAGCTAGGAAGCTAGCTGGGAGGCTAGAAAGTTAGGAAGAGCTACTATTAGCTAGGAGGCCAGGAAGGAAGAGCTACTATTAGCTGTGAGGCTAGGAAGCTAGAAAGAGATACTATTAGCTGGAAGGCTAGGAAGGAAGGGTTACTATTAGCTAGGAAGCTAGAAAGAGGTACTATTAGCCGGGAGGCTAGGAAGGAAGGGCTACTATTAGTTAGGAAGCTAGAAAGAACTACTATTAGCTAGGAAACTAGGAAGAGCTACTATTAGCTATGAAGCTAGGAAGCTAAAAAGAGCTACCATTAGCCGGGAGGCTAGGAAGGAAGGGCTACTATTAGTTAGGAAGCTAGAAAGAACCACTATTAGCTAGGAAGCTAGGAGGAGCTACTATTAGCTGGGAGGCTAATAGTAGTGAGACTACGCTGCCACCATCAGGTCAAACTGCAAATTACAACTCTGTCATTCATAATAATTGAGGACAGATGTATGCTGCAGGTATTTTTTCTTCATTTTTAGTTTATTCAACTTTATATTTAATTAATTAACCATCTACTCTGTTGTTTCAACGTTCTCTTATTTATTTTACGTTTAAAGCAATAAAATATTCCATCACCTTATTCTGCTAACAAATATATTTTGATTCCCCCGTCTCAAATCTTACTAAATTAACTTGGTATTTCACATTCTGGTGCAACAAAGCTTTCAAACCCCAAACTTTTCAACCACAAAATTGACAAAAAAAAAAAAAAAAAAAAAATGCTTTTACACCGAACACAACCTCCAGCCAGAAATGTGGCCGTTACTGCTTTAAAAAACAAAAACACATTTAAACCCTCCTGGGCCACCTTGTGCCATACGGAGCCAAAAAATACACACAAGAGTTTACTGCTGCCAAATCCTCCACCAGATGATTTCGGCGATAAACACCCGTGCAGCCTCAGAGGACGAACCGATCCCACTTTACCTCTGTTTGGTGCCTTGGTTCACCCCGACACAAAAAGCTGCTTTAGACAAAGAAATAAATAAAAGGGAGGCTGCAGATGAACCAGCTGGAGTCACAGAAATGACAAGAATTAAACACAATAAAAGTCAAGAAGGACCCTGAAGGAGCGAGAGACGACGCGGCCACAACGCCGTGTCCAGCTTGTTGAATTAACATGTTTTTCTTCTGTATAGCAGATAAATGTTTATTTGCTCTCCAGGACTCTGTGTTTGTGTCACGAGCCCAGATGTTTTTTTTTTTTTCTTTATTTTCAGATGTGAGTTCAGAGGCTGTAAAGCTCAGTGACAGAGCAGACTGTGGTCAAACACCAGCGGCCAGCAGGCAATTTACTCCACACCAAACATTTATTAGAGTCTAAGCTGCTGCTGCTGATGGAGGTTTATCTTCCAGGTTCGCTTCTCTCTCGCTCTGATCTCTCTGCTCACTTCTCTTTCCTTTCTTTGTCTCTTTTCATTCCTCTGAGTTTATTTGGAACAACACTTCTTTTTTTTTTTTCTTCCACCCTCCAATGTTTGCTTTCATGTCTCCATTCAACACGTTTAACCCTTAAGTATGTTTTCAGGCCCTCTTAAACATGCAGTAGACGCTCCTATGAGGCAGATTCAGCTGTATGCTTAAACCATATTGCAGTAAACTGTGTTTGTTCTACCTGGATCAATATCAGTCAGGTCAGGATATGTTTCATCTAACGTCTAATAGAGCGGCTCCTTCCAAACCCAAATCAGTCAGCAGAGTAATCACTGATAACAGTCACGTGCTCGTGGTTGCTGCTGCCTGGTAATTGCACAAAGCTGCAGCTCCACTGTTCTGCAGTCAAGCATGGACGGACGGATGAAGATTCGGATTCAGGACGAAGTAAAAGCCTCACATTAACATTCTGCTATCTTTAAGTTCCTGTGTTCACACCTGGCATTAAAATGTGTCTCCACATTCGCACTTCAGATCTGATTTCAGTTTCTCTGCATGCAAATAAACACCAACATCATTTGTGATGCAGTGGGATATTGTAACAGCTGGTGTCTCTAATGGATCTCTACCTACTGCTGTTTCAGAGCCATGAACAGCGCTGTTTTTGGTGTGTGCATTATTATTAATTTATCTCCACCCTGACGTTCTGTGACTTTCGTTCATTAAATCTTGTTTAGATTTGTTTCTTCTTTCGTCTTTAACGTGACCCAGGACTCATTGTGTGTTCACACTACGAAAGGAAGGAGGTCACATGTGTCCCAGACCACCTCCACATGTGGACTGACACCAGATCAGTGTTCACACCTGGACTCTAACGTGGACACTTGTGTTTGTATGGACCAGGACTTCCTTTTTATCATTCTGCTTAAGATTCAACATGTTGAATGAGCTGAAAAGCCGTCTACATGAGTCCGACTCTGGCCCTTAAGGTTTCTTTACTTTTAACATGTATTCTTTATATTTCTGATTTACAGTATTTCCAACAGAAATGAGAACTCCTAAGTGCTCGTGAGCACTTACAGCAGTCTCCATAAATGTCAGAACCAAGGATTTGTTTGAGTAAATTGTCAAAAACATTATATTTTCTTAAATTTCTGTGCCGGATTTTACCATTTTGTCATGAATAAAGTTTATACTGGTCCATACCGGCTCCAGAAATAGCCACGTAGTCAAACTGTAGAAATCTCACTGTAAAAGTTTTCACCTTCTCACACTGTCATGATACCAAAGACATATTTAGTGCAGCAGGGTTTGACTTACAATGTGTGTACACAAGTAAAATGTGTTTTCCCACAGACTCCGTCTAATGCATCACCACAGTCTATCTAACAACATGCATCACATCTGACAACAGGAGCAGCTCCGGTTTCCTTTCAGGGAGTGAAGTGAAGAGTTTAAAGCTACTGCTGTGATCTCTGCTGCATGTGAACAATTAATGTTAATTAACGTTAATGGGATCGACTCCTGGGGAAAACTCTAGAAGTGCTCAGAGTCAGACGGTGAAAGAAACTCTCTGTTAGGAAAATTTAAATTTTATTGGACTGAAGGGATCAAATTCTGATTGAGACAATAAGGTATTTCAGGTTGGTCTAATAATGTGGTTAAAACAAATACTTTAAATGGCATTAGACGTATTAAACATGAGACCTAAAGTTTAGGAAACTCAAGTGACTGAAACTAAATTCTTTTTTTTTTTTTTTTGTATTTTTTTTCAAATGATGTGTCTTTATGACCTTAAAACAAATCCAAAATAAATAAATAAAATAAACTTAAATTTAATTTAATAAAATTGATAACCATTTCCACATATGATTTTTGATACATGGCAATTTTGTTTTATATTATTATTATTTTTATTTTAGAGCAATCGTTAAAAGTTTATGACTTTCCTATTTTATCTTTTATTTGAAATTAATAATCATTTCTGTCCTTGTGAAAGCAAAGATGATAAAAAATATACGTTTGCGGCTCTGAATTTCTTTGGTAATTGGTAAATATATATTAGATCTCTGTAACATTACGCTGCAGAAAAAAGAAAACTGACATCAATATCTAAAAATTTCACTAATATGGAACAAATGAATGCATATTTTATAATGCCAGTTTAATCTTTTGAATAATCACTTTAATTAAATTAGAAAACATTGTGGCATCGTATCATATTTGATACACACAACATTTCAACGTAAACTTTTCAAAACTAGCAAAGATTTCCCTGAAAAAAATAAAAAGAAAAGAAAATACAATGTCCACGAGAGCAGCCATTTTGGAAATGGCTGCCAAAAGCTAGTGACTGTAGAGCATGAATAAATCCACCAGGGGGCAGATGACACAACTTGTATGGAACTGATTATCTTGAGGGTGCAGAGGTCTCAGAAACTCATGCTCCAAATATGAATGTCCTTAAGAAGGAAGGTGCAGGCGACACTTAAGGACACGACCCACGCTGGACACTCACCTTCTGGACTGCTACCATCTGGTGAAGAGACACTGAAGGCCAGAACCAACAGACTGAGGAATGGCTTCTATGCAAGAACCATAATCACTCTGAACAACTTGAACAATAAAGAAATAATAATGTTATCAAGCACAGCTCAGAGGTCATGCAAACACAGAACTTTAAACGTTAAACTTTTCTTCATGGAAACAAAGTTTGTGTTTCACATATTCATTCATTGTTCCCCTCACGCTCTGAGGTTTAATCCCACACCTCATATAGCTTTATGAGCCGCTCCACATCACCTGGGGAGGAACCACAAGATCAACGGGCTGCAGCAGCAAGTGTGTGTGTGTGTGTGTGTGTGTATAAACTCATATGTTTGTTGTCAGAAACCTCATTAACACAGCGGTGTAACCGGAGGGAGAGAACGAGAAGCTCGGTACTAACTGATGAAATAAAACAAAAGTTAAAAGTAGTGCGCACTCATTTTGAAACTCCCAGATGAACGTATTATATATTACGAGAAAAAATGACAACTGCAGCAAAATCCTCCACAACGTATTACAGTCTCAGTCCCTATTTAGGTGACCAACTTCTCTCATTTACTGAACTTGTGTGTTGGTCCCATATGGCAGCAAACAGTTGGAGGAAACAGTCTGCACGGCTCGGCAGCTTTAGGAAAAAAAAAATTATTAATTTGGATTTGACTCTGCTTCAGATTGGATCGCTCACTTCCTGTGTGGAGGCGGATATTTTCCTCCAGTGGCCAGAACGACACCAGAATTTATCTGAGAGTCTCAATAAAACGCCCAGATTTCTACATCAAACCGTGGACGGAACAGAGATTTGGCCCGAAGTGAGATGAGCTGCGTGGCCAATAGAATATTGACACATGGACGCGGCGGAGCGTCTCTTTCCAAAAAACCATGTTTCCAAGCATTAATCTGTTTCTATAACAGCCTCCAGTCGTCTGGTTCCAGGCTCCAGATGATGGAGGCTGGCTGCAGGGACTCGCTCACAATCTGAAGGTGCTTCCACTTGAAACTTGAGCCCATTCTGGACGCTGTTGTTAAAAAAAAAATCATCCTCATTTGTTGCTGCACCAAGAAAAACTCTTTTGCATGATTTCAAATGAAGCGAAGGTCGACATTCAAGTGTTAAGTCGCAAGAACGCCGCTGCTAGGTGTATTTTTTGGTCTCCAGAAGCCAACGAAGCTAACAGCTAGCACTGTTTACCCTTTTTTCATGTGATATAAAACCTCAAGTGCAGTTTTAAATCAAGTATTAACTTCAGGGATTGAGGGTAAACAGTAACTCTCACTTTCTTTCCTAATAATCGTTAAAGGCTTTGGGAACAACCCTGGTTTTCATTGCCCAGTAACGAATACCAGTATGGGAAATAAAAACACACACACAACACCTCAGTTTAGATGTTATATTAACTGGAAAAACTCCCAGATTTACCTAAAATAAAAGACCCGATAAGAAAGTTAGATCAACAACCGTCTAACTTAATTTAGGAAATGTAAATGCATCATGAAAGTATGAGGCTGCAACGACTCAACGTCAATTTGCACGGAATATGTCGACCCAGGCCTCACAGCAAGAAGGTCACCGGTTCGAATCCATGGGCCGACTGGCCTTTCTGTGTGGAGTTTGCATGTTCTCCCTGTGTCTGCGTGGGTTCTCTCCGGGTACTCCAGCTTCCTCCCACCATCCAAAGACATGCTCATTAGGTTAATTGGTGATTCTAAATTGGCCGTAGGTGTGCGTGTGAGTGTGAATGGTTGTCTGTCTCTGTGTGTGGCCCTGCGATGGACTGGCGACCTGTCCAGGGTGTACCCCTGCCTCTCGCCCGATGACAGCTGGGATAGGCTCCAGCAGACCCCCGCGACCCTTAACAGGAATAACCGGGTATAGAAAACGAATGAATGAATGTCGACCCAGACACCTGAGTGGCGCTTGTTGTCGTATACATATTTATCCTGCAGAGGGCAGTTATGCAACCAGATCTCAAAACTGCCAAAATCCCAAAAGAAGAACATGAAGCAGTTGCACGATAGGCTGTAAGAAAAGTGGACGCCATGACAAATCCTCAAACGTGAAAACAAATCAATGGATGAGTTGTGGACATTCCTTTGCGTCTTAAGACGCAGCAATACCTATATAAAGAAAGAAATCCTGAATTAATCTACTAACAACGATGCCGTCGAACCTGTTTTAAAATATTTCTCGACCAAATTTCACGCAGCGGAAACGAAGCACAACAATCTGGGAGTTTTTCCAGTTAATATAACAACAACGGCACGTTGTTTATTAACGACAGCAGTAACAGGAGACACCTCCGGCAAACACGCCACGCTCTGATGGCTTATGGAAATGGCAGCGGGTTGCATTACAGTGACAGATGGATGCTCTTGTCTTTGAGCAAAGGGTTAATTAACAACAACCCCCCCCCCCACCACCACCACCATCACCACCGTTCCTCCAAAAGACATTAGCTGTTGCAAATTAGTTGCATATAAATGCAAATTTAATCAAACACCCACACTTTGACGCAGACATGAGACATTGTGAGTTGACGTCCATTAAAAGAAAAAAGGCTCAGGATACACGAGTGTGGGGATTATCCACCATCCTGAAAAAGAAAAGAAAAGAAGCATGTATTTCCTTATTTCTTTGTCTTGAGATATTTTCTAAACCGGCTGGAAGTCATCTAACATTGCCACAAGAAAAAATAAATAATAAGAGCAGTAGTTTTACTTTCAGACCTTTGAACCTCTAAGATACATCGTTCCACTTCACCACTTGATAAAGAAATAAACCTCCCTCCTCAAGGCCTCGGCTAAGTTTTGTCACAGCGTATAGAGTCTTATCTTTTACCATTTGACTGATTTGATATTTAATCCGATAGAGCACGACTGAAGTGAAAGACGTAAACAATGTTTTGATGAGACGCTTTAGATTTCCCTGCCAATATAACACCTTTGTATCGAAGGCAAATAAGAGAAAGCGAAGGCGTCGCGCTGATCTAATCGCCTCCCTGTTTTTTTTTATTAGCAGATTGATTTGCCATCGGGCCGCAACCATTGGTTTAACCTCCTAATCAGGTATCGCCTCGCTCGCCCCGCCGCCACCGCCACTGCTCCAATTAAAGGCTGAGCGAGAGAAAGAGAGAGGGAGGAATAATGAGAGATGGCGGAGAAGATGCAGGAAAATGAAAGAGGCTGACAGAGACAGATAGATGGAGAGATTCTCACATATAAGAAAGAGCAAACAGAAGATAAAGAGCGAGGGGAGGAGGCCCGGAGGACCAGATTACTCTTTATATCTTTCATTTGTTCTTTTGTCTCAACATATTTTTTTTTTTTTGTGGTTTCTCATCCTCTCCACTCATATACCGCTAATATTCATTTTAATCTCCGTCTCTTGTTTTTGCTGCGCTGATGTTATTCGTGCTGGAATTTGTCACTTTTCGCTAAACGCGTTGACACCCGTTAGTCATTTATGATGATTCATTCCCTGTAATTATCTCTTTGTGTATATTTTTCATCCTTATCCTCGTTTTAATTCTTTCCAGGTATAAAACGAAGGTGGAGAAGCCTCTAGAGGCTCCAACAGACGGTGAAAACCTGAAAATGTTCTGGTCATCCAGCACTGCGATAAACTCTCTAACCCGCTCTGGAAACTTGTGTTTGTTGTTGTTGTTTGGGTGCAGCCGTTGCCGTTGGATATTTTTCTGTCTGTTTCTGCTGCAAACAAAAATGTCCAGCTTGTTCCAACATATGGATCATCTCCCCAAGTCATGACGCGGACGCAGCAGCAACATGTTCAGGGTTCTGAAACAGCGGTAGGCAGAGATCCATTAGAGACAGCAGCTGTTATAATATTCCACTGCACCTGAAATGCATGTATGTTTATTTGCATACACAGATGTTTTGGCTTTTGATAAAGGTTGTGTTATAAATCGGTTTGGGTGCAAAATCAAGATGACGCTGCAGAACATTCACAGAAAAAAAAAGCTCAAAACCGTCAGAAGAACAAAGCTGTGAAGATGGATGACATGCAGCATGGCAGCATCTTAAGATGTGTTAAACGTCTTATTTAGTGATGCATTAATGTGTTCATCACATCAGTAAAGGTGGAGCAGATTTAAAGGAAAAAGAAGATGACTTCTTGGATTTTTGGCAGCTTTGGCGCTATCCAACCGCCAATAAAACAGAAGAAGAAGAAGAAGAAGAAGATTTGACGCCACAGAGATGTAGTTTTGGTTTATGGCAGAGCTAAAACAAATAACTACAAAAGATCCGATCATCAGCCCCGATATTAACTGGGACGTCCCTGTGGATTATGACTGGATGAATTGTAGTGAGTGACTTCCTACATGGGTCAATTCGAGACCAGAACTGATGGAAAGTTAGAAGAAAGTATATTCTCTACATTTATAGTTATAGTTTTAGTATTGTTTTATTATTTCTGTATTATTTGTATTATTTGAGCGGTCAGTTTGAGAGGTTACAGTCTCACAACACGCCGAACATAATTTGGAGGAAGGAGGAAGTCCAGAACTGATCCCGGTCAGCCTCCCCTCAGAAATCAGTCCCGTCCTGCCTAGGTTTTTACCTCCTGTAAGCTGCAGCAGCGACTCGACTCTGGAAATCACCGTGTTCTCTCTCTAATTACGCCTCTGTAATGGATCCACCTGAGCGAGTTCAGCTCCGGCTGCTCTTTGCTGCAGGCGGGAGACTCCATCTTGGTTTAATGGGGACTTTGTCATTCAGGCCTGCAGCTCCCTGATGCAAACGGCGAGTACTTAACTGGCTCGCTTTACCTTCTACCTTCTATCTCTCTGCCTTTTTTTTATTTTTTCATTATTTCCCTCCTTTACTTCACCTTCCGCTCTGACTCTACCGGGATTATCCTTCTATCATTATTTCCCTCTGCTTCACTTTCCACTCTCCAAACTCAGTCCTGTTCATTTTAATTATTATTTCTCTCCATGTGTCTATCTCATATTCCTCCTCTCTCCTCTCTCCAGGTTTAATTGAGCTTTTTTTTTTTAAACCTCCTGTATTTACTTTATCCAGCAAAACAGTCTGACATCCGAACCCGAGCAGCAATTACCGGAGACCTTCTGTCAGTGCCGGGACCGTTGTCAGTCAATGGGAGGACATTTTCGAACATTTGTCAACGTGTTAAACCTTTGGGAGGAAGCGCAAACTGAGGAGGAGGAGGAGGAGGAGGAGGAGTAGATGAGGTGTGGCGTGATGTAGCCTACAGCAGCTGCTCTTATTACTGCTGCATTTCACACCGGCTGGAGCGTGGCTCGGTGGAGGAAACAAAATGTGAATGAAAGTTTGGACGGAGGTGGTGGTTTGAAGGAAAATGAACAAACTGAGATGAAGTTTAAAGGTTTAGACAAAGTTTGAAGGGAACGAGACTCTAAGATTTTAACTCAACATTTTGATTAATTTGGTTAGATTTTGAAATGTATGATGCTGAATAATGTCGAATAACTCTGTGTGATTCTATCTATCTATCTATCTATCTATCTATAACTCAAATTAAAGCGTGCTTTAGTAACACATTTAACCTACTTTGGAAGCATTTTTTTAAAAGATGTAATCTCAAATCCCCTGAACACGTTGGTGTGGTAGGACATTTCCAGAAGTTATGACACCATTAAAAGATGACACATGTACAGCACAGGTGCAGAGTGGGAAGTTCCTAAAACCCAACAATAAACTTAGAAAAGTGGGTTCTTTTTCTTTTTAAAAAAGTGTTCAGAGAATAGAGGGAAAGACGGAGCATAAAAAAATGAGGATGCTCAGAGCGGTTTCTTTCAAGTGTCTTGTTTTCGTCTTTGTCTGCTTGCTGAATAAAACCCCTTCAAACTGAATCTCTGCCAGTCTCCAGAACGTTTTTTGAAGACTTTGTGAATTTGTTGAAGAGCTTTGAACTAAGGGGAAAATCATACTTGGAGATGATTACTTACAGTGTTGTTATGAAGCTGATACTCACTAACTCTGCTCCATCACAAGATAACCCTCTTTTATATTCCCCATCCCAAATGTTTCAGAGTAAAATGTGCAGAACACAAGAATGTTGCTGGTGTGTGGACGGAGCTAGTTAGAAAATCTAGTGAACATGGAAGTTGGGCTGAGATTTGAGATGAAGGCGTGAATGAAAGTTTAAAATGTTGGTGTTGGGGGTTTGGTTGATGGTTTGGATAAAAGTTAAAGTTTGGAAGAGGTTTTATTAAACGTTTGGATAAAACTTTGGACACTTTAACGGTGATGAAGGTCTAGGTCTGAATCAAGATTAAGGTTTGGAAGAATAACAAGATGAAAGTTTTAGATATTTGGATGATATTTTAGATGATAAAAGTTTAAATATTGGTGTCTGAAAAACTTGCATTAGGTGGAGCTTTGTATAAAGTTTAGATTAAGTTTGCAAAGGAAAACTTTAAGTGACGGTTTAAGATCTCATATAAAGCTTTTGGATAAAAGGATAAAGTGTGAGGCTGAGGTTCGGATTAAGGTTAAAGTTTGAAAGAACAATTAGACGAAGGTAAACTTTTCTGAAGATCTGAAAGTTTTGGATTAGATTTCACATAAACATTTGTGAGTGATTCAAGAGAAGGGACAAGGTTTGGAAGGAGATAAAACAGGAGATTTGAGATGAAGGCTGGAGTTTGGAAGAATAATTAAATGACAGTGACATTTTAGAAGGATTCGGGTTTTATATTTTAGATGCAAGCTTTGATGTTTGGAGTTTAAAAGTTGGTTGGAAGAAGACGTGAAGAACAAAAGTTTGGAAAACTGAATATCTGAAGAAGGTTTGGATAAGAATTCAAAGGGTTGGATTAAGGGTTAGAGGAAGACTAGGATTAAATAAGATAAAACAGGAGATTTGGATGGAAGTGAAAGTTTACACGAGCTTTGAAACGAATGTTTGGAGAAAACTTGAAGATTAGGAAGAATAATTACAATGCAGGATGAAAATCTAGCAAGTTGGTTGACTCGTGATAGAAGAAGATGACGATTCAGTGTAGAGTCTTCGATGACTGTCTGTGGTCCTAGTTTTTGCAGTGTGTCCTGCACCATTGCAGCTAATTGCATCTCTGTCTGTGGTTTTTCAGGAAGTTGAATCAGCGTCACGGTGCATCAAACCTTCAAATGCACAAATATTTCCACAACATGATGATCTAGAATGAATAAACTGTCGACCAACTGAGCAGCATGATTCAGGAGAGGACAGCAACGGTTTGTAGCTCCTCCTAGCTTCCTAGCCTCCCAGCCAATAGCAGCTCCCCCAAACTTCTTAGCTTCCCAGCTAATATTCGCTCTTCCTAGCATTTTAGCCTCCCAGCCAATAGTAGCTCCCTCTAGCTTCCTAGCCTCCCGGCTAACAGTAGCAGTTCCTGTTTCCCCTTTTGATCGATGAATACAGACTACTGCCACCTGCTGGTATGAAGAGTTAGGCAACGTAACAGTTGACCTTCATTGCCGGTAGTTGCTCGATGCCTGTTTTGTGTGTCTGTAAGTTGAAGCATTTACTGAAGCTCGATATCAAGTGAAGGTTCTCAGTCATCCAGGACATGGTATGTCCAAAAATCAAACCTGAAACAAGGGAATCTGGACTTGTAGAGTTTCTAAAAAACGTTTCATCCAAGTCTTCTGTGAACATCTGTGGGTGTTGTCCACCAGGATACTCACCTGTAGTTGCAGGAAACAGTTTTAGATTCTGTTTCCAATGAACGGTTTCCTATTGACTCATTAAAGTCCAGAGGCTTCAGTCTCAGGGTGTGAACAGGGGGTGAAACTTTTTTGTGAACACATGTTCAGACTGGGCTGCTACATGCTAAACAGTAAATCACGTTCACCTGAGTCCAACTATGCTGCATGTTCCATGAAATGCTCTCCAGGCACCTCTTTACCCAAAGTCATATCAGAGAATCACAGAAACAGTAAATTATATCCTTTAGAGTTGAAAAGTTCCTTCACAGCTTTGATTTGAAGAATCAGACAAAACTTTAGAGGGGAGGTTTTTCTGGAGGTAGATAAGGACTAGAGTTTATGCGCAGGTGAAACTCTGAAAAGGTGTTTGTTCATTTTTATCATTCAACAACAAACCAGACAAATCGAGCCAATTTTATTAACCGCAGCCAAACAGCCAGGAGCTGCCTCGGCTTCTTCTACTTCTGTCAGGTTTGTTCTTTTTTCCCACTCGATGCATACAAGTCCATTTAATCTGCCCAGCAACCACAAATGACATTTTGAAGTCTGTGCTCATTTTCCTGGCTGCAGCAGAAACAGCCAGAGGCCCCTCCTCACCGCACCCCACCCCTGCTGTTTCCCCAAGTTTACATTGATGCTATCGCGCTCGGCTCGGACCGATGTAATAGGGCTCAATACTCGGAGCCCCTGGCCACTCAACCAATACACCGAATCACTGAGAGGCTGCGGTGTGATAATAACAGCCAAAGGTAATGTGCATGCAAGTGTAAATGTTAAAGAGTGTGTGTGTGTGTGTGTTTGGGGTGAAATCTATATTTCTGTTTGGTCGGTTGAGCCGCGAGCAGCAGCAGCAGCAGCAGCAGCAGATTGATGCCAGGAATCGCCGGATCGTCGGCCGCATCTCGACTCAGAACAAAACCGGCTGCAGAGCTGCATGTTAACGAGGCGGCGCCGGGGATTAATGATTAGAAAACACACAAATATGTGAGTTTATCCAAAGGTCCAACTCAAAGATTCTTACTTTGAAGAGTTTGTTTTACTTTCTGGGAGCTTTCAGTGTTGAATCTTTAAATACGACCTCTTTAGCATAAATACAGCGCTCTGCATGAGGCGTGCAAACTCAAAATGAAGTGTGAGTGGGACGTAATCACTTTGACCAGATCATTTTTTGAATTTCCAACTGTTGCATGATATCAAAGGGCTATATGTCCCTTCAGATGGATAGTCCTCCAACCAATCAGAGACATTTAGATGTAAAGTTATTCAACTCCACGTTTCTCAGATGACGTGTATGACTACTGTTGTGCTTCAGCCCATCACCACATAAAGCCAAGACCTAAAAGATCTGATTGGCCCGGCAGATCTTTGCAGGAGCATAGTCAGTTCCCAATGGAGAGACTCCAGATACAAAAAAATGAGGTGGCAATGAAGTTCGTCCGATTTTAGGCTAGACAAAATAAGCACATTGTGCAGTTTGGGGTGGGATCCAGGCAGAAAAACTATGACTTCTGATGTGAACTTTTGTAGAGAGAAAAATATCCTGCTCCAGGTGTGAAGTACTGCTTCTGGTGTCGTCTTCCGAAGCCTTTCCACCGTCCTTAAATACCAAAGCTAAAGCACAAAAGGACAAGCTCTGCCTTCAGATGGGGTTTTGTTCATGAGAAGAGTCGATATTTACGCCCCGTCTTGTAGTAACCTCATAACATATTCCCAACAGTCTCATCTTTTCATTACGCCTTTACATTTCTTACATTAAGCTACATGATCATCAGCTTGTCAAACTGGTTTGGAGCGTTCACGCTACACTCAAGTGCTCGTCATTGACTGTACATACAACACAGCAATGGGTGAAGCAAATGCATTTGGTTGGTTGATGGGTCACCACATCAGAGCAGTGTTGTCAGTTTGTGTCGGCTTCTGTTAAAAAGCTGTAGATCTTTAAAAGGAACTATGTCTAGTTTGTTCCTATGCCTTCCTATGATGGTGACTAAGCTTTTAAATTCCCAGGTTGTTCCCTCTTATCCAGTGAAGATTCTCAGTCATGCAGCTCAGGTCATATCTAAGCATGACGGAAAAACAAAAGCAGCTCATCTTGCTTTAGTTTCAACGTTGATGTGACAGTCCCAGGCTTTTAACCTGTCCCGTTGACCTCAACCACCCCACAGAAGTTTAGTCTAAAGCTTGAGTCTGAGAAGCCGAAGAAGAAGAAAAAGAAGAAGAAGAAGCCTGTTGCCTGCTAGTATCCTCCAAAAATACAATTCTGATTAATTTAAACTCAGCAGGCCACGTTTAAGGCCCGCTACATCATGTTGTAAGCCTTTTGGTTAAACTTTATTCCTAATTAAAGGATTATTGAGACATTTAAGGCTTCACACTTTGGTAAACATGCAAAAAGCAGGAGGAACTCTTAGGTTTGATGTTGTTTTTAGCACCTACAGTAAGTCGTCTCCTTTCTTCTCGTACAGTCATTGTAGCGTCTCTATAGTAGCAGGCCTTTCTATCAAGGTACAAACAGAAACCCGTACTTGCAGACAGGCGAGACGCTTCAGATCCCGTCTTGACTGACAGCATTGCCGCCGGCCTTCTTCCCCGTTAGCGGGGATGCCCTCTTGCTTCTGACGCTGTTTTGAAAATCCTCTCCTCAGTTCTCTGGGAAGATGAAGCGGAGCCGGTCCGCCTGCAGAGCCTCTTCGCCTCAGGCATCATGTCGGAGAATTTGTTTTGTTTTTCCACCTTGCACCTCCTCTGTCTTTTTTACTGAGAGTCCTTCGCTGCTTCCCCCCGTCTGCAGAAATAGATACAAGCTCAGTGGGGTTTGGTTGTGCAGAAAAAAAAAATGAATATCAAAACTATCAGGAAAAGAGTTGGGTTTTATGATTTAGTGAGGTGCTGTTCTGCTGCTGCTCCCGACTGTCTGCATCTGTGCACTCCTGTAAAAAACAAAAGGTGAAAAAATCTAAACCTGGTGGACTTGATCTATCTGTACGAACACACAACCCTTCACCGAAATTAGCAGAAGATACGCAAGACTCTGTCGTGAGCTAATTAATGACACACATTTAACATCTGACTTCTTAATTTAACAAGTGCAAAGAAAGTCAGACGCCTTTAGTACCCCATTAAGTCTGCATTCATCCATTTTCAGACACCAAAAAAGAAAAAACAGGTGACAGCCACTTTATTAACAGCCCATAAAGGTGTTATAATGTTAGCAGCTCTATACTTCTGATGTGATCATACACCTCGAGTCAAATTGTCACCATCTGCCTTTAAATAGAACTAAGGAATCCATGAAAAGCACAAGATTAGAACAAGATCAGACAAATGCATGAGAACAATCAAAGTGCTGCATGTCTCATCTCTCTCTTCAGGCTAGGGACTCAAACTCAACACATTAAAGTTTCTTCCCTGGTGTTAGGCGTAATAATGTTTACTCTGTATATACACCAGTCAGGTAAACCATTATGACCACCCCTTGTGGTGACTCATCAGAGAATGGACATGGGCCTTCTGAGGGTGTCCTGTTAGTGGGGTGGCCTTTGAGGGGAGGGGCCTCTGTGGATCATCCCACAGATACTTGATCAGTTTGGGATCTAGTGAATTTGGAGGCCAGGTCAACACCTTGTGCTGTTCTTCATGCTTTTTTTTTTAGTTGTTCCTAAAGTGTTTTTGTGTGTGTGTCTGTGTCAGGCTGCATCCTGCTGGGGATGGCTGCTGCCATCAAGGAGTGTCATTGCTATGGGGTGGGGGTGCCTGGTCTGGTCTAGGTGGGTGCTACATGTCTAAGTAACATCCACATGAATGAATGCCAGGTCCAGAAGTTTCCCAGCAGAACACTGAATTGTCACAAGATGGTTTAAATGTTATTTACTTCTCCTGTCGGTGGTCATAATGATGTGGCTGATTAGTGTAGCTGCAGAGATGAGTCAGAACTACAAGACATTCACTCATCAGTCCATCTTCTCTTTGTGAGTGGGTAAGATTTAGTCCTAGAAGTTTGGTTAAATACAAAATCGTTGTCGTCATAATTGTTGACGATTTGATTGGACCTCAGATCTTTACAGGAGCATAGTCCAGAGACTCCAGAAAACTTCATGGGCAAAGAAGTTGATCTGGCTTACAGGCTAGTTCTGAACTAAACTTTCCACCCAGGTGCTGCACAGTTGTGTCATTGTGACAATATGCCAAACAGACAACCTTCTAAAACCCACAGAAAAAGACTCAAGCAATCCCCGATGCCAGAGAAGTGGATGATTATCTGACAAAAAATGGTTAAAGGAATGGTTGATTTTGCACTTATTATTATTTTAACAAAAGCTGAAGAGGAGCTTCAAACAACGAGGAAGTCAGTGTCAAATAAAACTCAAGGACTGTTTCTAGTGCATCATACAAACACAGATGAGTCAGTAGAACACCTCAACAACAACTTTTTTGTTTAACTAGAAGCTGAACAATTGATTTCATAACATCCTTTAAAAAGTACCTTAATTAAAGTTACATGAAGCCTCGTCCTCATCCAGCCCATAATATTCAACAGTGACTGCCAGTCATTCCTCTCCAGAGTTAATACGCTCCAAATCAGACTGATCTTCCTCTCTCCTGATGCTAATGCTATCAGAGACAGAGAGCATCTGTTGAAAATCGCCCGGCGGACCTTCCACCTCTTGGCATTCTTCTCCTCGCTCGCCCGTTCACAGACTATTAGAGCGCTCACGCCGCCGGTAGAGAGCGAGCCGCTGAACTCATTTCACAGGTTAATTAGAACAAAAGGATCAGTCTTTCACCGGGCGAGAGGCTTTCGATTATTGAAAGGTTGTGGCTCGCTCTCCTCCCTGCAGGCCTCCGGTGAGAGGACAGAGTATATTGGGCTCCGTCGCGGCTAAATGCCGCCTATCAATCACCGGATCACGCCTGGCTGCCATCATTAGCGTCTCCTGATTGAGAGGTAAGCTCTTGTAATCATCCTCGGGCAAATGCAGAGTGAAGATATTAATATGCTGCGTGTCTGTTGGAAATGAAATGACAAGTTGGGTCAACTTTTCACAGCGAGGCCGAGGAGCCGAAGAGCCGATGGACGACGTATGATCAACTCTCAGGGGACTGTTCACGAAGACGATGAGGAAAGATACTCACCAACAACTATTGTTTCTGTGACTAAGATGATGATGTGACGCTGATGAGCTAAAACTAATATCTGATGATAAAAAGTACGAGGAAATGTTAACGAGACGAGACTAGAAAGTTATTTGATGTGATAAGATGTTATTTGAATATCTGACATTTAAAATACAGGATCTCTTTGTACTGTTTCTGAATGTGCATCCCTGTCATGTGATTGGATAAGGGCCTATCTGATATCAGTTAGCGTTAGCTACCAAAACTAGCTAGCTGCTACAAGCCCTGTGGCTACAGATGAGGAGGAAGAATACGACATTTGAAGGAGCATCACTCTGAAAATGATGCAGCCTCCATCATGGTCAGTAAAACTCTGAAGTTAAAGAAGTCTCATCTGAGTACTACGAAGTTAAAGAAGTCTCATCTAAGTAATTTGAAGTTAAAGAAGCCTCATCTAAGTACTTTACTAGTTACATGAAGTTATTGCCTTCTGACTTTTTACTGACATATTTAAACAGTAGAGTGGACGATGGATTAGCATTTAGCATTTGGCTAAAACTGTCCATATATACATATAAATACACGTAAGCCACACATCTGTGTCTTTTCAACCTCTAGTAAAGCTAAGGTAGGAAAATCGAGGATGAGCCTTCACAATTTTTGAATGAAAAGAGGCCAACAAAGAAAACAGCTGTGAATCAAACAAGATCTATAGTTTATGATAGTCTGGAAGCCAGCTCGGACATTCTCGACCAGCAGCGTTGGTCTAGAATCACAATAACAAGACTGGATAGCCCAGAACTATCCTGGAAGCTGGACCATCTCCCCTCACTCTCTGATTATTTTGTGGTTGAAAGTTGTTCTAGAGTCTCTCCATTTGGAACTGATTCTGCTCCTGCAAAGATCTGCCGGACCAATCAGATTGTTGTGGGCGGGGCTTTATGTGGTAGAGTAACAGTCGTCATTCATGTCATCTGAGCGCTGTGGAGTTGAATTAGTTTACAACAAAATGTCAGTGACTGGTTGAAGGACTAACCAACTGATGCAGATGTGTTTTATTTCTATGTGCTGGTTGAAAAATGCCCCAGAATGAAATCCAGATGAAGATTTACCAGACTCATATTCTGATAATTCCTCTTGTGCTCCTCCCAAATTATCTGAGACTCAGGATGAACCTTTAAAAGACAATATGGCAGCAAACCAACACAATGAGTAGGAGGGTATTTCTTCACAGAATCTAATTTCTCAGAAAACCCTGAGATGACCCTCGTGATGAGCTCAGATCCATATCATGCGACCATTTGACTTTCCGTGTAGCTTCTCATCGATCGCCTTCAGCCAGATAAAGGTCAGTGGTTTGCTGAGCTCAGGGCGCCTCTCCCTGCTCTTCATAGAGAAGCCAGAAGGTCTGCTGTAAACATAACGCACTCTTTCAAATCGAGTAGGAGGGAAAACTGACAATGTGACCCTGAGTCACACCTCCAGACTCCACACAATCCACACCTCCACTGAATCTCAATAATACACCGAGAGACACATCTGCTCCCTCTCAGCACTTTTTAAAAAAAGCCTTCTCCATATTCAGAGGAGTCTTTTCATTAGCTTTGTGCAGTTTTGTTTTGGCCCTCTTAAGACCTGAAACGACGAAAATCAAGGAAAACGCTCAAGAGTCAAAAGCAGAGAAGTAATTCAGGTCTCTGTTTGGCCTTTGGAGAGGAGAGAACATTATTAAATACAGCAAAGGAAACAAATAATAAAATCTGGCACATTTAAAGGCACTAAACAGACACATACAAACTAAATGACAGGGCACCAGAACATGTGCTGCTCTGGGTCTTCAGACCATTTCCACCTGAAATGGTTTGTACAGAAAGTCTTTTTAAAGGTGATGTTGTGTGTTTGTCTTCTTGTTGTCAACAGATTCTCATGAAAAGATTCCTCAGAGCATTTAATGCATCCCACTGTGTGTGTGGTCCGCTCTCTTTCAGCGGCATCTGATTCTATTTAAGACACATTTATCTAATTCACAACAGAGCTGTGTGATTTTTTGAATAATAAAGGTCCACAAGAGGTGCACTGTTTATTCCTATTAATTCATTTGATGCCAGTAATGACCATGCTGTACTTGAGAGGTGATTTTTTTTAAAGGTTTATGTGATAGAAGAAAATCTGTAGAGGAAAATTACACAAATGGAAAAAGATCGTCTTCACCACTGCAAGAAATGGAATACCAAATAGGTAAGTGTGAATCCAGACGTGTCCTTGCCATTGCTTGTGCTTTAAGGTATTAAAATCCTTTATCACAGGAGAAAGGTTATCTGATAAAATATGGCTAATGTGTTGTCTGTGAAGGTTCTCAGTCATCCAGATCCAACAAAAGCTGAAAAGACAAGGGCACCTGGACTTGGAAAGTTTCTTGAAGATGTTTCGCCACAGATCCAACGAACTCTACAAGTCTAGTTGCCGTTGTTTTCAGCTTTTTAAAAAATATATACTCTGTGTTCATCCTTCAAACAAATTAGTTTTCCTTCCTCAACAAAGCAACATTATTCAACATTATGCTGAGAAGCAGCAAGAGAAGGCAGGTACAGGTACCATCTGATAGTTGATGCTTCCTTTTAAAGTACTTCCCTAATGTCTTAATCCAGGACTAGAGAGTAGAAAACTGGAACTGACTGGTACATTTGATGATATATATGATACACATCAATATATTGTTTCTCTACATGGTGCTTTTAACTTATTATTTGGATAAAGGTTGAGATGCATGAACCATTTCCTAATGTTGGCCTCTCCAGCTCACCAGCAACAGGCAGCCAGGAGGGGATGAAATCCAGGGGCTTTCGTCTCTTTTTAATGGAAAGCAAAATTGCATAGGTTTGTCATGGAAGATGAGCTCTTGAACGTCTCCTGCATGCAAATATCTGGCAAAGCAAAGTAGTCTGGTACAGGGCTAAAACCGTCTTCAGGACACATCTCCCCCTAAAAGAAACCAGACGTGAGAATGATGTTAATGCCTGAGTCTGATGACTGCCGGTGTGTTACGGCCTCTTCCAGGTGTCTCTGGTTGGTTTCGTTCCGTCACGTCCCGCAGGTTGACATCGATTTACCGGAAAATAGGGCGAAAGGATTTCCAGCCAAACAGAAATAACAGAAATGCCTTTTCTTTGGTTCAGCAGAACACGTTCCGCTTGACCAGCGAGACGGTTTCTCTAAGATATTACACACCCTCTGAACTTCCCATCAGTCACAGCAGGAGGAAGTTTTCAGCCTCAGAGACAACGGCTCAGGGCAGCGTCGGCAAGTTAGTGACGGGTCGGAGGCGGTTGTCATGGATCCGAGGCGTGAAGCCCCAGAGGAACCGGACCCCAAAAAATCCTACAACCAGAAGACAAGCTCATATGCATATGTGGATAAAAATATGTGCCACTCTCTGGGTTAGACAGCACAAAACTCTGTGGGCGACTGAACCTCTCACCACAGAGACAGGCCGTGATGGTGGTGTGATGTGGGAACGGCTGCAAAAAGTGGAAAAGTGATGAATAAGCCGGTGAGGTCAGTCTCTTTTATGAAGTTTTAAGACATTTAAAAGCTTCCTTTGGAACCGCTGGGCCCCGTTATGAGGCTGTTAACTGCCGTCTGATTCAGCATCGCAATGAAAACTGTTTCCAACAACAACCAGCTCCTACAATACAGGTTAAATTCATTCAAACTGGAGGTTAAATGTAGGAATTAGAGTTCTTTAATGTGTGGAAAGAGGCCACACGTAATTGGAGGACTGAGGTAAAGGTCAAGGTCTGGATCTTCATTTCAGACATTCATTCATGAATACATAGTAGGGACTTTAACAAAAATAAACAAGTCAATTTGGGTTGTGTGGATATGCATACAAGAGTGGACGTGGATGCACCTAGCGGGTCAGGCTAACCCTAACCTAACTGTAGACTTTACCTTTTAATAAAGTCTGAAAGGGTTTTGATTCCTCAGAACGTTGTGGGGCCCCACAAGGATGACATGGCCCCACATGATCACTTTGCAAGTGTTTGGTCCCCATAACGCGATAAAGACAAGAACATCCAGCTGTAATCCAGTTGTTCTAATTTGCATTTACCTGAAATGATGGAGGCTCCTCCTTCTCCTCCTCCTCCTCTTCTTGTAACAAACTCAAATCACTTTGTTTTGCCTTAATTTTCTTTTGTTTTGTTTAATCCAAAAAGTTATTTCCAGGAATTGGATATTTATTTATTTATTGAGTGGAATGAGACAGAAGTGAAAATCCATTCCCAAAATAAAAGCATCATTTTGCCAAATGTTAACTTCTTTAATCCAAATACTGCAATAAACTAAAAGTTATTTTCGAGTAAACACATTTTTCACTCTCTCAAATTCAGTACAGTCAATTCATATGAGACTTTTACTACAAATAAAGAGATAAACATGACACAAATATGAAATCTTAAACACAAATAATTTACAACACGACATTACTGCATTCACAGTTTTACATTTTGATTAATAAAAGACTGAAAATGTGTTTCCAGATGGTGAAAACCAGGGAGACATTATCATCTAGTGCAGCTGGATCTTTCTTCTTGGATATATATGTTCCCTGTAAACGGTGACTGGATTATCCTGTAAATATCTGAAGCGTCCTCTGTGTTTCTGTGACATTTTGCAGCTGCGAGTGCTTCGGAGTATCTGAGGCGGCCGTGATTTAAATGCTGCTATTTGTTTTTCTTTAAAGCAGCAGCAGAGTTACAGGGCATTGAACTAGAAAATGACATTTTAAAGTCATCTGTAGCTTCTGCAGAGTGTTGTGCCCTTTCCTCAGCGGGGTAAATATTAACACGCCTTTTTTTTCCCTTCTTCTTCTTCCTCTGAGAAGACGACACATCGAGCAGACTGGTGGAAGCTGCAGCCAGAGAGGCCGATCCCTTAGCACAGAGATATTAAACTAAACTAAATCTCTATATATTCTTGTTTCTGACATTTGAGCATGTGAATCAATAATCTTTTTGTTCTATGGAAAGAATGCAAGTCGGTGTCAACTATACTAGTATATGAACTGAAAACATGCTAATATGCAAACACTAGCATTAAGCTGTGTAATATTCACACTACAAGCAGTGATGTGTGGTTAGGTTTGATTGATTTATAAATATGAGCTTTGCAACTAGCTGCTCCCACATTAACTGGTTATGTTTCATATCTCATATCAGCCTAGCCTCTACACAGACCCTAGCATCGTAGCTTGACGTACACCTCTTCAGAAATGTAACTACGTGACGTGACGCAGACCGCAAGAGCTGTGATTGGTGCAATTGGTAGTAGCGCATTTCCGCTTTAGTATTGCCTTCTGGTTCTCCATCTCTGCAATTTTCGATTTGATTGTTTTGGATCAGTAAAGATGGAACACATGGAGGAAAGGTTAACTGAGGAGGTTCAGAGATACAAACATTTGTACGACTTGTCTTCAGCGAAATTTCTGCGAAATTAAGTCGCCATTTTTGAAAGTGAGGTAAGAGGTAGAAACAAAAATTAACCTGACTGGTAATAAAGACACAGCGCCAACTAGTGTTTGGGTGGAGTTGTTACAAACCGAGACAGCCATTGATACTTGTGTGCTCATCAGTCTGATACTTGACCGGCACTAGCTATCTGCGTTGCTTACGTCGTCTATGTCCCGCTGTCCTCTGAGCCTACAATCTTCAATTTCTGGTGTTTAGTCAGAGAAACGTAGACGTCATCAAACGTAGATGAAGAGCAACATCAAAACAAGTATGAACCCATGACTCACTAGCACCCTCTTCCATGAGGCTGAAGTACTGGCTGCCTCAGCTCGGGCTTTTTCAGTGCAGTTTAATGTCAGATCAGTAAGACTAAATATGTCACACACATACATGAAATACGTTATCTAGACTGTAGAATGTTAGGACATATGTGAACAGAACGAGTCCAACCCAGTTTGTGAGAGATTTTGCAATCGCAGGTGAGGCTCAGTCGCTGTATTTGAACAGGAAATACACAAATTCTACAATTTTGCCAATAAAAATCTGACTACGAGCAACAAAACAGCCAAGTTGATGTTGCATGTCGTCATCCATTTAAAAATTAATCAATGAAACAAACACATGTGATTGGCTGACTCTTCAACACAACATTGGAGCACTAAGCCAGCTCAGCTTTGATTTATAGAGCGACACATCCGTCACACCATGACAAGTGTGGCCATCGGTTTGTAGCTTCCTATCTCCAGCTTCCATTGAAAATTGCTTTTATTCTGCAGTTTTTTTCTGCAGTACTGTGACTTTTGTTACCTGACATTAGCCATTACAGTAGCTTCTCCTCCCAGACAACAGAAACAAGACTTTATAATGGAAAGGAGTCGTCTTCAATCTACGAAATCTCATTTCTTGACCGTTCAGAGGCACAGGGACTGGCTGTGAAGGGGACTCCTACATATTACCTCCTATAAAGAAAATATGCTGACAGACAGTTGCCTATTCACACACTTGGCAGGCGCAGAATGACATGGCCCATTTCTGCTGTTTTGCACTTTTGCACAGTTGGAGGAAGGTGTGACGCATCCTCCATCTTTATATAAAGTCTCCAAGACATGTGGCTTTCAAGGTGCCACACTTCACCAGCGACAGGTTAAAATGCTCAGCAGCACTAAGAGAAACTACTCACTTTATCACAAATACACTTTGTCAAATGTAAAACACAATCGAGTTAGATAATTTAGTGCTTTCAAAGATAGTTAGACTTTATCGTCATTGCACATAAACTTTGCATGTCAACATCCAAAAATGAGAACCAAGACATATACAGTTAGAGCACAAGGATATAAAAAACAATTACAGTCTCTTTGTGAGGGTTCTCAGTCATCCAGGTCACGGTTTATTTGACTAAAGTCTGTAATGAGCAGATACTTACATGGAATTGGAGGAAACTGTTTTGACTCAGTTTTCTTTCTCCGTGTTTTGTTCATCTAACGAATCATTAATGTACAGCAGTGGTGGGTTGTTGGGGCCAGCAAAGTCTTCTCTGCTGGCTTAAATTTTATCAAATCACAGATTTACATTTTAATATTTTCCCATTAATCTTATAGTAATCTAATAGTCTTTTCATCTTATATGGAAAGGAGGTATTTGGTCAAGCAGTATACCTCCAAATCGTTTAATAACTTTATCAAACAGTTGATGTGCAGCCTCCTTCTCTCTGTTACCAAAGGACGTTTGGTGAAGTTGTTAACTGACTGCTGTCCAGAGGATTTGGACCGTTCCTCTGCTAGCGTTAGCCTTTTTTTGCAGTAGTACTTTAGTTGTATTTCAGGACTGACATGTCAAAGTAGTATGGGCTTCATCTTTAGTGAAGTATTTCCACACACTTGATGAACCAATGACCCACTGGGTTCCTCACCTGTCTTCTAGGAGGAGTTGACTTCCTGCTTAAAGCGTCACGGTACAGCAGTAAAGTTGACTGGTCGGTACAACCCATATTAGCCAGAGAAGACAGACGGTTTGAAAGAGGAGTGAAGGAAGACACCTGTGTCAAATTGGAAAATCCTTCTCTGAACAGAGGAGGTGGACTGAGATCTACAACACAGTCCGAACATCTGTCCCTAAATAGTTTCAACCCTCGTTCACAACTTGAGACTGAAGTATCTTGATATTCAGAGGTTGCTAAGGGAAACGTTCATTGATCACCAGATCAACAGTTTCCTCCAACTACAGGTGAGTATCTGGTCATTAACATTCTCTAGTCATGTGAGTTTATGATGGACAACACCGACAGATGTTCCTATTCAAACCCCAACTCCCCACCAGTCTTTTAGAACTAGAGACCTGGAGGCAACATCTTCAAGAACATCTACAAGTCCAGCTGACATTTTCAATAAACAGTTAGACCTGCACACATCCCATCCAGGAATGACAGAGATACATGGGACAGGTCTGACAGGCAGGTATCAGTATGGAGTTAAAACCCAGTGGTTCCTCTGCGACTAAACCTGGCCGCAGGTACCAGGATTTTACCAAAGCAAACCCTGCTGCACCTCAAGGTCCTACACCTGCACTCAGAGGCAGTGATGTGGTGCTTAAGTGTAATGCCCTATCATATACTGCAGGTATTGCAAAGCATGCATGGTTTTATAATTGAGCTCTGGATTGTGCAGGAGATGAAACAGTGAAAGTTAACATGGAAGTGCATTTCTGAGTGAACACTTTCGTATCTCTTCAGTATTCGTGTCCTCTTGATTGTGTGTTCTTTCTGAAACATAATTTTTCTGTCATTTCGATGTCGAATCTCTTCAGGAGGATTCTGATCCCGGGAGACCGTCCCGCTAAAAACAAAAGGTCAAACTAGAAACGAGAATAAACGATAGCAGACAGGTGTTGCTGCTGATGCGTCAGCTGCACGTGTAACATGCAAGACGTCTAATTCGACCGGGCCTCGTGGACGTTGGCGTCCCTCTGTGAGACAAACAGGTCCTGACTCAGCCCGGGTGTCTCCGCCTGTTCACGCTGGAGGTCACAACACAGACAATTTCACACATTAAAAAAAGAAACACACGTTTTCTCATTTTCCGGCCTAAAAACACAATTTAGCACGGAGCTAAGTGACGACGGCGAGCCAATTCCCCGCCCGCGCGCCCTCGTCCTCTCGACCCCGTGATCGCCGTCCGCGGTCTGTCCGTCACATGTGGTTGTTTTTGCCGCCGCTCTGCCTCCTCGCTCACCGCTGATTTGCCCCATTAGTCAAGCATATGTGTGGATTGTGCTGTCGATCCCAATCAGTTGATTTGGAGCCGGGCCTCGCTCCCTCGGGGGAGGTGCCGCCTCCTTTTCCTCTTCTGCTTCCCAAAAACAGCTGTAATGTAACAAGCAGCTCCGTACTCTAGTTACTGAAGTATTGAGTAACTTTTCCCTCCACGCACTTTGCTTTTCCTGTTCTTTTCATCCTTGCCGCCTATATTTTAACTTTTGGATTTCCTTACGATTATTTTTGTCTTCCTCTTTTCCCCTCTGTCTTCCTGTCCCTACATTGTTTCTCTCTACACTTTACTCCCTGATTTCTTTTCTTCTTCTTTTTCTGATGTCTCAATTCATGCAAAGAAGTTTATTAACTGACCGGGCAAAATGAACGACTGAGGCCAAATGCAGGGGAAGTAAAGAAAAGAACTGAGTAAAAAACAGAGAGAGGAGTCACCGTAGCTTAATTTCTTATTTTAAAGATTCCAGATATTTTCTGGTTCCAAACTTCAATAACAGAAATTAAATCATTTGTTTTAAAAAGGTGCATTTTAGTCTGAAGCCTCCTGTGTGTTTGTTAAAGAGTCCTGATTATTGTCTTTATTATAACCCAGTTAATGAGATGCATTGTGGAGAAGACGTCACTCGTCACCGAAGACACTGAAACTCCATTTAAAGGTTTTATTTCACATTTTCAGTCCTTAATGTGAACACTAACTGTAGCAAAGACAAGCAGATGGAAGGTGTTCCTAATGAAGTGACCAGTGAGTGTGTTTTCTTTATTCCTTTCTCTGTCTCTTCCTTCTTTCTCTCCTGTAATTACTTCCTCCATTATGATATTTTTACTTATATTTCATTTATTGTCTTTCATTTCTTGCCATTCTCCCAATTATTTTCCACATTTTACTTCGTTCTCTTCCATCTCAATTTCTCCTGTTTTTTGATCATTTATCAATGATCCAGAATATTTATCTTCCTTCTTTTCTTTTCTTTTCTAGAACTGATCCGAGACCACTGAATATCTGAAAGTTCAGACACGAGAGGTTTCCAGCAGCTACTTGCGTCCAAACATTTGAATGCAGTTGTTTTGCTGAAGTGAGGCCGTGGGGTCGATGCAGGACTCTGACTGATAGTCTGACACCTCTGCTCTCAGCAGGCTGGTTTTTCAGAAGGTGGAGAGATTCTGCCTTCATGCCGGCTGCAGCTCGCCATGTGAATGTCTAACTTGAGCGTGTGTGAGCAATTAGAGGGCGAGAAAGTGGACAAGTAAAGCACGTCAGTAGCCTCTCTTGACAAAGTTGCCGTCGGCGACGCAGCTCCTCATCATCCTCACATCGGGGTAAAATGAACCCAAGGGACCGGTGGCCCCGAGTCCCTCAGTAGACTTAATTTACCAGAGTTAAAATCAATTTCTCTGCTCTCTCCTGGGTCAAATTAACCATCTCCTCGTACCAAGAGGCACCAACGACTTGACAGCTTGTCCAGATCCCAACAGTTTCCGTCCGTCTGCCGGCTGGCAAACGGCTTCTCGTTCCTCGCCCAATCTCCGATTCTAACTTGGAGCGCGAGCCGGGCCGCATGGCGCGTGCCGATGTGCCAAGAAAGCGACTGAACGGCGGCGCCAGTCGAGACGAGCCGAGCCTCTCTCCATATCTCAGTATGTTCTGGTTCACAGTAATTGCTCTTATTTGTTGACACACACAGAGCGAAGACGACGCAAGAGGAAATTTCACTCCGAGATAAATGCAACGCTGATGTAAGACTTGAGAGTTGATTTCCGCTGGAGTTAAACTGTCGGGTCGCAGCTTTTTCTGGCGCAGACGAGTTGTTTTCAGAACATTGATGTGTCGATTTATGTAAAAATATTTCGATGGACTTAAACAAGTAAACAAGCTCCGTGTCTGGTGAGTCGTCCTCGTCTCAACTGACAATTATAATGAAACCTGTCAATGTCTCAATGAGGAATTTAAAACAGGAATCTTCTTACTGTTGGCTCTGGCTTAAAAAACAATGAGTGTTGGTTTGTGTTTGTCAAACCAGCCATTAGTCCTCTTATTAACAGGATTTGTTCTCAGAAAACCCTACAAAAAAGCTAAAAGAAAGGTAACTGGACATGGCTTGTTTTGGATATACCATGACCTGGATGACTGAGAACGCCCGCAGACACAAGCCAGAACAAAATGTTCAGTCCCATTGTGTCTGAACTGGGAAGCACAATTCTAGGTGCTTGCATGAAAGATCTGCCTAAAGATCCACCATGCTGTCTAAAGGCAATAAGTGGTAAATGTTAAAATTTCTATTTTCCTAAAGCTACCAAAGCAAATGTGTTCCTCTTCATTCCTTTGACAGCTGCTCTTGTACCAGCTCTAGTTTACATGAAAGAAAACAAGATAAAAGGTTACGCGTTGGACTAAAACTCCCAGCGTTGTGTCAAAAAGTGTGTATAAAGAGCTAAATAAATAAGAAATAAAAACTTCCTGCTGGCAAAGGAAAGGAAAATAAACACAGGTCAAACTGACCCAGTCAAAACCAGCGTGGGAGAAATATGTCGAGCTATTAGAAAAGAAAAGTCCAGGACCAAGAGTGAAGAACCCAAAGGGAGATTGTAAATGGAAAAATAAATCACACAAACACAAGTCAGAACCACTCTTTAAATGAATGCTAAACTCTAGCAAAGTTTTTGGCTTCATACATGAAGAAACATGGCGGCTCTCGTTAACCTAACCCGAACTAATCTGGTTCCTTTGCTCATCATGGTCGTGCAGATACTGGAAACTACTTTCAGCATGTTGGAGCAAAGAAAAAACGCAGAAGAACATGTCTGGTAGAACATGTCCAGCAGCTTCCGGCAGATGTTAAACCACCTTAGCCTCTTGAGGAAATGGACACGGCTCTGAGCTTTTTTGTACATTTTATGACCTAAAAGCCCACTAACACACCAAAAAACTCTTTCTAAACTACATGCAGGAAATGCAGCCTTCAGAGGAACACACGATTAACAATACCCAGCCCATTTCACCCAAACAAAGCCATATTCATCTCATGCTGAATGTAAAATACGGACCTTCAAAATAACCATCAACTCCAGCTATTAGGCTAATGCAGGGGCATCCGAGCCGTGGTAAAAGTACTACGTTCCACTGAGCTCCCAGCAGCATCTGAACGTTGTGTGTCGGCGCAGTGATGCGAGATAACTCGCCATGTCACAGGATGCCTTTTAATAATGGCCCGGATGATAAATTGCTTTAATCAGAGGAGCGGGCTTTTCCTGTAACTTATGATACAGGAAGCTTGTGAAGAGAATTGTTACGCCAAGCCTCATTGACCGTCCTAATGTGAATCTTTACGTGTCCACAATTAGATTAAGGCTGTGACGCGCCGGCCCGGGCCGGAGATCGGCTTCTCTGACGGCTTCTTCTTCTTCTTGAGGGCGATGGATGGAGGCAGCGGAGGGCAAAATGGAGGAGCGGTGGGTGAGCGGGTGAGGGGAGGGGAGGCAGGAGTCAGTGAACGGATCAATGGAAGTCATTATTTGGTGCTTACCGTTTGGCCGGGTCACAGTGTGATGGATGAGATGTGGCAGGTAATGGTTCCTGTGCAGCCTCCGCCTGAGCAAACGGAGATGATGAACTCAGATCAGCCCTCACTTGTCAACAACTCTGACTTCATCTGGTTTCTCTGGTCAGAATAACATGGCGGTAACCTCAATGACGCAATGACTCGGGGTCAGCAACAGCTTCAGATGACACCTGAAATGATTCCTTTTCAGGATCCATTAAAAATGTCCAGGTCTTGTTTCCAGGGGATGACCTATTGCCCTAACGCGAACCCTAACCCTAAGGACAAGTTTTACATTTTAGGCTGGTTTTGAGTGACAAATTAAACATGTTAGCAACACAGATATTTAAGACTGGGATCCCTAGTCTTGTGGCCAGCATTCTTAAGCTAGTGTCTTACATCCACAGGAACCTTAGATTAGTCATTAGCAGCCCTAAACTTGTGAGTAGAAAACCACAGCTAGCATATAGCAACCCCAGCTTAGTCACTAGCAGGTCTTTTAGCAACCCTAAGCTAGTCACTGGCATCCCCAGGCTTGTGGTTAGCATTCATAGGTTATTGAGTAGCATACAGGCATATAAGAACCTCCAAGCTATTCATTTGTATTCCTTAAAAGTAAGATCCTAAAGCTAGCATATAGCAACACAAGGCTAGTCACTAGCATTCACAGACTTGTGGTTGCATACTTTGGCAAGTGCCAAGCATCCCAAGTCTAGTGACCAGTAGTGCATGGCGAGCATGTAGCCATGCACTACTAGCATCCCTAGCCTAGTGGCTAGCATTTATAAGTTAGTTAGCAGCATCCCCAGGCTAGCATATAGCAGCCCTTGTCTAGCTGCTAGTATAACTAGACTTGTGGGGGAAAGTATCTCGCATCCCAAGTCTCGTGAGTAGCCTCTAATGGCTATCATGTAGCAATGCTAGCTATTTATTCACATTTCTTAAGAATGTGATCTTAAGGCTAGCATAGCTTATAGCAACTGGTATTACTTGACTCGTGGTTGCATTTCCTGGGAAGTATCTACTGTCCCAAGTCTAGTGAGATTAGCATGTAGCAATCCTAGGCTAGTCACTGGCATCCCTCGGCTTGTGGCTAGTTTGTTAGCTAGTGATTAGTAGCATCACACACGTTGTTCACTTTGATATGTTGTTGTTCATTGTTTGAATTCAAATTTACTTTTTGCTACTGTTTTAAATCTGAATGTGCAGATAATTAGCTGAGCTTTACAGGTATCTAAACCTGCTCTTTAACTAAGAGATCTGAGAACATCTGAGTTTGGTTTCCAGTTTACTCTGCATTAAATGTCACGTTGCTAAGCTTTAAATTGCCTAATTTCTACAGCCTTGTTCACACATCGACACTCATCTGTCAATTCATGTCCAGATATTTAATGTTTGTTGAAATCAGTGAACATACAGGCGACACCAACAAAAATATTTGTGCAGCACTGCTCACACGTGAAATAAAATGATGGTATGTCTTACTGTGGAAAATAATAACGTGCAGGAACATGTAGTGATGTGATCAGACCTGATTACCATTCAATTTCATTTCATTACACCACATGGAGCCATTCAGGGGCATGGAAGCGTGGCTGTGGATCTGCAAGAACACAAGAGGAAGAAGCGACGGAGGTGTTCCTTCCTGCTCGAAGGTCACAAAACGACTCAGAAATGAGACGCAGAGAAAGGAAACGGCATGAATCAGAGCCGCCGTGTTCGCCCATCAGCTCGAGTAGAGAGTTGGGAGGATCTGTACGACACAGAATCACATCATACGTGATCCTGAGCAGCTCACGTGCTGTACTTTTCTTCCAGTCAGAATGAAGAGAATGAATACACCCCTGGTTTGAGACTCTTTAGAAAGAGAAGAAACTGCACGGCGCGCCTGCTTTTATCCCGTAAGACAGCGGTTTATTGTATCCAGATAAAAGCCAGGCGACGTTATGAAACAGCTCTGCTCGGTTCGAGGCGCCGCTCCCTCCTCGCCGCCTCCCCGCGGACTGAAGGAGTGACACGCAGCGGGGATGGAGAGGCCATTTTGTCTTTTTGGAAAGGCACTTTAGCAGCAGCCGCTCTGAGTGCTTTTATCATTATACGCCACTACAGTCTGGCCATTTGTTCTGACCTTGGGAAATGGTTTTAAAGGTCTCGCCGAGTGCGTATGCGTGTTGGAGAAATTGCCTGGATTGAGATGTTCCATGAAAATATGTAGTGAGCAGCCTCTGAAGGCCAGGCGGGGGTGGATAAGGGGAAAGCTATTTGGGGGACGGGGGCACAATCCAATTTGTTTGTTCACACTCCAGCAGAGCCAGATCAGAACAATTGATACATTAGGACTGGTTTTAGAGAGCAAATATGGCAGCCGGAGAGAGAGAGGGGAGAGAGGGGAGAGAGGGGAGAGGAGAAGAGGAGGACTATATATTGCAGAGAAGTGCTCCAAGAGTAAATTTACCTCACGGGCCATTGCACAGGGCGCAATATGAAACTATGATAAAAAAGAAATTGCTTTATTCTCCGAGTTATCAATATAATTCTGTCTCTGCGGCTCGCCGTCTCATTTTGGCAGCGGGAATCTTTTGTTAGCATGAATTTTGTGTTGCAAAAAAAAAAAAAAAAAAGAAAGAAAGGAAAAAACCTGCACTCGTGAAAGTTCATTCAACATTCAGAGATAAATGCGCTCCGGGAAAGCGATGCCTCTCTCAATTTGAAAAGCCACCGGCGTGCCGCTAACGTCCAAATCCCGCAGACCTGAACACGTCATCTACTCCGGCGGTGAAAGGGAAAGAAGAAATGAATTAGGAAAATACAATGTCCTTAAAAGACAATGTGGTGTTGGTGGTAGAGGGGGGAAAATAAAAAAGTCAGAGCCAATCTTGAGGGAAGACGGCGCAGCCTGGTTCAGTGTGGCCCCGCAGACAGCTGTTATTTCCTATTCAGCAGCGGGATCCGCGGCCCGATAACGCCTAATAACGCGCCATAAATTAAATCTGCTGCATCAGTGCGCTCGCGACGGCGTCCGCTCGGATAAATAGCGAGGTTCGGTGTCTCCAAACGAGGTTTTTATTTATTTATTTTTTGCAAACCATTATGGGAGGCTGCGGTAATCTTTTCTTTTTCATTTATTCATTTAATAGGATTATTCATGAGGGATTGATGACGACGATGGTGGAGGGGGGTGGGGGTTCAAGTCAGAGAGAGAGGGAGGATGCAGCACAAATAAAAATATGGCAGATCTGTGTGTGATGTCGTGTTACAGCTTAATAAACTGATCCATAAATTAAACTGTTGCTTAAATATTTGTGAAAGTCTCGGCTCCTTTGAATGAAGGTGTGTGTTTAATACATGCAAACAGTTCATCTGTGCCCCGACTGAGCACCATTACTCAGCACAGCGCTATTTTCTCATAAATTTAGGCCTTCACGGTGTAGTTATTGTAAGTGTCGGAGAAAATAGGACAATTTCCTGCTCAAACAAGCAGCAAAAGAGAGGTGAAAATGCGCAGCTGCTGTTTAAGGTACAATATGAGCCGGAGTTTAGTTGGAAATTTTCTGGTAAGGTCCCGCAGAGGACACGCGGCCTGCGAGCGGCAATTTCCACAGATTGCTTATTGATGCAGTTAAACTAAGAGGAGTAAAGAGAACATGTGCAGCTTCCAGAGATGAATACAGTTACAGCGTGAGAGAGTCTGAACAGAGTGAACGCCAACAAATCTGACAAAAATGTTGCAGACGTATTAAACTGTGCAGAGATGTGACGACGCTGTAGTTTAGGTTTGGTTTGGGTTAAAATCATTCTGATTTGTTTCCCATAAATGCTAACGTCTCACTCTCCGTTGTGCAGATTTGATTAAACGAGTAGCCGCTCAAAACATGGAGGCAACAAGCGTACGCTCCCTGCAGCTTTCTAAATACACAGATTTCTACATGAATCATTTTAAATGCTTCTTTTCAGTCTCACTGAGAGTAAATACAGACATTAGCCGCATAGAAACGATCATTAGCTAACTGCTTCGGGGACCTCAGCCTGACCTTATCGCTCTGCATTGGGTCAGCCGGTTTGTTTACATCCGTGAGGCTGTGGGTAGCTTTCGGTTTTAGCACGGGGTTGATGCTGCGTGGGTCGAAGCTAACGAGACATCGAGCCCACAACACGCCTGTTTACAGTACTTGTTCCGACAGCTGACAGGCGCTAACAGCTTTACGGGCTTGGTCTTTTCTTCGAGTTGATTTTTAAAGAGGTTAAACGCCGTCTCCAGGGTGATGATGTTTATGAAAGCTGCAGATTCATTAGTTGTAGCTCCGCAGCTTTGATTGCACTCATCCATGGACGGCCATCAACTGTTTTCCAGAGCAGCGAGGAACGGCAGGAGTTTCCAAATGTGCAGCGTCTTTCTTCCTTCATCATTTTTGTTTGATTAAGCTCTTCCTCTGTGCAGCAAATTGCGGAAAAGTCAGGGAAACATTTGCCGTTATCATGTTGACAGTGATAAATATGTGGTCACAAAAAACAAACATTACTGACCTCTGTTACCACTCTAAAAACCTGATGTTTTGTCAACCCATCCATCCACCTCAACCTCCTTTAACATACCCTCCTTTTCCTCCTGCCATACGTACGATAACTATCTTCATAACTTAACAATCTATGGTATTTCTACAAATGATATCAAAGTAAAATCAAAGCGTAACCATACGCCAATCAGCCACAACATTATGACCACTGACAGGAGAAGTGAATAACATTTAAACCATCTTGTGACAGTTCAATGTTCTGCTGGGAAACTTCTGGACCTGGCATTCATTGGTGTGGATGTTACTTAGACATGAAGAACCTGGCCTCCAAATTCACTAGATCCCAAACTGATCAAGAATCTGTGGGATGATCCACAGAGGCCCCTCCCCTCAAAGGCCCCCATTCCGTTGCCAGACCCCACAGGACACCCTTAGAAGGCCCATGTCCATTCTCCCAACACCACAAGGGAGACCTACACAATATTAGATCATAATGTTATGCCTGATTTGTGTATATGTTTTATAAACCCATGCAGGAAGCATGTGGTGGCACAGCAGGGTGGAAGAAGTGCATTTGTCATTTAGCAACATCTACGCTACCTCTGTAAATGCTGCAGGTGATTCCTGTTCAGGCTACTAGTTTGGAAGCCTTTTACTATAATGGAATGACTCAGTGGACATTGTACTGTATATTTAATTTCCTTTCTTTTGCTCCCGAGGTTACATAAATCTGATGTGTGCGTCAGACCTGCCAGACAACCAAAGTCAAACCAGCATAAGAGCCTTTTTCTTTCGTTCTTTCGTTCTTTCTTTCTTTCTCTCTCTTTCTTTCTTTTTCGTCTCTAAATAACACTCAAAATAAAAAGCCACTTAATCCATCTTCTCCTGCATAAGGCCTCTCTTTCCAGGCAGCCGAGATGGTAAAGTACATAAGTCTGCAACGTTGAGTCAGCCATACACAGAAAAACCATCTGTCTTCATCATTCTCTGGGCACAATTGATCTGCAGCACTCTGGAAAGTATTTATTATGAAAAGTCTCATTTTTTAAGCGGCCCGTTTAAAGCAGAAGCGGCCATAAATCAAGCCTGAATCGGAGCAAATCAGAGCGCTCTCCCAGTGGAATCCATTATTCCTATTATATCAGCTCTAAGTGGACATAACAGCTTAATCCAGTATCGATCTGAGCGCCTGCGTCGGTCATCCCATCCAATCCCGCCCCTGATATCTGGGATGCCGCGTGACGAGCCTCGCATCTGCTCTCACTTTAAATAATCACAGGGGAGAGCCGGCGTTGCTAGCCTGGCTAACTCCTGCCTCATTAGAAAGCAATAAATAATGTGTGTCCGTGTGTGAGTGTGAGGCCTAATCCTGGCTAATACTTCGTTTAATACCAGAGAACTTCAGCGAGCTGGCAGCTCCGCTAATTAAGTGAGCAGCAGTCTGTTCTGATGGCTCTCATACACACGGGCATAAATTATTGAAGTGCCTTTAAAATAAATAATGAAGTCGATTGCAGCATTTTGGATGTGGGCGGGAGGTTAAATTATGCATGAGCTCAATATTTGTAAGTGTAATAGGAAGTAAGTGTGGTGGATTTTAAACTGTGAGGGGGAAAAAATAAAGTTCTCCACCTCCTGCTATTAGCCAGATTTAATTTAAGTGGAAAAAAACCTCCAGAGTCAAAGTCGACAGCAGAAATCACAGTAAATATAGAAGAAATATGTGGCCGTAATAATATTACATTTACATCACAGGTCTCGCGGCCCGGTTCAGACTCTTTATTAGATCTGACAGTCTGATCTCCGTCTGCTTTAGGAGGGCTGACGTGATATCTGGATTTAAAGCAGATGCCAGAGCTGAGATTGTCCTCGGGGTTCTCGAGCTGGAGCGCCGTCGGATTTAAAGTCAAACTTGTTAAAATTGCAGGAGACTCTGGGATAGACATGGATATTCAAGCAGACGTACCCATGCTTAAGGCAAATAAACATTCGCAGATGTGCCTGGAAAACACAGCAATGAAAGATGCTTCAGAACTCATTTACAGTTTCTACAGTCATAGTCACATTAAGGAGCAAAAACAAACTGCTGATTGCTTATACGACTACTTTTAATGGGACTCATTCACTAAGACCAGACCTGTGTTGCCAGGTTTAAATGGAGTTGGCCGTGGAAAAAAAAAAAAACAGACTGGTTTGGGATCATTTTGGTAGTTTTTATAATAGCTTTTTAATTCTGGTCTAAAATCAAAACCAAAGACTGAAGGTGCACTTCGCTTGGGCCGCTTTCTAAAGAGTTGATGATCTACTAGTATCCAGATGTGCGTAGTTGTGGTGGTTGGCTGCAGCAGTTTGTTAGCGGATGATTTCTGTGCTTCGACTGCATTTTGTTGGGTTTTGAACAACTTTTTGTCTGGAAACCATCATCTGTATCTGGTCTGGAGTATCTCTGCAGGGAACTGATTACGCTCCGGTACAGATCTGCTGGGCCAGTCGAATCGTTCGGTGGCAGAAGACCAACAGTAGTCATACACGTAATCCGAGCACCGTGGAGTTGAATTTGTTTCCAAAAAAATGGCTCTGATTGGTTTGATCTCTATCCAGTTGATGCAGAGATTTATTTATTTTTTTCTCTTTAGGATTGAAACACATCCCACGGTGAAATCCAAACAGATATGTTACAAGACTCATATTCTGATAAGAATCGAGTCTGGCTTCACCAGGTTATTATTTTATTACAACACTAAGCAAGGAAAAGTCATTTTTCTCTGCTTTTGATCTGCTAAGCTAACTGTAGTAGCACTTGAACAACAAGCGAAACCACCAACCACCAACCAACAGGGGGAGCTCCACATGCTTCACTGTTGAGGCGCTGTCATGGCGTCCACTTATTTTACAGTCTATGCCATGTACATATGGGCAGAGCCTTAGGTCTGAAGTTGTGACGTGTTTGTTAAAGTTTAAGTTAATATATTGTGATTTAATTGTATGTCCTACATTAAGTCACCAGAGGAGGTTAGCTTGCTAAACCATTAGCTTAGCGGTGGTGTTGTCTCGATTTATGGCCGACGTTACCACTTGAACGCCAAACTTTTTGTTTGTACGACTTCCCTGAGCCACTGAGTTCCATTTGAAGACGTAAACACACATTTATTGAGGTGCTGCATGCTCTAGGAGCTTTACTGTTATTTCAGAGCTTTCCACCTGGAAGGAACCAAACACAATAAACCTAAGGGGAGTGTCTGTGTGGACCAGTCAGACTTCTATATGAATATAAACATAAAAACACACATTTGGTTTATCCATTTTATCATAAAAGTTAATTAAACACTCACTGTGCGAAGATAGAATTTAACAATTTGCAGAAATTATCAGTTTGAACATATCTGAGAAGGAATGTGGCCCTTAACATTAAAAGGGTATAACTCAGACCTCTGCATATGCATAAATACATAAAGATGAAAATGATATCCAGATAAACTTTTATTTATTTGTCATTCAGTCTATTCACCAAAACATTATCTGTTAAACTAGTCACTGAAAAAGAACAAAAAAAGAACTTGTGCAAAATATTTCTTTGACATTCAAATCGCAGTTAGATTAGATTAGATTTTTATGGGAAAGTGCCTAAAACAACACACGGCCCACAACTGAATGTATGAACGGGAAACGCACAAATACACAGGTTAGTTCCTGTCAGTAATGGCCTCCTGCCTCCCTCCTCCATCTCATCTATAAATAGGCTGAAGCCGAGCGTGAAATGAAAAGAAAGAGAACAGCATGAAATGGGACTAAAGTTGGGAAAATGGACATATTTATCCTTTTGTTTTTGAAGAAGGCCAGGGGAAAAAAATAATGGCACAATTTTTACATAAAGCCACGCAATCTTCACAAACACAGCTGATATTATGCTTATTGTTACGGACAGCTCTTGTTTTATTCCGTGTGATAATGGATCATTGGCGTCGGCTGTTGTCGGGACGGAGGTTCTGCTGTTTGGTCTAATATGCAGATGAGAACTACATGGGGAGGAAAATAACAGGAATTATCAGCTAAAAAAACAAATCGCTGGTATATTTTACTCACTCGACTGCTGGGCTGTGTTTAACCGAAACAAACATTTTATTTCCTGCATTTTGTAACCATAACATAACTCATAATTGGCACCATTTGCAACATCAGTGCAACTCATATTGTAATTTGTTAAATTAAACGTGAGAAGGCGGTTAGTGAGTTAATGTGGTATTCTGTACATACAAGCGTACAATTGGCTGTGTGGTGTTTATTTGGTAATGTCTGAAAGATCAGGATTTAAACCTACAACTGCTCAAGAGTATTTTATAGAAAAAGTTGTTTCTAATTTGCATATTTATTTAAAGAAAATAGAGCCTGGTAAATGTGAGGGACAGTCAAAATTGAACAAAACAGTAAACACAATCCACTCTGCCATGATGGTTGCCATTCGAAACTAGAGACACTACTCTTTCCATTGGCACAAAGCATCACACAGCTGGAGCTAACCAGCTAGCCTCAGCTAACAGAGAAAACACAAAGTCAGACTTTAAATATCACAATCACAATGTCAGAATTTCCTTTTTTTATTTCTCAATATTTCATCAAAACCAAAAACAACTGAAAACAAATGCAAGCGATATAGTTGTTATTGCCTTTTGTGCTCCTTTAGCGTCTATCCACATGATTATCCATCAACTATCCACCACATGGTGACTTGTCTGACAGAATCTGAGCCTCAATGGTCCTTTGTCTCCATCCTCCATGTAGCAGGCTAATGGTGGTACCACAGAGAATAAACATAATACAGCCATCTTGTATTTAACAAGACCTTTTACATTGATATGTAGCATGCCTTTGTGATTTATTTCCATGGGGTATTACATGCGTGCACAGCAGCAAATATGGAAGAAGTCTCAATATTCTTATGGATTCTATAATGTGCACAATGGTAGGATTTTATGATGTACAGGCTAAATAAAATGGTCAAAGGTTGAATTGTGTGCACATTGCCTCCTGTAGTGGAAATCAGTCATATTTTGTAGCCAGATTCCCTTTTAAGAGGTAAAAACCCAGTGTGGTTGGTTTTATCCAAATGTCCACATGGAGAGTCAGCCTGGTTTGATTTTGCTAAAACCTTTGTAGAATATGTGTGCTTTGTGGTATTTCTAGAAACTCCTGGTCCAGTTCCAGTCAAAGGGTTGTTCTCTGCATGATATCTTTGCTATCATGGTGGTTTGTACTCTCTAATCTAGAAGAGAGGATAAATATTAAAAAACATTCTCCTTCAGTTTATTACAAATTGATCATGCATATGGGAAGTCATACCTATCGACGGAGACAAGGGTTGTAAATATGGACCTAATATATAGCCCAGTACCCAAGGTCTTAAGAGATTAAACATCTCATAACAACAGCAAGTATTTTTTGTAATCAACGTACCGGTTTTTATATGCATCCGTGTTATACTTTGTCATTTATTTTCCTGCAGTATCTGCAGATCATTTTTTACTTTTTTGCACAAATGTTTCAAAAACTGTTTTGGAAATTGGAAATTCCACAGTGACAGCGTTTAATACCCCAGTATAAGCAGTCAAAATAACAAACGTGTGAGAATTAAAGGCTTTTTTTCTTTGCTTTGTCCCACTGCGGACTGGATTTAGGGTTAATGATCTGACTGGAGAAGCAGTTTAAAAGTATTTAATTTTTTTTTTTTTTTTGACGCAGTCCAAAGAATTAAATGATTAATGCAGAATTAAATGTTGTACCCAGAACTTTCTGATTTACTCCCATCTGTCATTTCATTAAAATAAATTTTAAAAATCTGTCAGCTCCACTGAGTCGTGCCTACCTCCCTCCCTCCCAACTATGCCCTCCCAACCACCGCCACATCAAGTGCACCATGGGAGAATTCACCCATACAAGGTTACCACGGAATTGATCTCAACATGTATTGTGTTTCTCACATGGATAAAAACCAACAACCTCACACAATACGGAGGTTTTATCTGCAAACCACCCAACTGCAGCATCAAACACACACACTCAGGGGTCCTTTGAGGTGTGCGTGTGTGTGTTTGCATGACAGCGAGTGTTTGGACACAATTAAAACGTCCTCTTGGCGCCGACTGCCAATGCATCACCCTGATGACAGTGGACAGGCTGTTCGCTTTAGCCGGCGCTGATATCGAGCTTAATGATGTTGTCCTTCATTGCGGTTGCCGCGGCTGACCTGCCCATCACCGATGCTGCGGCTGGGTTTCAATTGGGAGGTGTGTGTGTGTGGGTGTGTGTGTGTGTGTTTTCAGGCAGATTAAACCTCTGGTCGCAGGTTGAAACGAGAAGATGCCGACAGAGATTTTATCTTTTATTTCTTTTTGTAAATGAGCAGCAAACAGACCATGGTGTGTTGGACAAGAGGAGCAACAGGAAGACGGAGATGATAGCAGGACACCAGCAGCCAATGAAAAGACACTTCAGGTGCTGTAGAGGTGAGCTCACTATGAGACTCCAGGAGCTGTAGCTCAGTATATATACAAAAAAAAAAAAGTTTCCACCAGGATTTAACTGATCAAATAGGTAGGAACCTCATTTTCTGACCTCTATTGGATAATTACTGCATGGGTGATTATCTTTCAGCTGGAAACAAGTTATTTAAGCCCAACTGATGCAATGAGTAGCTTCTCATTTCTTCAACAACCATGTCTAAAGACACATCCTGTGGTCGTGGAAAAATGTTAGTCTGTTTGAGAAGGGTCAAATCATTGGCATGCATCAAGCAGAGAAAACATCTAAGGAGATTGTAGAAACTACTAAAACTGGGTTAAGAACTAGGGATGTCCCGATCCGATCACGTGATCGGAAATCGGGGTCGATCACGTGGTTTCAGACTCGATCGGAATCGGACGTTACATCCCGATCAGGGATCGAATATATATATATATATATTTATATTTATTCTCATTATTTTTTTTATCAGATCTATAATATTTCAAAACAAATGGGAAAAATAACAGCTTAGTATTTGCTGTTATGTGGTGGTACAGAGTCAGACCGTCTCAACTCCACACAGAAACAACGTATGCGGCATGACGTCACTTTGGATCGGATCGGGACTCGGTATCGGCAGATACTCAAAATCAAATGACTCGGACTCGGACTCGGGGGCAAAAAAACCTGATCGGGACATCCCTATTAAGAACTGTCCAACGCATTATTAAAAACTGGAAGGATAGTGGAGAACCATCAGGGTAAGAAGAGAGGCAGATGAAGTGATGCACCCATCATGCCTAGTGTCTACTGTACAAGCCTGTGGGGGCAGTGCTATGATCTGGGGTTGCTGCAGTTGCTCAGGTCTAGGTTCAGCAACATTATGTGTCCAAAGAATGAGGTCAGCTGACTACCTGAATATACTGAATGACCAGGTTATTCCATCAATGGATCATATTCCAAGATGACAATGCCAGGATTCATGGGGCTCAGATTGTGAAAGAGTGGTTCAGGGAGCATGAGACATCATGTTCACACATGGATTGGCCACCACAGAGTCCAGACCTTAACCCCACTGAGAATCTTTGGGATGTACTGGAGAAGGCTTTGTGCAGTGGTCAGACTCTCCCTTCATCAATACAAGATCTTGGTGGAAAAATGAATGAAACACTGGATGGAAATAAATCTGATGACATTGGAGAAGATTATGGAAACAATGATGCAGAGAATGTGCGCTGTAATCAAAGCTAAAGTTCAGAGTTAGAGGATTGAGTCAGTACTAGTACTAGTGAGGTGGTAGTAGTTGATCATCTAAACAGAATCCATGGAGTCCACTCAGTCAAAGGCTGCACCCAAACAACAACAACAAACACTGAACGTTTAAAAGAAGAGAAAAGTTTCCTGGAGACAGCGTCAAGGAGAAACATCTTCCAGAGAGGGTTAGGGAGTTTATGGCAGCGTTGGATGACCAGAACATTTCTGGAGTAGAGAACACAAGGTACCAGCTACCCTCTCCACACTACATTAACTTTGACAGAAAGATTTATTGGACTGAATCGACTCAGTCGACTCTAGGAGAAGACAAGGAAAGGTCATTTAACATCAGATCAGGACTTGAATCAGACGATACTGACTATTAAAGGATTAGTATCAGCTTATCAGCACATGGCCTCATCTATGTTTCATCAGTACAGTCTGTGTCATAGTCTTAGGCAGGTAAACACATTTATTTTACTCCTTCCAACATTCATCCAGGTTTCTTTTCGCGTCCATTGGTTTGATTTCACAGTTTTCCATCGTTTCTTCCTCGTACACCATCCTCTGACGTTGACGATCCTTCGTGCCAAGTCAGAAGCGCTTACAGTCTGTGTTTTTTTTTCTAGTTCAAGGTTGTGAACGTGGTGAATTATGCATGGCAACGTTTTCTCAAGGACAGCCATGTTGCACTTTCTCTTACTGGTGTGAAGCAGCGAGGCTCTTCCTATACCTTGCTAATCAGTGCTGCAGCTGCCTTTCAGCACATGTTCAGCTGCTGATGATGAACTCTCGACCTCTCTCCCATCTTTACGAATTCTCTAAATTAGTTTTCTTGGAGCCATGTTGCCGTAGATACCACGGGTTTTCCGTTTTAGGACATTGTTTGTGTTGCCTGCCTCACTTTAAAATCAGTTTTTGCATTGAGGTTCTTCTTCAGAGACAATATTCTCATTTAATCCATGAGATCGGTTTGTTTTTCAACTATTTTAAGATCAAGAATATTCTAAAGTTCAAACTGAAAAATCATGAAATCATTGCAAACGAACATGTGCTCAATAGTGATGCAAGTTTGGAAAGAACAGAGCAAAGAAAATCGACCTGACGAGAACAAAAGTAGGATTTTTTTTGAACGACGGTCTTTGCAGCAGGTGCGGCGCCACTGAAATAACGCTGATGATGCAGGACCGTCACCGAACTGTCCAATCAATAACTGTCACGCCAGCTCTTTGTTTTTGTTTTTTTAATCCCTGAATCCCAGGAAAAGGCACAAAGAAACAATAAGTGTCACTTTTATTTGGCGAGCCAAACAACAGGTATTACTGCGACATATTGAGAAAGCAGCTGCGGGGAGGCTTGAACAGACAGAAAAGTGCTGAGAGGTGCCGCTGCGAACCGACACCTGGATATTTGTCTAACAGGAAGTAGGGGGTCGGACTGAAATAACACGACTCGTAACAGATTGCGGATGAATGCGAGTTGCGTGTAAACGTCTCCTAACGTACAGTCAGCACCGCCCGGGTTTGAATTATTCTTTCTTTTCATTACATTAATGGCTCAGCAGAATGCGGCGGCAGCGGAGTCGATGCAGGGAGAGAGGGAGGGAGCGAAAGAGAGAAAGGAAATGATTATTTTCAGCAGGGTTTCAGATACAGGTGGGAAAAGGGCAAACTCTCAGCTGGTGACGTTCATCAGCCGCCGCTGCAAAGGTCACAGCATGTCTCCTGACGCGCACCCACACCCGAAGGCGTGTTTACCCCCGCTGGGCCCTCTCCCTCCACCCCACCTCCACAGCTATCCACCCCCCCCCCCCACACTACCTCTACCCCTGCTTTTATTAGCTCCCATGGGGGGAAGAGAGGCTGCAGCAGCGGCTTAAACCATAGAAACACACAGAGCTCTTTTAACGTTTGGAGGCTCCATCGCTGATGATGTTTTAGTTAAAAAAGGACAACATTTAAGTCGCTTAACCGCTTCGTGTCATTTCTCGCATTAATCGGTGCAGCTAAAAGATTAAACGGATGTGTGGAAACATTCAGCTTTTACTTGACGCCATTAATACACATCGATGATCTTTCTGGGCTCTTACATCAGCCTCTGCTTGTTCAGCAGAAAGTCAACTCATAATTAATCACTGAGGCCACGTGAACGGGAGGGAAGTGGAGCAGAGTCCTGAGGTGTCGCCGACTCTTAGCTGAGCCTGTCTGACCTTTGACCTCTGCACCAAATCACAAATACAACAGGTGGACGTTAAAATACATCAGGAAACCTACATATGTACAATTTTCGGTCTTTATTTTTCTATTACTTCAGATGTTTGGATGGTAAAATAATAATTATAAAAAATATTCTGACTTTTTTTAAATCAGTGTGTTATTTGCAGTCGTTCCGCTTCATTTTCTGACGATGTTTTAGTGAAAAAGCGACATTTAAAACGCTCTGAGAAAAGATTTGGAAATATGAAGTAAAATCTTCTTTTTATTTCAACCACGTGTCTCTTGTTGCTTTTTCATCTTTGAAGTCAAAGTTTAGTTTCCTGCATCATTTTCTGAGGAGGTTTTGGTAAAACGCTGAAGACCATCTGCTTCGCGTCATCGCTCTTTTTCCTGCCAGGACTCACATCAGACGGAGCAGCTAAAAGATTAAACTGATATGTGGGAACATTCAGCTTTTACTCGACGCCATTAATACACATCGACGGTGGCGACGGCTGCTCTTTCCGGGCTCTTACATCAGCCTCTGCTTGTTCAGCAGAAAGGAAAGTCCACCAATAATTAATCACTGAGGCCATGTGACCGGGAGGGAAGTGGGACAGAGTCCTGAGGTGTCACCGACTCTGAGCCGAGCCTGTCTGACCTCTGACCTCTGCACTTATTGTTTTCCTTTTCGTGATTAAGCTCAGTTCACTTCCGTTTGAACTGATTTCTGTGATGTGAGGTGAGACCGGGTTTTTCTTGACTCAGTTAAAGCCTCACATATCGACCCTCAGACCTGTTTTAGTACGGTAAAATGTTCAATTAAAAGTTTTTCAGCATAGTTGGCCTCACCTCGGACATTCCCGTCTTTGTTGTCGGCGCGTGGGCGACTCTGTTTGAGGCTGAAAAGCTGGCGGAGGAGCTGACAATCCAGCATCCCTGAGTCGTTCTGATCTCCGTGGAAGCCTTTTGTCCACACCCTGCTTCGAATTAAAAGCCAAACTTCTTCGTCCGATCCTCGCCACTTCACACAATATTGATTTTGAAATGAATTTGAGATAAAAAAGAAAAAAAACACAGCTTCAAGGTGTTAAACCCGTTGTGTAAAAGGAAGGTTTCTTGTTTCCAGCTCCCTCTCAGCTCTCAGAGGTTTTTGTTGGAGGGTGAGGACCCGGTCTCTGGGCGCCCTCAGTCAGCAGGTGTTTTAAGGGCCGCCGTGGCCCCGCTGCAGCTCTCTCTCTCTGTATTTTTAACATGTAGGCCACTGCACCCATTCAGTCTGATGACGAGTGAGCCTGCCCTGCTGTGATTTAGCAGCCAGGGGAGGAGAGGAGGGGGGCGCTGGGGGCTCAGCCTACTTTATCAACGTTAATTTCAAAGCCTCGAACTGCTCGCTCAGCGGATTCAGACGGTGGCGGCTGAATCGTAGTGTTCCTCCTCGGCTGGCCTCCTTTTTCCTGCCACCTCAGCAGTCTGCTTGCCTGCGGACCGGAGCGGGAACATCTCTATAAAGCGCCCAGTCTGCAGGCCTTAAGAAGACAGGTTTATCCACTTCCTGTGCTTGTGATTGACAGGCGCCGTGGCCGGAAAAGGGCCAGTCAGCGTCGATGGTTCAAGAGTCTCTGTTGTCGGGCTCCGTAGCAGAACTGCAGAAACAAATCCTTCGGCCCCGGGAGGCGATCTCAGAATAACAGAATGGTGGCAGGACATTCTTGTTTGTCTTCTTGTTTTTTTCAGTGATGATGTTTGAATGATGCTGCAGACGGGACGGCAGGACAGAGACATTCCCGTCACCACAAGGGAGACCTACACAATATTAGGAAGGTGGTCATAATGTTATGCCTGATCGGTGTACACTGGTGCATCTCTATAAAGCGTCCCAGCCGGGAGGCCAAAGACAGATTTTCCACTTCCTGTGCTTGTGATTGACAGGCGGCACGGCCAGTAAAGGGTCCGACGTGTCGCGGGCAGCGGAGCACGAAACATCCTTCCTTTATTTTCTCTCCAGTCAGTGTCGGCACTTTGTTCCCGAGTCGCTGTTGTCGGGCCGCCGGAGCAGAACTGATGACTGCGGCCGGCCAGAAACATCCACCATCCGCCATTTCTCCCCGGGAGGCGATTTGTTTTGTCATGCTGGAGGGTTATTGACAGGAGCAGCTACAGGAGGGAGCACTGAGAGGAGGAGGAGGAACATAACATGGATCATTTCATATTACAGATGAAAAATCAGCCTCCCTGTGGGAAACACTCCAAGACCAAACTAATGAAATTTAGCCTGAAATGCCCCATTTAGGAGATGAGACAAACTTCATCATCCTTATCATCCTCATCCTCGGGGATGAAGGGCGCTTCAGACTGATGAGGTGTCACATGTGGACCTGGTGTCACATATTTCACCAGATATCAGAGGTTTCACCTGCTCGGTCCGTATTGATCTGGAAGAACAACAAACAGTCCAAGAGTTGAACGCTGAGGAGAAAGTTTAAATCTAATATTTATGGATTAACATGAATCACTTTAAATTCTGACAGCTGTTTCTGATTCAGTCTCCAGATGCTTATTAGTCTTAGTCCCAGTTTAGTCATCTTTATCTTTCATAGTTTTAGTCGACTGCATTTTTGTCAACTTTTAATTATTACATTCAGTCAAACTGCAGCTAACAACATGTAGACAAAGCAGATGAATTCTTTTCTGAAACTTCAAATTAAAGTGAAATAAACACAGATGTTCAAAAGCAGAACAACGGCTCAACACACAGAGATAACAGAGAGAACTGCTGTTCAAACATAACGAGGTAAAATCCTTAACGATGAAGCTAAATAACATTTTAAATCTTGAACAATAAGTTTCCGGCTCGCAGCTTGAATTATTTACTGTATTACTTTGTATTTGGACTTAAACACAAGAAGGATTCAGTCCAGGACAGTTGTAGCTAAATGCTAAATGCTAATCCATTCTCCAATCTACTGTTTAAATATGTGTCAGAAAAAGTCAGAAGGAAATAACTTCATGTAACTAGTAAAGTACTTAGATGAGACTTCTTTAACTTCAAATGTCGCATTCTTCCTCCTCATCTGTAGCCACAGGGCTTGTAGCAGCTAGCTAGTTCTGGTCGGCTAACGCTAACTGAGATGTGATAGGCTAACGACTCTTATCCAATCACATGACATGGACGCACTTTTAGAAAGACATGTACTTTGAATGTCCGATATTCAGTTAAAATCTTATCACATCAGATAACGTTCTAGTCTTGTCTCGTTAACGTTTCCTCATAGTTTTCAACATCAGATATTAGTTTTAGCTCGTCAGCGTCTCGTCTTAAAAATAGTCTTTGACGAATAATTTTCGCCTTCGTTAAAAACTTTGAAAAACACTAAAATAAATCACTTGCTTATTTCCTCTTCCTTCTGTAATACACCATTATAATCACACTAATGGAGAAATATTAAAGTCAAGTTTCGTTTTTTTAACAAAACCTAAACCAGCACTTGAATATATTTTATCTGAAACCGTTTTTTCTTTTTTTTTTTTGTCTCTCTGGCCAGGACGGGGAGGACCCCCGACATGTTTCTGTCTTCAGAGGTGGAGGATAAAACTCACCGTCCTCCTCCTACTGTGTCATATTGTGCTGTAAAGTTCGGCTGGAGTTCATGAAAGGCTTCGGCAGACAGAGGCAGACAAATCAAGTATTTTTATTATGAAATTCCCTTTGAGCATTTCCAGGGACAGCGAGTGCTTGCCGAGGCATAAAAAAAAAAAAGAAGAAGAGCAAACAGAAAGAGAGTAGCTTCATTTTAGCTTCAGCTGAACTTAAAAAACTTTGTTTTCCACAGAATGCACAGGGTGGTGGGTTTACTGACAACCCTGTGGAATAGTTTGAATATTTACAAGGAACATTTCTACACCGTCCTGTACTCAAAACATAACAGTACAGTAGAATAGAACATATTTATTGGCATCGTAAATGAGATGCAGTCCTGGTGGTGCAAAAATACTACAACTAGAAAAATGTACAAGTTAAAAACCTAAAGCCATACATGAGACATTTCACATTAGTGCGTGACGTGTTAATGAGTTTAAGACAGCATTTAGTGCAGTTATGACTCTTTAAACCTATTTGTCTGTTTTTCTGTATTTAATTTGTTCTTTAGCATCTACCATTCAAACAGAGAATATCCTGGGTGGGATGGCTCTTGATTGAGGATGCTATGTTTTTTTTGTTGTTGTTGTTGTTTGTTTGTTTTTGAGGCAGTGGGAACTCTGTAGATCTTCTTCGGTGGTGGTGACAACCCTCTGGAGGCATGTTCTCTCTGTGCTACTGAGCAGCTGCTGAACCACACACAGATGCAGTAGGTTAGTAAGCTTTACATAGAACAACAGCAGCAGCAGCAGTAACAGTAGTAGAAGTCAGGCTGTTCTTCCTGAGGATGCTCAGGAAACAGAGTCTCTGCTGTGGTGTTCAAGCTCCACAGCAAAGCACAACAGGAGCAAGTGTAGCTTGATATTTATTTTGCTGACTAAATGCAGGCGGCAGAAGTCAGGACATTTGTTTCAGATTTAACCATTTATTGTTTTTTTTGGTGACAATGTTGAAAGGATGCTGCAGATGTGTGCAGATGCTCACAACTTTTTAAAGCAATTAAATGAAAAACAAACTGTAAATTCATTTGAAATTAAATTACTTCCAACTACAGATGAGTCTCTGGTCTTTAACAGACACTAGTCAAGTGAGAGTCTTGATTTAAACCCCAACTCCCCAGCAGTCCTTTAAAATGGCTTGGAGACTTGGAGGAAACGTCTTCAAGAAACTCTTTAACTTCAGTTGTCCTTTCTTTAGAGTTTCTGGAGATACCATGACCTGGATGACCGAGAACCTTCATAAACATCCAGGTGGCTTCTTCACTTCTAAGTGATGATGATGATGATGATGATGTGGTTTTCTTTTTGGGTATCTATAAACTGAATCTCAACATAGCTTCTTCTTCCATTCAAGTCAAGTCAAAGTTTATTTCTGAAGCACATTTAAAAACAACCTCAGTTGAACCAAAGTGCTGTACAAGCAGAACAATGTAAATAAATCAACAATCCCTGTTAATATAAAAGAAATAAATATGAGCTAAGGCCAGTGAGAAGAAGTGGGTTTTCTAAAATTTAAAAAGCTCCAAACTCTGGGCAGCTTTGATTTAAAAGGTTCAGCTGGTCCAGAGTTTGGGGGCCACCATCAAGAAAAGGCTCTATGGCCCCTGTATCTGAGCCTGGATCTAGGGAGGACCAGTAGCAGCTGGTCTGTTGATCACAGAGCTCTGGGTGGAGTGTGACGACGAAGTAGTTCAGACGGGTAAGATGGTGCCCGGCTGTTAAGACTGAGAATGAATCCTAAAATGGACTGGAAGCCAGTGTAGGGATGACAGTACCTATGTAATGTGATCTCATTGTTTTTACTCCCAGTTAAAAGACGAGCTGCTGCGTTCTGTACAGCCTGCAGGTGGCGTACTAATGACTGGTCCAATGTACAGAGAGTTACAGTAGTCTAAATGAGAGGTGATAAAAACGTGAATTATCCTCTCAAAATCATGTGGGGGAAGGTAGGACTTCACTCAGACTCCTAATTTAATAAACCACGTCTTGACTACTGAACTAATCTGCTTCTGTCAAATTTAAAGGTGGAGTCAACAACCACGCCAAGGTTTCTTCCAACAGGGTGACAGTAGGAGGCTAGAGGGCCAATGGCGCCGTCAAAACCATCTAAGAGGACAGGGTGTTTATTTAGTTTAAGGATGTTTGCCTCCAGCCATGACTGCACATCCTTCAGACAATTCAGCAGAGCCCATCCTTTAATTCAGACCAGTACTGAGTTGGTATCAGACCTTAGTAATGTTCAGAAAACTGAAACAAGTCCAGCTCCCTTTCCTTTAGCTTTGTCGTTAGCATAACCTGGATGACTAAGAGTCCTCACAGACCCCCTGGACGGCTGTTAGACGTTAGTTATTTTGCAGTTACTCTGCTCTATTGTTTCCCTGTGAACAGAGAATTGTTTTTCCTCTCCTTCCAGCATCCTGTTAGCATACTGCGTGCTAGCCGCCGGCCTTCAGACCAGAACTAACCGCCGTCCATCAGCCCTCAGAAGAGCCATAATGATAATCATCCACGCCGGCAGCCACTTCGCTCTGCACATTCGTCTTCGGCGTTCACACAGTCATCAGCCGGGTTGTAGCTCACTTCTCTTTCAAGCGATTCCCTCTACACCTGTACGCTTAGCTCAGATGCATATGGAGAGAAATAAGCAGAGACCGGGAAGTGAAGAGAGGCGGAGAAAGGTAGAGAGGGAGAGAAAGTCTTTTGAAGCAGGAGCTTGTCAGGAGAGCCATCAGTAGTTTCATCGCCGTCTCCATAACAGCGAGTCACTGGGGTCTGTTTTACACTTCAGGCGACATCAAGCAACCTGACGGAGGAGGCGAATGGTGGGCTCTTCGCCGTCTCCTGCTCGCTCTGATTTATCTGTTTGTTCAGAGGGAAGCCAGGCGGAGGCCTCCCGACATCAGAGGGTTTTTATCACAGCAGCGGTGGTCCAAAGGCTCGGTGGAAGCTCCGAGGATTTTACAACTGAATATCTATATTTCCTCTCTTATTGTGGCGGAGGCTTTTGTTCTAGCTGCAGCTTCCTTCTCAGAAAGAAATATGCACAAATTACGTGCCCGGCCAGGTCAGATTGGGTTTATTATCCTGTTCCTCGCCGGCGGCTGCTACTGTAGCTGCTGCAGATATTCATGGCAGCTGGAGAGTAATATTTTCAGGACTTCCTGACCTTTACTTCAGTGCCTTCATTACATTAAATGTGCACAAGAACCAAAGATACCGTGAGATCAGAAAAGACGGCGTTACAAGCATCCCCAGATCTTAATTCATGGCCAACTCCATATTAAAGCCTCGTAATCTGATTTAATTTTCACATTTCCAGTCTTTGTGTTTATTTGATTCTTTGTTTTACATTTGTTTAACATTCTTCTAAACCTAACCTTAAACTTCTTGGAGAAAAAAAAGAGCTTGATGTCAACAATCTTCAAAAACACCTTGAAATCCATCCTCTCACCAAACACTGTGATCTTCCTTCTTAACCTGTAATGGATAGGACACTTCATTTTGATTAAAGAATGATTTTGGAGATGATTTTTTTATCCATCTTGGCAAACCACCATCTAACTCCCAGCTAATTCAAAAATGGTCAAAGAGGTAGAGCATGGTAACAACATGTTCTGGCTAAAACTTTACAACTTTGTGTGTTTCGTTGAAAAAGTTGTCATAAATGGAGAAATTATCTACAGAGACCATTTTTTTATGTTTCAGGCTGTAAGCATGTTTATTTCTGATGCATTTCTGCTTGATAAAACGTCTACGCTCCAAAGAAACCAAAGTGTAAACCAATAACTTCATTGACGTTGGGCAAGAAGTGAGAAAACGACGTCATTTAGTTCTCACAGCTTGTTCTCGACCCGTCAACTGGGCAGAACCTTTTTCTCGTGCGGTGTCCGGCGACTAATCTGTGACTGGTCAGAAATATGAAGTGGGCGCGGTTAATGCGGAAAGGCGGTGTGAGCTCCCAGATGCTAATGTTCGCTAATCTCTCCTGGGTAGTGCTCGTCACACTGTGTGTGGGCGCTGAATGAACGGCGTGATCCGACAGACATGGCTGTCAAAACGACTGGACGACGTCCGAAAATAATAAGAAAAGAACGTCTCATCGTCCATCTCCTGCATCTCCCACAATGCTTAGAGCAAGTGATGTATGCTGCAGTGGGAGGGGCCAATGAGGACTTCCTGTTATTCGGCATTTGAGTTTCTTGTGAGGTATAAATTAACTTTCTTTGTTGTGGTGCGTTAACTTTAGGTAAATAAACAGAACAAATCCTCATATGAACTAAACATGCATCTGTCATGGTTCTGAGTTTTTAATATTTCCTGTAACCCTGTTTGGCTTTCTTTGTGTTTCCTGTTTCATGTAAGTTTCCATTAAACACCAAAGTGGGCCAAGGCAGGAAACACAATGTATTTAATGGAAACTAAAGGGTAACAAAAGGTGATGCAGGGATGGCAGGAAAATCCAAACCACAAATTCAAAAAAACAAAACTAAAGCTAGACAGCCAGGGCAGCATGAGAGCAGAACAGAGAAATGTAACAGGACAAGGGAAAGATTGCAGGACAGAACAGAGGTAACACAGCAGCACAGGAGAAAGACTGCAGACGACACGACCGAGAACAAAGGGAATGGCAGGACTATATATACACCTGGGCAGAGGGGTGACGAGACACAGGTGAAACTAATGAGGGGAGAAAAACACAGGAAGTAAAACAAGACAACAAACACCAAGGAAGAACTTTACAAAATAAAACAGGAAACACAATGTAAACCAGATAAAGCATCAAAATCAAACCTGGATCTCATGCACAGAATATACAAGCAGATGGGTTTTCGTTGTTAGTCCTGCATTGTCTCGCCTCTGTCATTTCATGGATTCACTTTGACGCTCCAAACTTTACAATATTAGAAACTGGACGCAAGTTTGTTTTCTGAACATCTGCAGAAGGTTCAGATGTTCAAGATGTTTGTTTCCTACCGACGGTAAACTCATCAAACATGACCCTCGACCCTGGACCCAGCTGCAGAAGGAGTCCCTGCCGTGCTGATGTTTTTATCTCCACACCCTGATCATATTATCGCTTCTGGATGCGGCTCAATCACTTTTAATTACTCGCACATCCAGACGGCGAGCGTCGACAAGCCGCCATCTCTGCCGCCGCCTCCGCTGCTCCTTCAACTTGTCAATAAATCCCAGTGGTACTTTTATGTTTTAGATTTTTTGCCACCGGCAGCAGATAACACGGCGACGGCTTTCCTGCTGTTAGCAAACACACGCTACACCCCGAGGATTTACAGCTGATCAGCACCTCCACGCCCTACCAACACACAAACACTGAGAGCGCTCTGAACACAACCCCAGAGACTCATCCTGTCGTTTTCATCTTTTCTGGGATCGTAATGGAGCGGAGAGGCCCAGGTGACCGCAGCTGTTTTTCCTCCCAGCCTATTGTCTGCTAATTAGACTGAGGAGTTATTAATTAAATTAGGAGCTGACGTGCTGATTGGCCGTCCCAGGATTTAACTCTCAGCGGACATCGCACTTCATCTGGCACATCAATGAACTTGACGAAAGGGAACTTCAATAGGTGTGTGATAATGTGTGTGTGAGGAGCGTTGCACAGTCGCATGATGTTACCTGCAGCAGCAGAGAAGAAAGAAAGGAAGCAGTGAGCTTTTGAAGAGTGTTCAAGTGCATGTTGTCGAGTCTGACCTTTGAATGTGTGGTGCTGCAGGCGGCGTGGGATGGAGGGAGCTTTACACAGCGCCGGCTGATTCGAGCTGGTTGGCCGGGGATGTGACACTTGCTCAGAGCACATAGAGAAATGTTATCCGTGGCAGCAGCACGGCTCTGGGGACGGCGGCGACGCTCCGTCAGTCAGTTTCAGCAATTTCACAAACGGATGCAAGATCCGCAAATCACTTTGTCCTTTTAGATATTTTAGTTTTATTATTCAAACATCTCTCCAGCTGTCAGAGGGATGACAGAGGTTTATGATCCTCAGAGGATGACCTTTCATCTAATTGTCCAGTATTTTGTTTTACGACCAAATATCTGCAAAACTAAAGTCTGTTAACCTCATCTGCACCTTGAATTCAGATCATAGACTGTATATAATCTGATCAGTACGGTCCGAGAGTGGAGGCAGGTGGAGCCGTGATATTGATGCCCCGACCACTAAGCATCTAACATGCTACACAAAGATGATCTGCACCATTCAAGACGGCTCAAGAGAACTGGCAACTTGACACTTTGACGTTGGAGGATACAATAACGCCAGAAAACATGTGTAAGCTAGTGCTGCTAATATAATCCTGAATACTAAGTAAAAAAGTAAATGTATGAATTTATCCTTCAGTTGATGTCACTCATTATTAATCCATAGATGTACCTGAAGGATTTTAGATGTTTCAGAGTAAAAAGTTAAACGGGTGTCCTCCCATGAACAGCCCAGAGATATTTAAACTACCACTGCAATGACACTGAAGGTGCAGACGGTTTTAATGAAGGTTGTAGAAGCTAAGAACGCTTCACACTTTGGAATTAGACAGAGAATTTTGACAAATTATTACGGATGTTTTCATTCCTAAGTCGTTGTTTATCCCTCATGTTGGTTCATGTGTTCTGGTGTGAACACAGCAATCACAGTCTGTTCTGGAACAAATAAACCGAGCTGAGTGTTGTTCGCGAAGGCTGGTCACATGTTGATCACAGACTGATACGACTACCATATAATGATATAACCTATATGGGCCTTTACTATGGGGTGGGGGTGCCTGGTCTGGTCTAGGTGGGTGCTACATGTCTAAGTAACATCCACACCAATGAATGCCAGGTCCAGAAGTTTCCCAGCAGAACACTGAACTGTCACAAGATGGTTTAAATGTTATTCACTTCTCCTGTCAGTGGTCATAATGTTGTGACTGATCGGTGTCGACTAAACACTTTGGATTTTCCTCTTTTTAAAAAAAAAATTCTGGAGCTGGGAACAGGTTCAGTTGAAACAAATATTTATGATGCTGCATATAATCTCTATAATCAACAACATTTAATGAATGTATTATTATAGTTAGAGTTTATTAACTGCAGCAGATTTCTTGCAAGAAAAAGTGATTTTCTTTTACGTATTTTCCACCTTCACAGTGAAAATGTGTTTGACTTAAAAGAGTGACATGTTAATAGATGAGAATCACGGTCAAAACCGCTAAAAAAAAATAAGACTCGAGTTGTAAAAGGAGGATGTTGACTTGAGGCCAAAACGTCAGCAAAGCAACGCGGGCGAAGCAAATTCATTTATATAACAGAAGAAAGCGAACAAAGAGGACATGGAGCTCATTTCGGTGTCGTTTGATGTTTCATCCGGCTGAAAGTCAAACAGCCGTCCGCGTGAGAGCTGGAGGTAAACAGAGCAGAGCTGCTGCTCGGCCGTCAATAGAGGCGGAAATGAAAAGCAGAAAAGCCGAGGCGCGTGCTGCCGGTGACATTGGACTAACAGGTGGATTCAAAGACCCTCTGATCTCTCGGCGGAGAGAGAAAATGCAGACGGCAAAGTCGTCGTGTTTACAGGTAATTCGGCGGCGGCTGACATCGGGCGGCAGCTCTTGAAAAGACGAGTGGAATTCATCAGGGAGCCGCTGAAGGTTTCAGTTTATTTACAGTCCTTCAGAGAGAGGCTGTTTGTTGGTCCAGTGGCCTGAAGCCTGCTCCTCCTCTCCACCCATCTGTTGGAGCTATGTTAGTCACAGCAGCTCACGGCGTGGAGAGTCTCTCCTCTGTGATGACAGAGCGGCTGACCTCCGACCTCTCCAGCTCTCTACCTGCTACCATTCGTGGCGCCGTCAACGCTGAGCACCACTAACGGCAACAGGTAGACGCAGGTTTGCTAAATACGTCTGTTATGTGAGAGTGGGCTGGAAAAATGTGTCCTCGCCGTTATTAAAGGTGTCAGACTGTTCACAGACGACACTCTGATCAGAGAGGAACCGTTTCCATGGACGCAAAACAAAAATGATCTGATCAGATAAATACATCACTGATGAGGAGGTTCTGATGATGAGGAGCATCTACTGGAAATAGAACAGAAGAAGGAGGAGGAAGAAGAGAAGAAGAAAGAGATAAAGGAGGATGAGAAGCAGCAAAATAAGGGGGTGGAGAAGAAAATAAGATAAAGCAGGAGGAGGGAAACAAGGACATAGATGGAGGAGAAGAAAGAGGAGGAGTAGTGGAAGGACAAGAAGAGGAAGACGAGGAGAAGAAAGAGATAAATGAGCATAATGAGGAGGGGAGCAAGAGGAAGAAGGAGGAGAAGATGAATGACATAGAGAGGGGATGAAGGTGGAGGAAGAGCAGCGTGAGGAGAGGAAGTAGGAGAAGGAGGAGAAGTGAAGAAAGATAAAGGAAGATAATGAGGAGGAGGAGAGCAAAAGAAAGAAGAAGATGAAGATTGATAGAGCAGAAGAAGATGAACCAAGATGTCTCCACGTCTCCAACGTTGCTGTCCACATGGATCCCAGCTTGGTTCAAGAAGAAGGTGATGATGGAGGAGGAAGATGAGGAAAGAAGAGAAGAAGAAGGAGGAGAATTACAAAGAGAGTGTGGGAGAAGGAGAAGTAGGAGGAGGAGAAGGTATGGGAGGGAGATAAAGAGGAAGGAGAAGAAGAAGTAGGAGCATGAGGAGAAGAAGAAGAAGGTGGAGGAGGAAGAAGAAGTGTTTCCATGTTTCTCTCCAGTCCTGAATGTCCACAGTAGAAGAAGGTGTCTCCATCGTTTCTGTCCACATGGATTTTCAAACGCTTGCTGGTTGTTTTTCTACCTGTCATAAGTTAGGGATACACGCTGCACCCGTCCCGACAGAGCTCTAAGGACACGGAGTGGACCGGACAAGAAACATGACAATCAGAGTGGAAACAATACAAACTCATTTGTAGGAGAAAACAAAGAGCTGCTGTTGTCCGCCTGCAGCAGTCACAGAGAGCCGACACAAACTGGATAACAACCACACTGATCATTTCTGGACTAAGAATTCAGCACCAGAGGACGGATCACGCTGAGCAGCTGGCGTACATTGTGTTTTGGTTTTGTTTTTTGAGGCTTTTTAAGTGGATCTGCACGCTGCTGGGCTCCAACTATGTTTTATTGATAATTGACATGCAGAGTTTTGATCAATAAGATCTTCTTCAGGCACTGCTTCTGTTCAAATCTCACAGTCATAAAGTAGTAAGCACTGTTTTTATTTTATTTCTTTTTCAGCAGAATCCTATAAACAATAGAGGAGACTTGTGGATGTAAATGTTGTTTCAGTGTGACGCACTTAATGTACGTTACCTGGTCAGAGTAAGAAGGAGAAGATGCAGAAGGAGAGGAAGGTGAAGGACAGAAGAAAGAGGTAAAGATGGAGGAGGAGGAGGAAAAAGACGAGGAGAAGGTGAAGAAGGAAGGGAGAAGAAACACCTGGATTTAACTAATCAAATAAGTAGGAGCCTCCTATTGGATAATTACTGCATGAGTGATTATCTTTCAGCTGGCAACAAGTTATTTAAGCCCAACTGATGCAATGAGTAGCTTCTCATTTCTTCAACAACCATGTCTAAAGACACATCCTGTGGTCGTCTGTTTGAGAAGGGTCAAATCATTGGCATGCATCAAGCAGAGAAAACATCTAAGGAGATTGAAGAAACTACTAAAACTGGGTTAAGAACTGTCCAACACATTATTAAAAACTGGAAGGATAGTGGAGAACCATCAGGGTAAGAAGAGAGGCAGATGAAGTGATGCACCCATCATGACTAGTGTCTACTGTACAAGCCTGTGGGGGCAGTGCTATGATCTGGGGTTGCTGCAGTTGCTCAGGTCTAGGTTCAGCAACATTATGTGTCCAAAGAATGAGGTCAGCTGACTACCTGAATATACTGAATGACCAGGTTATTCCATCAATGGATCATATTCCAAGATGACAATGCCAGGATTCATGGGGCTCAGATTGTGAAAGAGTGGTTCAGGGAGCATGAGACATCATTTTCACACATGGATTGGCCACCACAGAGTCCAGACCTTAACCCCATTGAGAATCTTTGGGATGTGCTGGAGAAGGCTTTGTGCAGTGGTCAGACTCTCCCATCATCAATACAAGATCTTGGTGAAAAATGAATGCAACACTGGATGGAAATAAATCTGGAGACATTGGAGAAGATTATAGAAACAATGATACAGTGAATGTGTGTTGTAATCAAAGATAAAGGAGGTCCAATGAAATATTAGAGTGTGGGACCTTTTTTTAGGGGAAGGAGGATTAGTAGGGGAAGGAGAATTGACGCAGGAACCTAAAGAACGGATGTTAATGCAAGATCTGAACAGGGCCTGAATAAATGTTATTACAGTTTCATCTATCAACCATTGAGTGCACGACCCTCGATCATTTCACTATTTGAAGTTTATTAAATAAAGATGCATCTGATTTATTGGTGAATCTGTTGTTTTGCTGATTAATTGTGTTGTTTAGTGTCATCATTTCCAAACCGGCTCCTTTAAACGTCCCGCTAGGTAAAAGAATCTGTGATTAACTGATGCATAAAGCACAACCATATATAGGACGTAGACTTTAAATCTGGACGACACACTGATCAGATTCAGCAGATCCCTGGTGGGATGAAAAAATACTTTCAAGCTTTTTTCTTTTAAGCTGGCGCTCGTTTAAAAGAAGTGACTTATGACGAGAGGGATTCAGTTTCATCTGACGCTCGCATAAATCCTCCGAAAATGAAATAAATAAAACCACAACAGAACTTCTATTAATCACAAAAGGCAGTCATCAGGCCCGAACATGAAGACATCAGACGCTTGGAGACGATCCCAGTCGCCCCGATCTTAGATGGGAAAACCTGGATCTGCTCCCACTTCCCTCCTCCTCCTCCTCCTCGTCTCCAGTCTGAGATTTATTTGTCCCGAACATCTCAGAGTGAAAGTAAAAAGCGAATCCTCACAAGGTTAAACTGCAGCTTGAATGAAGGAGTGACAGGAAAGGATCTCCCTCTGCTTTCATTTGATCGGGTTTTTATTATTTCTGTGGCGTGAAGATGGCAAGCGCCCCACTAATCACCTCCACGTCCATCAAACCAACCTCCCTCCACAGGATGGCGTCTCAGGGGTGGGGAGGGAGGGAGGGAGGGACGGCTGTTGACCTCTCCACCTCCTCTCAGGTGAGGAAAAAGGAGGGATTTTCTTTCTTTTCAGTTTCCTTTGGTCTCTTTCATCACTTCGGTCGTAATTAGCCCGAGCTGAGATTTCTTTCCCTTTTGTCGGCTCCCTGAAAGGTGGATAAGCGTCCTTTGTGCCTCCTCACACCTTTTTTATTTCCTTTTAACAAGCTTTTTTTTTTTTCTTTTCTCAGAAGGGAGCTGATAACCAAGAGGGAGTTTCTACTCCTCACAGTTTTTTTCTATCTCCCAGGACACAATTAGCTGCTCTATCGCTCATCTCCATGTTGCTATTTCTTACTTTTTTATTTCTTTTTTTTCGCTCTTTGCTCTTAAAAAGCTGCCGTCCCATGTCCACTGCTCACACTTTAAAAGTTAAAAGCAGAGGAAACACAACAGTGTGCGAGGAGATAAAACGCTCTGCGACGGCTTAGTTCAAAGAAAATATGTCGCAAAAGCACAAAGACAAGTTTAGTCCTTTTATAATAACTGTTCAAGTCTTAAGCCTCTTTATTTAAAGGTTTAGTTTTTTTTTCCTGAATCATCCTGCGTGGATTTTTATTTTACCGGGTAACCTCACATCATAATATAATTAATGATTATTTTCCTCATTAACTCTCTAATGAGAGAATTATAGGATCCGTGTTCTCCAAATGTTTCTCCCTGAAATCTCCTCAGCGGTTAAAAGAGACTCGATCGTCTGTGGAGGTACGTGTCAGGGAACGGCTGATCACGTCACATTTATTTATTTCTTAATTATAAAACGTTTGTGGTGTCGGTAACTAGTTGGCTTCGAGTTCTGTTCATGAACATGTTCAGTGTGATCAAGGGTCTAGGCTATGAGGTAGAAAAATACTCTTCCAAAGACTCATCAGGTAAAATACATGGTTAGATAATTAATCATGTTGGTTCATGGGTAACATGTGTTCACACTTGGACACGCAAATAGACTCCCAGGCGTGCATAAGTTAAAAACAAAAAAACAAAACTGATTTCCTTTTCTTTCTGGAAATATATAAACACAAGCACATCAGTGCAATGTGGCTAACGGCTGTTTTTTTAAAAAGCTACTTTCAAGCTGATGCTAGATTAAGTGGAGATTGTTCATTTGTCTATAGTACATAGTACAGATATCATTTTAGGTATGATGCAAATTAGACAACAACAGGCATGAATGGTAAAAAGGGTTATAACACCAACTGGTATAATCCAATTTAAAACAGAGCTCAAGCTTCTCACTTAGGACTTCTAAACTTTAAAACGTTAATTTGTCCTATTCGTTAGCTTCCATTAACCGGATGTAGTTCCCTCTCTGACCGCTCCTATGAGAAACTAGTGCTTGCAAAAGGTTCCTAGGTACGTAGTGAATGTGCACAAACCAGCTTTGTGAGGAATACATACGTTATCTCGACTGCAGTCTGAGTGGAAGCGGTGTGTCGCTGTGTCTAGGGGTTAATATATAAGCATTAGGAGGCGAGGCTTCCCTGTGCCAGTACGGTGCTGTGATGATAGAAGTCTACATACAGTATGAGATTACATCCTGAGGAAATATTCGAACCACCTCCCACCCAGTGAAACACGCAGGTCGCAGCATTAATGTCAGATCTGCAGCTGAGAAACAACCGGTGTCCATGTCTGCAGCGTGTTTGTTGATAGGTCCGTCAACCGAACTAATTCACATAATTTGCACATCAAGACTGGATCCAATTATGATGCATGACTTACAAAACAAGAAAAATGCGCCGTGCATTTTTGGATGGATGGATGAAAACTTGTGGAAAAAAGTTCTGGAATGAATTCAGCTACGAGATGCAAGGCAGCTAGAGACACAAATAAAAACTCTCTGTTTTATGTTGCACTGGCTTTGAGAAAGAAGAAAACATTTTTATTAAGAAACCAAAAAACAAAAAGGGTCTGGATCAATCTGACAAACAAAAAGCCCAACAGTCTTTTCCCACAAAGTTCAAAGTGTTCAAAGAATCCACCGCCTCCTTTATTTGTGTCTGACTGGCCTTCCCTCCACGGCGGCTCGGCCTCATGTCTTTTAGAATTTAGAGCTTTCCTCCAAATTCACTGACAAACACAGACTCTCAGAAAAGATGATGAAATAATTCCATCAGACGGCTTTAATAGAAATATTTCAGATTGTTAACTGTGGCCACGTTCTGATGGACAATCTGTCTCCAACTCTGATCAGAGTTATCAGAGATGGACCGTTTCCATGGAGACTGAATCAAATGATATGATCGTATTAATGTGTGTTTACATCAAAACATTTATCACTGCAGAACTTAAGTGATGAAGAGGAGCGTCAGAAGAAAGGGGAAGAGGAAAAAGGAAGAGGAGGAGGAGGAGGAGGATGGTGGTGACAAGGAAATAGGAGGAAGACAAGCTGAAGGAGGAGGAAGAAAATGAGGAGAAGGTGAAAAAGCAATAAAGCAATAAGGAGGATGCTGGGGAGGAGAATAAGGACATAGAGGTGAAGATGGAGGAGAAGGAAAAGAAGGAGGGAGAGCGAGACAAGAAGGAGGAGGAGAAGAAGAGGAGAATGAGGAGGATGATCAGGAGGAGGAAAAGAAGAAGAAGATGAAGGAGGACGAGGAAAAGATGTAGGAAGAACAAGATGATGAGGAGGAAGAGGACCAGGACAAAAAGGAGAAGGTGAAGGAGGATGAGGATGAGGATGAGAGAATAGATTTATTCCAACCAGAGAGAGGACCACCTCCTCTACATGTGATTAATAAAAACTCCTCCTGATCAGGACGGCCCGTTCTGTTGGAGGTGACCTTCCCTTCCTCCATCTCTGCTCTGGGATCATGAACGGTGTGTTGGTGTTTGTTTGTGTGTGAGGATCTGAAGATGATCTGTTGATTCCGTCTTATCTCTTCTCTTTAATGATGTAAACAAACATTCAGCCGCCCGAAGCTCTTCACTTCATCTGCAGCCAGAGACAGAGACAGAGACAGAGAGAGAGGCGGCAATTAAGGCCGAAGCCGGCGGAGTCGAGACGCGTCCTCACAGATTAAGACGGGATGACGGCCGAGCCCGAACCTTCATCTGGAAACCTGAAATAATAAATGAAAGTGTCGGCGGAGCGCTCAGTAAACTAAATGCAAAACCAGTTTCTTTTTAACGAGCTTCGTCTCCCGTGGATCCGTTCATCGTCGGCTCACTCGCGATAAAGATTTGATGTTGAACGTTTAGTGCAGAGGCTTTAAATTTTAAGATGCCGTTTTTACAACATAAATACATGAAAGGGTCTGGAAACCTTTAAATGTGGGAGTTGGTTTTGTTTCATGATTACTAAAAACCAAAAATGTCAGTTTTGGGGGATAAATTGGCAGCCCGCTGTCCAGCTCTTTTTATTTCTTCTTTTTGTTTCTCTGGTGAAATCTGTGGCTGGAGACGTCTGGACTGAAAGGCAACGAAAGTCAACGCTCGCCAGCAGAGAGGGTGAAGTTATAAACGAACCTTGAGTTAGTTCAAGCTCAAAGAGACGGAGGAGGGGATGAGGAGCAGGTGGGAGTCAGGAGACGGGAGGAGGTGGGAGCTAAAACCATATTTATGAACAACTGTTGATGATTCATTGAGGAGGAGGAGGAAGAGAATGAGAGGAAGGAGAAGAGGAAGAAGGAGAAGGAGGAAGAGCAGGACAGGAAGGAGGAGAAAATAGAGAGGAAAAAGGAGGAAGAGGGGATGAATAAGAAGAAGGGGAGGGTGAAGAGGGAGAAGAAGGATAGTGATGAGGAAGACGGAAAAGAAGAGGGGGCAAAAGGAGGAGAAGAGGGAGAAGGAGGAGGAGGAGGGGGAGGAGAACGACGACATAGTGGGAAAATGATGAAGAGCAGCACTGGAAGAACAAATAGAGGAAGAGGAAAAAGGAGGAGAAGGAAGAAGGAAGGATGAGGAGGAAGAGAGGGATGAGGAGAAGGGTGGAGGACACCGGAGGAGTAGATGAAGAGGAAGACCATGTCAAGGTCATAGAAAGAGGGAAACATGAAGAAGAAGGAGAGGAAGAGGAATGTAAGGAGGAGGAATAAAGAAGAAGAGGGGAAGAAGAAGGAGAAGATGATGGAGAAGATGATGAGGAGGGTGAAGAACGAGAAGAATGTGGACGTGGACGACGAGGACAAAGGATGTGGACGTTGAGGAGGAGAGAGAAAGAAAAGAAGAAAGACGGATGATGAAAAGAAGAACCATGAAGAGGGGGAGGAGGAGAAGAATGAGGAAAAGGGCAAGGAGGACATAAGAGGAGAAGAGGAAGAGGAAGAGGAAGACAGAGAAGAAAAGGAGGTCAAGGTCACGGAAAGAGGGAAACATGATGGAGAAGAAGGAGAGGAAGAGGAATGTAAGGAGGAATAAAGAAGAAGAGGGGAGGAAGAAGGAGAAGATGATGAGGAAAAAGAAGGAAGAGGAGAAGAAGAAGATGAAGAAGAGGAGGGTGATGATCGAGAAGAATGAAAAGAATGTGGAGGTGGACGACGAGGACAAAGAAGGGGATGATGAAGAGCAGGACTAGAAGGACAAATAGAGGAAGAGGAAAAAGGAGAAGAAGGAGAAAGGAGGAGGAGGAGGAGGAGACGATGAAGAAGACAGAGAAGAAGAGGGGGCAAAAGGAGGAGAAGAGGACGAAGAGAGAGGATGACGACGAGGACACAGAAAGAGGAGAAGGTGAAGGAAGAGGAGGAAAAGAGGGAGAGGAAGACGGAGAAGAGGAGGAGGAGAAGAAGCAGCATGAAGAGGGGGAGGAGGAGGAGAAGAATGAGGAAAAGGGCAAGGAGGACATAAGAGGAGAAGAGGAAGAGGAAGAGGAAGACGGAGAGGAAGGGGAATATAAAGAGGAATAAAGAAGAAGAGGGGAGGAAGAAGGTGGAGAGGAAGAGGATGGTAACAAAAAGGAGAGCAGACAGGAAGGATGAGGAGGAGGTGGAAAAGAGGAGAGTGTGAAAGCTCCTTCAGGCCGTTAGACGTAAAGAAGAGAAATGTTTGTGTGAACAGCAGATACGTCCTCTTGTTCTAAAGACTAAAGAATAAAAGACTCGTCTGTCTCTGTTTGTTTTCCTCTGAATCATGAATGTGTCCGTTCTCTATCGTCCTTCATTTACGTTGAGTCTCACACTGTTACCTTGGAGATGTAATCAGGTCTCTATGTTTGCTGCACTTTATTAATTTTCCTTAATAAAAAAGTAATTTCTGTGAGTGCAGTGATCTTTATCCTGAAGTACGTACATCTGAAAGGAAAATAGGATGCGGTTTAATTAAAACACCAGAGTCTGTAGATGGCGCGTCTGCAGAAACTTTCATAAAAAGCGAGTCCTTCGTATTGAAAGTAATTACCGGCAGCAGGCGTCAGTCTCCCATTAATTGCAGCTCTGATAAACTGTTGCTTTTCTCCTCTATTCAGACTCTGCCGCTCCAGAGTTACTTTTTTAAAAGGAAGCGTTTCTAATGCAGAGTGGAGAGGTGGCATTGATTTATTTTATTTAAAGACTATCCATATCCACATGCCATGAAACTGAATTTCCCCGTCTCAGACATGGTCTATTGATAACACATTTTTTGAAAGTATGCAAAGCGCAGCACGAGGACCCTCCACAGAAAAATGTATGTTCAAAGAACCCTGAACAACTGGCCCGCCTGGCGCCCAAAAAGAGATTCAACAAAGTCTGACAACCTCGTCATCATTAGTCACGCTCTCCAGAAGCACTCCATCCTTTCCACGCTTCAGCGGAGCCTCCTCTGATTGTGGATTTGCTTGTTAAGAGTTCTGTCAAAAGAGATGTTGCCGTTTTTCTAATCCCTGCTCTCTGGTGGCGGGCCGCTCGGTCGGTTCGAGCCGGTTGTAGCCGCTAATGATAGCGAGGCCGGGAATTCAAATCACGCTTCACGAGGGCTCGTTGCAGAGACGTGAACCGGGACTGAATCTTAACTCTGCTGGTCACTCGTTAAACACAACAAGGCTTCTTATTTATTTATTTGATCTGCTCAATTTGGAAAATCCACAGGAGTTTAGAGATCAATAAACATCTCTTAAGTGTGAGCTCTCGGTGTCTGCAGCCCCCCCACCCCCTCCTTTAAAGCTTTAAAGAAAGTTGAACTTTCTGTATTCAAGGTGCAATAAACAAAAGAATGAGTGAAAAAGATTAAGACAGATAAGGACGAATGCTTAGAAGAACGAGGACGAGGGTGAAGAAGAAGGAGCACTTTTTTTTGTCATTGCAACAAATGGGCAAGGCCAAATAAACCTGTGAGCAGGTTTTGATCAAAGTGTCAAGAAATCTACAGAGCTTCAGTCAGGAGGAAATCAAACCAAGTTAAATTCCTCGGTGCAAAGGAGAACGAGCGTTATTCTAAGCTTTAAGGTGGAGTGCTAAGAAGTTGACTGCAACTTAAAGATGATAATTTACATGTGTTATTTATACAAAACCAATATTAGGATGGTCATTTTGCATTGGCGTGATATGTTCTGCATTCAGATACGTTTTTGTATACTGAAGGCGATGCAGAATTGTTTTATTTCCTGGTCATATGGAGATCAGAGCTCAATATCTCTTAAGTTCTTGGTTTCTGCAGCCTCCCCTCCCCCTAAAGCCGGGCTGCATGACCAGAAACAAAAATGAGTGATAAAAGATTAAGAGGGATAAGGACGAATGGTTTCAGAGAGAAACACACAAGAACAGAGAAGCCACAACAAGACGAGCAGCAGCATGGAGGCTGGTACACCTGTATGTGCAGCAGGAGATAACGAGGGGAAGAGGAACAGGTGAGTAAAAGTGGGTGTGGTCGAGTTAACGGGTTCTTCTGGGAAGAGGCAGACGAAGGTTTGAGCTTGTCTGGAGACTCTGTCCTGAATAAACTGAATAAACTCTATTCTCCACACCAGGACCTAACTGTTCCAGTGTCCTTTCAACAGCAAAGTACAACTCTTCTTTCATTCACGAGAAAGTCCTTCCTTCCTTCCCCAGACTAAGCTTTTGAATAAATTCTCTTTAGTTTTGCAAACTATCTAAAATCAGTTTCTACTAGTGTCAGGCACAAGCAGCCCCTTCCTCAACCGACCATTCTGTCCAATCTTTATAAAGTCAGTGTTTTCAGGTTTATATTATATTTACTTTTGCTTAAAGCTTAAACCCAGGCAGTTCACACCGATAACTCACAGCAAGAAGGTTCTGGGTTCTAATCCATGGGCCGACTGGTTCCTTTCTGTGTGGAGTTTGCATGTTCTCCCTGTGTCTGCGTGGGTTCTCTCCAGGTTCTCCAGCTTCCTCCCACCGTCCAAAGACATGCTGGTTAGGTTCATTGGTGATTCTAAATTGGCCGTAGGTGTGAGTGTCTCTCTGTGTTAGCCCTGTGATAGACTGGAGACCTGTCCAGGGTGGACCCCACCTCTAGACCAATGACAGCTGGGATAGGCTACCCTATCCCCCGCAACCCTTCACAGGACAAGCGGTTACAGAAGATGACTGAATGAAGAAGGTAACTAAAGCTTAAATCCCACAAAAATACAGAATTCATGTGGAGAATGTGGAAAAATCATCTTCTTCAGCTTTTCATAATTAAAAGCTGCTTAGTGTAAGTATTCCTTATATGATGTTGCTCGATTTAGTTTCTCGGCCGTACAGGAACAAAATGCCGCCTCCCTGCAGGCTGAGTGAATGTGCTGAGCTCTGACTTACAGTAGGTGCACCGTGGGTTTGATTCGACAGAGAGGAAGGTTGATATTGTTGTTGTTCAGTGTGAAAAAAAAAAATATATATATATATGAAAAAAAACATCAAAACCAGCAGAGTTACAACAGCCCGAGGGCGTCACACCCGATGGAAACGTATGGAAGGAAAAGTTTTGTTTTTCACCAGGAAGGAGCTGCAGCAGCGGCGTGATCGATTTCTAGAAAATCAAAGGGACGGAGAAGCATCTGCAGACGTGTTGGCGGTGAAATGTAAATATCAGGAGTCTGGTTCGGTCAGATTTCTGACTTTAGGCAACGCAGGTTTTTTTTTTTTTTATCCGCTGAGGGATTAATACCTTGCAAAATCAACAGCAAACTTAAAGTCGTCTGCCAAATGCTGCAAAATAACAACGATTCAAAAGTCTGGAGAAGATCAACGGAGTGGTTTCAGATTCAGATTCGTGGCCAGAATCACTGCAGCTGATCAAAGTTACTCCTAAAGAAAAAAAAACTGAAAATAATAACATGTTTCAAAATGCTTGTTGCAGTAGCAGCTTATCGCCACAGATGTCGCCAGAGAGCATGACACGATTCTTCCAAGTTGTTTATCAATACCAAGGAGCATATTTGCATAACTTGCATATTTCGGATCTCACATTTTACGAGTTTGATTGGAAAGTACGGACTCAGGACGGTCATTGATGATGATGCTCACGAACGGATCCTGATACCTGGCTGTCCCAAGTTACCTCCCAATGTGACCTGGATGAAACGGGCGGGGCAAGAACACGTCCAGGTACCTGGACTGCACTTGGGTGGATGGTACTTTGAACTGGAACAGTACTTGGACAACTACTGAGGATGAACACATATCAATAAACACCAGCCTCCACTAATCAGAATCAGAATCAGAATACTTTATTAATCCTTCAGGACATTGTTTTGTTGCTGTTAACCCTAACCCATAGTTGTACTTCCTGTATTTTCCCAGCTGACCTCTGACCTCTCGGCAGGAACACTGCTTTAGATCAGTGAGAAATCACATCCCCTGCTGTCCAAAGTCAGCATCTACAGCAGAGAATTTTATCTACATGCCTTTTAATCCCCATACACTCACTTGCCAGTTCATTAGGTACACTAGTGATGCTGTGACTTTAGCCTTCTATGTGCTATGGGCAGTGATTGGTATCCGGTTTAAAAGGGCCATTGTGGCGAAGCTAGTCCTTCTTCCTTTTTTCCTGCGCCCCAACAAGACAGCTGATCATTTAGTTTTTTGTGCAGCCACATGGTTCATATTATTAGCATTTTATTGACCTTTTCTCCTATTTTTGGTAAAGGAACCTAAAGAAAGTTAGAAGTTGTGTTATTTTGACCATGTTCACTCTGAACTTTTACCTCGTGGCATATAGACATTAGTCTGAACTGCAAACTCACCGAGGCACTGGTTCTACTGGAGAGAAAGGAAAAGAGGGAGTCGTCTTTTGTGCTACATACTGGTTCCCCCTCGGCCGGTCGGAACACATCCCAATAAACCAGTCCTGCACTAAATGCTCCTCCATGACTGGTCTAAAGTTCAGTTTATGTTGAAACAGCATCAGAAAGGTGGTCATCATCTCTCTCAGTTATTTGAAACTGACACTGACTACCAGATTTAGTTCAGGACTGTTGTATTAGAATGCTTTTGCCGGTGTACCTAATGAACTGGACAGTGGGTGCACATCTCCCCAGTTACTTCCTTAAAACTGCTGCTATTCCTGCAGATGCGATGGGCCGTCCTCCTCCTCGTCTCAGTGAAAAGCTAAACTCCCTCAGCCTCAGTTTTTTGGGCTCTTACTCGTCATTTCATCACTGGATGCTAAATTATACCAGACGAGGGGAGAACCGAGCATCCCGGGAGAAGCAAGCCAGCGTTTTGCCAATCTGTTGCCGTGGTGATGAGGGGTATGACTATGATGTCCCCCCTCTCTCTCTCTTTCCCTTTTTCTCTCTCTCTCTCTTTGTCTCTCCCCACCACCCATCCCCTCCCTCCCTCCCTCTCATTAATACTTGTTGGGTTTGTTACACCCATCACATTTTACAGTATAAATGAGTTTTGTTTTTGTTCTCTTGTCTGCGTTTCTTCTTCTCTTGTTGTTGTTGATGAAGGCTGGCCCCTCTCCTCCCTCTCTTCTCCCTCCCTCCCTCCCTCCCTCTCTCCACCTCACTGATGGTTAGAGCTTAGAGTCTATTCACCAGAGAGATGAAGCAACAGCTTTCCACTGCTCCCCTCACCCCCTCCTCTCCGTCCAACTACCCCCCCATCCCTCGTCTCTAAACCCCACAGACACATTAATCCTTCGCTCAGGCTCAGTTTACAGACACAATAGGCCTCAAAGAATTGGACTTGAGATAATTGTGTTGCTATCCCATTTCATCTGGAATGGATTCGGCTGGTGCTCGCCACAAAGCTCCGGGTAGCCCCGCCTGGACACACACACACACACACACACACACACACATGGGTTAACACAGATGGAGGAGGTTTTGGCGAGTGTCGCGCTGTAATTATTTTCCTCCCTTTATTCATAATTATCGTTATGAAAATTCGGCACCACAGACTCGAGTTTGCACCCCTGGCACTGCCGCGTCCGTTTGATGTGTTGTCACGACGATACGGCGGCAATATGGTGCCCCGTGCGGGGGCTGCGGGTAATTAACAGCCACGCCAATATGGCCGAACACCTGCTCTGGTGGGCCCCCGCCTGGTCGTCTGGGTTGGCAACCTCTCGACCTCTCGACAAACACCAGGAGGGAGGCAGCGCTCGGCTGGAGCTCGTTAAAGTCTGAGGACGGCGGCGTTGGAAGCGCGAACACGTGGAAGCTGTCAGGTGGAGCATCATGGGAGGACAGGCCGATGATCCTCTTGACTCGTTCACAATCACTAAGTTTACTGTTTATTACGAAAATCAAGACGCCAGTCAAGGATTTACTGCCATTCAGCAACAGTCAGGTTCAGCTCTGATTTTGGGAGATAAGGTTTAACTCACGATTGACTCTGCACAGGTGCTGGATTGGGTTGGGATCCTGGTTCCTTGGAGGTCTGTCAAGATCTCCCACTGCAAACAGGACAAAGCATTTCCTCATTTCCATATTGTCAGAATGTTTAAATAAACTGCTGGAAGAACATAGAGTCTGACGCAGAGACCACACCTGAGGGACACGAGTCAGCATCTGGAATTTCTCATGGAAACCGTCTGTCTCGCTGACGTCTTCTAGAAAGAAGGTCCAGCAGCACTGGTAGCACATGGAACAACTTTATTAGAGCGACATGCTTCAGCCTGTGGCCTTCCTTCATCAGGGTCATTAACAAACACACTGCAAAGGACAATTTAAATAGTGTATGAAGTAAAAAGTGTCATTTTAAATGGAAACAACCAATCATGTGCATGTGCACATACATATCAGCCAATGGGGCACATGCAAGGTGGCTTTGGTTACGTGGCATCAGGTCAACCAATCACATACATGCACCTACATATAGTCTCTATACCAGGAAGGGAATCCTTGCTGGTATAATGTGGGTCCATGCATGAGCGCACTGTTTGCCGCTTTCTTAAAAAGTAGAGACTCGTCCTATCAGTGAACAACATGGCGTCATCAAAGTGCCTCCTAGTATCCAGATGTGAGTAGTTGTGGTCGTTAGCAGTTTGTTGCTGGAAGATTTCCAAGCTTTAACTGCATTGTTTTACATGATAGATTACACTAGTCGTAACCAATCTGGGTGGTTAAAGTACTAAACTAAATATCAACCTAATATTTTGGACAGTTTCGTTTGAGTGTTGGTGTTTTTAGAGTCAGCTTTTGGGCTGGAAACCATCGGCTGTATCTGGCAACGCTGACTGCCCCCTGATACGTTTGTTCATTTCGTACTAGTTTGACATGCACTTGCTTCCTGGCAGTGCACCGATTCTAATTTAATTCCTTCATGAGATTATGTACTTTTGAATCATCCTAAAAGCTCCAGTACAAACCCTTCAGGTGGAATTAATAATTTAGTTTGACGTGAACTTTATTTGAGTATCGCTTTGTTTCTCTGTTAAAATGTGTGCCCCTTTTAATGCATGCAACACTTACGCTGGATGAAGATGCAGATCCAATGTCCTTGGTCTGTGGGCGACGATCTTAAAGCTGCTTCACTCTTTTTATTTGACCTGGGATGCTGCAACGTGTTCACAAGCTACAGCTAACACCATACATGTAATCCCATTCAGAGAAGTCAAGAGAGGATCCATTACCATAAAAAATAAATGTCTTGACAGATCGTATTGTTTGCATCTTTAAACAAACCAGCTAACGAACTGCATCATCTTAAAACATCTTTGGATTCTGCAGCATTGCAGGAAAACAGACTAAAAGACATTCTCTTTATTTCTTCATTTCCCAGCTCCAATAAAATACTTCTCTTTGCGTATTTCCTCCTATTTTTTTTATTTTTGTTTTTAAATACCTTTGCAGATTCCTTCTTTTCTCTCTTTGTCAGGGATAAATGTTTGTGTGGAAGAGTTTTCTACATTATTTAGAGACTAGTTTCCAGGTGTATTTCATCTGCCTGACACTAACTGCTTGCCTCAGTGTTGGTGGAGGTCGATGGACTGAGGGCAGCAGCGGTGGGAAGAAGTCGAGGTCTTTGCCTTTGTGCTCGGTATCACAATATTGTCAATCAATGAAGAAACAAACTTTGCTTAATAATCCTTGAAGAAGTGAAGAGAAGCTCTCTGGCAGCTGTGCGTGCAGAGTTTCTCCTCCCCGCCTACACGCTTCACCCTTTGTCTCGTTATCTTTTGTTCTGGTTTGATTTGCTGATTGCGTAATTGCCATTGTATAATCGTCTTTTTATAAAACTGACCCGCGTAATCAGGCCGTCTCAGGAGCAGTTTCTGTCAGAGTCAGGGAAGCAAAAGAAACGTTATGTAACTCAGACTGTTATTTACCGCCACGGGTCAGCGGCGTTTACTGTGATTAGGTTTTATTATTTACAGCAATGACAGATATGAATATATATATTAATAAAACAGAGACAAAGACACAGAGGTGGGAAGAACCTGCACTAAAGGTTTTGCATGCACAATTATTAGACAAGTTGCACTTTTGAGGATTAGTTTTATTATTTAACAACAACAGTGGTCTTGGTCAATCTAAAATGTTTATACATCTCAAACCTGAATATTTAAGGAAGTGAAAGTGAAGGTTTTGGAGAATATCTGTGTTCTTAGGCAACTATTAGTGAGCAGAATTATAACTCAAAGAAAACCAAAACTGTTCCCATCTGACTCATCTTTTAAAGTCAGAATAATAAAACAACTCAAAAACATTTAAAAAAAAAATCACAGGAAAAATCCGTCTTCAGATGTTTCTCGGTGCAGTCGTGGCGTTTCAGCTTGTGTGTCTTGTTCAGTGGTGGTCAGGTTTCAGCCTTTCTTACCTCGACCACGTCTCTGATCACTGAACACCTTGTTCTTCTGGACACTCCAGGTAGGTTACAGTTCTGGAAGATGACAGCACTGGAGATAACGTGTTCCTGGTAGCTTCACGTTTCACGATTCTTCTCAAATCTTTGGCAGTTCAATGGCGTCTTTTTCTCAAAACGTTTGATGGTTCTGTGGTCACGTCCTAATATCTTGGCAATTTCAAGAGTGCTGCATCCCTCTGAAAGATGTTTTATCGTTTTTGACTCTGTTAGATCTGTTTTCTGGCCCATTTTACCTGTGGAAAAGAAGCTGCCTCAAAATTGTGCACAACGGATATAGGGTGTTGATCCCCTAAGGCCACACCCTCCCTCATTACACAAATGCACATCATCTAGTATGTTTATATCCAACATGCATTTAGGTTTATTCAGCTTGGAGTTGGAAGGTGTACATAAAAATGATGATATGGTCAAAATACTCACTTCCCTAGTAATTGTGCATGCAGTGTACAGAGAGAGACGAGGCAGCAATGATCTGAGCATCACCTAGGATTGTGTAATCTCTCACAACCTGGGTTGGACTCGTGCCATTGGCATTGGCTTTTACCTTACACTGATCAGCCACAACATTATGACCACTGACAGGAGAAGTGAATAAAAATTACCATCTTATGACAGTTCAATGTTCTGCTGGGAAACTTCTGGACCTGGCATTCATTGGTGTGGATGTTACTTAGACATGTAGCACCCACCTAGACCAGACCAGGCACCCCCACCCCATAGCAATGACACTCCTTGATGGCAGCAGCCATCCCCAGCAGGATGCAGCCTGACACAGACACACACACAAAAACACCCCCAACAACACCACAGGACACCCTCAGAAGGCCTATGTCCATTCTCTGATGAGTCACCACAAGGGAGAGCTGCACAATATTATTAAGGTGGTCATAATGTTATGCCTGATCAGTGTATGTTCTAACTTTCTATAGTCTAGGCATTGTATTTCATGTATGTGTGTAACATATTTAGTCCTGCTAATATGAAATTAAACGGCAGTGAGAAAGCTTGAGCTCAGGCTGCATCAGATGAGCCGACCTCCACAATCATCCTCCTAAAACAAGCTGAGATGGTTTAGGATGAGTTTGAGAAAATAATGATAAATAAAAACACTTGTCTGGTTCTTTGTATATCTCGGTATCACTGTATGGATATAAGAGTCTCTTAGAGAGATGAAGCATCTCATTTTTTTGATACCCAGGAGCCAAAGAAATAAAAGAACTATCCGGTTTTCTCTCTTTTATTCTTGTATCTGTTTCTCTTTTGTAATCTTTTCCTCTTTTTTTATTATCTCTCCTCTTTCTTTTTTTTTCAACCTCTCCCCCCAACACACACCTTGAGGTCCCTGCCCGGTCCTCCCCCCTCCGTCCTGTAGGGGTCACTGTGGCTCTTCGTCAGCTGCAGCCCCCTCGGTGCAGCTCCAGCCCCTGTAGTGAAACGCCTCCCAGGCATCATTTTCTTGGTCAAAGTATAAAATGTTTATTTATTTATTTATTTTTTTGTGCATAATGGAAGCTGGAGAATATTAACGGGGCAAATATCTGATTTCATGCAAAAGAAAATATCTGATGTACAGAAAGGAATATTAAACATGTCTCCTGGTATTGTAGATTTTTAGGGCGGCTCGGTGCTAAACAAGAAAAGAGCTGCAGCACTCTCACACTGAGAGGAGAGGGAGGGTGAGAGCAGCTACACGGCCTTCTCCATTTTCAACATGTTCGACTGCAGCTCTGTGTTAAAGGGTCAGTTCACCCAGAAAAAGAGCAACCTATCAATATATGCAAAATCTAGCCGTGTTCTGTAAGCATCCATGATTCTGAACGCTTCTTCCTCCAGTGTCTCAGTAAAATTAACATTTACTGTGGCTTTATTTTAAACCTTAGCACTGGACCAAAAAGCACCAAACCCGTTTTCGACAATACTATAGAATAAGGAAGAAAATATGTTCTCTCCGATGTATAATTTCAGGATTTCAAGATGTATTTGAACCCACGAGACATTTGTGCAACGTGCATCCTGTACAAATATTACAACCATAAAATCTGAGCACAGACTAGAGCAGTTTGTTCAGATTGTTCACGTCCACCGCTTTTTCATGGGGTCTTGGGGGCTAGAGTCTATCCCAGCGATCATTGGACATCCTGAACAGGTCACCAGTCCATCACAGAGAGACAAACAACCATTCTCACATGCACAACTACCGCCAATTTAGTATAATGAATTAACCCACCGAGCAGAAGCCGAAGCAGCCGCTGGACACCGGATCGTTGACCAATCTGAGTACTTGTATAAAACGCATCTACCCACTCATTTACACACTGGTGTAAAGAGCCAAGCACTGGGACTAACTTGAGATTCGGTATCTTGCTCAAAGACACGTGGACATGATGAGAAGCAATAACCTTCTGATTTGTGGACAACCCACTCCCATTCTTGTGTTCTTATGAAACGTCATCAGTCGCTGCCCAATTACTGTTCCAATTCAAAGTGTTTATCTGACTTAGAACAGCCCAAGAACTGAGATGTGTTTTTATTGAGGATTTTTATTTTATTTTATAACCTTTATTTAACCAGATAAAAAAAAATACAGGATGCATTGGGAGGTGAGTTGTGTGGACTTGGGAGAGGTATCAAGAGAATACCGTCCTATTTTTTTTTTTTTTTCATCCTCCAGAGTCCTGACTTCAGACTCAAAACTTGTCAGGTTTAATCACCAAGAAGTTCTTGCAAAAATCATGCAAAATCAGCACAGAACTTCAGTTTGAATCCAGAAGTTTTTATACCATCTTGCTGTGAGGCGACGTTGCTAACCACAGAACTGCCACCCTGTTCTAAAATCAGCCCAGACTCAGTTGACATTAAACTGACGCAAACGTCTTGTGATCTAATCCTTCCACATAAGATTCTTCTTTCCTTCGAGTTTGATTAAAAATCTGTGTTTCACAGCTGAGCCAGACACACATCAACAAATGTATAACTGTTGGTACGGTGGAGGTACAGTTAGATGCAGAGGAAAAGGCTGCAGCATCACGTAATAGATATAAAACTGAACTGATGCCGTTGGTCGGCTGGTGGTCGAACAGACGATGAGTGAGAGTGGAGAAAGAAACGGAGCTTCAGAACCAAACTGGACCTGGTGTCATGAATAATGACGGAAGGCTTCAGCCAGGACGGAAATGAGGTCTCAGGTGCTGTTATATCGAGGAGTGGGGTCAAACACGACCACAACACACATTCATCTCTATATGTGTTACCGTAGCAACTAAATGACCTGTGGAGGAGATAGTTTCCACACTCAGTAGATAAATTAAATACAGGAGAATATGACTGAAGATTCTCAGACATCCAGGTGACGGTATAACCTCTTCAGGTCAGGCTGAAAGTACACTTGAGGGACAAGGGACACTCTTGAGGACAGCGGCGTTCATATTTTAGCTAAAGGTTTGAAAGAGGGGTAAAAGAAGGCATCTATGTAAAATGGGAACACCACACTCTAATCTGAACTTGCACCACAGTCTTAACATAAATCCATAAATCACTGATACCACCCACAGGGTTAATCTGGACAACATCCTCTAGGTAACAGACCTTAGTCATGTGAGTTTCAGGTAGACACCACCCACCACACAGATGTTCCAGATACAACCCTAAACTCTGTCCACCAGAACTGAAGAAGACACTTAAATGAGGATATTCTTTAGTAAATCCTAAGAATTCATGTAAAACTCTTCTATCTCGTGTTTCTCTGGTTGCATTTGGTTTGTGTCTATAAACAAAGTGGACGCCATGACAGCTCCCCAAAAGGGAAGTCAAAGCATCTGGGGCTCCCCCTGGTGGCGGGCTGCAGTATAGGTCATAAGCTCCACCCTCTTCATGTTAGTGGGCGGGACCAAAGTAAGACAAAACAAGTACACATCAGGTAGTTCATATAATGCATCAAATTTTCAAGAGAAGTTTTGTTTTAGTTATTTGACGCTATTAAAAACAGGTTGTGACATCATGATTATTGACAGTTGCCATTGGCAACCACTCTGTCATAACATGTCTCAGCTCTCAGACAGAACTGATCAGACTTTGGATCCAAGCTCACAAGATGGCGCCATCCGTATCCCCGGGACACTAGCGGCGGTTTGACCAATCGGAAGAAGTGGAAATGCGTCGTCCATTAGGTGCTTTAAGCAGGAAGTCGACCAGTCGCCGATCACGTGACAATAACAACACGGACGCCTCCAAGATGAAGATCCGAAGATGAAGCCCATACTACCGTGACATGTCAGTCCTGAAATACAACTAAAGTACTACTGCAAAAAAGGCTAAAAGGCTAGCAGAGGAACGGTCAGCGTCAAATTTCTGGTAAATTGTATTGTCTAAAGCATACGTGTCAAACATAAGGCCCGGGGGCCAAAACCGGCCCTCCAGAGGGTCTAATCTGGCCCTCGGGATAGATTTGCGAAATGCAAAAATTACACTGAAGACATTAACTGCAATTTTTCCAATAAAGGTAATTGCTATTCCAAGGGAAACATTTGGTGTTGTCGTTATTCATAGGTAAATACGCTATCGTGTTATTGGTCCAGCCCCCTTGACATCAAATTGGGTTGCATGTGGCCCCTGAACTAAAATGAGTTTGACACCCCTGGTCTAAAGTTGTTAGACCTTTAGCTGCTAGACACGGAAAAGGCTGTGGAGATATATCGCTTTATTTTTCATCCTGACTATATTATATTTTCTAACAACGGTGCTGATTTATACAGACTAAACATATCTGCAGAGCACAGTATTGACAAGCTCATATGTTTATGTTCAGTTCTGTCATGTTCATTTAGTTGTCTTTGGTTTAAATAGGAACATATGTAGGTGTTGTTTATCAGAAACTCTCATAGCTGTCATAGAGTCTGTTAACGACCAGATACGCACCTGTAATTGGAGAAAACTTTTTCTTAAGTTACTGTTCCTATTTAAGCTCCCACTATGCTTTTTGAACTTAAAAAATCTACTTGGATAAAACGTCTTCAAGAAACTCTACAAGTCCTGTCACCCTCGTTTCAACTAGCCAGTGCTCACGTCGACCAAACAGACAGGAAGTGGACTGAGGCACACGTCTGGCCGGTGCCAGGGTTCATCCGGCAAATTTCAGCACACACCAGAGTTCAGGTTATCTATAACAATGAACACACTCTGCAGTAAGAGAGAGAGAGAAAAAAAAAAGAAAGACGTGCACTGTGGCCAAAAAACAAAATCCTGCCTGAGGCTTTAGAAAAGACAAAAAGGTTGCTGGATGTTAGAAAACCACATGTATTGATATGCTGCAGCAGCTGACTCCTTGGCTGTGGAACCACAATTCACTCTGATGTGGAACTCTACCAGGAAATAAAGTGCTCACCTCGAGGATGAGGACTCGTCACCCTACACCCTAAACCGTTTGTCTCCATGTTGAACTGCAGCCTTCAGAGCCAATCAGAGGTCAGGGTTAGGGTTAGGGTTAGGGTTAGCTCTGACCCTTCTGTGTCTTTGATGCTATTCAAAGGAAACATCCAGATTTATTTGCAGCATTCGAAGGCTGGTTTTCTCTTGTTCACCACAAACCCAGCTGTGAGTGAGTCTTGTCTGGGAATCATTTACAGATTCTCGTACCACTGCTCTCAAACACAGAAACAAAACACACTTAGAAACTCATAGAATTCTGTAAAAAAATAAACATCAAAAGTCATTTTCATTCCCCTGTTTTTTTCACTGTTGCTCGTACAGTACGTTATTACCCGTTACTAAAATCTACAGCCTGGTTCCTCCGACCCGCTCAGAGTGACCGCTCCTGTCCTGGTGTAATGCTGCACACACACACGGAGTCTTAATGCACAACAACAAATCATGAGCATTAGTGCTAATGACGGTAACAACACGGTGCTCATTAAAACCTGATGTCAGCGTCCTGCAGATGAAAGAGAGCAAAGGCAGGAAAACACACAAATGGAAGATATCCATGGATCCGGAGAAAATGTCTTTTATCTGCAAACACAAACACATGCCTTCATTTGCAGCCTGTGTGTTCTCTAGTTTGCACCAGTGTTCTTAAATAGAAGTCAGATCCTGCAGAGTCACACGGCAGCTTCTGACTCACTGTAACATATATATTTATATACTCTAGTAATACACTATGTCTGCAGCTGTTGAGTCACCCCCTATAAGAAGAGGCTGCACGGTGTGCCGGTTGTCAAACATTAATGAGATAGTGTTCAGAGCCAAATGAATGCAGACAGTAATCATTTATTTATCCTTTTCGGTGTGTGTTGTGTTGTCTGAGTCGACACCGCGGACTGTGAGGTCTCTAATTTCTACACGAGTCTTTGCCAACTCCGTGAGACCCGCGGGGCTTTTACCCTTTGCTTGCTTAGTGAAGCGTAGCCTCACTTCTACAGTACGCCATGAACGCGGGAAGTAAATCCATACTCCTGCGTGGAGAGCCCCCAGTTTCACTCTAAGCCTCTTTTTGTCTCAGCGTGGGCTTTGCAGGTAGATGAGGCGAATAAAATAAATGACTCCATGAATAAAAACAATGCCATTTTTCACCTGCGTGCTCCTCGGGAAGTCTACCTGATGAATACACAGCTGCTGCTGCTGCTGCTGCTGCTGTTGTCATGTGTGGCAGGAGAAGAACGGACTCAAACGCAAGACAAAGGCGGAATTAGACGGGGTTTATTAGCCTAGCGCAGCCACACTCGATACTCAGAATATGAGTCTGACAATATGCCGTCTTGATTTCATTATAGGGTGCATTTCAACTGATACGGCATCAACTTGTTAGTCCTCCAACCAATCAGAGACATTTAGTTGGAAACTAATTCAACTCCACGGCACTCAGATGGAATTTATGACTACATCGCTGTCGCTAAGGATGTCACAATCAGTATCTGGGCCGATCCAGGCATTTTTTAAAAGATCGAATTGTTTTTTAATCAAGGTTTTCAGCCAAGCTTGATCTTTTCTAGTTATGTATTTAGACAGACAGATAGATAACGTTAACCTTATGGCAGCATCTGAAAGCATCTGTTTTTTGTCTAGACGAGAAGAAGCTGTACCAGGAAGAGATACTGAATGTGAGTATGGATTCAATAAGAGACTGGTAAACCAGAGTTAAAACATGGATGCTGACACTGAAGGCCCTTAGCTTCCTCCGCAGGTGGAGGCGCTGTTGAGTTTTTTTGAAAATGGTGTCTGCATGCTGGGAAAACGTTAGGTCCCTGTAGCGTCAAAACACCTTCCTCCCCTTCTGTTTCAAGGCGGTTGGCTAGCGTCAACGCTGCCAGAATTCAACCTTTATTGTCTTCATCCCTCTCCTCCTCCCCTTCGTCCTCTTGAGCCTCAAAGAGCATTGTGGGTAAAGTCGGCGCAGGTGGCAAGGATTCGTCCTCCCGAGGCCGCGCCGGCTGTTCCGAGTCCCAGATCACGTGTTAATCGTGTCGGCTAATTAAAGAGAAAGAGGGGAAGAGAGAGGACAATCTGCTCTGTGATCATTAGTAAAAGTGTTAAACTTCGCACCATTTCACCCCGAGGATCTTTTGTTCGGGAGTGTGCAGCCGTGACCCCGATAAAGACCAAATAGCATCCCTCCGCTCTGGAGATCATGGATGTGCTTTATATTTGCTCCATTAACCCTGTGGATCTCAGCCTGGGACAGCGAGGACAAGGAAGATAGAGAATCAAGAGTTTGACGATGCTATTGTACCTCGATCTCTATACTATCCCAATACTGTTCATGGTTGAAGGTGCAGAATCTTCTTCTGTCTTTTTCCGGCACAAATACAAAGAAAGAAGCTTTTTAGTTATCGTCGTACACATGCAGGGACTATAGGTGGCAGCAGTGCCCCAAGTAGGGCAACATTATCCCAACAGAACCACAGAAGAAGACGGTTTTGCAGCTATGCATGGATGTGCATTTTACAAAACCACGGCTCTGCAAATGTGCTGTTAGTATGAAAATCGATTCAACGCGTTTGTTGAACCAGCCTGGAGGATATGCACAACGAGCTCCAGTGCACGTAAACAGAAACTTTGTTGTTTACAAGGGGAAAGTCTACAGGGTGCATTTAAGTCAATACAAAGCATTTAAAATCAAAGCTGCTGAAACTCCTACTAGGAATTTAAATAGTAGTCTTATTTATTAGTTTGACTTTGACCTCGGAAAAGATGGTTTTTATATTCTCTTTTCTTCTGGTAACGTCAAAGTAAAGACACCAAACCAAATTATTTTCTTGCGAAAAATAATCATTAAGTCAAGAGATATCACTAGATGAGACAAAGTCATTGAAGTGTCGTCCTCACGGTAGCATTTGACAGAAAGTCAAGGGGATCATCAACGTCGGCGAGAGTCATCCCCTGTGGACCATGAACGTCTGAACAATATTTATATTTTCCAGTCTGTAAGTAATGACGATGCAAAAATGAATGTAAGAGAAGAACTTTGTTAAAGGTTGAAACTGTTCTGGTGAGGTAGGACCCAAATAATCCAGATGAAAGCACAAAGACCAAAACCAAGACGAGAACGCAGGAACCCAATAATCACGACGATGCACGAGGAACTGAATGGTGGGATAAACAGGTGTAACGTCACAGATAAAGGCTGATGGAATAACAAGAGACAGGTGAGATCAATGAGGGGAGGAGCAAGACACAAGGCATCACAGACAGACAGGAATAGAGCTAAAAAAAAACACCAAAAATATGAGATGAATATTTTGTTTAGTACTTCTTGCACCCAGATTGGTTACTTTGGTGCAGCCTATCAAGAAATAATGAATAATTCAATGAGAAAAAGCAAATGCACTTTGGTTTAGTTAAAAAAACAAAACAAACAAAACATTAAAAAGTAATTATCCAGAAGCCGCCAAATCTGGCAACCAACAGTGTCCACATCACTGCAGCCTCTTCCTGCATTTCCTCTGGATCTGGGAGGCACTGCATTGCATTTTTTTTTCTCCTTGTATTTTTCCAAATAATGTATTATTACCTAGTCCTTCAGTGTCCTCCAACCTCATTCAAAACACGTCTTAATACTTAATCATTATGACGCCACTGCTATAGAACCCATCAACATTATACGGATATCAAATAAAACAGGACGTAGCATCATAGACAGGTATCTCATATAGAGAGATGAATGTCATTACTAAAGAAAGAAACTCACTTAGAACAATTCATAAAGTCTCCTCTCACTCTCTGCAGCCACCAGCGCCACATACGTCAAATCCAGCAGAAGCATCAATGTCGACACAATAAAATGACAAAAATACACATAACAGATGGAAATATAATTCATTTAATCACCAGAACTTTAGAAACTATTTAGAGTTCTCCTCAGAGCCTGTCAACCAAGGGTAGCGCTCATAGTTGCTGACCTGAAAGTTTCCCCGGCTGGGTCAGGCTAGCTAGCTCCAGGGTTGGGCGGCCTTTCCTCACAATATCCAGCTTTTCCTTCAAAGTCCGCCGTGAAAATGTCTTTCTAAGAAGATCTGCAACCAAATGGATAGCCTCTCCTCCTTCCTCCATGGTAGCTTCAACAAATAGCTATCAGAATGTTGACGTTGTGCAGCTAGCAACAGATGAACAAGAAACGCTAGCTTAGCTTAAATGGAGCGGCTCTCTGAGCGTCCAATCAGAGTACGGTAAAACGCTGAAGAATACCAACTAGAAATGTGATTGGTTAAAGGAACAGCGTCATTACAATGTGTTTCAGTTTTAATTGTGCAGGCCCAGGCAGATTTCTTTGACTCCAGCAACACATGATGATGAAATATGATTGGATAAAAGCTCTAAAGCTAAGCTACACTGCAGCTGAGAGACAGACAAGACACAACATGAAAAGAATAGACTACTGGAATAATTTAATAAGATTAATGGGAAAATATTAAAATAGAAGTCAGTGATTTTGATAAAGTTTAGACCAGCAGAGAAGGATTTGCTGGCCCTGACGGAACCACCGCTGGAGTTAGATGAAGATATACCACTCGATATTCAATTTGTTGGTCAAAGTCATTTATTTATCCTCCGTTCAACAAAAAAATCAGCGGATGATCAAAGTCAGAAAGATTCAACCTCTGGGGAGCATGAATATCTGAACAATATTTAATAGCAATCTAATTTGTACTGATAAAGTAATGTGAAAACTGAAACTAAAGGCTTATAAAAGGTAAAAAACATGTTTTAAAGACAGATTCCAGATTCATGTTTATTCTCATGAATAGTATATTTGCTGGAAAATAGGACAGTACAGTAAAAACACCACAAAACCCTGAAGAGTAATCTTAATCACTTACTTCTGATCACTCTACACCAACCGTGTCAGCATCACTGCAGCCTCTTTTTAAATTGCACGTTATAAAAGCATGTGCTTGCTGAAGATTTTTTAAAAGGGGGGGTGGTGGTGGTGGGGGGGGGGGGGTTATGCGATTTTTCCGGGGTCTTTGTGCGTTCGCCCTCGCCAACTAAAGCCACAAGAAAACAGCTTTTAAAAAAGACGCCAGCGCTGAGCTCCAGACGAGCTCCGAGTGGGAGGACGAGCGAGCAAAGGTGGGAAACAATCCGCTTCCGCCCGGAGAAATTACCACTTCACCGTGAAAACACGCCGCTCTGAAGCTCTGAAGAGCCGTGCACTGATAAAGAAAAAAAAAAAGAGAAAAAGCTAAGAAATAAATAAGAAGCAGCTCTCCCTCCCACCTCCCTCCTTCCTGTTCATTTATTCTCACCAGGCGGAGAGTTTATCATTAGTAGTCCACAGAAAACATCAGTCATGTTAAAGCGTGCTAGTATTTCACCATTATGGCAGAAGAAGAAAACAAATGTGTGAATTACTCCATCTGATGTGTTTTTTTTTTTTCTCCGTGGCCCGAGGCTGCTCTCAACTCAAACACTTGATGAGAAAACTGTGGAGAGTTTCCACCCACGGAACGGAGACAGGAGCCTGAGGTGAACGTTGAGTTTGGTGTGAATGAACGTGCGGGGGTCAGACGTGGCCTCGCGTCACCTGCGTCGTCGCCAGAATCGACGGGACACATCTGAATAAAGCTTTGCAAATAATAATAATAATACATTTGGGAAAAAAACTGTAAAGATTTCTCAGCCAATCGGCGGCTTTCATCGGCCCGCCGATCGAGCCGCAGCCACACAGCGAGCTATCGACCCTTCGAACCTTTTAACGTCCAGGCCCTTCGCTGAAAGACGACCTGCCGCGGGGATCAAACCCGTGGCCTGCTGCGTACGGGACGCTCTCCCCGTCTGGGCCTCAACATTAGAGAACATTAGAGGAACCTTCATTGATCCTGAGAGAGAGAGAGAGAGAGAAAGAGAGAGAGGAGAAGAAAAAGCAAAACAGAATCAAATGATAGAAGATAAAACGGAGAAGCATCAAGCGAGTGTGGGATCAAACAGGAAACCAGTCAATCCGTTAATAACCAGGCAGGAAACAGTCGTGTCAGGCTTTTAATCAGTCAGTCAGCGAAGCAGAGGATCGATGCAGCGGTCAGTCAGTTGCTGGCTGGTTACTGACTGGATGTTGTGAGGCTCAGCAGGTCGATCCATGCGATCGATGCTGAAAACAAGCAGAGACACAACCCGCTGTGTGCTGAGAGAGTGTGTGGTTTCTCCTCGGTTTTCTGAATAGAGGTTTTTTTTTTTTTTGTCTCAGAGAACACCAAAGAAACTCGACCGAGCACGCGGACAAATATCGAGGGTTGCCTGTGGAAACTATTTCATAAGATACAGTTTATGTTATCGTTTCCCGTGCGATTCTGAACAAGCCGCGAAGAAAACAAACGCCGCAAAACACAGAACGTCTCATTAAAAACCTGCCATCACTCTGAGACTGACGGAAGAACTCAGCAGCTACAAATCACACCAGGATTCAAATGAGGAACAGTTGACAGACACTCTGAATGCTAATTATCAATAAGTGAACCGTTTTAACCGCTGTCATCTGAATATTCATCGTGCACAAAGATCTGACTCTGAATGGTTCTGTTGCACAGTGTTTTTCAGAACTTTTTCTTCCTTATGTTTCAGTGATTATGACTTTGATTAAAACTAGTGTCGATGATGAAACACTAACAAGGTGATTTTAACTGCACAAAAAAATACCTCCCACTGGTTGCTGCACAGTATTGTCAAGTTATGAGCCATGCATTCTTCCTTTTTGTCATCAGGTGTTACCGATTGTTACCATCAGCCACAACATTACGGCCACTGACAGGAGAAGTAAATAACATTTAAACCATCGTGTGACAGTTCAGTGTTCTGCTGGGAAACTTCTGGACCTGGCATTCATTGGTGTGGATGTTACTTAGACATGTAGCACCCACCTAGACCAGACCAGGCACCCCCACCCCATAGCAATGACACTCCTTGATGGCAGCAGCCATCCCCAGCAGGATGCAGCCTGACACAGACACACACACAAAAACACTTTAGGAAAGCCCCCCCCCCCCCCCCCCCCCCCCCCCCCCCACTAACAACATCCTGTTACCAGACACCACAGGACACCCTCAGAAGGCCCATGTCCATTCTCTGATGACTTACCACAAGCGAGACCTACACAATATTAGGAAGGTGGTCATAATGTTATGCCTGATCAGTATACATTATCACTATTGAAAGTGAGATAAAGACGACATATGTTTTTAAAAACCCCAATTATGTCCCGGGTCAGTTTGACCTGAAGGATTCCACACAAGGGTTAAATGTCTCATAAAGACAGAGTTTTAAATTCAATTACACATTTGTATAAGCACAGACTGAGAAGAACAGGAAGGACAGATTAACTAAAAGGAAAAATGAACACATTCAAGTTCTGCAAGGACTTAAATATAACTTAAAGGCTCATATATGAGTTTAGAGGCTGCAGGAAGCAGGTGTCAGTTATGAAATATGTAGCCCGTGCTCTCGGAGTCTGACAAAGAAAGCAGAAGGTTTCTGAAGCTCGTCTTCTCTCAGTTTGCCAAACAGTGAAGTGTTGTCTCTTTTCTCTCTCCAGCCTTCATCATCCTCTCCCCATTCAGCGCCACACCTCGCTGTGAGGAGACTCATTCCTCTCGTCCCCTGCTGCCTACAGAAATTGGCCCAGAGGACTAAAAGGAGGAGGCGGGGGGGGAGGCGAAGGGGGGGTGGTGGGAGGCAGGGGGAGGCAGGGGGAAGGAGAATAGCTTCTGACACACAAAGCCTCCGTCACATTGAGAGAAAACCTTCCTCTGGAGCGTCAGCACAGCCGCTGGTTTAACGTCTGTTACTCTGATAATGAACTCAGTTAAAGACCGCCTGCAGGTTTTCAACACAACACAGACTCTTCACAACCTTAAAGACTAAAGTTGTGCAACTCAGACCCGACCGTGTTAACTCTGTGTTGACTTAATCTGAGCATATCTGTGGATGAGATGTGAGAACACACTAAGTGCAACAGTGATATTTAACATTTGTCCTCTGACCTCTGAACCACGAGGAAAGATCAAGCTCAACACAACCAGGAGACGAGTAAATGTCATATGAAGAGCTCTGCATCTCAGACATGCTGGCTGTAAAGTGGATGGATGTTGTAGGCTCAGTTCAGACCTCCCATTAACATCCTTACTGTGCAATCGGATCACATGTGACCAGCTTTAACTACCTGTGATCACACCTGGTGTTAATTAAAATGTGTCTCTGCATGCGTCCCCAGCCAGAACTTGAGATCTGATCTCAGTTTCACAATTTATATCGAAATAAACTCAGACACTATTTATAGAATACAGTAGAATATCATAACAGCTGCTGTCTCTAGTGGATCTCTGCCCACCGCTGGATCAGAACCAGCTTTAAGTCCAGGTGTGAACACTGATCTGGTCTCAGTCCACATGTAGAGGTGGTCTGGGACACATGTGACCTCCTTCCTTTGGTAGTGTGAACACACAATGATCTGATCTGTGGAAGAGGAGTTTAACTCATTCATTCAAACAACTATTAGAAATGATCACATGAATAAGACAACAGCAGATGTCTGTTCATTAGTAAAAACATTCTGTCCTAAATAATAAATAAATCTAAACTAGAATTAACAAATTTAATTATTTAATATGAGCTGCCTGTGTGTGATTCTGTCATTAAAGAAACTTATCAGCATGTGGTTGATTATTGAAGCGATCATGGATAAGGAGCCTCATGGAGTTATTTCCTCAATAATCACCGGTGTCTTTATTTCCCTTTTATTACCAAGAAGTGGTTCAGTCACTGCTTCAGTCAGCACAGCGGTGATGTTACGATGGGTACGGAAGTATTCACGGTTCAGTTGTTATTGGAGTTTTGTGAATTAAGTGACTTTACAGTTTGTTTCAAAATACGTATCATCTCCACAAGGCATGATGCACACACAACAAACAGCTGTTCATGGTTCTGATCCAGCGTAGGTAGAGATCCATTACAGGCAGCAGCTGGTACAATATTCTACTGCACCCCCAATGATGTCTGTGTTTGTTTGAATACAGAGAAACTGATATCAGATCTCAAGTGTTGGCTGGGCCTTAGATATGGAGACAAATAAATCTATGGAGCTCCGGTAGATGACGTCATCCTGCACCGGCAATTACAACACTGCCATATTGGCAGGAAAGCTTTTCTAATTACTGTTCGGTTGACAACTGCAAGCAACTAACTAACTTGTCCTTGTACAAGTTACACATAAAAATTGTCGACAGCTGTTGGAGGAGGGATTAGCAGACATAGGGGAGAAGACTCTAAATTAGCGGAGACATAAAGTTTTATTTTAACAACTTGTAAAAAAATTGTTTTCTGTCTGGGTTCAGGTTTCAAATAGTAAAAGTGTCTGATTCAATTTCCAGATTCTTATTAGGTTCGAACCCAAAATCTTGGACTTTTACTACTTGCAGCCGACATACCTTCAGTTCATAACATCTATTTGATCCTCTGATCAAAAACATGCTGCACTGTGCTCACCAGATTTGTTTGTGCAGCCTTAATAAGTGAAATAAGTTCATTGCTATGCGGACACGTGTACGTGGGATTGTGGCAGCTCAAACTCTGAGAGAAGTCACAACCTCATGGCAAAAACAGAACTACAAGACTGCTGAGATATTTTCTGCTTCTCAAAGAAGTGAACCTTTTTAATTTTGTTGAACTCGTGCCCCATCACCCTCAAAAGAACAGTTCCCTCCCTTCTCTCTCAGAGTTCTGATTAGAAACCGTTGTGTCTGACTGATTCTGACGAGTTTTAGATGCAGATCTTGTGCTTGTTGTCATTCACAAACCACAAATTGGCAATAGAAACTGGAAATTTGTTGTGCCAAAAACTTCAGCATCTAATTGGACCCTCATCACGTCTTAAAAAATAGAAATAAAACAAGTAGCAATTATTAAGTTTCCCCTGTGGGAAGAAAAGTAATGTAATTTAATGTTTACTGGATTTTGACCATCTGCTAAATCGACAGTCTCTTCTAAACCAGGATGTCACGTGTTGATCAGTTCAACCATTAATATGTCGTCAAACCGGTTCAGATCAGATCAGTCAGATCCTTAAAGCAGATACTTCATCACTGAACTGTCAAACTAGGTTACCTAAAACATATCAGTCAATATTTAACCAACACGGATCCTCTATGAATGACTGACACGTGACACCAGCGGGAACAGGAATAGATCCGGAGACTCGAGGGGTGGGGTGGGGTGGGGGGTGACCACCTGAGTGACATCGACCACAGCCGCAGCCGGTCGCAGGCATCAAGAAAACACAACCACAACAAAGAAAGAGAGGAAAAACAAGAGAGGGCCCTGCGCCGCTCGGTTGGTCGATTGATGAATGACTTGGAACTGATCGGAGGAAACGCGCTCTAATGGACCCATCTCCACTGGATCAAAGTTCCCTTTTAGAGCCTGGTCCGGACCCTTACGGTGGCGTCTCTGCAGGAGACGGCACTCACACGTTCACCCATCACCCCCACCTCCGGGGTCTGAATAATATCCGCTGTCTGCTGGTGGAGGAGGCTGAGCAGCGGGTAACCGAGTTTCAAGGAAAAGGAGAAGCCAGAGAAGGTTTGAGGTGAATCCAGGAGCAGCAGTATCCTTAGGTCTGGACGGAGCTCATGTGAGCATGTGCAGCTGATACCTCTTTGACCTGCATCACCTTTTGGATCATTTTGAATATTGTGAGATTGTTAATGCCAAAAAAAAGAGATTATCTGAGATGGGATGACAAAATTACACATGCTGCCCCTCGACGTTACAGGCTTCCACTTCACCGCAAAGATCTTGTCAGGACAGGAAGTAGCCCCAAAGTCCCTGAGTCCTGGGTCCTGACAGGGCGTCTTGTTATCACCTCAGTAGCTGGTGAAACCCTCAGAGGGCAGCCGTGAATGAGAAGAGGCAAATTCATTTATTAAAAAAAAAACACAAAATACAAATGCTGTTTTACGTTGAGATTAGGCTGCATAATATTATTTTGTGTCATTTGAGATGATTGCAGTCCTAGGCTGGGGGACAATCAAGTACCCTGACTCATACTCTGTTAGTATATTATTAGTCGATGCTGCTCTCCGTTCTCGTTTAGTGTCTTTTTGTAAATGCATTGTCTTCCAAGGTATTTTGCACTGTCTCTGCACTTTATGCTCAGTCCCTTGTATTGTACTGAGTCCTGTGCTGAAAGCTGCTGGACATGTTGTACCAGACTATCGTTGCCAGTGTCCTCTGCTACGCTGCGGTGTCCTGGGGAGGCAGCACTAAGGAGAAGGACACCTCACGGCTGAACAAGCTGATCCAGAAGGAGGACTCTGTGGTAGGGACAGAGCTGGAGTCCCTGACATCAGTGGTAGATGGAAGGACCTTGAACAAACTCTGGTCCATCGTGGACAATGTCCACCACCCTCTACAAGACACCATAGTCAGACAGAGACTATGGCATTGTCCTCTTGGAATATGCTTGTGAACATCAGGGAAGAAAAAAATCCATTGATGGAATAACCTGGTCATTCAGGATATTCAGGTAGTCAGCTGACCTCATTCTTTGGACACATAATGTTGCTGAACCTAGACCTGAGCAACTGCAGCAACCCCAGATCATAGCACTGCCCCCACAGGCTTGTACAGTAGACACTAGGCATGATGGGTGCATCACTTCATCTGCCTCTCTTCTTACCCTGATGCTTCTCCACTATCCTTCCAGTTTTTAATAATGTGTTGGACAGTTCTTAACCCAGTTTTAGTAGTTTCTTCAATCTCCTTAGATGTTTCCTCTGCTTGATGCATGCCAATGATTTGACCCTTCTCAAACAGACTAACATCTTTTCCACGACCACAGGATGTGTCTTTAGACATGGTCGTTTAAGAAATGAGAAGCTACTCATTGCATTAGTTGAAATGACAATTAAAAAAAAAAAACTCTTGACCTCTTGATTTAACATTGAAACCTTGTTAACATTGTCATTCTTGACTGGATGTAAAAATACTCTACAGCGCCAACATCTCTCCTCTTTTGCATCTCCGTGGTTACTCTTGGCTCTGAAGAAGTTATCAAACTCGATGAGAAAAAGCAAATAATTATGTTCATGTTTGTTCTCTGTCACAATTTCCAATGAGGCAGGAAATAAATGCAGGACACAGAGCGATGTGGCAGGAATTGACAACGAAAGGAATTTAATGACAACAAAAAGAGCATGAAAAGGCGTTGCAAGGATGGCAGGAAAATCCAAGCACACAAAGAAAAAAAAAGTCTAAGACAAACAGGGTAACATCACAGAGGAAACATGAGAAAGAGTGCAGGTGGCACAACAGGGTTATATATACACCTGGGCAGAGGGGTGACGAGACACAGGTGAAACTAATGAGGGTGGAGCCACAAGGAGAAACCAATTCAACAATCAAAGGTGGGAAAACACAGGAAGTAACACAACACCAAGAAGAAAAAGAACTTTACAAAATAAATCAGAAAACAAAGAAAAACAGGTTCGCAGGAAATATTCAAAACTCAGATCCATGTCATTCCCATGTAAGTATGAAATTACTGGTCATTTCCTCTTAAAGGTAGTTGATGAAAAACAACAGCGCATGTGCTTTTAATGGGTGAAAGAAACTTTACAGCTTAATCCAAACTATGTACTACACCAATTACACTGACTCCCCTGTCCAACCGTCTAACCGTCTATAGACAAAACATCCACATTGTTATATCTACGTCTTACATTCTGCTTCTTAGAGGATGAATCCTTTTTCTCTTAATGACCACATGACCTTACCCTGAAATGTGAATTTAGCTGGACTGTGAAAGGATTTCCTGTTGATATTCAGGCTCCCCCAGAAATAAAAGCAGACATTTCATTTTATTGACTTTTAATTCCCCCAGGGCTACCCTCAGGACACACTTCAAATGTTTTGGTCCATTAGGCTTCAAGGATAATCCAGTCCATCCAGACTGGTTTCTCATAATGAGCTGTAGTGAACCCTTCTGCCTCTAGGGGGCTCTGCACTGAGTTTTATTCCTGCTAATAATAATTTACAAAATGAGCAAGAAGTGAAATGACACAGGAAGCGTCTGTTTGATGTGCTGGGTTTCACATATCTGCCGTCACCATCCATCTGGTGAATGTGATCTATGCTCACTTCACACACTCACACACACACACACACACACACACACACACACACACACACACTCTCCCCCTAGTCCATTTTGACTATTTTGTCATGTGAGTGTTTCCCGGTCAGCATATTAAGAACGTAATCCAGCTGTATGTTCTGACACGTTGTTATTCCCTGACACGGTGAAGAGACGACACTCGCACAACAGCTGTTAATGCAAATAATTAACATAAATGATCTGTTTGGGAAGAACAAACAGCCGTTCAACTATTTTCAGCATTAGCAGTCCTCCACCTGGGTCTAACCATGTCCTCCAGCACTTTTTATGACAACCTGAGACGTTGCAAGGAAAACTTCTGGATGTCTGCATCCTTGAACCTTCCTTAAATGTCATTACTCTGCTCTCATGCTTACCCTGTTACAATGCTAGCCTTAGTACAGATGCAAGACCAATCGGGAGGTGGCACTAGTCTGAATTCATCACTCAAAAGGAGAAACACAAAGAGCTACTATTAGCTGAGAGGCTAGGAAGCTAGGAGGAGTTAGTATTAGCTGGGAGGCTAGGGGGAGCTACTATTAGCTTAAGGCTAGGAAGAGCTACTATTAGCTGGGAGGCTAGGAAGAGTCACTGTTAGCTGGGAGGCTAGGAAAAACTACTATTAGCTTAAGGCTAGGAAGAGCTACTATTAGCTTAAAGCTAGGAAGAGCTACTATTAGCTTAAGGCTAGGAAGAGCTACTATTAGCTTAAAGCTAGGAAGAGCTATTATTAGCTTAAGGCTAGGAAGAGCTACTATTACCTGGGAGGCTAGGAAGAGTCACTGTTAGCTGGGAGGCTAGGAAAAGCTACTATTAGCTTAAGGCTAGGATGAGCTACTATTAGCTGGAGGTTAGGAAGAGTCACTGTTAGCTGGGAGGCTAGGAAAAGCTACTACTAGCTGGGATGCTAGGAAAAGCCACAATTAGCTTAAGGCTAGGAAGAGTCACTGTTAGCTGGAGGCTAGGAAGAGTCACTGTTAACTGGGAGGCTAGGAAGAGTCACTGTTAGCTGGGAGGCTAGAAAGAGTCACTGTTAGCTGGGAGGCTAGAAAGAGCGAGAGGAACTTTGTCGTTTTGTTTACATTCATCACCTCCGTTTCTCTTCTTGTTCACTGCTTTGCTAAGCTCAACAGTCATATTTATCTCACTAACACGTTCTACTACCGATACAGGTGTCCCAACTTGTGCCAACAGTGCAGGACACACTAAGTGGTGTGTCCTGCACTGTTGGCCTTTTAGACTCACAAACTTTTCATCTAGTCCCTCCCTCGTGTGTACCACAAACCATCCCGGTGCACCGACACCGAAGCCAACAGAATCACACCATCCTCCAAAAAGCATTTGCACCAATTTGTAAACCGACTCAGTAACACGGCACAGCTGAGGCAAAGCCTGAGGCGAAGCTCTGCAGCCGCTGAGAACACACCTGACTTCCTGTTGAGAATAGGGACAGCGCTCAGTCTTGTAACATAATTACCTTTATCTGACTCATTAACATCCAAGGTGTAATTACCAGACTGTGCACACACACACGGTTTGAAAGCACAAAGTCTTGGGATTCAAACTGTGTAAAACATACATGAACAAAAGTTCCTTTACGAACAAGAGCGTAAGCCTATAGGCTACAAACCTTTTCTGTAATCTAGTCAAACAAATACAAACAAAAAGAGCGAGTTTTAGTTTTTAATGTCTTCTGTTTTTACCAGTGGTGGGCCGTTTAATATTTTCCCATTAATCTTATTAAATTATTCCCAAAAGTTTATTCTTTTCATGTTATGTCTTGTCTGTCTCTCAGCTGTGGTGCTTCTGTCAGTGTAGCTTAGCATTAGAGCTTTTATCCAATCATATTTCATCATCATGTGTTGCTGGAGTCAAAGAAATCTGCCTGGGCCTTCACAATTAAAACTGAAACACATTGTAATGACGCTGTTCCTTTAACCAATCACATTTCTAGTTGGTATTCTTAGTCCTTCTCTGTGGCCTATGGTAGCGTCTATGTTTTCGCGTCCTCTGATTGGACGGTCAGAAAGCCGCTCTGTTTAAGCTAAGCTAGCGGTTCATGTTCATCTGTTGCTAGCTGCACAACGTTAACATTCTGATAGCTATTTGTTGAAGCCACCATGGAGGAAGGAGGAGAGGCTATCCATTTGGTTGCAGATCTTCTTAGAAAGACATTTTCACGGCGGACTTTGAAGGAAAAGCTGGATATTGTGAGGAAAGGCTGTGTTTTTACTTTGCATCGATGCTCATGAATCTTATATTTGTACATCAGATTTCCACGGTATGAACACGTTAAAACCTACAGAGTCCACACAGAGAATCAGGCCCAATCCAGATCTATTTCCTTTGGAGGTGACAAGCCACAAAACCCGAGATCAAATTCTCATGATGACAGTTTGCAGGTTACGGATGTGGAAGTGCAGCAAGTGGAGCTCAGTGTTGCTTTAAACTGCAGCCGCTTCCAATCCGTCAAATAAACTCTGCTCCTCCTGGTCATCCGTCTACGAGCTGCTGGAGGAAACACGCTTTCTTCTTTCACTTCGTCTCCTTTGTTTCCTCCACGTGGGAGGATTTGTGAGTGAAAGCCTCAGACTTCTTCACAGCTTTCCATCCTCTCCACTCTGTGTTTGCTTTTATTCCTTTATCTCCCATCATCATCTTCATCATCCTCAAGCTCCGTCCATTGTCGGCTTTGCCCCTTGACCTCCTACTATCAATCCAGGAGTCTTATCACGCTGTACGCTGTTAAAAGAATCATCTTCCCATCTCATACTAAATCTTTTCACTGAGAAAAAGAAGTGAAGAGAGACGAAGAGCATCTCACCATCCCCTTCTTTCATTTAAATTTCAGCTTTTTGAAAGCAATCCAGTCTTCACAGCAAGACTATAATTACTGCAAAAAGCAAAAAATCTCCATTTGAGCCACTTGCTCAGTCTGATGCTCTGATCTGAAGTTTTCTTAAAACAAGTGGGGGAAAAAATCTAACTCTCAACTGGGAGAGATAATTTCACTTGTTTCCTATGCAAATCAACTCTTTACAAGTATTTTTCACTCTTAATGTGTCTTTCTCTGTTATATTACACAGTCTGCAGCTTTAATATTTTGATTTAATCTGAATTTAATTCTCGCAAATTCCTAAAACTTAAGGAACTGTATCAGATGAAGGAGAAATGATCTCACTGCTCAGGGACAGATCTCTCATGGTAATCTTTTGATCCTTGGTTTTCCCCTCATGAATTCCCTTTAAGTATCTTCAGCATTAGAAAATAAACATCTTCCCATATTGTCTGTATTAGTATCGTCCTGTGTGCTCGAATTTATGCGTAAAATATATTTGTCTGCTTTGGAAATTTAAGAGGTTACACAAAACTTAAAAAGTAATGAAACACTTTAATATTTTAGGGAGGATTATGGTGAAAATGAACTTCAAGACAAAAACGATGTAAGGTTATGCTTAACCAGCTGCATAAGATGCTCTCTCACAATATATGACAATGGAATATACAGAGTCTTGTTATAGTGGAAATTGGGGTGGATGGTCGGGCTTGTACATCATGTGAATTTACCATGTTCACTTTCCGTCTCTGCAACACTTACCAAGTAGTTTTGGTAGTTTAAACTTGGTTAAGATAAAATAAGAGTATTTATCGACATTGCACATTTCAGTATGTCTAAAAAATCGAAGAATTAATCTTCCATCACATTTAAAACGAGCACACATCCATCAGAAATGAAATGACGTCTTATTGCACTTACAGTATGATTAAGGAGCAAAATACACTAATCAGCTACATCACTATGACCACAGGACACCCTCAGAAGGCCCATGTCCATTCTCTGATGAGTCACCACAAGGGAGACCTGCACAATATTAGGAAGGTGGTCATAATGTTATGCCTGACTGGTGTAATCTGCAACCAATCTACAAAGAATATCACCCACATTCACTCCTTGAGACCGTTCATTGAAGAAATAACTCCGCACCAACGTCTTCAAGAAACTCTACAAGTCCATTTTCCTTTCTTTAGCGTTTTTGTAAATCCTCTTTTGTCCTAAAGTCCAAAATAAATGATTTTACTTTTTTTATTTGGAGTTAAATTGTTTTCTGTGCACCTCTCTGTCAGCCTGAACCACACAGATTGAATATTAATGGTTTTCTTTTGTTTTGGATTTTTATATATTTTACATATTAGGTGCAGGACTTGTTGGACGAATAAATCTGTCCTAAACTAAAGTCTGGCTACATCACAGGCTTCACACTCATATCATAATTGGTGGTGTGTTATAGGAATATCACATTTTATTTGAAATAATCCCAACCTGTATGAGCAGCGGCCCAGTAATCCCATCCCAACCCAACCCAACCCAACCCTCCGACCCACTCTCTCTCTGCTGCCACCACGTCAACAACGCAAGCACACATAATAACACACCAGCATCGCTAAGCCTGGCCGTGAAATGGGATTCTCAGGGATGAGAGCTGCTCTTTGTGATCACAGAGGGGGATCCACCGCACACTCAAACACACACTGACTCTCAGTGTGTGTGTGTGTGTGTTCACACACATCTGAAAAATGAGACAAACACTTCTTTTTTTCTCTGAAGGCTCTCTGGAATGGATGTTGTGGGACTCAGCTGTTTCTATGGCAACTGCAGCCCATTTACACCCCACGGTTTGTGTGTGTTTGTGTGTGTGTGTGTGTACTTAAATACTCCAGTGTTTTTTTGTCAGTACACACATACTGCGGGTACTACAGTATATACACAGTGTGTGTTTGTGTGTGGTTGTGTGTGCGTTGGTGACATGACAGCAGCCAGCGTGCTCTGATGGATGGGAGTTGTGGCGTTGCCGGTGGCTGATCAGAAACGACCGGAGCCAACATGGCCGACATCTGTCGTCCCCTCGTCTGCCTCTGGATTGGAAGAGATGCAAACAAATGCGTTGCTGTTCTGAAAATAAAAACGGAATGAAGTTACCTCAGAGCGCCGACGAGCCATGAGTCACGACTAGATATGTTTGGAAACGGCAAAGTTGGCCGGCTCGAGAGATTGGCGCGTTGCCACGTTGTCGCGGGAAAAAGAAAATAAAAAAACTAATAATGGCCAAGAGACACAAAATCTGGAGGAAGAGAAGCTGGACGGAGCAGATAGCTTTAACGGGCTGGTCTGAGGTCGGGACCGCAGACAAAGACCGTGTAATTTTTAAACAAAAAGAAAAACAGAAGAGGGAAGTAAAACAGTACTTTTGGAGAACGTCAAGTTGCCTTGGCCCCCTGAGTCGTGATTAGGAAACTGGAGAGAATGGAAGTGTTTTCTGTGACAAGAAGAGGCTGTATGCTAAAATAACTAAAATACTCTTAGAGGAGCTGAATTTCTTATCTGGAATTAGTGTGCACAGTTACAAATAAACGTTGATGACCCTAGAACACTAATGTCTGGTGATTTTCACCCTCGTGATTGTTGTCACGTGATTTTCGTTGTGTTGCTGCTGTCTGATTTGCGTTGGGTCCTTGGCTACCTTCATTCTTCTCACTGATCCCATAGAAGGTAATGCAGATGTTAGTGTTTCTGTATTAAATCAGACGATCGTAATAACTTGTCACCGAGCTATCATTATGTCACAGATTTGGTTAATCTGGCATGACAGCAAGTGAATAAAACATAACTAAAGATAGTTTTACTTTAGCAATCTCTAGCTACATATATTTATTCTTTGATACCTGAGCTAGCTAAGTGTTCCTGGAATTTACATGATTCTTATTTAGTGTAATCTCTCCCAGGGTTGTCAGTGATGGAGGAAGACTGTGTCTTCACTGGACAAGTCTCACATGTCCCAGGAATGGGTGGACCAAAGTTCAAGTCTGATTTGAAAACACACATGTTGCTAGCGCATTGCTAGCGCATTGCTAGCGCATTGCTAGCTAGCTAAGAGCTAGCATTCTCAGTACATGGGTAAGAATGTGCTAGATTAAACACAGACTGCATGTCAGCCCAAACAATTTGATTGGCCCAGCAGATCTTTACAGGAGCAGAATCAATTTCCAATGGAGAGACTCCAGATAAACTTTAGTCGGACTAGCTTCTAGCTATTTATAGCTTTGGAACAGTGAGAACTTGTTGTTGTTGTTGTTCAGGTCTGTGTTATATTTGCTTAATTATCTTAAATTGATCCGGGATCTGAAAAGTGAACTAGTGGATGGTCTCTATCAGCTTGAGCGTTCGCTTCAGTGCAGTAAATCTCATCTTACATACTGGAGATCCATCCGAGCCTTTAAATGCTAATGCAACTGTAACTGAATGAGAATGAATCGGACCACAGACTTCCACCACGTCCTCCTTCTTCACCAGCCAGCAGCCACCCCTCTGACGGCAAGAAAACAACCACCAGTCAGTGACAAGATAACCTCGTTACGTGAAAGCTGACATACGAGTGTTTGTGCAGGATGCAGACCGGTTTGCTCAGCTGGCTTTGATCACAAGCTGCCGCGTGACACAGATCAAGATCTTTATTGAACACAAACGAACCCAGTGGCAGTTTTCTATTTTTCTCTTCTGTCTCTTTCTTCTTCCGTTCTGTTAGTGGCTTTTGTGGCTGAGAAGGTCAACAGATGATAAACTCTTCTAAAACACTGGAACACACAGAGTCCTTCCACCTTCAATATCTTTAAAGTGGATCGCCTTCAAATTAGAGGATTGGAGGAAATGTCACAGCGCACTCACACACACTCTTTCTGTCTCTCAGTCAGCCCTTGTGTGGTTTATAGTGCACTACTTCAAAGGTTATTCTCTGACCTTATTCAGGCTCATATCTGAGGAAATAAAATAGAAGGCAACTCTGCGCTCCCTGCTGAATGCTCTTTTTTTGCAGAGACACGATGCGTCTGCTCCTGCATGTCCTCTGCTTTCTGCTCCACTCTATTCCTGGAAGAATAAATGAAAGAAAAGTTGAAGGACTGAAAACTCAAAACTCAACCGACTTTATTTCCCTGGGTTACTTTTGTGACAGAAAACACACAGAAGCTTTTTAAGACTTTTCACTGAGAGGTGGTTTCTTCTGTCCCTGCAGCTTCATGCAGCTCCACAGACAGCAGGCCAGGGCCTCAGCTCCTTGCTCAGTCTGGTTTGCATAAAAGCCGATGGTGGGTATTGTTGTTTTAAAAAAGCTCGGTTAGTACAAGGAAGCCCATATTCATCAGAGATTTAAATGGAGGCAAGAATATTTTTTTACTGAATCTCAAAACATGTTGAGGCGCTCACTGAAAGCCAAAAGGTTCACCTTCTAGAGCGGATGAAAGTCTGTGCGTTAGATCATTTAGACAATTTGGGCGCTGAAGGAAGGTCCTGACCTCTCACAAAGCTTAGCGGAGATTCAGCCTCTGGGGATCATGAATATGCAAACTAATTTGATCAAAAGTCGTGTGTCAGACGTGTAAATATTCACCCTCTTAGCAGGAGTTACCTTTGACATTTTGATTGACAGTTTAGGTTGCTGTTGCTAGGAGACAGGCATCCGCCGTAAATGTCATTTAGATTGTAAATGGTAAAACCAGCTGATTGTTTTTAGGAAGCCCGCATCGCTTCACCAGATTTTGACATTAAGAAGTGCCCCGTTGTTCCTAATGGTGCATTTGTGCTAGTGGTGAGAGAGCAACAAGCGCCGACATAGCAACAAACCGACGTCCAACACTTGGTTGAGACGGCACTTGTATTTTGCTCCCGTTCCTGTGTGTAATATATTTGGGCAAACCCTCCATCAGTGTTCTGACACTGTTGCCGGCAACGCTGACCGAGTTGTTGCCGATCTGTACGCACCATTACTCTTTTGTCCATCACCGCATAAAGCCCCGCCTCCAAACAATTGGCTCAGCAGATTGTGCAGGATCATAATCAGTTCCCAAAGGAGAGACTCCAGACCAACGTTTTGTTGCAAAAATCTGATTGGCAGGTAAAAGTTAGCCCATCTTAGATAATTAATCTTAAATACTGTAATATCCCGGATCGGAAAAGCGAACTACTGAATGAATTCTAACAGCATGGGCTTTAATTTTGAAGCATTAAAGCTGCTGGATGGGAGTCTGAGTCAACGTTCTTTCCATAGATTCGTACCAAGATAGATTTTGAAAACTCAACCTTTAAAGCCTTTAAATGTTAATGCAATTATAACTGCATGAGAACGAACGGGACCGAAGAAGCTGTAGCTCATGCCACAGTGTGTACGCACCACAAAGTGGTAGCCAGCTGGTTGGGTGGTTGCTAATGTCGGCACCAACACGACGACAATGAATGACTTTGTCTACTACTTTACTGGTTGGTTGTATGTATTTACGGCAAAACCGCACGGTGGCATAGTGGTTGGCATTGAAGCCTCACAGCAAGAAGGTTCCGGGTTGGGGTTTGGAGTTTGCATGTTCTCCCTGTGTCTGCATGGGTTCTCTCCAGGTTCTCCAGCTTCCTCCCACCATCCAAAGACATGCTGGTTAGGTTCATTGGTGATTCTAAATTGGCTGTAGGTGTGAGTATGAATGGTTGTCTGTCTCTCTGTGTTAGCCCTGTGATAGACTGGAGACCTGTCCAGGGTGGACCCCACCTCTAGACCAATGACAGCTGGAATAGGCTCCAACCCCCCCGCAACCCTTCACAGGACAAGCGGTTACAGAAGATGAATGAATGAATGAATACCGGCAAAACCAGAATCCTGGTTTAAAATTATTTTGGGAGACATGCGCAGCAACAATGTCTTGAAGCCTTAAGCTGGGTTTGTAGTCCCGCAATCAGTCAAAGAATAAGGCCATGCATCGGCATTGTTCTTTGTCTCCATGTAGGCTTGTGGAACGCCAGGAAGGTCTCAGAACGGAGCCATACTTCCAAACAAATGCACTGCAAATGCTATAGTGTTCCTTTGACTGATGTGGTCCTGACTGAAATTCATTTACTGCAGGTTTAGTCCTCATAACACAACGTGGATCTTTCATCTCATCTGACTTTCCTCTTCTAATATGCAGCATACTCCTCCTTTAACATCCTGTGTCTTACTGTTGGTTGTGGATCTCATTTAAAAACCTGCATCTTTAAAACCTGTAGGAGCAGCCTGACCGACTGCTGACACACACACACACACACACACACACACACACACACTGCTATTCTGCTATTGTGTCTTTTGTATTCTCAGCTCATTTCTCACCCACACTCCCCCTCTCTTTTTCTATTTTGTTTCGTTTTCATTCTCTGGCCTTCGCTGCGCCGTTATCTAATGGAGCTCCGGCGTGATGTGCGATGCTACGTGAGATGGCAGCAGAGCAGACAGGTGAAAGCCACTTTGTCATCACTAAAAACCACCTGCGAGCATCCAACACGCTCATTAGCACCTTTTTGCTTCTCCTCTGATCGCTAGCCCCGCTGTTTCCCAGTCGCTAAAACCCACCCTTCCCTCCCCTCCCGCTGGCGCCGAGCTTTGTTCTGAAATGTCACCTCGCCATCCGGTCGCTGACAAACGCTGACGCTGATTACAGAGTGAGGGCCTGGACAAACAGCTCAGGACGGGCAGAGCGGGAAAGTGATGCAAGAGGGAAGAAGAGAAGTCCTTTCAGCTTCTCTGCCTGTCACCGTGAGCCGTTATTATCGATCCACACGTTGCCACATCCGAGCAGAAAACCCCCGCATTTCAAATCTTAATCTGATTCGAGAGCGAGTGAAATCTATTTCTTTATTTCAGCTGTGGTCCTACAGACCACCCACACCAACGTATAGGCTGCTTAACAAACACATGTTAAGGTGATTCCTGCACCAAGAGTCATTATAAAGTAAGCGACCACACCTGTCAGTCAAACACTACCCACCTGGAGGCCATGAATTTACCTTTTGTCCTCTCCTCGATCTCCTTGATCCTTGTGGAGAAATATCTCAGTATACTTTATTCCTGTGTTCCTGTCTATTAACTGGCTAAACCCTGCACATGGATTTGTCTTAAAGTCACTTATCCAGCTGCTTCACACCTGGACATGGTCATGTTTGATCCCACAGTCAACTAGATTCACCTCTCCGGTAAAATGCATGACCAAAAAAAAGGGAGCTGTGGAAGTGGTTAGTGGAGATGTTTATGTAGATTTAGGACTCAAACCCCCAACACTGTTCCCAGGCAGGACTGTAAAAAAAATGGAGCTCCCCCTGGTGGCTGGCCGCAGTATAGGTCATATAGGTCCAGCCCGCTCCATGTTAGTGGATGGGACTTGGGCCAAACTAAAACACTAACATACACCTAACCAGGAGAAGTAAATAACATTTAAACCATCTTGTGACAGTTCACTGTTCTGCTGGGAAACTTCTGGACCTGGCATTCATTGGTGTGGATGTTACTTAGACATGTAGCACCCACCTAGACCAGACCAGACACCCCCACCCCATAGCAATGACACTCCTTGATGGCAGCAGCCATCCCCAGCAGGATGCAGCCTGACACAGACACACACACAAAAACACTTTAGGAACAACTAAAAAAAAAAAACATGAAGAACAGCACAAGGTGTTGACCTGGCCTCCAGATTCACTAGATCCCAAACTGATCAAGTATCTGTGGGATGATCCACAGAGGCCCCTCCCCTCAAAGGCCCCCCACTAACAACATTCTAGTCATAATGTTATGCCTGATCGGTGTATATCTATATCGGTGAATACTTCTACAATCAATTAACTGGTGGTTTTGATCACTTCATGGCATCTGTTGACCCTCCCCACATCACCAGAGACGCCTGTTACAATCCTAAGAAGCGTTCTTGACTTCAGGAAGAGTACAGATGCAGCAGAATCTGAACACAGTCACATGATGTTAACTCATGTGTAAAGAGCGACGCGGCCGCCGCCGTATCCCCTGCTCTCTCTTGTTTGCGTTTCCAGCAGCTTCATTACGCTGATCACATCTCAGTTCTTCTATGTGGCAACATGCAAACAATAAAAGGGCAGACCGGAGCCAAGGGAAGTGAGAATTAGCTCTTCTCGAGGTGTAAACTCGTCCTGATTACCGCCGCATTGTTTCAATCAGATAATCAGGCCTCTGCTGATGCACACACACACACGTCAACACGAACACACACAGCCGACTGACTAGCTGGCAGATTTTTGTCACTAATAACGGTTTAGTGGTGAGAGGTCCAGGAGACGAGGTGAGGACTGACACTCGAACCGTCCCTCCTTCTCTTTTTTCCTCTGGCAGCTCTCATCTGCCACGTTGGAGGGAGCGGTGCCATCACTTGGCACCTTATTTATTTTAATTATTTTGATTCCTGCTCTCCGTCCCTGGCATCCCTGGCTCGGGGAATCGCTGATGGCTGACACTCATTTGTCAATCTCGCCGCGGCTGCCTGCCAATTATAAAATGAAAAGTTTTGGCGAGGCCATTAGAAGCAGCCCCGGCTGTTCCAGCGAGTGTTAACAGGCGAGATCGGCCCGTCGCTGCCTCCGCTCTGCCCTCTCCTTTCTCCCGCGGCGTAATGTGGGCTTGGCGCCACGCATTAGCAATCAGGTGAGCGCTCGCTCTCCTCGTTTGATGTCCCCCCTCTTTGTTGCCGGGGAGTTATCGGCGCCCCCACCCTCCGCCGCCGCCACCACATTTAGAAACTTCAGCACCCTTCCTCCGCTCCCGTTCTCCTTTCAGATTGCGTCACGCTGCTTTCCCCACATCAGCACAATAAAATCTCCACCAGGCGCTGGACGGACAGTTTCTTCAACATGTGTAAGATAATAATAAGTCAGGATGGACCGGCTGTGCTGATTTAGCTCATTTCTATGTGCAGCGTGAGGCAGTGACGGTTATGCAGCTCATGTAGGTGACAGGTTTTGACAAAAATGAATAAAAAAATAAAAAAATGCACCTTGGAACATTTTAAATTACTGTAACAGTTATTTTACACATTTTAGCTCATTCACTACTACTACTGCTGCCACTTGCTACTCACACTTACTTTGCATTAACACCGCCATGGACGGATTAACCTGCTAGCTGGCCCCCGGGGCAAAAAGTGAGCCACTGGGCCCCTGTTAACCCCTGCTTCCCCTCCTGCATATGCATTATTAGAGTCACCCTGCTGGAATGGCCCAAAGTTTGCTCATTAAATGTCATGAAATATGCATATGGAACAACGCCCGGCTATAATAATGAAGCTTCTAAAACTTTTGGGACATGCTGCATAGAAAGTCTAAACTGTAGGTTGCAGTGTTCCTGAAAAATTAAATAAATGTACACATATATGAATCAGTATCCTAACAAGGGATCTGTATTCTTAATGTCATTAATAATAGGCTAATGCATGGATTATTTCTCCATGGAATCATAAATATACATTACATTTTAGTAATTTACCTACAGATCCCAAGGCGTCTGTCATTGTGGTGTGGCTCTGGTTTAGGATGGAGATAATGCCTTCCAGGTGCCCACACGTTTTTGGCTTGCAAACGGCTTTTACAACAACTCAGGTCAAAGTGATCTACCTACATTAAAAGAATGGAGTCAGCCAGGGTTGCATAGTCCTGACTAGTTGCCAGACTTTCCCCCACTCAGCCTTCCGATTTATATCGAATAAAGAAAAGGTAGAAAACTAACTGTTTACCTTGCTAGAGTTTTGCAGCAGCGTTTGACCGTGCATGTGTGGGCAGATCTCAGACTGGTTGACCATCAATCTGTCATTGTATGTCAACCAAGTCTCCAATGCCACAGTGAGGATAGATGATAGACTAATAGGCAGTTTATGCTTCTGCGTTAATTTGACACCATAGCCACAGCTAGCATAATATTTCCAGCCGCAATTTTCAAATTGATTGTTTTGGATCGATAAAGATAGAACACATGGAGGAAAGGTTAACTGAGGAGGTTCGGAGATACATACATTTGTACGACTCGACTGTCAATTTCGGCGAAAGTTTCAGTTGCAATTGTTGAAAGTGAAGCAAGAAACAAAAATTAACATGACTGACAAAAAAGACACAGCGCCAACTAGTGTTTGGGTGGAGTTGTTACAGAGCGAGTCAGACTGACGAGTGCACAAGATTATACATATATTATTCACACCAACGTAGGCTTCATACGTAGGTTACGTAGGTGTGAACCTAAAACATTTTTTGTATCGTATGTGATCCTCCGTACTGTCTTTGCAATCTACCAGTTGATCTCGATCGATGTATTAGGCCTAGACCATAAAATAGATGTTGTTTGACATATACTCAGTGGTTCTGGCAACTGTGGAGCGTCAGTTCCACCAGAAATATGGCAGGAGATCTGTTGCTCCTCTTTTCTTTTTCTTTTTAATTGCATAGTTGTTTTATTGGTTAAATCGCCTCATTTTAAACTTATTATGTTCAGCATTTTAAGAACCTGTTGCCATCTGGTTCATTTCATGTTGCGCTCATTTACCCCATCCCTCCTGAAAACTCGTCACGTGGAGCAGACATGCTCAGAGAGGATGGATTTATTCCAGTAACCAGAGAGAAACCAACAACATCAAGAGTCTACATGGTTAGTAAAGGTTTACACCACCACCTCTACATCTGATCAGGTCAGACTGATCTGACTGAGGTCTTTACATGAGGCTGTTTTATTCTGATAGTGGAACATTAGTGACCACGTTAACGCAGCAAAGGTTTCTAAACATTGAATTTGATGACGTGAATGAAAAATCTTGAGATCTTGAAGCCAGACGATCGGAGGCCGTTTGTAAAATCAGATTTATTCTTGTGCTTTACGAGCCGCATGTTCAGCTACCACATTCAGAAACAGCTTTATGTTCTTCTAGAGCCTTTGATGAATGCAGCTTCCCCTGCGCGCTGCCAAAACACACAGAGGCACCGGGAGAGGAGCGGGAATGCACTTCGTCGAGAAAAACACAATTCATTTTTTTCCTGTCGTGTTGCTAAAGTCGAGCTTGTTAATTAGAGAGAAGCTTGTCTGAAGGATTAACGACAAGCTCCGCTGTTCATTTCAGAGCGCGCCGCATCACACACCTGCACTGATGGATTATGGGTAAGCACTTTTGTTTTGGTTGCATTCTGTGATGAGACGTTTGATCCGGCAAAAGTGTCAAGTCAGGCAGAAAAGCAGCCTAACAAGAAGCCCGGTTTCCTCTGGGTATAAAAAGAAAAAAAAAGAAAACGCAGGTTTACCGTTGTTTCCCTGCAAACACACGGCCCTCTTTCATCAGCATATTTTAACAGTCATACAGTAAAGAACAAAAAGAAGACAAATTGGGGGTTTGAGAAGGACCACAGACAACAGAATTTCTCTTGAATTAGCAGCTAGACGGGCAAAGCTCGGAGCTTAACAGCTCTGTTTCTGCAGCAGAAACGTTTCCCACAAAGCTGCTCTGTGCTTCCTTGCAGAATAATTGGATGGAAAAAGGGAAACGCCGCCTTTGAGCGCGTGTTCCTTTTTGCTTTAACCGCTCGCTGCAAACAAACGCACACATATACGCTGCATTAATGTCACAGCTGTAGTGATCCAAAAGCAGTTAGTTCCTACCAGTCCCTGCTGTCGGAGGTCATTACTGGATAGAGTGTGTGTGTGTGTGTGTGTGTGTGTGTGTGTGGATCGATGGCAGTGTGATGGTGAGCTGCAGGCGCCATGCTGGATAATTAAGGCTTCTCCGACTAGCTGAGCCACTTCTGGCCCTGATCAGCCACAGAGCATGACACACACACACACACACACACACACACACTGGCTGATTTGAGTGGTAGCACTTTGTCCACTGGAAGTAAAACCAGGCATCGACGTCGACTCCATAACTTATGTGAAAGAGCTGAGGCTGATTTCACTCAAATTTTCTTGAAAACAAATATTTTTGGGTTTAAATGTGTGGAAACCTGCAGAACGAGATCACATCTCACTTGTCACTGCCTCATAGGACTGACATGTTCATCTGTTAATGGTAACTGTCATCATTTCTGTGCAGTCATGTCATGGTGTATCCAAAAATGCTAAAGAAAGGACAACCGGAATTGTAGAGTTTCTGGAATTGAAAATATGCATTAGACTCCACGAGCTGGTAAACTCTGGAGCTGACCCTGATTTCCATCAAATTTTCTTGAATAAATATATATATTTTGGTTTTATTTCATCAAATGTGTCCCATAGTTCCTTGCAAATCTATCCGCAACGGTAACTATCATCACTTCCAACATTTGGTGTTTGCCTCGGTCATGGTGCAGCTATTGGTCGTCCCAAAGACATCACTTTGGAGTTGGCTGGAGTTGTTGTTGTTGGGGGAGATAAATATCAGAACATATGGGTTGAAATAAAGTGAAAGCAAGTGTTGTCTCACTCATGAGACGACAAGAGCCCAGATCACCACACACTCGCTCTGACACTGGCTGATTTGAGTGTTGACACTCGGTCCACTGGAAATGAAAACATGCATCGACTCCATGTCTCATGTGAAGGAGCTGAGCCTGATTTCACTCAAATTTCCTCGAAAAGAAATATTTTTTGGCTTTTATGTCATGTTGCAACTTGCAGAACTACGATATTGTATCTCACTTATCCCAGGCCCCATAGCTCTTGCAAATGTATCTGCAATAGTAACTCCTCATCTCCTTTAAATGTGTTGGTGCAGTTAGGGCAGTGTGCACAGCTACTGGTCCTCCAGGGGAGAACTTTGAAAGTCAAGATTTATTTTTTGCAAAATATCTCTTTAAGCTTCTGGACCTTCTACACACTGCTTGAGTCATCACAACACATTCTTATACATGCTCCTTCAGTGCATGTACATTGATATTTCTTCTGTATTTCAGGACAAATATCAGAAAATATGGAAGTAAAAAACATGATTCCATATCTTATGTGGAGGAGCTGAGCCTGACTTTCTATCGCATTTTCTTGAATTTTTTTTATTTCACAAAATTTGTGTAATTTCTTCTGGTGCCACCTAAAGTTCAGTTTCAGTTCAGACTGTAACTGGAAAATTCAAACCTGTCTTCATGCTTATAGTCATTATATTCACCTGTGATTTTCTTGCTGATTCAAGTCAAAATGTAAGAATGTCTTCAAGGACCAGTGGTCATGTGATTGGACGTCACCGACCACTCTTGGTGATTAGTCTTAAAGGACTGTATAACCTCACACCTCGTATCAGACAGCTCATCATAAAACGCACTGAGTCGTGCCCTCGGATGGAAGCAGCTCTCTGGCAGGCCTCATCAGCGTGTTATAATATTTTTTAGGATGTAATGATGTTGAACAGGCTGCTGCTGATTGTGTGTTTTACCGGGAGACGTGTCAGCTCCACTTTACATCAGCTTTATTTGCACACATGCGTTACGAGGTGTACTGCAGACTCGCAGGAAAATGACGGTTTGACTGACGCTGACCTTCACCGCGCCGTCACCACTGAATCAGAGTTTATGACGGACGGACGGACGGACGGACGGCCCGCAGCGGCTGATTGTGGAAAAACAGATTGATTTGGTTTTATGTCGCTGATAAAGTGACAGGGCGGATGGACGGCTGTCAGCGTTTACTAAGACTTCAAAACCTGACGTCAGATCAAGGACTGGGATTTCTGAGGGGAACTCCCAGAGGAAGTGGAACATTTCATTTGTGTGAGATAATCGGCTGTAACTCTAAGTCATTGTGTTTTGATTAGCTTAGAGTTAGCGCTTTCCATTGTCAGTAAAGAGAGGGTCTCATTATCTTTATTTTATTTGATAGGGACAGTTCACATTAATGAACATCTATTCAGACATCATTAGACATAAATATGCCAGATTATAGCAACAATGCTAATTTGCATCCACTGTCCCTAGACAGGTAACACATAGAACATGATAAGACATAGGACAGGACAATAGATCACAATAAGAGCACATGACAAGACAGTTACATTACTAAGAAGATAAAAGTCAGTGATTACAAGACTGGTTTGCTTTCAACCACTGTTTTGAAGGTTTGTAATGTGGGAGACTCCCTCATGGAGAGAGGAGGACTGTTCCAGATTTTACTGGCCTTTACAGAAAGAGCAGACCTCACAGTCCCTTCTGAGATGGCTTTTAGGTTTTTACAATGACATGATGCCCACTATTGAAACAAAGAACTGGTCGAGGAGGACTCAAGACACAGGCAGTGGACTGAATGTCTTTCCTTAAAATACTCTTGCAAAGACAACCACAAGGAAGGAATGAAAAGCACTGAGCTACTAGAAACAGGCCGCTACGAGTCTGACACGAGGAACAAAGAAAAACTGACGTAGAGGGAAGAAAACACAGAGGCTTAATACGAGCAGGTCAACGAGGCACAGGTGAGATACATCAGGGCGGGGGCCAACAATCAGGGGCAACAGGAGGTGATGACACGACTTTCAAAGTAAAACAGGAAATGCACAAAAAACAGAGCTAGAGTTGATCATGACCAGATGCTGCAGAGCTGGAACAGGTGTCTTTGTGAAAATTGATGGTATCACGGAGAAGAAAGTACACCACAACATTCTGGTGAGCTGGGAGTCGTCTTATTGGGCCTGGATTTATTTTTCCAAGAGGACAATGATCCTTAATGTTCATCTAACTGTTGCCGGAATCTGCTGGAACACTGACAATGACGGACTGCCCCCCTCAAAGTCTGCACCTCAGCCCCATCGAGCAAATTTGGGCCGAGTTACAAAATAAACTGGATAAATCTATTGTGCATTCAAAGGGAGGCCTTTGACATAAGTCGCACACGACATGTGTTAACAGTAGTGAGTTCTCAGGAAACACAGTGGCACTACGTGATGTGTTGCTGTGACTGCTGCTAAAGGTGGACAAAGCATATATTAAAGTTAAAAGTGGATAAAAACAGCAGGACTCGCTTCCTCTGGTATTTGTTGTGCTCCGAGCAACCATTATGAAATTAAATCAGGTTTTGGAGGCAGAAGGAGATCTGTCAGCTGTTTTTTTAAATTACAGCAATTCTTAACCATGTCTAAAATCTAACTTTCCAATCACCTGGATCAAAACACCAAAACACCAAATCGAAATGCTGGATGTTGCCTGGAGCTCTGAGGAGAGTGAAGTAGCTGCTTTCATCAACAAATTTTCAGACTCAAACACAAGTAAAAATATCTGCGTATGCAAATTAAAACTCTCAAGGTTGTTTATTAAAGTCCACCTGTGGCTGCCAGGGCCGTGTGCGTGGTTTAGGTCTTGTAACCTGATTAAACAAGTCAGAACCTGAAAATGAAACACTGCAGCCTTGTTCCCGTCAGAGCGATGCCACTTGTTTTTCTGACTGTTACTAAATGGGATTAATATTAGTAACCGTCCTTCGGAGGGCTCCGCGACGCCTCTTCTTCTCCTTAAAGTTTGACAAGAACCTCTAAAGACGGCGCCGCTCACATCCGACGCCCGGCATTTTAAGTGTTTCTGACTCAGAGAGGAAACTCTATTTGCAGCTCAGACGGAGGAGACGCGCTTCGCTCCTGATTGGCTGTGACGGGGGCTTCATCAAGCCGCGGAGAGCGACGGCTTGGCTGTTGCTTTTGTTGTCATATTTCACCTGTTTACTTTTTCCTCATTTGCAGTTTGACGGGAGCCGCTCGTCTCCGCTGCGGCAGCCTGTCACATCGATTCGGGAGATCTTATCGGAAAGCCGAAGAGCAGCGGGAGGAAAATAGACGCAGAGGAAACGGTTGACTTCGAATAGGAAACTCTGTCCTGGTTTGAGTGGACGGGCAGTGCAGGGCCACGGGGCCACAATGTCTGCAACTGAAACTATTACAGGTTTGTTTGGCTGTGTTGATGGTAATAGCTCCCACTCCACAGGAGTCTATGAACGCTGTTTTGTGAGTCCTCGCTCCATAAATTTGAGGAGACCACACAAGAAAAGACATCACTCATACCCTATGGATATACATGGTCTTAAATTGCTAAGGACAGAGTTGGCTTTCTTCATCTCTTGTTGGGGTAGAACTCTCTTTGAACCTCCCAGATGTCATCACAACGTACTCTTACTCCCATCAACGCGCTCCTTCTACGCATAGACAGTGATATTCCTCCAGTTTTCAAGAATAACTATCCCAAAATAAAGTAAAAACGAGTGTTATCTCGCTCATGAGACGGCAGGACCCCTGACCCACCACCCCTCTCAAACAGCAACAAGACACACAGACTGGAATCAGGCAAGGATGTGATGTTCTGTTGTTATTTTGTCCGAGTCTTGGATGTTATTTGTCTTTCATCCTTCGTCTCTTTGTAGTCGCCGTGCACCTCTTTGTAGTTTTGTGTCCTTGTTTTGAAGTCTCTTTTGTTTTTTGTGATCATTTTTCCTTTAATGATCACTCATGGGGAAATTAAACCCATTTAACTCATCCATTTGTTGGGCGGCTACACGTGCAGCTCCCGGTAGAGCAGTTTGTGGGTTAGGAGCTTTTCTCAAGGCACCTCAGCCATGGACATGTGGGGATGCAAACCTGTGACCTGCAGAAATGGTTCCATTGTGTGTCTTTGCAGTCGTTTTAAAGTAGTTCTTTGTGTCTTTATTGTGGCTTTTGCATGTGCTGTACTTGAGTGTCTCTTTGTAGGTGTCACCTGAAGACTGTTTGTGCAGAGTTGTAGTAGCAACCAGCTACAAACTGACGCCTGACACTTTATGCAACACTGTTTCTGGAGGACGACAACTTCAACGAGCGCTTGAGCAACACAACGCTGACTTTGCATGTTTTTGTAGTTTTGTGTATCTCTTGTAGTCATTTCAAAGTTTTTTGTTGTATCCAAAAACACTGAAACAAGGGCAACTGGACTTGTAGAGGTTCTTGAAGACGTTGCATCCAAGTCTTCAGTTCTAAAGGACTGGTGAGGAGTTAGGGTTTAAATAAGAACATCTGTGGGTGTTACCCAGCAGAAACCTGCATGTCTAGTGTCTGTTACTGATCTGATATTTACACTGTAGTTGGAGGAAACTGTTTGACCCGGTCCTCTTTCAACAATGAACGGTTTTCTAACAATTATCAGTCCTAAGGTGTGATTGCAGTCACTCTGAAGGAGATTTATGTTGCTTCAAATCTTTGGTCATCTCGTTGCAGTCATGCTGCATCTGTTTGTGGTTGTTATGTGTCTGTCTGCAGTCAGTCTGAGGTTGTTTCAGATGCCACAGCCTCTCGATCATAAGGCCAACGATGCCACTTGTGTCCCTGGGCCAGTGAAGGATAGGCCTGTCAGTGATCCATCAATAATCATCGGAGCCCAGAGCTACTGTTTGACGTCGTCGCTCTCTCTCTCAAGCTAATCTGTGTAATGTACGAGTAGCCTAACGTCATAAAGCATCACATTAGAAATATACGACCTGCCTAACGAGAACAGGTTGAGACAAAACAGTCTGGAGGTCAAAGCGTTCAGAAGTGGCTTCTTGATGCTCCGACACTATTTTGAACACTGCCGTGCTCTTATCATGGGCTTTCAGTGACTCATCTGCTGAACAAAGACACATTTTACAGACTGCAAAATGATGAGTAACTGGAAAGAAACATGTTGTTCAACCCGGCAAAAAATAAATAAATAAATAACTAAAAATCAATCAGTGCATCTCGGTAATAGGATTGTAATTGCATAAAACATCCCAAGACATATTGAGGATGGATTCTAATTTAATCAGACAAACTGCCTCCAGAGGTCACAGACACATTTGGCCTTATTAAGAACAGAGTGTAAAATTAACTTGTCTTGCAAGGAACTGGTTAGGAGATGCAATAATGAAATAAAAGGAGGAGGAAGAAGAAAGAAAAACACCAACATTAAAGCGATGTTGAATGTCTCATCCGTTTTTTTCTGGCAGTATCAGTCCACCATTTTAATCTTGATGAATACGTAATGAGGGCGGAACAGTGGTGTGGTGGTTAGCACTGATGCCTCACAGCAAGGACATTCTGGGTTCTAATGCATGGGTCGACTGGTTCCTTTCTGTGTGTTGTTTGCATGTTCTCCCTGTGTCTGCGTGGGTTCTCTCCAGCTTCCTCCCACCGTCCAAAGACATGTTGGTTACAGACAAGCGGTTACAGAAGATAAATAAATGACTGAATACTTAATGAACTGCTGTTGAGTTTGTATCGACAGTCAAGGTCCCCAGAGGATGTATCTTAACATCTGAGAGCGTATATGGTGTTTTGCTACCAGGCATCTAAACACATAAAGGGTGTTTAGTCTTAATTAGCTAATGTTAGCATGCTAACATGCTAAACTAAGGCGATGGGACGCCAAGAGGTGAACATTGCACTTGCAAAACTTCAGATTGTTAACGCTAATTTTAGCATTTAGCTCAAATTAGCAACAGTTCAGGTCATGATAACTAAAGATGGCAGCTTCTTCTGCTGCCACATATAAAAACATTTTGACTCCACCTCTTTGTAGCTGACAGTTGGTCTCGTTGCCTTGGAAACCCTCTTGTATATTTACCTCCCCAATGCTCTTCTTGGCGTTAACGCTACAGTCGATAAAGCCGCTGCTTAATTCTGGAAACCAAAAGACCATCATCACTACAACTGAAGGCTCTTCCTGAGTCTTCCTTAAGTCATTACATGATATTCCTGCTGTCACAATCAATAAACACGGCATAAACGTTGGTGCTGTATTTCTTCAGAGAGCATCATACTACCCTGCAGGCAAATTGACTGAACATTATTAATTATTAGACGACTATAGCAGAGTGTAATTTTACCAACGTGTGCAAAGAGCAGCGGGAGAGCCAAGAGATCCGAGTTTAATCCGTGGCATGCTGATGAGCGCTGAGGAGGCTTTGTAGTAGCTCTCATGTTTGATGTGGTCTTAGGTGCATAAATAGCTGAGGGCCGTGTATGAACAGTACAGTATATGTTGATGTTGCACATGTTGTTGCATTCACTGTCGTTGTTGTTGTTGCAGTGCTTTTGCAGACGAAAGCATTGGGGGTTAAACCTCCACCTCCAAACCAGGTTGACTGCTCACTCAGTTTTGCATCCATCAGTCTTTTCTCAGCTACAGGAACCAGCTGGTTCATCATCTTGAATGTTGGCAGGAGACTTTTACCTTAGTCTGCTCTTCTGTCCTCTTTAGCTCCAGGCCGGGAACTAGTAGCTACAGCAACACTGATATAATGATAAAGTGACAGCACTACAGCTGCCCAAAGGTTTGTCCCTACCCTCTGAAGGGAGACCTACACAATATTAGGAAGGTGGTCATAATGTTATGCCTGATCGGTGTATTTACTAGGTGGTTTGGACTAGTTTGATTCTGAAGTATAGACTCTTGAGATTGGAGGACAGTAATTCTGGTTCCTGGGATATCTGGTTGTACCAAGTCACAAGTTACCTCCTGATACATCCCAGAGAAAAGGGGCGGGGCAAGAACTCATCCAAGTATTTAGACTTTACTTCAATAAAGAGAGATCAAGTAGGTGGAAATTTACTATAGAGGCATGAATGTGCAAGAAAATAGTTTGCCAGTTAGACTTCGAGAGTCTAGACGCTGGTGGAGCTGGTGGAGAAGAAGAAGTTGGCAGGAGGCTGAATCAGCTGAGCAATTGTGCACCAGACAGCCTGCAGACGAAGTGAGAGAATGACAACGAGGGACAAGGAAATGATTGGCTGAGAGAAGGCGGGTGAATAGTAGTAGTGACGTGCCAGTTGAGGACGGAGGAACAAATCATGAGGGAACAGGGAACAGAACTACAGAGAAGAACGTAGATTGATCATCTACAAAGAAAAGAAAAGCAAGACACAGAAACACCCGGCACTTTCAAAATAAAAACAGGAAACAAACACAAATATCTCCCCTCCATGTCCTGATGTGGCAGCGCTTTGGTAAAGTTTCTGCACCAAAACAACTTTATGGAAGTGTCACGACAAAAAGAGGACATTCCCCAGCCTGCAATTATAAATACACTGTGGAGTGGAAAAGTTGAAACAAGAGACAGCGTCATTAACCAGCGTGTCAGCCAACAATAGAAAAGAGGAGTAAGTCTGGAGGAGGAGTCAGAGATGACGGCGCTTATTTCTGTCTAATTACCGGGACTGTGATGCTCATAGTGTGTGATAGGACATAATGAAAGCGCAGACTGTCCGTCCGCTGCCAGTGTAATCCCACTAAATGTATGAAAATAGAAGCTCTGCTATTGTTGGAGTCGGCGTGCTGCCTCAGCATATACATCCTCTGACACCATTTGGAAGAGGTGCACCCTGGGATATTCTCTCACCGGGACAAAATCCATTTCGATCCATCTCCCCTCTGGCACAGTGAGAGGAAGTTTGATTGATTTATCAGTCCTGCGTCTCCCCAGCCTCCCTTTAATGAGACAGTAATAGCCCATGGTCGGCCGGCACTCCAGAGACGAATGTGAAGGAGAGGCAAGCGGCAGAGAGCAGAAATGTGGACAGAATATGTAACCTGAGGTACAATCAATCCGGCACACATGCAGACGCAGAGTGAGGGGAAGAAAATAAGAGATATGGACGGAAAAAAGGAGACGGAGAAACGGCGTCTGTGTGTTGAGTATTGGACGGACACAAGGCTGCAAGCAACGCAGCTGGAAACACAAAGAAGTAGTCACAAAAGTTTTTACTGTTAACTACTATTAAGTAAAATTGAAAATCTATCACTACCAGCAGTGCATCCAGCGCTTTCATCCACAGTTAGATGTCCTGCATAACAAAAGAGCAAGGAAACTCAAAGATTACTTGGAAATGTGACAGCTGGACGCGCCACTGGGACTCCATGGGAGCTCCAGTTTCAATCTTTGCACCAGACGTTGGGACTTCGGCCGCAGGGCTCAAACGCTTGAAGTGAGGTCCAACACGGATGCAGGGCGAATAAGGAGAGTGAGTGGCAGTGGAGGAGGTTGACGTCGCAGTCAAGTACTTTGCCACCCAAGTGGGGAAGACAAGTCTTTCTGGGGCTGAGTTTGTGCACAGCGGCAGATCACGCTGAAACTAGGAAGGCAAGTTTGATGCATTCTCACTTGGACATCATTTTTAATCCGTTGCTTAGGAGACAAAAACCATGAATCATTAGTAAATACTTCATCCTCTACAAAGAGACCTAAATTGCCGAAACCCGGGATCGAACCAGGGACCTTTAGATATTCAGTCTAACGCTCTCCCAACTGCCTGTAGTATAATCTGACAGCGCCACCCCTCAAAATGACCTGGACTCTCTCTGTTGGGAACTGATTCTGCTCTTGCACAGATCTGCTGGGCCAATCAAATCATTTGGGTGGGGCTTAATGTGGTGATGAACAGGAAGAGCTCTGTAGAGCTGAATTTGTTTTCAGCTATAGGACTCTGATCGGTTGGAGGATTATCCAATTGCCTGCAGAGGTATGTTTATTCTCTTTTGGTTGATACATGCCCCAAATAGCTAGACATGAAGAAATAGTAAACTAAACTACCATAATTAATGAGCTAAGACCCATTAGAGACCATAAATATCCGCTTTAGGGAACATGAGGTCTGGGAAGATGCTTCTGGTCCAAAGTGTTAGTGTTAATAGAGAGTTCATCCTCTGGGAAGTTTGGATGTCTTGAAAACCTTGGAACTTAGTGTTTTCATTAGATATTAGTCTGAATATAAGTAAAAATCTAAATGATAGAATAAATAAGTAATTCATTGGGAACCATGACAATCCACCTAACTGCAGAAACATCTCCCTCTGTTAAACACACCAACTGCCTGACTAAAAGTGGCAGCTTTAGCAGCTGCTAACTGTTGTCGGAAACCTAAAATAGCCTCGGTAAGAGGAGCGGGATGCAGAGCTAAGGCTGGTGGACAGAGGAGAGGAGCAGATCTGAAGTGGAGGGACGCCTCGGGGACAGGAGAGAGGGGGAAGCAGCAGACAGACAGAGGCAGCAGGTAGAGCAGACGTCTGCTGATTGCCTGCAGCAGTCGGTCACTGCAGCCTTTAATTAAAGTCACTCTCCTGGGCTCTTAAGCAACAGCTTGCAATTTCCACAGACAACAGCAGCATGGCGGCGGGCCTGGATGACCTGTAATTGTCTGCGGGTGAAGGGGGGCGGGGGAGGCGGAGATGGCAGCAGCCTCCCTGCCAACCTGTGATTTTCATGGGAATTAATGACACAGCGGTGGCCACATCATTTCCTTGACACTGTTCGCCGTGGGCCAGAGGTGAGGCTCTGACCTTCATGTTGATCACCCCTCCCTGTCCTTCGCCGTTTTGAAAATATGAAATGCTACGGAGCCGGAATAAACAGCCTCGGGAGCTGAAACGCCGGGCGTAAGCAGGAAAAGTCGTCACTTTACGTCACGGGCTGACATTTGTTGTGTCGTCAGAAATCCCCGTGGGATCGGGCTCCTCGGATAAAGGTCAGCGCCGGAAGATGTGTTGAACACAAGAGAGCTGCAACAGTTCGCTCCCAGGGGTTGTACATCCATCGAGCAGCAGCAGCAGCAGCAGCTTTTAAAACACAAACCGACTCCTCTAGAGGCTGAGTCTCCTCGGGATATGATTTAGTTTTGTAGGTAAATAAAAATTAAATGAGAAAGAAAACAGAATGTGATTAGAGAAGCAACATTTATACAAGAGATCTAGAGCAGGGGCCACATACAGCCCGGTTTGATCTCAAGTGGGCCGGACCAGTAACACAATAGTATAATACACCGGTCAGCCACAACATTATGACCACTGACAGGAGAAGTAAATAACATTTAAACCATCTTGGGACAATTCAGTGTTCTGCTGGGAAACTTTTGGACCTGGCACTAATTGGTGTGGATGTTACTTAGACATCCACACCAATTTATAAATACGAAAATGTTAACATTGAATGAACTGACAAAACCTTGACAAAACATTTCATGAACCTGTGGGCACACTAAAAACCCCTCATACTCATACTGGATGTCCCCCATAGGTCCTGGGAGACGGTGGATCCCAGAAACCTGCAGGATTCCACAGTCAGACACGGTGTCAGCTGTCACCTCCATATCTGCGATGGCACCAGGGGGCCAGCGGTTCAACATCCCATCTGAACGCAGACTTGTCATTTCCGGATGAAGCCAGTGACTGTTCAGGAGGTTGACAGACGGGTCGCCTGAGGTTCAATCATTCATGTAAAGGGAGAAGAGCAGGACGGGATGGGGGAGGAAGAGGGAGCACGCATACTCGGGAGGGGGCCTGTACAGATTGTCCGGGAGGTGGGTGAGATATTCCCCAGGCTCACCTGTCCGGAAGTTTCTGATCCAGTGACAGGTGAAGGCTGACACGGGTCGAAAACAGAAAACTCTGTCCACCCACCAGCAAGTCATAAGAGAAAAATATTAAATGTCAATTGTTGACTTGCACCAGTGTTTATTTTGACAGCCACACAATTTAGTCAGACAAAAATGTTTCTTACTCTTTATTTTAGTCATTTTTATCTTTCATGGTTTTAGTCGACGAAAAAAAACAACTTTTAATTATTACATTAAGTCAAACTGCAGCTAACAGCATTTATTTTAAACATCGTCTTCAGACCAGTTTAATGAAGTTTAATCCACTCCACTGTTTAAATATGTGTACAGTAAAACTAACTTCATAGTACTTTGCCAGTTTTGGTAGCTAATGCTAACTGAGATCAGATCGGCTAACATCCCTTATCCAATCAACTGAGAGGGACGCACATTCAGAAAAGCAGTACAAACAGATCATATATTTTGAAAATCCGATATTCAAATAACATCCTATCACATCAAATAACGTTCTAGCCTCGTCTTGTTAACGTTTCCTCATAGTTTCTATCATCAGATATTAGTTTTAGCTCATCAACGTCTCAGTCACAGAAAAAAATGGACACTGATGAATATCTTTTGTCATCTGTAGCCTCTTCTGTAGCCTGAGATGATGTTTCTCTCAGGTTAGTGGCCCCTCAGGCATCAGGTCACCACAGGGGGTCCATTATTCAAAAACAGTTTAGAGCCACTGCTGCATCCCTGATTATTCCGGGGCTGTCTTTTTTTTCCGAGGCATCTCAGCGACTGAAATCTACTTCAGTGTCGTGGGCCTGCAGAGCTGAGCCGTTGCATCACGTTGAAGAGGAGCTTACAGCACATTACAGGCAGGACAGGACTGAGACAGTGAGCAGCATCCTGAGCGCCATCCTGCTAGGCTGCGTGTACCCAGGGACCTCATTAGTCCGAGCGGGCTGCTCCGTGGTCACCGGTGGCTCCTTTGAGGGCAGGCAGACAGCCGCAGGGACCTGCTTCTTCTTAGCCGCTGCGGGTTCGGCGCTGAAAAGGCCAGAGCAGCGACCCGAGACTCCAAATAGGCCGGCTGCCTCGCCGGAGGGAAATCAGAGGTGAGGGAGGGGGCGACACTTCGCCGTGCTCCGACTCTTGTTTGGAGTTCAGAAGGCACCGGCAGGTAGAAGATCGCCAGCGGCTGCGCCTCCGATTTCAGAGTTTGTTTGTAGAGAAAGTTTCCTGAGAGACAGGGAATATTTCAATTTCATTTTTATAGCTGACGTGCACATAGAGACACTGGCATGTACACTGATATGCAGTGGTGGGCCGTGCATTTTCCATCTAGGCCTTCAATGACGTCCAACCTCATTCAAAACTCCTCTTAAATCAATAGCCTCTCCTCCTTCCTCCATCGTGGGTTCAACAAATATCTATCAAAACGTTAACAGGGATGATTTGCTTGTGTAGCTAGGAACAGATGAGCATGAACCGCTAGCTTGGCTTAAAGGGAGCGGCTCTCAGACCGTCAAATCAGAGGACCACAGAATACCAACTAGAAATGTGATTGGTTAAAGGAACAGCTCTGGTTCGTCTGGTGGTTTTGAGACGTCTCGACTTCGCACCCTAACATCTGTCCAAACTTTGATTCATAACGCAGGCTTCATTATTCTTAAATGACACAAATCAAACAAAACTCTTGCAAAAAAAAATAATATACAATCCCGAATCACCGATATATCTCAGGACCTCTGTAAAGTGAACATTACACCGCAAATAACCAGGCATATTTCTCCTAAAAAAAATTATGGACATGCCTGATTTGCATGGGACTCGTATCACAGACGACCTCTGACATTATTACAGATTATTAGAGGTCTCCAGGTGAAACTAGTCCTGTGCAAATAGGAGATAAAACATCTTAAATTGAGGCAACATATACCAAAATAGACAGTTTTATGTGTTTTTATTTCTTTTTGTTTATGAGCATTTACCTCGCTTTAAGTGTTTTGTTCTTTCTAAAGGTTTAAGATGAACACAGACAAGTGCACATCAGCTTTGTTAAACTATATCTGTGAGTTCTTTGAGACTTCATAGATTTACTTGTTTTTAAAAAATCTTGTCAAGTCAAACTTTCCTGTTCTATTGGCAGATCACTTTTCTCATTTTAAAACATTTTTGCTTTGACTTCCCTCTGAGCTTCCCCCAAACCTGAGCCTCAGAGAAAACAGCAGTGCATTAATTCTTTACCTTACAATACACTCAGTGAATACTTGCTCACATATTTGCACAATTGCACCTTCATTAAAGCTGAATTACAGACTGCTAACCAGACCAATCCATAATGTAGTTGCAACAGCACTTTAAGTCATTAAATAATCTTATAATCTGAGACTGTTAGCAAATCTCATAACCATGCACTGCTGATGGAATTAAAGCTGTTGAGTAGATTCTCCTTTTGTTCACGTGAAGCAATGAGTAAACACGGTTTCATTCTTTCCATCGCTTGTAAGTGGATGTAATTACAGTCACAAGAAAATGTGATATTCCAAGATAGGAGATTACGCCGCCGTGATTAGGAGATGAGCGTGATGTTCACAATCATCCTCACGAAAAATACCTCTTGGCGTCTTGAGATTATGACACGCTTAAATCACAATTACGAGCCGAGTGCTTTGATATCAGGGGGATGATGAGCCAATTAACTTGCTGCTAATGAGTTTTAACATGTTGATCTCAAAGCTTTTCGCTTTATGTCGAACAGTCAACCACGACATAACGGTTCTGTATCTCGAGATAACAAGATAATTAGGAGCTATGATAGGAATTCAAAGCTCTCTCAGCTCCGGTAAACACTCACATCAACAATAATCTCTCAGTACATGAGGATGTCCTTGTAAGGGAAGATGTTACTGGTTTGCCAGATGTGAAGTCTTTGGCTTGTGGTTTAGTTTTGTCTTTAGTCTTGGCATAGGCTGTAAATAAAGTGGACGCCATGACAGTTCTTTAAAAGTAACCCTAACCCTAACCACTCCTTGAAGCGGTCCCATAGGAACGTAGGTAAATAAATAAATAAATATAAGTGCAGTGTGTTCAATTCATCATTTCATGGATGGGTCATCAACTGAGCTGTACTCTACAGGACAGTACAGCTTGTCACTTGTGATCCCCTCCCCCCGGACGGATGTTTCTTCCATTAAATCACACGGGCCTGTATTCCCAAAGATTCCTAGAATCCTCTCAGAGAGCTCCTAACTTATCCTAAAAGTTCCTAGCTAGGAGTCTTAGCTTAGCAGTGATTCAGAACATTCTCAGAGAACTCTGAGCAAAGAACGGACAGAAACTCTGATCTTAGTGAGGAGGTGTGGTTGACCCCGTTGTGATTGTTTGATCCTAAAATCTAGATAAAAATAGGCTTTTGGTGATAATGGGCCTAGAATGGGCCATCAAATCAATAGACTTAATAATCTCTATGAAGACTGTGGAATTATAAATAATATTTTACATAAAAATAAATAAATAGTAAGCTATAATTTAAAAAGATCATGCTGATAGTTACATTCATTCACCATGCTGGTCTAACGAGGGTAAAATGTCTCAGCTTTCATCAATTTCTGTGATTGCTAACCGGCCTAGAAGAAGCAGCGTTGGTTGATGTTCAAATCTTCCACAAACCGAACAGCAATGGAGAAGAAATGAAGTAGGAAACCCAACTGGACAGAGGAACAGTGTTTGCTTCTGGATCAACTGGTCAATGAGAATAAAAGTGTTTACAGACTTGGTAGATAAATGTTTCCTTTCTGCTTAAGAAACTCCTAAGCCTCTTAAAAGTCCTCCTCCCTGCTCTTGACAGATCTCACCTTAGGAGCTCTCTGAAGAGCTGACATTCTTTAGGAATACCTTTTATCTTTACCAGGATCTACTCTGAACTTTGAGGGAAAACGTCATGATTCTAAGAATGTTCTTTGGCAACTAGGAGCAGCTCTTCGCTCTAAGAATCTTTAGGAATACGGCACCTGGTCATTAGCTTTCTAAACTGCTGAGTCGAACTTACAGCTGATGTTACCAATTGAGCACAAAACACTTCCAATGTCATAACTTCAAGCTCATGAGTTCCATCTGAAGGCCTCAAAAGTCTCCAACCCTGGTGTCGACTGCGAAGACGTTGAAGACGGTTCCCGTTTCTGACGTTGCTTGACCATGCGAGGAAGTGGTGACTCACAGTCTATCTTTGTATGCAGTCTGTGGATTACACAGTCATGTTTAAAACAAAGGTGTCATATTTAAAATGTATATGTTGTCCTGCTGACCGGGTGGGACATGTTATAGGTGTGCCTGCGTGGGGTTCCTCTGGGTGCTGTGACTCCTACAGTCCAAAGACATGCATCTTCAGTTAATCAGTGATTCTAAATTGGCCATAAGTAGGTGTGTTGGCTCAGTCTGGGGTGTATCCCAGCTCTCGCCCAATGAGAGGGGGGATTTGCTCTAGGCACCCTGAAAGGAAATAATAGATAATGGATGGATGGATGGATGGATGGATGGAGTTTGGACTGACTGCTTCATCAAAATGATTCAAGAACCCTTTCTTCACCATTGAGATGAACTGGTGAGCCATCAGTGTTTGGATGGGTGTCTGAATGGAAGCAGCCGGGTACAAAGACTGAAATAGAGGCTATTATAAAAAATAACGTCAATGTTGGATGTGTTCACGTGTGAAAAACAGAATGTTAAGTGGTGGAAATGCTTTAATGGATTCGCTATATCCACAGTATGGACAATGCTCCATATACCAATCAATAAACACGGCCTTGGTTGTTCAGCAGTACCCAGTTATTGGCCTCCATGTTTCATGTTGGTGGTAATGTGAATGCATGGTGCCTCCTGTTTCCTGGACTGTTTCCATGGTAATATTCAGCTGCTTTGGTCCATTCATACAAAAAACAAAACAAAAAACAGAAGAAGCGTTCAGGATGTGAAGATGCATGCAAACAAATGGTCCTGCACTTACAGTATCTGTCACGAAGCAGGATATGAATCAATGTACGAGCGTGTAGGTGCATTGGTTTAATATTAATTTCCACGACTATAGTTTAAAAGAAATCACTCTAATGACATCTTGTATCATCTTTGCTGTTGTTTATTCCGTCCAAAATGATCTAATATTTAGTTTTCTGTGACTAACGTAAAAAAATGAATATAAAATGATCAGATAAATGTATTAAGTTGTTCCAGGGAGATCTGGAGCTCTGGTGTTGTTGTTATTGTCCTGCCAAACATGTTTAATCAGCTTCCATTTCATAATAAGACTGTAAGCCATCTAAGTATCTGATGATTGATGTGTGAATGAATCAACTGTGACAGAGAGGCATTAATCAATCTGCACAACAATAAATCAGCTTAGAATGTAATTAGTCATCATACCACAGCTACTGCCACTGACCCCCCGATGGTCCCCCACCAGCCACCCTCAGCCAGGCCGCATGAATAATGGATGGAGGAGTTCAGAGGGAAATGATGCAACTTTTACTCCTCGGTATTTACCTGGACGTTTTTTCTTTATAGACTGACACTTAAAAGTGGACGACGAGTCTCCACTTCCTCCCATTGGTCAATGTGTCGGGAGTTTGAAACCGGAGTCAATGCCGATGACGCGTCCACATTTCCTCTAGACTCACTGCGCTCTACTCTACCTCCACCAGAAATGTTGGCTTATACGCTCTACTTTTTATTCTCTATTTTTTTTATTTAGTTGATCTATACACCAATCAGCCATAACATTATGACTATATATTACTAATATTGTGCAGGTCTCCCTTGTGGTGACTCCTCAGAGAAGAGACATGGGCCTTCTGAGGGTGTCCTGTGGTGTCTGGCAACACAATGTTGTTAGTGTGTGTGTGTGTGGGGGGGGTCTTTGAAGGGAGGGGCCTCTGTGGATCATCCCACAGATACTTGATCAGTTTGGGATCTAGTGTATTTGGAGGCCAGGTCAACACCTTGTGCTGTTCTTCATGTTTTTTTTTTTAGTTGTTCCTAAAGTGTTTTTGTGTGTGTGTCTGTGTCAGGCTGCATTATGCTGGGGATGGCTGCTGCCATCAAGGAGTGTCATTGCTATGGGGTGGGTGTGCCTGGTCTGGTCTAGGTGGGTGCTACATGTCTAAGTAACATCCACACCAATGAACGCCAGTGCCAATGCCAAGTTTCCCAGCAGAACATTGAACTGTCACACGATGGTTTAAATGTTATTCACTTCTCCCGTCAGTGGTCATAATGTTGTGGCTGGTCGGTGTATAAATCTGGTGCTCTCTTAATGATCCGGGTTGTTTTGCCTTCTCAGACCAACTCTTCGTGTCTCTAAGCTCACTACACACCAATGAACAGCCCCCCAACTTTGAGTGATTTCTTCAACACATTTTCAGAATTTACCAACACCACAGGTGAGCAGCAACTTTGAACAACAAGCGGGTCCCACCCACAGTCTTCAGTAATTTGGGTTCCTCTGGAAGGTGGACCTAACCTGAAGGGCAGACATGTAGGTGTTGGAACAAAAAAGACACCATCAACAACTCCAAAAGTCAGGATTGCAAGTACTTTGCAGCACAGCACGTTTCACCACTTTGTTTGTGTTCGGTCTGTTTGCATGTGGCCACAGCAGGAACTGACCTCAACACCAACCAACAAACAGCTGACCGGCGGCCTGGTGTGTCACGGCCCTCATGCCCTGGAGTTGTGCACATAGCGAGGCTGTGAAACTATTAACAGAAAATCCACCAAAGGGAGTTTGGTCATAGCTTATTTATCGCTTACGTGACTAAACATTTGTGGTAATTAATAAATGTACTTTTAACCCTCTTCTTGCATAGATCATAAACGGATGTTTAAAACTGATTGTGTGTGTTCAGTTGTCGCTTCTCCGCTCTATTGCAGGTTTGTGCAGAAACTCAGAAACTCCTGACATTTTATCAGCTCCGCTCTGAGTCTAGAATGTCAGAAATGTTTTCGTTCTTGTCCCTCTCTCTCTCTCTCTCTCTCTCTCTCTCTCTCGCTCTGTGTTTTCAGTCTGTGGGTGTACAGTGTTTGTGTTGCATCTACATTCCAGCCGGAGCGCATGACCTCCATGTCACTCCGCTCCTGACGAAGCAATCAGGTAAAAATGGGTCTGAAATGGCAGATTACTTCAGACGGAGCGGCAAGACGAGAACGCAGGCGGGCTGCAGGCAAATTGCCTCTTTCAGCACTTAAATAAAGGCGGGAGGTCAGGAGAGGCTGAAAGAGAGGCTCCTCGCACATGCACCACACTGTCCTCCTCCATCCTTCTATTCACTCTCTCTCAATCAAATTCAATAAAATCTTTATTGACATGATATTTTGATCAAACGGGACCTGGGCTCTTTATTCAGCTTTAAAAGATGCACATTCTCACAATGCGACGCACACTGTAAACTAAAGAGCAGATTTTATCGGGTCTATTTTTGTGAGAACATCAAACTACAATATCGTATTTACAGATTCGTGACTATGATGCAGTCTCCACTTTCTTATTTTCCTTTAAAATACTCACACACACACACACACACACACACATTAGTGCAGCGTTGGCTGGAAGTCATTTACCAGCACTTATTATTTCAAGTAGCGCAGAGAGTCTCATAACTATCTGATTTAAAATGTTATTCATCCACAGAACAATGGAAATCTGGATCCATTTTTGTTCAATGCAAGAACAGAGCTGTAAGTACATTTGAGAAAAAAATGAATAAATCTGTTATATTTCCTGCTCATTAATAACTTCTTTCTGACGTTTTGAAAGTGGAGTCACAAAGAGAAGCACTGACTTCTCACCTTTTAAAAAGCTACATTAAATAAAAGTTTTTTAATATTCTATTGTATATTTGGCCTTTTTTTAAGTATTGATCAAACATCATATAGGCCCTAAAGTTATCGTATAAATGTGATAATTATAATATATGTGGCAACGCTGATCAAAGCCTTTACAACAACGGGGAGGGGGGAGGATTTTATGCACAGTGAACTCCTCTGGGAAGCGATTGAATGTACCATAGATAGTATAAATATTGACGGCTTAACTGCTCCTCTAAAGTGAAGCCATAGCAAGTAGAGCTCCACCTGGTGGCTGGCTGCAGTGTAGGTCATAAGCTCCGCCCCCTCCATGTTAGTGGGAGGGACTTGGGCCAAACTAAAACACTAAAATACACATCAAGGATGGTTTCTGTCATTTTAGGTAGTTAATATAATGTTGATGAATGTTTAAGTGTCAATTTTTTGGATAAGTTTCGTTTTAGTTAGTTATTTGATGCTATAGAAACAGAATGTGACATAATGGTGACCACCGCCAACTGCTCCATAAAGCAGTCCTGTGGCACCATGAGAGTTGTACAAAAAAAATAAAAAAAATAAAAATAAGTCCAGTGTATAATCCAACATTTCCATGTAACTGGTAGAGGTAGAGCGTAGTATTAATTAAACTAAAATGCGAGTGAGTCTGGAGGAAGCGTGGGCGGGGCATTGATATCACAGCTCCACGTGGCTCCACCCTTGGACCGTACTGATCAGACTCTGGCTACAAACTCACAAGATGTGGAACATACCCTCAAAACTAAACCTGCAGCCTTAGAAATATCATCGACTTCCTGTTCATTCAAATGTGTTGACGTCCTCTCTGTCAAATTGTTAACGTCGCAAGAAGAACAACAAATCAAAAGTCTGACCCTCCTGCTTCTCAGTGTCCTGTTCCGGACCGTTAGCAGGATGTTAGATGTAGTCAGGCGTTGCCAAGGTGACACCTCACTGAGCATCAAAACCACTTTTCAGTAAACATCTGGGTGCAGTCATGGAGGGTTCATCCATCTTTCATTGCTTGATAAAAAAAAATAGACTGAACGCTGCTGATGCCAGTCCAGAGCAACTTGTAAAAACGTACATGCGTTTTTACGCAGATGTATCTGTGGCTGTGTGACAGTTGTGAAGATCAGTCTCCAAACATATTGCACGTCATCACCCCCTCACTCCCACCCCGATCATCAGACCGACCTCTTTGAAAGTCGCTCCAGAGGCGTGTTGCCCTCCCACCACCACCTCCTCCACCTCCACCTCCTCAGAAGCATATTAACCATCAAGAGAGAGCCCCCCTCCCCTCCCCTTCTCTCCTCCCCTGTCTACATATCAGCGTGGATGTCGTTTGCTCCCCCACCCTCCCCCCCTAGCTGCTGCTCACCGCTCAGCCCGGCTTTCACACATTCTTGCTGGCGGGGTCATCGTCTGACATCCATTACAGCTAAGGATCACCCTGGCATGTGTTCTTGCTCTCTCGCTCTCTCTCTCTCACACACTTTCACAGCCAGCGCTCATAAGGCCAGGAGAGCTAATGACTGAGATAGCTGGGCTTTAAAAAAGAGAAAAGGGAAAGTGACAGGAGATGATTCATCTGAGCTGCTCTCCGCCAGCGATGACTGACGGCTGATTTATGATTCAGCGCCGAGCTGTGAGAGCTTAGAATCATTTCCCCCCATTTCTTATTTTAATTCCTTACCGCAGGTGACGGCGGGAGGGATGGAAGCCAATTATCTTAAGTGTCTTTCTGCTCTCTGTCAGCCGCTGACAGTCGCCGCTGAAACTCTCCGGTCGGCCTGAGAACAGGTGACTGCCTTTGCCTTTGCCGCCGCTGCCGCCACCTCCTCTATTAACAATCAGGTTTTTCCATTTGCATGGAAGCCCGGGTGCTCACATGAAAAAAAAAAAAACATTTGAATCCTCCCGCTGCAGTTTGACCAAGAACACTTTAATAAGATCCAGAATCACAGCTGAATCCGTTTGAACTGTCACGCTGCGTGAGTCAGATACTCAGCATCCAGCGACGTACAAACAGGACACGCTCACATGATTTCAAATAACGATTCTTGCAGGAAATCTCATTGTGAGGTGAGTTAAGTCCATGTTGGTGCCTTCTCATTTTCCAAACACATTCGTTTTTGTTTTTTATGTGTGTGTGTGTGATTCTAGCTCCAGCTTTAATCTCCTCCAGCAAGACTTTCATTTCTGCTCGTGGTCTTCATCAGGGTCATCAAGAAACGCTCTGAAAACAACATTTTAAATAACGTATGAGGTTCAAAAGGACATAGTTTGAACTGAAAACAACCAATCAATGTGGCTTCAGGCCAACCAATCACATACGTATATCACAGCAGTGTCAGCGCCACCAATGGACAATAGGGGGCACTGCATCCACATTTCTATTCACTGTACCCCCCCACCCCACACAGTTTTCTCTGTCATGCAGTGTTTTAACCGGATCATAGACTGTTTAAAGATGGAAGTGAGGCCAAAGCAAGTAGAGCTCCCCCTGGTGGCTGGCTGCTGGACAGGTCATAAGCTCCACCCCCTCCATGTTAGTGGGCGTGGCTTGGGTCAAACTAAAACAGTAAAATACACGTCAGATAATTGATTTTTATAGGATTTTAGTTAGTTATTTGATGGTATAGAAACAGGATGTGACGTAATGGTGACCACCAGTTGCCATGCCAACAGCTCCATAAAGCAGGGCCGTGAGAGTTGTAAAAAACATTTTTAAAAACAAGCACAGGTTATAATCCAACATTTCTTTGTAACTGGTGGAGACAGAGCAGAGCGTAGTATTAATTAAACAAAAATACGAGTGAGTCTGGAGGAAATGTGGGCGGGGCATCTGGCTGCAAAGTCACAAGATGGCGCCGCCCGTATCCCCAGGAAAATAGTGTCAGTTTGGCCAATGACAAGACGTGGCGACGCATTGTCCATATTCATACTGTCTATGAACTGGACTCACAAGCAGTCTGTACCCTCATAATGGCACTTAAACTACATTACCCAGGGTGCTCCAGGCCTGTGTCACTCGCCCCTGCCCACCTGTGTTGTGTGCAGCGTATTTGCATGAAATAAATATGGTTATGATGTCCGCTTCATATCAGAGGACCTTTTATACTTCTACACTTTTTGACAGGGTTAGGGTTAAGTTTAGGTACTTATTAAGATAAAAAATATATATACAAGCTGCCTGTCAGAAGTTAAATCAGCTCCATCTTTACTGAGTAGTTAAAAAGAGACAGAAAAAAGACGAATAAAAAGGAAAGACCCCAAACCCACCAATTCACAGAGATGCTGATTCACACTAGTTTTATCACAGGACCTCTGTGTTTGAGTGAAACATGGTTGGTAAGTTGCAGGGTGATTTTTAACTTTACAAATTACAGACGTGGCTGATTCACACAGATTCATATTGTGACTCTAGAGATAATCTTGCAGGATTTTACTTCAGGTGTTTAGTCAGATTATCATCAAAACTACAACAACCAAATACAACACATGATAATATGCCCAACCCACAGTTTTAGGTGCCTCCTGGCTGATATGCTGTACGTGATTGGTTGTCCTGAGCCCACTTTACTGCTGCCCTACTGGCTGAAATGTGTGCGCATGTAAATGATTGGTTGAAATGTGTTTGATCTGTTTACTACGAGTGCTGCTGGAGTCTTGACCTTTTTATATTTGTTTTCCTCCTCCACACACCTTGGCCATAGGTGAAGTCGTGCCAGACATAAAATTTCACTTCTTTTTCAAGATCCTGACGTTCATTTCCAAAAGAAAACAGGAAGAAAAATGAAGGAAGAAGTCTGAAACAAAACAAACCTGAAGTACGGAAATTAATTTTTAAGAAAACAAAGCCTCGATGCACAGAATATCCACTCAAGGACGGTCGGGCGCAGACTGAACAGACCTGAGGATAATGAGAAGCAAAATGAGGTCGACCTGGACAAATCCAGGAGCATCAGCAGTGTTAACACATCCAGCTCCTTCTTCAGCGTTTTAAATGATTTCAGCAGCTGACAAAAATGCAGCTGGACTCTCTGATCCATCCATGACCACCCTGACACAGGGACACACCTGAACTCATTACGCTGGATACAGTTTGTACACAGGTTCGAGACCTGGATCGACCTATATCTCATTAAAACCAGAGGGATTATAACATGGCATCGGTTAATTCTCACTATACCTTTATACAAATGGGTGAATCAGAGTATAAACGACTTGTGGTAGAAGAAACAGGTCAAACACCACCAGTTTAGAAGACACTGGCAGAGACGGGATGACGAGAGACCATGAGACTCAGCGAGTTAAAGCGAGAAAGGAGAAAAAATGTTTTAACTACGCAAAGTGGATGGACTCAGAGTTGAACTAAGAAGGAGACCTTGAGGCTGTACCAGTCTGAAAGTGAGAGTTCAATTCAATTAGAGTTCAACAAATGTTTACCACAAGAAAACACCGTCCACCAGGTTGGTTCCAGATTCTCCACGCTGATAGCGGCTCGGAGCGATGGCTGGACCCAGATGGAGCGGCGGCGCTCAAGGTATTTTCTTTTCAAATAGAAGAAGAGCTCTACATGCAAACACTGCATTCTTTAAAGCAGTTAAAGTTTTTCTTTAGTCACTTGAGTGAAGCAGAGTTCCTTTTCTTTTTCTACCGACTCATTTCAGCTCGAAAGTCTGTGAAGGTTCTCAGTCATCCAGGTCATCCTCTGGAGGCTAAGGTTGTTTGATATCTACCAGAAGCAATCTATCTATCTATCTGTCTATCTATCTATCTATCTGTCTCAACTGTGTAGTACAAAAGTCGAACACAACTTAGCATGCAAAGGTGCTGCACAGAGCATGTGCTACAGTGAGAGGTGGAAAACAAATGAGTGGAAATCACAGGTTTAATAATGTCACATTTAACTTAGTTAAATCTCTGGCAGCTGGTAGAGATGTTCTTTGGATATTTTTTTATGAGCAAAGCTGCAAACTAAAGGAAACTAAAACGAGTTAGAGCTGCAACGATGGGAATTAAATGGAGTTATTTGATGGTTCGGTTTTATTAAAATACTGAGCAGCAGAGCTTCATAGGTGCACAGCGCGTCCGCATGCCCCAAATTGCCCATAAGTCTCGTTTTGGCAAATGTTTCACCAAGAATCTTGATGTTCAAAAAGGATTTCAGGATCTGAAAAGGTCCGGGTCAGAAATCTCCAGTGGTCTTTCTCCTTTTTACTCTGGTTTGGTCGACCGTATAGTACAAAAGTAGAAACAGACCTAGCTTGCAACGACAAGCTAAAGGAACATGAAATTAGTTTTTGAATTATCTGGAGTCATCTGATGATTTGGTGTTATTTAAATACTGATCAGTGGAGCTGCATAGTTTCTAACAGTGCACAGCAGTCTTAAACTTAAGCCGACCCCATGTGCAAAGTTTTTTATGAGAGTAGGAGCTAACAAGACGACCAGGGTTAGCCACCGGTCATCTTGTTAGCTGAGCTAGGAGGTTGACTAAGCTACTTAAGTTTCCTTACTGAGCTACAAATGGTGTCCATTTCCAGAGATTTTATACGACACTAGAGGAACAAAATAAACAAATATGGACAATACTTGTTGCTGTAATATAGTTCATTACAATTTTTGCCTGGTGCAATAGACTCTAGAACACAATAAAGAATAACTACAGTCTTATATATAGAACACATATGATAAAATATGTCCAGTTTCTTTCATTTTAATTGGAAACGATGCCCACATTTTCTCGTACGTGTCAGGAGCTGTGACAAATTTTGGCTCAGAAAGAATTTGGATGTTCAATAATAACTCAGGACCTGAAAAAGTTTGGATCAGAATAGACACCAGCTCTCCAGCGCAGATAGAAAACTCATCCACTTGTGATAGAGGCGGCGGCGGCGGCATCTCCGTCTCCGTCTTTAACCAGAGGCTCGTCTTGTCACTCGACCCACCATCCAATATGCTCCAATCAATTTACCATCCGCTGCAATTCAATGTGACAGTAAGACAAATCGGACTTCCAGTGTAAAATAATTGAAACTGACGCTTATTTGAGCGTGTGTGGGGGGGTGGAGGGGTGGGAGGGGGCTGCGTATTCTGCATCAGCTTAATGCACTGCGTCTGTCCGTGTCAGAGATGGATTGTGGTGTCAAGAGTTACAGATAAGCTCCTGTTTAGTTAGGCCCGTCGGGAGGAACCAACATTGTAGTCATATTAAATATAACAAGAGTTTTTATCCACGTCACCGCAGCACACACACACACACACACACACACACACACGGGGAAGGGGAATAAGACGCTCATATTCCGACGAGTGAATTGTAATTGCTATTCGCCAGAGGACACATAATTGAAAAATTGGAAGAGAGCAAAAAGTCAGCGGCGTCTGTATTGTAAACAAAGATTGGACCGAATCCTCCGCTGTCGTGGGCGGCCGACATCACAAGCTCCAGAAAAAACACAGAAAAGACTCGGCTCTCCTCCTCGACTGAAATCCACTTTTTATTTAAAAAAAAAAAAAAAGGAAAAAGGTCTTTGGGTAGCAGGGGATTAAACCGCGCTCGCACACATTCACACGGAGAGCTTCAGTGTTTAGTGCCAAGCAGGGCTGCGTTCCAGAGAAGAAGAAGAAGAAGAAGAAGAAGAAGAAGAAGTGGTGGTGGTGCTTGAAAAGGAGAAAGGTTTTGTGGGGGAAATAAAGAAGGTGAGTTTTGGATTGATGTGAATCACGCTCGCCACTCTGGCCTGGAGCTCCTCCAGCCGGGGATGAATCGCCTACCTGTGTCAGAGGGATGTATGAGAGCAACATCCAACAACAACAACAACAACAGCAACCCTCCCCTCTCCATCCATCCACCACCGCCATTACCCGCCGCCCACGCCTGCCTGGCCAGCAGGCATGTTACAGCGAGGATTAGATCGCATAATCAAAGGCATTCCACCTTCAGACTGGCACAACCTCAGGGTCTCCCGTCTTCCTCGCCGCTCACCAGCCTTCGCACGGGAAGCCAAACTGTGAGTCAAGCAGGACGCCAGAAAAAAATAATCAAAAACGAGCGTAACGGACGGGGTTACTGCGGACGAGATAAACCCACACAGCCCGGGGAGGGGGGCAAAGGTTGGGCAAACTAGACAGCACCTGCTCGCTCGCTCGCTAGCTGGCGTGCTAATCCAGCGAGGAGGGCGAGGAGTTTTAGGGGAGTGGGCGGCTAAACAGGCGGGCAGGTGTCGGCGGCAGCGGTGGCGAAAGTTAAAACGCGCATGGAAATGTCCAAAAGCTGAGAGGCAGGTGTCTACAGCTGAAGCTTTAATGCTTCAAATGAAAAGATGATGCAGATCTAAAAGTCTCTAAAGAGCGATGATCTGGCCTCTCTAAGGGGTCCCCCCACTCACAAACTTTAGATTACAGCAGTGGCTAATGTGCTAAGTTTAAGAATTAAGAATAAATGCGAGCTTATGTAAAGTAAATACATTTGCACAGCTCATCATTAAATCCATTTTTCTTTTTAGCTGGATTCCAAATGAAAAAACACCAGGAGACGTTCAGATAATTCAGCACTTAACCGGATTACAGCTGCAGAAAAAAACAAATAAATAAATAAATAATATCGGTCACTTCATTCTTAGAAATAAATGAGTCTAATAACAGAAGTCCGCTGGGAGTAAGTCTGAATACACGGCTGTGACTTGGTGCAAGGAGCAAAACAAAACAGTCATTTATAAATGCGACCTCGCTGTGTACAGTTCACACTTTATTTAAATTACAATCATATTTAATGTTAATTAATGCTAATGCATAATTTAAATGAACAAACAGCGCTGGCACAGGTTGTAATTAAACACCCCAGGCCTCGTGTGTGTGTGTGTGTGTGTGTGGACGGCAGGTGAATGCACTTGCTTCAATAAAATCTATTTTTGCGGCTTTGTTCCTCCTCCGGCGTCGAGACCCAGTCTGTGATCCTCGGAGGTCAGCGTCAGCAGCAGCAGCGGTAATGAGGTCAGAGGTCGGAGGTTCCGGCAGACAATAGATGGAACAAACATTTCTGCGACCCCGGGTTCAGGATGAAAGCTGAGACTGAGCCAAACAATCTGTCGAGGTCAGAGAGCGTGCCGACTCCCAGCGCTGCGTTTTATTGGCCGACAGGTCTGTCAGTCAGAGCCAGGTGGGTGGCAACATGGACGAACATTTCCATGGATTTTTGGTCTGCTATGTTCCTCTTTTAACTACTATTATTATTAATATTTAAGCAAAGTTTACCTGATCATGTTAAACTTGGATATAGGTCTGAAGCAAACTAGCAAACTAGTGTTAGTGGCAAATACAACTGGTTGCATAACCACAGGAAAATGCTTGTCTTTCAAGTGGTAACACACGCCATAAGTAACAACTGCTGCTAGAGGCCACCTAAGCTAACATTTTAGCAAGCTAACAATAGGGTAATTGGGTAATATGGTAATATTCCCCTTGGTAATATCACCGTTTTCCTCAGACAATTATAAAATTACAAAGAAAACTCTACACGACTAAATTACAATCTATCAACCTCCCATCCACCTCCACCAGCTCTGAAAACCTCAGGATTTCAGATATGAACATTTCCACATGCGAGTGCGCCGTTCATATTGACGTTTCCCAAGACTATGTTAAACTCGGTCTGTAAAAAAGTGGACGCCATGACAAAGCAAGTAGAGCTCCCCCTGATGGCTGGATGCAGTATTGATCACAAGCTCCGCCTCCTCCGTGGTAGTAGATGGGACTTGGGCCAAACTATAATAAGTACACGTCAAATTATTATTGTTTTTACAAGGCTAGTTATTATCATTTTATGTAGTTAATATTACGCCGATGAACGTTCAAGAGAGAAAAAGGATGTGACATTGTGATGATTGACAGTTGCCATTGACAACCACCCTGTGAAGTGGTCCCCGTAGGAACGTGAGAGTAGGAATAAACAAAATAAAAAAAGTGCAGTGTATGATCCAACATTTCTTTTTAAATGATAGACTCCAGTGAGTCTGGAGGAAGTGTGGTTGAGTCATCAATAATGTGGCTCCACTCTCAGTCACTTTGACTCCTGGGACGAGGTGGAGGCCCGTCGTCCATTTTTTCTACAGTTTATGGTTAAACCTGATCTAATTGGAAGCAAGGTTCACGTTGCAAATACAACATGTGATGCTCTATTTTAAATTGTCCAACACATTGATTTGTGCTCATACACTAAAACTAATGAGTCGCAGAGTCAGCTAGTGCTAATTAGCAAACTTTAGCACACTAAGACATCAAACTGAGGGCGGTTGAAAAGGTCACGTCGAACACTTCCGGTACGTCCAGTATGACTTCATGGAGTAGAAAGGAGCGGTATGTTCTGGGTGTACACGACTGAAGACATCTTCCCCCAGAACCCTGCACGACTACAAAGTGTTTACAGACACCAACTATAAGAGAGGAACTTTTGCGACCTCCCTGCGGCTGAGCTGTGCTACGCTGCAGGGATCTGAAGGCCACCTCATCCTCTCAGCTCAGGATATACTCAGGAGACGGTGCAACCTCGCCGTAAAGTTAGGCTCCTGTGCCCTCGGCGGCCTCTTTCCTCTCAGCTCCGACACTTCATCCGCTCGCCCGCCCGCCACTCAGACGAAACTTTTAGGAAGAAAAAGGGGGCGAAAAAGTAAATTGAGCTTATTTCCTCGGTGTGCCGTGTAGAAGCTCGACATCACTCGCTAGGAGCAGGAAGAGGCTGCTGATTGCAGAGGAAGAGGGGTCTTTAATTTGAAGGCCTCTGCGGTGTTCAAGCCTTCAACCTCATGGGGAGTTAATCAGCACTTGGGCTATAGATAGGAAGAGAGAGGATGGAGATAGGAGAGAGAGAATAGAGGGGGGATGGCCTCTGCTGGTTATTATGATGCTTGTATTGTTGACATGTGGACCCACCAGCCACTGCTTCCTGCATAATATTTATCTGGAGCTGTCCTGTGAGGTGACTCCTGCTCTGTTATTGCGTTTTTTTTTGTTTTTCCGCTCGGCTGCATCCAAACAGCTGCTCTAATTAGTAGTTAACTACAGCGTCGCAGTTACACTTTTATAAAAACTGACGGATTATTATGAATTTGCAAATAAAAATGGCGTATTCAGTGATGTGGGTGGAGAAAAGGTAATTATCTGTAAGGCCTATGTCATAATAATTCAGAATAATGTACATTTTTAAATGAACATAATAGCTGCTTCTACTTTGCTTCACTGTTTTCGTATGAACGAGTGGCGGACTTTTAATTTGAGACAGAACTGGCCAAGTAGAAGCAAGACAAGAGCAACGGTGACTTGGCTGACTTTACGCTAAAGTTGTTGGATGCAAAATGCAAATGTGAGCATGCTAACGTACTCAAAACGTGCTAGAACTCTGAAGAGTGGCTGTAGTTGCCGGGCAATGTTTTTGGAGGATTGTTATTTGGACTAAAACAGCTCTTCTTGGTTGCATTGCACTGCTGCAGTTTGCAGACATTGCGTCGTTGAGGCTAAACAATGCCGCAAACTCCTAATCGCTGCAGTTCCTCAAACGTCCACTAGAGGCGGGCTCAAAAAGTGATCTGATGTCCAACTTTACAGTAGGAATAAACCCAGTCTGGTCCATTCAGGACACCCGTACACGGAGAAATGTTTTGAAAGCGTACCAGCCAGTGTAAACTAATGTAATCTTTCTTTATGCATTGGTCGGTTCCCCTTTAATTTCCAGAGACGTCGACCGCTGCCACCTCTGCCTTTAATCCACCTGATTCATCAAAAGTCTGAATGATTTAGACTTTAGCACTTTTAATTAAATAAGTATGTCACAAAGTGTTTTATACAGCAATAAAGGACAAAACCCGGACCATTAAAAGTTAAAAAGAGAAATGAGGTTCGCTAATAAAATGTTCATCAAAGTGTGTATGTGTGTGTGTGTGTGTCCTTGTTTAATGTCGATCTGCCACTACTCTCACACACACACTCATCACTCCATCTCTGTTCAATCAAGAGCTGAAAACACACGTTTGCATTTTTTAAATTCATATCTGTGGATTTTATTCAGCACGGAAGAATCTGGTTCAGTATTCGTGGATTTTTGTTTCATTGACCTGTTAAACTTATTTATGCTTCCTGTAGAAATAACACGGCTACATGTGCTGCTTTGCTTTGCAGAAGGTAAATTAATAGTTTTGTTTTTTTTGACATTATGATGTGAATCTGTTCATATGTGTAGCTTTAACCTCTCTCTGCAGTTCTTCCTGTAGTGTGGATGCCAACATTTGTAGTTTGTTTACACGTGAAACGAGGTGTCCATTAATCAAATGATGCAAAGTTATAAGCAAATTAATACTAAACTACTTGCTTTGGGATTAAGACAAAGAAGAACTTCCCTCATGTTTATCAAAGCATGAGAACCAGAGAATGTAAAATTCTGAGAAATGTAAAAAGACACAAGATGAATGTACTAGGTGAGAGGGTAAGGAGGCTGAAGTTTTTCCCGATAGAGATCTGTAATGCATTTTGCAAAATGGATGTTTTGCAGTCGCTCTGACTCAAAAAACAAACTTTAAAGATGATTTATGTTTTTCTCTGAAGCCTCTGGGAGTTCAAACCTTTTGCTCGATACTGTTTTGTGCAAATTGTCATTTCCCCGAATCCCTGAAATGGCAAAAAAAGACCAACATTATAGGAGACATGCTGATCAAATCTCACTCTTTACATTTTAGGCTGTAAATGTTCAAAGTCTTTGGGATTTGTGTTCAGGGAACAAGACACAAGATAAAATGGTCCTTTAATTTATCCCACAGTGGGGAAATTTGCAGTGTTTCAGCAACATGTAGTTAACTGCAGCGCACACAAGACAAGGAGAAGTTCCCATCCTGGAACTAATTGCTTTTCATAATACTGTATATTCACGGTGAAGACACACGGTGCAGTTTCTTTACAGTCGATGATGTTTCTATGTACTGTGCTCGACTTGCTCAGGACAGTGTGAGATAAATTGAAGGATTATGTAACTCACCAGCTTCTCTGCACCTGTTAAGACAAATTAAACCTTTGTCATTCTTCTTGGTGGAGTTTCAACATGAGAGGAGATCTAATCTACTAGGTTAGTTAAATCCAGGGAAGTTAATCAAGAAAAGCTATATCCTTCAATAAGATATAACTTCATGACAGAAACGCAACATTAACACTCAACAAGTAAAAACTTATCAACATTAATAGGCTGTTTATGCTTCTGCGTCAATTTGATGCCGTAGTTATAGCGACAGCCCAGACCCCAAGCAGACCACAAGAGCTGTGATTGATCCGCTTGGTAGCAGCGTGTTTCCGCTTTAGTATTTCCGGCTGCTTCTCCATCTCCACAATTTTCAAATTCATTGTTCTGGATCAATAAAGATGGAACACATGGAGGAAAGGTTAACTGAGGAGGTTCGGAGAATCATACAAACATTCGTACGATTGTATCGTATGATTTTGGCAAACTTTCGGTGAAAGTTTCAGTCGGTGTCGTTGAAAGTGAAGCAGGAAGTAGAAACAAAAATTAACCCAACTGGCAAAACAGACTCAGCGCTGACTAGTGTTTGGGTGGCGTTGTTACAGAGTGAGACAGACTGATGAGCGCACAAAAATTGTATAAGTATAAATGACTCGCACCTGCATAGGCTACGTAGGTTACGACGTCTTTGTCCCGTAGTACTATAAAAGAGCCTTCAGTCTAAAACAAGGCAACTGGACTTTGAGTTTTGTTGAAGATAGATAGATAGATAGATAGATAGATCGACCATATACATCCATAAGGTGTCAATAAGTAATACAACAATGCAGTGAAATACTAAAATCTTGCATTCAGTCTGCAGAGAAAGTTTTTGATCTGACAGCCTGATGGCCTGCGGGTAAAAACAGTTTTAATGCTTTCAGTTTTTTTGTATCTTCTGCTGCCAGAGGGCAGGACAGAGAACAGTTTATGTCCTGGAGGGGAGCGGTCCTTTATAATGTGTTTGGCTCTGAGGTGGCATCGGGTGCTGGAGATGTCCTCCAGTGAAGGCAGAGGGTAACCCATAGTTTTTTTTTTCTGACATTTTTATCACTTTTTCGTCGAGAGCCGAACACCCAGCGTACCACAACGAGATGCAGCACGAGGGCATAGAGCTGCTTCTGCTTCAGTTTTATATTTGCGAAGGACTCTCGGATAGTGTTGGACCTTCTTCAGTGCTGCAGAGGTGTTTGCTCACCAGCAGAGTTCTTCAGAGACCTGCACCCCCGGGAGCTTAAAGGTGGAGACTCTCTCCCCCCTGTCATACCTGATGTGAAGAGGAGCATGCTCTGCACTAACTGCCTGCTAGATAGTCCATCATTCAGTGTTCACCTGTTCTGCAGAGCTGGGTTATGTTCCAGCTTTGCTCCATGGCCATCTACTGCTTGGAGTCACCTGCAGCACATTGGTGGACTAAAGGAGGTCAGTGAGATGGTAGGGGTCCAAGAGGGATCACTAAAACCACTCAGTACCAGACATTTTTGTTTACTTGAAGAGGTCCTGAAGACGTTTCTGTGGTGTCTATACACTCTGCTCCTAAAAATAAACCGGCATTATTCTTTCAGAACAACAACAACAACTCAAGAGACATCCAGTCGCACCCCAGCAGCATTAAATCACCACATAATAACACGGAGTAAGGACGCGGCAACGTTACGCCATTACTCAAGGACGTTAAGTCTCAACTCAGCAAATAAAAGGTACACTACATTAATCCAGACAGACGCACTCGTATTTGGAAAGTCACTGGGTCAAAACACCGCTCCTGTTTTTCTGTCTTTTTGGGGAAACGTTGGAGGACGGCGACACGGAGAGTACAAACAAAAGTACTGGATTTGTTGGTTGGTCCAATTTATTGCTGGTTTGAGAGGATTGACAAGAAATATACTTATTTGAAAATCAAATGCACTAAAACTGCTGCTTTTATTTGCAACTTGCTCAATGCACTAGCGTCTGACATTAGCCTGGAAGCCGGATCAACTTGATCAATATGCGTTCTTGAGTTCTTTTGAATCATCATCAGTCACTGGCTCAGTACTGCTACTTACTAAAGTACCCTCTGACCAAATACAGGTCAAATACCTGCATGTGTTCTGCAGGTAACTTGTGTGGCCTTGTTACAGTCAGGTATCCCAGAATGCATTTTGCAGGCGTCACCACATATGCTGCTTTTCCAATTTCTGAATGACCGTCCTGCATCTTCCAGAGTTTGCACTTCAGAATTGATCTGGTCAAGTCCGACCTGTTGGTCTGGAATCTCTCTGTTCGGAACTGATTCTGCTTCAGCAAAGATCTGACTGACCAATCAGATTGTGTGGGCGGGGCTTCATGCGGTGATGGACAGAAGAGTAACAGTAGCCATAGAGTGGAATTTGTTTACAATAAAATGTCTCTGATTGGTTGGAGGACCATCCAGTGTAGTACAGAGATTTTTTGTTTTTACTCTTTATCTGTTAAAACATGCCTCATAATAAAATCCAAATGTTATCAGACTCATATTCTGATAAGATTTGAGTCTGGCAGCACCAAACTAGTTCACCTTTAACAAAATATACAGTCCAAAACTATGAGAAAGAACAAATCCTAACATGTTTGCTGCTCCGTAGTGTTTCCTCTGACAAAAACACACAGAAATAAATCCAGCAGCAGCAGTAGAGGAGCTCCAGGACCAGTCCCTTCCAGCGGATGGACCTCGCTGCTTGTGACAAATTACATGTGGAAGGAAATCTGCAGGGCCCATTGAACTTTAGTATTGCTTTTATTCCTCTGTCATGTTCCCGCAGAGATGAAATGAGATCGGTTTCTCTCTCTTTTTTTTTTTTTTCCTTCCTGCTTCCCTTATTCACGGCTCTGTGCCCGCCGGTGTGCTGGATAAACGGCCAAATGCTGCCTGACAGTCAAAGACATTCTTCTCTCCTTTTCTTTTTTCCCTTCCTTTGCTTCCTCGTTCTCTTACTCGCCTCCAGATTCCAGGTACTTGAAATGAAGTGCGGAAGGAGCGATGCACATTCATCCTGGCAGCAGCAGTGCTGGGGCTGAGCAGCATCCTCTTACTCCCTAAATGTTGCAGACATGGATCTTTCTTGGACATATTGTCACAACAGAATAGAAAAATAAATGGTGCTTTCAAGAACATTTGTGTAATAAGCGCCCAAAGAGATCAACGCCCCATATCAATGTCATTCAAAGGGATGCAGCAGAATAGAACCATCTAACTTTTTTTTGCAAATAATCAACAGGGTCGCAAGAAACGTGTTGAAAAAAATAAAAGATGCAAATGAACTGAAATATTTTTTTTATTTAAAGCTTCTACGGACTGAAGAGATGAGAGTGACTCCTGACAGACCAGATGAACACAGAGTTCTACTTCGACTCAGACGCCAGCAAGGTGGAGGTGGGGTACTGGTATGTACTGGCAGTTGGACCTTTTTGGGTTGAAGATGGGTTCAACATCAACTCCTAAACAGTAGAACAGGACAAAAAGCCTGCATCCTCCAAGGAGACCATGATTCTTACGCAGGACGATGCATCGAAGTGGGCGGCACAGTGGTGTGGTGGTTAGCACTGATGCCTCACAGCCAGAAGGTTCTGGGTTCTAATCCATGGGCCGACTGGTTCCTTTCTGTGTGTAGTTTGCATGTTCTCCCTGTGTCTGCGTGGGTTCTCTCCAGGTTCTCCAGCTTCCTCCCACCGTCCAAAGACATGCTGGTTAGGTTCATTGGTGATTCTAAATTGGCCGTAGGTGTGAGTGTCTCTCTGTCCAGGGTGGACCCCGCCTCTCAGCTGAGATAGGCTCCAACCCCCCTGCATCCCTTCACAGGACACAGGACAAGCAGTTACAGAAGATGAATGAATGAATGATGCATCGACATGCTCCCCCTGCATGGCATCCTCAATCATGCACACATAGTCTCACAAAGATCCCTAGCTTGACAACTTCCCGTCTGCTTTCCAAAACAAACATTAAGACCTTTAAAGAGTAACTTTTGATTGGGATCATTTGCTCAAACACTCGACAGACTCCTTGAGCTGTCAGCCATGTGCTGTCGTGGAGAACACGCCGAGCCGGACAGCGGGGTTATGGAAACCTGTTGCTCCGTCGATACCGAGGGCAGGGGACGTGACGGAGCTGGGGAGTGTTTATCGGGGCGTGCGACAAACAAATCACCCCGTTCAGGTGCTGCCCAGGAAAATAGAGACAAGCCACTTAGCTGCCACTGAGCTGTTTAATTAGAAGACCTGCTGCTCGTTAATGAGGACGCTAACGAGAGGAGCGCCGCCCACTGCTTGGTAATGAGTGGCGAGCTCGTTACCAGGCGGGCAAAGGGCTGGACGTGACCAGACTGGCACTGCTGTCTCTCCACAGGGGGGAGGGACTGCAGGGGACGGGGCTGGAGGGGACGGGGGGGCGGCTGTGATTGGCAGATCGCAGCAGGGGGGGCGTGGCCACCAGGTCTCAGCTAATTGCAAAGTTAAGAAACAGCAGGAGTCTGTAATGTGTTGTTGCACTTTCACTTTTATCGAACGGAGCGCTATTGATCGTGCATGTTGTTTATTTGTACAGATGGAGGCGTGGTGCGTTGCTCGTAGAAAGGTTATCAGGTATTGACGAGGGAGCTGATGGGTTGTGGCCTTTGGCTTCGCTCTGCTCTGCAGGGCTGATGGAAAACACGTCAGCAGGAAAGCCCCACAGAGCAACCTGGACCATTAGGTTTGTCGTTATTTTTTTTATTAATACTTAAGAGTTGCAGGACGGATCGTCAGTGGCGCTGGCCTGTGGTTTTATACCTCAGCCTAGCATGCTGCTGTTATTAACAGATCACATAACATCTTGTTGTATCAGAGAGCAGAGCTGTAAGTAAAACTGCACACGTGATTCTGAGCTGAATTTGTGTTTCTCCACGGGACTTTTAAACAGAAGAGGAAATTTCACGGCTTCACAGATTTTCCTTAGAGCAGCAGAGGAGCCCAAGAGAAGACGTATGATCTCAGTATGTCTAAAACCCAGGATGCAGTCTGTGTCAATCCATGGCATTATAACTTTTGTAAGTTACAGGCACAAGTAAACACAGAAAACATGTACCTGATAACTTGGCAGAATAAAGAAGCATTAGAAAGAATTTGGGTTGAAAAGGCCTGAAAGGAGTTTTGAAATACACTTGCCTTCATCCCTAATGGGATCTAAGGTGAGATACTTGAAACTAGTAGAAACTGACCACAGATGGTTTGCAAAGCTAAATAAGAGGCTCAGCCCGGGTGAAAGAATTTCACTCTGGGGAATGAAAGCAGAGATGTTTTCAAGCTAAGATCTGTTGTTTTCCAGAGGCAACTGAGGTTTATGTGCTGTACACTGGCTATACTGGAATCTCCAGACAAGCTGAAATCTTCGCTGGACTATTTGCAGAAGCTTGTTTACAACAAGTCCTGCAGCTAACAACTCCAAGTTTCAGTCTGACACGATCAAAGTTAAGACATCATGAGATTTATTTGCATTAGAGGCATGTGCATAAAGCTTAAGGGACTGGGAACAAGTGGAAGCGTCCTCTGAGCAGAATCGCCATCAGATTACACAACATTCGCTTCCTTCCAGACTGCCGCTGTGTCCGATCAGGTGAAACAAATCCCGATGTGCTGATCTTTTTGTCGGGGCTTCAGGAAGCATCCCGACGTCCGACCAGCTCGTGTTCTTCTGTGACACATAGAGGATGTAACCGGGTGTTCTTGATGTCCTCGTTCCGTCATTTCAGACTGTTCTGGCCTGATACTGTGCGTGAAACTGATCCTCAGGGATCAACGTACCTGCTATGTAAAAAGATTCTCAAGCTGTCCTCTCATGATTCTCAGATTTCCCCTTATCACCAAATCTGACCTGGCATTTTTTAAATTTGTTTATTTTTATGTCCCTCAGCTGATAAATCATTTTCTAAATGTCACTTTTGAAAGACATGATCAATCTTCGGTGGATAAATAAACTTCATATTGTCCCAAGTGGAGTAAAAATCCAGTCTGGACCTTGTCTGATTTTTTACAATGTTTTTACAGATCCAAGTACAGACTCATCGGGGCTGTCCTGATTGACACCATAGACTGTATAATAAGTGGACGCCATGACAGCTCCTCTAAAGTGAAGCCAAAGCATGTGGAGCATGTGGCTAACGTTAGCTAGCATACATAGATAAATATAAAACTGGCTCTTTTAGCCACCTGATTTTTTATTTATTTATTTTGAAATATTACGAAGATACAGGCAGTTCTTCTTCTTTTGGTTTGATTGACAGCTGGCAAAGCAGGTGCATTACCGCCCCCTACAGGACTGGAGTGCGAATCAGTCTCTGTTTTGTTTCACACCTATTTTCCTGTGAGATATTACGTAAGATGATGCGTTCTATTCTCCCGATTCTGGCACAGTAATCAGAATAACATCCTGTAGTGTGTGTCATGTCAGCTTTTTTTTCCTTTTAACGTTTGCTTGTTTGGGATTAGAGAGAAGAATATCTGTGAAGTTTCTCCTTAAGTGTGTGATGGAACCTGATCTCGACATCGGGTAGGATTTTAAAATTCCTGCAAGTTTGAGCTCAGCCCCAAGCGGCTCACAAATCCAACGTCCTGTTTTAAATGTAAAGGGTGTTCACGAATTCAGAAACTGAGAAGTGGCTTCATTTGCTTCTGAAGGAAATGAGGCAGATCTGGAGATAACTCAAACAAAGGGAACGATAGAAAACCAATAGTTTTTTGTTTGTTTGTTTTTTTAATTATCCGAAGTTGCTGCATGTCAATGACGTATGACAGGCTAAATGCTAACTGGCTAAGTAGCACACAGTCACCCTCATCATGTAGGAATGCAGATTTCAAAGTTTTAGTATTAGGTGTAGAAGAGGGTCACAGCGACAGTCACCTGGGAGCTGCCGCGGGTTCAGTGCCTTGCTTAAAGGCACCTTGAACAGTCGACCTTCCTGTTGCCGCCCCGTCCCGTCCCGGGCCGCGGTGCTTCGCGTTGGGCCGCGGCGCTTCACGTTGGAGCTGGGTCACCTCCAGGAGCGCCGATGCTGCTGTTTCTCCTCCTCATTCGTCTTGCGGCCTCGGCGATGGAGGCGATGCGTCTCCCGTGTCGAACAGGTGAGCACAGCCATGCATTACAAGTGCCGAGCCGCCGACCCCTGGGGACGCAACACAACACACTCACACAGACACAGACACAACAAACACAAACACACACCACCGCTGCACCAGCTGGCTGCCTGAAAAAAATTAAATAATAAAATAAAATAAACACCAGCTCTTGACAGAAAATAATCCCCTGAACAAGGACAAGCTGAGAGCATGTTATTTTTATATAATGTACAACATGCTGCGTGTATGTTCTGCTGCATCAGGTTTAAAATTAAATATCATCACAAAGAAGGAAGGCGGAGCGGGCTCATTAGCTGCTACCGCTGCTGCTGCTGCTGCTGCTGCTTCACTGCCAGCAGAAACCTGAGCAAATACTCAGGTTCTCCAGTTACTGTAATTGCAGTCCAGTGGTTCTGCTAATCGTTATTATGCCCATTAGTGTCTCTAACACAGTTCACAGGGAATTAATGCACTTTTACAGATTCAGAAATGTATGATCGCTTTGGTTTACCGCACTTTACAATGATGCTGTTCATGTTTGTGAGCTTTTTTCTATATATACAGTTCTGTGTGAATGTTTTAGACACTTTAACTGAGGATGCGTTCAAAAACCAAAGCTATGATTCAGTCTGTTTTAGCGTCTTCTGTCTCTTCGTGTAATCCAGATTGATCAACGGGCTCAGACCATCATACACCTTGTTCTTCATGACTCTGGTCGGATGTTGGTGCTTGTTGTCCTGCTGCAGATACAGATCTGACCACGTGGTTCTGCAGGATGGATACGGATCTAAACATCTAAAAGTTCTTAAAGAATTTTAACTTAGAAGCCAGAGAGTTGGTCCGGAACCACTCTGTCAGGGAACTGATTATTCTCCTGCAAAGATCTTCATCTTTCACAGCAGCACTATTCCCGGTTTATTTTTGCAATTCACTCTAAAACTTTAAAAGTTTTCGTACGATCCTTCTTAAATACAGTTATCACGTGACAAATAGCGCTGGATTCTGTCAATTTCAAACTAGTTTAGTAAAGTGGATTAGCCCGGAAGCTGCTCTGTTCAGGAACCAGTTGAGCTCCAGGAGTGAAGTATAACGTCATCATTTCGTTTACTTTCATCACTTCAGTTTCTCCTTTGGTTCTTTAGTTCTTCAAGCTGAACAGCCAATCAGAGTGATCCCTCTGACGGACTCGTTTTACTCCCCATTCAACATTTTGAATCAGCCACAATCATCGTACACAACCTCAGAATCGGAAAAACATTCAGCCACGTTGTAAAAATCTAGCGGTAGCAAATTACAGATAAACAAGCCGACCGTCCCAGAGATGACATCATCCAGGTCAGAAGACATCATCCGGGGTCTGTAGGTCAATAACAGGATGATCATAGGATGATAAGAGGTAACTCCAGACTCAACGGGGAATAGCACTAGCGTATCTTAACAAAATATTGGTGAAATGAACAAGTTTTGTGGCGTTATTTAGAGGCTGTGTTTCGGTGCCCCAGTCACTCCCACTACATCTCCTGAAGGAATACAAATTACACAAAAGTTATATGGGTGAGTAAACGATTGTATTTTATGCCAGGTTGTAAAAAACAGTAGTTCCCCTTTAAGACTTAAGACATTTTGCGACGCACCCTTCGACTAGTGCAGGATTATGAGAGGACCTCGAGGAAACTCGCAGACTATAGGAACCACCTACATTTTAACCTGAGATGCAGACAACACAAGATTACTCCCACCAGCGTACATCTCACTAGAAGTTTCCTACTTAAACGCTTTCTTGGATTTAAGACTTAAGGATAATTCAGTGTATTCCACAACATTTTCTTTGTTGCAGAAAGTTGATTCAGGGCTCACTCCTTTTGTAACTGATCAGACAAAGACCTGCCTGCAAACCCAATCTTATGGGTGGGCTTTAAGGACAGAAAAGTAAAAGCAACGTCATTGTACAGGTCATGAATCTGTTTACAACAAAAATGTCTGATTGGCTGCAGGGCTATCCAATTATTTTATCTCTGTATTGGATGAGACTCAGCCCATATTGTGGTGAGATGCCAGGGTCAGTGATTTTAGGTACGAATGTTTGTTTGTCACTTCACTATTCAGTGTAATAGTTTTGTTATTTTATCTGTTTACTAGTAACAGGAAGGATATTTGTCTGACATGCAAGAGCTTTTTGAGCTGTGTTGATCTCAAGCGCTCTTGTTGTGCCTCCTAATTCCACCTTGCTGGCTGATTGACTCTGTTGTTTCTCTACTGTAAATGAAAAACATGTGAGGTCTGGGTAATTTAAGGGGTCTGGAACCAGAAGAGAAGTGTAACAGGAGAAAATCCTCTTAGAGGCTCCTTTATTAGGTTCACCTGTACAAACCAGTGTGGTCCGGTAGAACAGCTGTCTGTGCAAAGCTCATAAGCCTTCGCTGTTTCTTGACATTGTTGTAATGGGGTCAGAGTTAAAGGTGGTTTTGTGCTGGACTACAACACATGATGAGGTTGTTTCTTTCCCCACTCTACACACACACGCACAGCAGAATAAATGTTTATCATACAATATTTTAACCTCTGCAAACATTTTAGGCTTTTCAGCAAAACGAGCAGAGACACAAAAACCCGAGCAGCCACACTTAAAACAAAAAACACACACAACTGAGTCAATAATCACTTTATCAACTGAAGAATAGGTGGTGACCTGTTTTGGCAGCCTCATTTATCAAACACAACATTCGCTTCTAGCTCCGAGAGCCGCTGCTTCTCTCCGTTTCATTTTCTTATAAACAGATTTTTATATTCTCACCATAACTGGACACGTCTGGACACCTGCGTTTGGAAGTCATTTTAGTAATTCAATTGTGCAAATAATCCACAGATTAATTAAAAAAAACTCCTTGGTTAATTTGTCTGTCTGTCGCCCGGAACGGAGACTAGCTGACTTTGTGCGAGGAGGTGGAGGTGGTGGTGGTGGTGCGGGGGGGAGGGGAGGGTTGTGATTTCTGGGTTAGAGGATCCACCGAGCTTCAGAGGCTTCTCTTCGTGTTCTGCACGAGTCAGCATTGGCCTGAATTCCAACAATATCACCCTGAAGGATGTAATACCAGCTGGTGCGGGGAGAGCTATCTCCCCACCCTGTGTATGATATTGCACAGAGAAAAGTCATCGGGCTCAGCCCCCCGACAAGCACCTGTATTCGATTTCTCATCTCGACTCGGCGGAGAGCTCTAAGCCTTGTTCTCGCTGGCACTAATCCTCGCTAGAAAACAGCTTTCAGAGGATTAGCATCAAGGGGGGCAGAGCGGCGCTCATCGGCGGGGGAGCCGTGCTTCCCCTCTTCTTCTTGTTTCCAGTCCCTTCTCCTCTGTAAGTTAACCTTACACACGACGGCGCTCGGGAAAAATCTCTGACCTTCTGCTCGGTTTCCTCCTCCGTCGACCTCCAGCGGCCTCCATTAAAGCTCCGTGCTCCCCATTGACTTTCACTTAAAACTCCCCTCAGGTTCTTCCCCCTTCACGCTGGCTGGACAACTTAACCATGTAATTTCACGTTATCTGGAGGAACTGGAGCCCGCGCGCCGAACTGGACTTGACCTGCTGCAGTAAGCTCCAGCAAACGCTCGGGGTAAAGAGGTGCGAGGCCTTCAGGTGTGTGGGTCGATAAAAAAAAAAAAAAGAAGAGGCTAATTCGTGCTGCAGGCGACGCAGGGATGGATATCAGACGGAGCACAGAGAGAGGCGAGTAACACCAGCGCTCAAGGCCTCTCTGACAGATGCTGAAAGAGCGAAATAATGTAAGACGCTGGTGTGGTTTCTTTTTAGAGCACCGATTCTGTTTCTGTGAACAAAAGGGAGGATTATTCTGCATGGTGATGAGAGGGAGCTGCTGGAGGCCACGGATCCTGCAGCGAACACACAGTCAACAACTTTTTTTGGAGATGGAAAATTCAACTTTCTCCTTAAAATTTCTTTCTCTTTTCATGTTTTCCTCTTCCTCCCTTCCCCCCAAACCTCTGCACATATTTCGTTCTAATCATTGGCTTTGATTCCCTTCCTCCCTCCACAAACAGCGGACCGTTCAGTTAAGAGCACTAGGAGATGAAAGCCGGTGTATCCAGGCAGGGATGTATTAAAAAAAATAAATAAATAAGAAAAGGTGCTTTTTCTCCCTTCAGCTTCCAAATTCCTGCTGGTTGTGACAAAGTTGCAAATACCCAAGATAAAAGACGGCTCTGCCTGCCTCTACTTAACATTCCCATTAGACTACCCACAATGGCTGCTTTTGTGCTCTCTCTCATGTACGATTGAAAATTCCTTTGCCTCTAGTACTTTTTGCAAAACATAATTCAATCACAGAGAGAGGAGAAAAACAGAAAACGCAAGCTCGGTGATCTGCCGAACAAAGGAGAGCGATGTTTTGGGAATTCTCCAAGGTGAGAGCTAAAGGAGCGATTAGGTTCAGAGGAAGATGAATGAAAAACTGACAACGGGACTGCGTGTTGTTAGCAAGAGCCACATTTAAGGAGCTACAGGAGATCTATTAGAGAGTCAACAACCGAGCAGCTACTGATGAGGGAAAATGCTGAGCTGATGGGTGTCAACCTCGACTGCAGCTTCATCAGGTACAGGAGGTGTTTAGCCTAGCTTAGCACAAAGACTAGGAGTGGAGAGAATCTGTTAGCCCAGTTACGCCAAAGGAAACAAAACATTGGCCGACGTCAAGACAACTTTTACCATAAATATAATTTCCTAACAATAGTGATGGACAGTTCAGCTCTTTTCCGAGAGCCGACTCTTTTGCCACGGCTCCCAAAGAAGAGCCGTCTCTCTCAACTCCTGAACGGCTCTTTATTTAGTATCATTTATAGCCCGATATTTGAGCCTAACACAGCAAATACATATGGTTTGTGTGCTGATAAGCCCTTTTTGCATTCAATATTTTTATGAGAAGCCTAATAATTGTCTCATTTTGTGCAGTTATTCCATTACAAAAGCATTCTTTCTTTGGTTAAATATTCCAATAAAACTTTAATCTTGCAAACAAATGAACAAAACACTGCAATCATAACCACACAAGCAAAACCAGAACCAAACTCAGTAAACAAACGGTACAGATGTCCTTGTGCAGGTTTGTGGCGGAACCTGCTATTAAACCTGCCCTCCCGACTGTCTTGCACATAATAGTATGATCCTCTCATGTGATTGGCCACATAGCGTCCCCATCAACACAAAGTTCTGTCCTCATCTTCACTTGAGCAGAGATGAACGAGCAAAAGAAAAAATAAATAAATAAATAGAGGGGAGCCGGCTCTCGCTTGTTGGGAGTCGGCTCTTCTGATTCAACACTAAGCATCGGCTCTTTTGCGCATGACACATCACCTGTTAGCAAACCAAATTTAAAGACAGCAGGGGTCGGTTGCAGACTCATGTGGAGCATGGACCCGCGGTCTTGTGTAAATTAATATTCATTTCTTGAAAGTGTTTGAGTCTTTGAAGTTTTTCGGCCGTTTCACAGTTTTGCAGTTTTTTAACTGAGCACTTGTAAACACAAGGAGACAAAGAGGCAGAAAAATGATGCAATTCAACTACAAAGAACCACAAAAATGCAAATATATGCAAAACATCAGTATAAAGATCCATTATGAGCACAAACTAACAAAAATAAGCAAGAGAAGACGCAGGAAAACCACAAAGAAATGAAAAACTAGTTGGGATTATGTGTTTGCACTGTTCTTCATATACACAATGGGCTAGATGCCACAGACAAGTATCAGATCTTGTGATGCATCCAGGGTTTAAATATCGTCTTAGAGTGCTAAGATTGTTTGCTTTGTTTTTGGTCTCCTCCACCTCAGGTCCTGTAGCTGCCAAGTGATTCTGTCAGCTGATAAGAGTACAGTCGCAACGGCAACAATTGCCACCAACACAGATTTTTTTTTCTTTAGGGGCTACCTCCATGAGTTGATGTGATCTCTCAGTTTTCAAGGACAGCAATGCTGCAACCAACAATTCAACGGAGTCAGAATGTCGTATCAACACAGACTTTTATTCCAACAATTGAAACTTAATTAACAGCTTCTCAAAACCTGTGAGGTGAAGGGAAGAGGGGAGCCAAAATAAATAATAAATACAACCAAACTAGGCCTAACTGTCGGCTGAATTCTATTAAAGAACAACCAGAGAAAAGCTTGACTCACTTAAATAAATAAAAATACAAGCAGTGGCACCAACCAACCCCCCCAGTGTTTCAAGATGAGAAGGAACTAAGGCCCTGTCCACACGTACGAAAACGGTCTTTTCCCTCTCCGTTTTCGACGTCATCGTTTCAAGAAATATCCGCGTCCACACGGGTCCGTTTCTGCTCGACCGAAAACGCTACTTCCTATTCCAGGCCCATAAGTGGCGCTGTTTCGGTTTCAGAAAATCACCAAAAATGGAGAGGAAGATGCGGAGCATGCGCACAAAGCTTGAGCGCTGTTTACAAATCGCCTTTTTTGCTCAGCGTGGTGGCACAGGAGCATGATATTTTGCCCAAGTAAACCTAATAGGCTCAATATCGTCTCCAGCATGAAAACTAGCATGTAGTCCGCCATTGTTGTTGATGTTGTTACGAGACGTCTCGCGGGATGTGGAAGGCTGCTCGGGAGTGTGGCGATGACGTCATCGTTTTCCCGTTTTCCCCGTCCACAAGAAAACGCAGGAGCTGCGTTTTCGAATTTCTCCACCCTGGGACCCGTTTTCAGAAAAGTGCGTTTTAGGGCTATGCGTTTACAGGATACGTGTGGACACTCGGCCAAAACGATTAAAAAAACCTCCGTTTTGGCGTATTTGCGTTTACGTGTGGACAGGGCCTAAGTGTACAGGGCAGCTCAGACTAATATGTTTTCAACCAAACAAAAGAACCGAAGGCTGACAAAACATATGACTGAGCTGAAGGTCTGCAGAGACAGAGTGTCTCCAGGACTGCTGCTTTTATAGCAGACCCAGCTTTGACCAATGAGCAGCCCAGCTTGATCTCACAGGTGAGCCCAATCCAGAAGTCGTCACCTGATGATGAAGAAAGACAAGAAGGGGGAGGGGGAGCAGACGTATACAACCTCGTGTAAAACTTAACAGAGGCTTTTTTTGTGATAATGAATCACATTTCACCAACAAATCATCTATTGTGTTATTCTTTGTAAAACTGAAGGCGCAAAATTAAAGGAGCAAACTAGCAGTGATGAAGCGTCAAGAGACCATAAATGTTAATGATATTCAGATAGTTGTATCGCAGATGAAAGAAACCTTTGGAGATGTGAAGTAAAGTCGAGTAACAAGTCTGTTTATTAGTCGGAGCTGCTCTCTTTTTGTCTTTTTGTGAGAACATTGTCTCCCAAGTGTTTTGTACTGTCTGTATTGTACTGTTTGTCTTTGCACTGTTGTATATTGTCTGCATAAGCTTTTTTGTACTTAGTCATATGTCTTCATGTAGCTCCATGGTCTATGTACACCGATCAGGCATAACATTATGACCACCTTCCTAATATTGTGCAGGTCTCCCTTGTGGTGACTCATCAGAGAATGGACATGGACCTTCTGAGGGTGTCCTGTGGTGTCTGATCAACAGAATATTGTTAGTGGGGGGGCTTGAGGGGAGGGGCCTCTGTGGATCATCCCACAGATACTTGATCAGTTTGGGATCTAGTGAATTTGGAGGCCAGGTCAACACCTTGTGCTGTTCTTCATGTGTTTTTTTTTTTAGTTGTTCCTAAAGTGTTTTTGTGTGTGTGTCTGTGTCAGGCTGCATCCTGATGGGGATGGCTGCTGCCATCAAGGAGTGTCATTGCTATGGGGTGGGGGTGCCTGGTCTGGTCTAGGTGGGTGCTACATGTCTAAGTAACATCCACACCAATGAATGCCAGGTCCAGAAGTTTCCCAGCAGAACAGTGAACTGTCACAAGATGGTTTAAATGTTATTCACTTCTCCTGTCAGTGGTCATAATGTTGTGGCTGATTAACATATGACACCAAGTTCCTCAAACGTTTACCTACTTTGGTTCCCGCCACTAAATCCACTGTGCTGATAGTGCCAGTGTTGGAGCATCGGGTGAACCCATATATATATATACATGTCTATGTTCTGCTTGTTTCATTTGTAAAACATTTGGAGTGGGAAATATACAAGAGGGTTACCGTGGCAACCACAGCCTGGAACGTCCGCGAGACATTGAGTGGACTGGACTTAACCACACACATCTTTTCTCTTTTCTCATATGAATCAACATCTTCTTTTGTGAGCTGACTTCTCCAAGACCCTGAAGTTAATTTTCAATCTAACCCCTCTCACCTTGCCCCATTATGTTTTCTGTTGTTCCTGATAACACTCTACACACACACACACCAAAGTAGTTGCAGTAGAGTGTTTGCAAAAGAAGAATGAAGTCAGCAGGTCAAAAAAACAGCCTCAGTCTGGGGATGTGTTTTATTTGGAGGTCAAGTAGAAACGGAACGTCCAGGGAAAAAAAGTGTTCCTGTCACGCTGGAGCTATTAGCACTGGCTATAATGTTGTTATTATTACTAACAGCAAGCTACAGAAATAACATCTGAGTTGTAATAAAGTGTAATTCTCCTCTAACACATGGTGATTATGGTAATATTATTCCCTGCTGTTCTGCAGGCTGCTGTGTTGATGTTACAGCTGGTTGCCCACACGGCTGCCAATCCTAAATTTAAGCTTCTTGTCGAGTGTGAGAGTTAAACCTGTCAGACTGTAAAATGAAAATGTAACGGACCGCTCTGCACTCCTCTCACGGTCTAACCTGCGCCTCGCCGCAACGCCTGAATGTGAATGTCTCCCGGACGACGGTCGCACGGTGACGCTAAAGGGTCTGCAGCGGCTCGGCGCCACGGGGCTCAGCTGAGGCCTGGGCTGGAAAAGAGAAAAAGAAAAGTATAATCTGAGAAGGAAGTCCAAAGGTGACTGAGAAAAACAGGCAGGGATTACCAACGGGGGAAAATGAGGAACTGCCCGGGGCTTTTAAAAAGCTGGTTTACTCGTCTATGTTTGTGTCCATCACAAATTTGTTTTGAATTTTTACCTCTGGATTTAAATATCACCTGAGCCGTGTCCTTCTTCTTCTTGTTTTGTGACTCTGCTCCACGTTTCTGTATCTACGTTTTATAAACAAAGAGCAGGTCATTTAAGGAGGTTTATTAACTGACAGATGGTGGATGAGAGGAGTCGAATGAAGGGGTGAATGAGGTCAAAAGGAAGGGATGACAGACGTAAAAGTTAAGTGAAAAGCAAAAAAGCAAAGTGAAAAGGAAGGGGTGAAAGGGATTCAGGTGAAGGGATGACTGAGGTCGAAAAGAAGGAATGAGAGGTGAAGTGGTGAGAGGAGTACCAATGAAGGGATGGCAGGGGTCATCGTGAGGGGATGAATGAGGCTGGAAGGAAGGGACGAAAGGAGTCAAAGTGAAGGGGTGAATGAGAACCTGATATCTACAGTTGTGTACCTCTGTCTGACCAACAGTTGACCACAATTTATGGATTTTTTAAAATGAGATCACTCAATTATCACAGCGGCGGCCATGTTGGCTCTAGGGTCACGTTTGGCTTCAGGGCGACAGAGGAAATAATGAAACTGTTAAGCCATGCATGACGCTGATCAATAAGGACCTCACAACAGTTTTTTTTTTTTTTTTTATTTCGCCCCGGGGGTTTTTCTGGAGCTTAGCGTGTGTGAAACAGTGAACTCTGGATCACGGCCCGAGCGCCATCTTTCATTGTCCTCTTTTTTTTCTCTCTACACTCACTCTCTCACCATCTTTATCGTCTTTGTTTCCTTCCGTCGTCCTGTCCTTTAATTTTGGAGGCGAAGGCGAATTAGCTTGATGAAAAAGAGCCGATGAAGGAAGCACCATTCCCTCTCTAGTTTTTCTTGTTTCCTTTTCCCTCGTCCTCTATTTCCACCATCGCCTGCTTTCCTTCTTTGCTGTTTCACTTCCTTTTGTCCCCCTGTCTTTCCTTTCCCGTCTTTCCTTCTCTTGTTCATCACTTCCTCTTTGTGCAGGACATGAAACGAGCAGCAGGAAGGAAGGACGGCGTGCTCTCTGGGACCCTGGCCTCCAGTCGCCCGCTCGGACAGACAGAAAGGGACGCCCTGGTTTTCCAAAGGCAGCTCGCCGTCCGTCCCCTCTCAGCGGGGGCCCAGGTGACCCAGCGGAGGTCGCCGTGGGTGACGAGCGAAGGGCCTGAAAAATGGGGCCCTGTCTGGGGAGCGTCGGCAAAACACACACACACATATATATGTACATACACACTGGGGCATGAAATATTATCAGTTGTGTTGATTGAGCTTATTTGGGTCTCCTCCTGTTTCTGCAACGTCAGCTGTTCCTGCTTCGGAGGGGGATTTGATGACGGGTAATAAACTGCACCTGCTAAATAAAGCCTCCCCCCCCTCCCTCCCACCGCCTCTCCCCTAATGGCAGGACAGTACATCTTACCATGCTTACCTCAAGGCTTTATGAACTGGACACTTTTGCTAATTTAGCATACTTTTAAAGGTCGCGAGCTAATTTCAGAAGGCGGAAGTTTTTTTTTTTTCCTTTCCTCGCGTCCGGCCGACCTCGGCGATCCGTTCCGTTCCCTTTTTCCTTCGCCTCTCCGCCGTCATCTGCTGCACATTTTTACAAGATATTTAATTCTTGACAAGCGCCATTAACCGCTCTTCTAATGAACAGTGTGTCATTAACTCAAACACTGTCAGGTAGAGCGCTAATTGGAACTCAGAATGAAGCAACGCTCGATATAATAAGTTGACACCAGTTATTAACTTCCAATAATAACAACAACACTTTGAATGTGACTGGCTGTAAATAAATGGAGGTGGTTGGCACAGCAGACTGCACATAATATCTACTCGTAATGAGCAACAAAGATTAAAATGGCAAATGTCTTCTCGGCTGGGTCTGCGTGTAGTGATATTAATATGTTTGAGGTTTTACTTTTAGTCTGACCTTTATTTAAACAGGAAGCTCCAACGGACATTAAATTAATTATCTTAGAGGCCCTTAAAGGCTCCGGTATTCATCACAAAAAGAAGAAGGCCCCTTTAGAGCGGTGACTGATAAGTTTGTGGCCTAAGGTAGAAGCAGATGAGTTATACGTTGACATTTAACTCTTTGAGCGAGCATTCAGAAAGTTTGAAGCTAAGAACTTTTGTGTTTTATTCTGTTTAAATTCAGAACTGTAAGTCAGCGCCGTCTGGGAATAAACAACCGACAAGCCTTTATGCAATCATCTGCTACCTCGGTGTCCAGGTTTAACCCCACTACAAGGTCACCAAGGTCAACTTAATGTTAAATAATGAACTGATGGGTACTTAAAGCAGTCTGAAAGCAGGAATATGTAAAACTTGAGGCTTGCAAAATCAAGTAAAGGCCACCTCTCCAGAAATGATGCTGGTTTTGTGTCTTAGCCCAACGTTTTGTCATTTCTACACCACATGGACATGCTTGTCCACCAACACGGCTACAGTAGAGGAACCATCCAACACCTGACCTCCGTGATGATCTGCAGGGTGAGCTCTGTGATCTTGTCACCAGGGAAGGGGACATTGTAAACCTTGTACGTCCACAGTTGGACCCCAGTTAGCCAAATCCTAATCCCCATCCTACAACTGTGAAGGTTCCCAGTCATCCTGGTCATGGTATGTCCATAAAAACATACCATGACCAGGAAAAAAGGACAACTGGAGTTGAAACCCTACTCTTGTCTCCATTGGTTATTATGGAGTCCTCAGTGGCGCCACATTGGTTGATTTTGCATTTTATTTTGCAGGTAAAAGTTGGGCAGGTGAATAAAATTCAGACTTTTCAGGATCCCTTTGATGGTTTTTCTGATTATTTTCTAATGCTGATTTGAAACCAAACTAAAAGTGCATTTAATCTCCCCACTACACCACATATCAGTGACTACATGGTGTCATCTAATGGCTTTGTAGTTTCCAGATGTGAGCAGCTGTGGTGCTCAGCTGCTGCAGTAATTTCTGTGCTTCAGCAGCATTGATTTGTATGATAGTCTACACTAGTCACACAAGTGCGACACAAAATATCGATCCAGTATTTTTCACAGCGTTTGAGCTGGAAACCATCGACTGTATCTGGACGCGCTGCTCTGCTGTTAGCACTCTTACCAGCCTTGGAAAAGTTGAATGAATTATTTTGTTTTGCTCCATTAAAAGTGAAATCTGCAGGGAGTTTATTTATATAAGAGCACTTCCAAAAATTGAAACCAATTACTTTAGTAAAAAAATGATAGCTCACCGTGTTTTGTAATTAACCCTACTGGCACAGGACTAGTTTTACCTGGGGACCTCTAGTAATTTGAAATAATGCCAGAGATTGTCTGAGATCTCACTCCTTTGAGAATCAGCCATGTCTGTGATTTGTAAAGTAAAATTCTCACCGTAAATTCTCAGAAACATTCCAGTGCGAATTGGCATCTCTCTCTGATTTGTGTTTTCATTTTTTAAAAACGTTTTGTTGCATTTGCTGCTTTATTTCTTCCTCTTTTCACTGAAGAATGACGAAGGCTGCGCCATAAATCAAAGTTTGGACAGATGTTTGGATGCAAAGACAAGATGCTGCTGCAGAGCATTCAGACCCACTCACAGGAAACAAAAGCTCAAAAACCATCACAAGGACGGTGAGATGGATGACAGGTGTGGCAGCAGACTGAGATGAGTTGGATTTCATTTAGTGATGCATTCATGTGTTCATCGTGTGGGTAAAGAGCTGATTTAATTACTGCCAGGTAGTTTGTAAATTCCCCCTTCCCTCTTTTCTAATTTTTATTATTAATCTGCAAAGTCAGTTAAGCTGTGAAGAAAAGTGTTGAGGTATAAATCTGACATGTAGCAGAAAGAAGCAGAGAACCAGGAATAATGTCAGTAAACACAGATGTAGGGGGGTTATTTCTAATCACATGGTTTTCCAGGTTATTCTAATCCCGTGCATCTGGTGCTATTGTCATTCTTTCATCATCCTAGATGTTCTTTACATTCATATTTATAACAAAGACTCATGTTTTATCAGGCAGATCTGAAACGTCTTTTTCCTAACAGAGCCCCTGCTCCGTGGTGTAGGAGCCCGTATTGGCAGGTGCTTGTTCCATAAACAAACAGACCCGGTTGGAGCGGTGCAGAGCTCCACAGATGGCCCACAGGCTGCCGCCGCCGCCGCCTGCAGTCACAGAGCAGGGTGAAGTTTACTGATTAGTCCCGTTAATCTGGTGTAAGCAGAATGTAAACTTGCTGATGGTGACCTCAAACACAGCGCTGCTGCTTGTGAGGCATTTATGCTCTGATTTGGTCCCGGCGGGGGGGAAGACGAACGAGGGGGGAGGGGGAGAGTGGGGGGTCACACTACATGTGGATAAACCAACATTAAAGGGTGAGAGTTTGCAGCTCTCAGCTCCCTGCTGACCTGCAGACCTTGATCAGCGCTCGGGGCGATTCATAATAACACACGGGCAGGTCATTACAGGAGGGGTACGTCTGATGACGACAAACAAACTAATGGGAAGCAGAGGTCGACAGGAAGTTCTCCACCTTGCCTAGAGGCCGAGGTCAGAGGTCAGAACATTAGGGCAGAGAATATTGACACTTCAGGAAAGAACAGGAGACATTAATTTTTCTTTTCACTTGTAAACTCCGAGCTTTACATGTTTTTCTCTGTATTTCACAAGGATCAGCATCTTCCACTATCACACCATAACAGAAGGCAGCAGAGATGGGAAAGAGACGGGAAAAAGGTTTTTGTACTTTTCTACATTTCTTCATATGATGCCTGTTCTGCTGCATCTGGACCAGGATGGCTTGTCATCACTGATGGACCAATGAATTCTGAATCCTACCAATTTGTGAAGAGAAACTGGGTCATGCAGCAAGACAACGAGCCCAAGAACACAAGTGGTTCTACAAAAGAACGGTTAAAGAAGAACAAGATGAATGTTTAGGAACGGCCAAGTCAAAGTCCTGACCTTAATCCAATAGAAATGTTGTGGAAGGACCTGAAGCAAGCAGTTGATGTGAGGAAACCCACCAACATCTCAGAACTGAAGTGGTTCTGCTGTAGATGACTGGTCAGCAAGTCAGCAAGAAACATTTAGTCAGGAGGTCACAGCAGATACTGCAAAAAAAAAATATGCATTTTCATAAATAAGCAAATGCACAAGTATAACATTTCTATTTCATGTGTTTGATTGGGTTCTCTTTGTCTACTTTCAGTGACTTATGTGAAACGTTTCGAGTCATTTTTGTGCAGCAATGTAGAAAGTTCTGAGGAGCGTGAATACTCCTGGACGGCTCTGTACGTCTTAAACCGCTGCTTATTCATGTTATTTATTATTTATGCAGAGCTCCTCTGAAACATATTATACTTTTTACCAGTGTAAATATAGATTTAACTATTTATAACTCAAAGAGCTGACTGAGTGAGTTGTCTTTCAGGAATATCAATAAATATAACTGGATCATATCGACTGTTATTCACCTGCAGCCAGAGACGTTTCTAACCCTTACATCAGAAATACTACACTAAATATTTAGATTAGTCTCTACTAACGGCTACTATCGCTGGGGAACAAGTTTTTATCTATGATAATGCGTCATGGCAGCAGTGTGAACACCAATCACGCGGGTGAATCCCATTCTTTCCACTCGCTGATGAGACAATCAGATTATTGATTATTGACAATAAAACCCGAGTGCCCCACTTTGTTTCAGCAGAATCAGTTGAGCCTTTTTGTGTGTCAGCATGTTATCCTGTTCCCTCGCTGTGTACACGCTATAATGAACACCCCAGAGAAACACATACACACAGACACAGCCTCTGTAATAAAGTGAGCCTTTTGCCCTTTAGGAGCAGCCACAGCGATCACACAGAGAACCTTCGGGTGGAACGAGCGTCGTCTCTTACCTCTTTACCTTCAGTGAAGCTTCGTTACTCGACTTCACTTCACTCCAGGCCGAGTTCTTCTCACAGCGTGACTCCGTATACCAGCCGCCTGTCAGAGGACTCCAGCGGTTAAGGTTAAAACAAGACGGGTCTGCGCTGTGTGCCAGACGCAAGGCATGCTTCACACTTCCTCTGCCTTTTATTTCCTTTATTCTCACTTATTAGAGCACTCCCAAGCTGTCAGAGTGGGAGCTGACAAGTTGCTTTTGGAGGTGGAGGGAAACAAACCTGATTGCACAGATGGGATTACAGGACGAACACGTGAGGAGAAGAGTTCAACCCAAGACCTGGTCTTAACGTGCTTTAAGGAAGCATTTGATACCTGATCGCTAAGACCACTTTCGAGTTGGTCTGGGACGCCTGTGACCACGTTTTTAAAGCAGTGTGAACACACAACGAGTCCTGGGTCACAGTAAGGATCGCTCACTCAACTGAAATCCTCTGTCTGAGCAGAGTGTTGCCTCAATCATTCAGAAAGATCGCCAGAAAAGACCAACGTGATGTCTGTTCATTGGTAATGAGAGCCTTTTAAAGTAGGACATCCCTGTAGATGTTAACTAACTAAATAATAAGTAAATCCAAACAAAAAGGTACATGAATATACTGAAGAAGAGTTCACTGTGTGTGAGTCCCTCAGTCTGCCCAGTATTCCACTGAGCCCAAATGATGTTGGCGGTTATTTACATACACAGCATGGAACTAAGATCTGATCACAAGTGCTCACTTGAGACTCGGGCCCCGTGCAGACCTTGCATTAACATCCAGCATCCGGGGCCAGTCTGGCCACAAGTGCCATTAAAAAGTATCTCTACATGGGTCCTTAGCCGGCACTTGCGATCTGATCCCACATTCACGCTCTGCATGCAAATAAACATCGTCATCATTTGGGCCGCATACTGTATTGTACCAGCTGCTGTCTCTAATGGATCTCTACCTACCGCTGGATCAGAACTGAACCCTGGAAGCAATAACAGAAAAATCTTCAGTAATAAAGATAGAAAAGACACTGGTGATTATTAAGGATTATTTAAGGATCATTTACGGTTCTTTTTCCTATTCAGGTGTTCACACTACCAATGGAAGGAGGTCACACGTGTCCCAGACCACTTCCACATGTGGACTGACACCAGATCAGTGTTCACACCTGGACTTTAAGCTGGACATCTGTGATCAGATTCCCCAGGACGGATCGCAATGCAAGGTCTGAACAGGGTGCATTTTAACAAGTGTGAACACGTGTACTTAAAGATAGCCACTTGTGATCTGATCACTTGTTTGCTAATATCAGGGTCTGAACAGGAACTTTAATGTCTATAATAAATACCATCCAGTCAAGAGCTGCAGAAAATCTTGTTGAATCTATTTTTTAGCATGAAACCATTTAATAAGTCAAACAAGGAAACAAGAGAGAGTTTTAAGAGAAACAACAACACAACTAAATGAAATCAAAAGTAAGGAGATTTATGTGAAAACCAGTTTGACATTTAAATCTATTTCTGCATAAATGTAGCCTGACCTCAGATCAAGCTATGCTTTCTCTAAAGGAAGCAGGAATGTGGATGATCAGGGGAAAGTGTTTCATCCACAGATGTGATCCACGGACAGTAAGTGTATCTGGCTAACATCAGTATGCCCGTGTGGTTTTCTGCTCTGATAACTTAAGTAAATGTAAAGATTAACAATTCAGTGTGCGCTGCGGTTTAGCTCAGCCCTTCAGGCGGCCGTTCAGTAACACCTGACGCATCTGCCATTTTTTTCATAGATCAGATAGATTATTAAAACCATCATTGGCTGACCTCCTGACACGCTCGCTCCCAGAGCTGCTTAATGCAAAAGTATTTCGCCTCTGGATGTTTAGGTCCATAAACACGTCGCACTGTGAAACATCTCCACCTCGAGCAAGGACTTAACATCCTCTCCCTCCTTATCTACTGGGAACCAAACAAGACGAATATAATCTTCAACCAACAAGACCAGTGAGTTATTATAAGAGGGAAAAACAACAACTAAACCATCCGAGAGTAAAATGTCAGCTCGCATGTCTAACGCGTGATGGCCTGAGTTTCATTTGCTTGTTCAAAACTGAATTTGTCTTCATTATTCGTCCTCGTATCAGGATACAAAGACTTGAAGGTAGACTCGCATGTTCCTCAAAGGTCTCCTCCGTAAAGGTCACTCTACATTCAAACAAATTTGATTTTATTCAGCACTCTATTTGTTTGCGAATGAGAATCAGTTAAATTAGGATGCTGACATATTTTTTTTTGGAGGGCATCAATCTCCCGGCAGTTGATATTTTCTGCCGTTAAAACTCCCTGAATGTTTTTCCGACCTTTTGGTTCGAGCGGTTATTACTCATTAGAGTGAAATGTTGTTTTCTGATTCACAAACAGCGGCTGCCTCCCCTTCACACTGATCAATTTGCTGGTGAAATCCTTTTCATATCCCCGCCGTGTTATTAATATTTCTGCGGATACAAATGAAACGGGTCAAAGCACCAAAAGAAAACACAGACACGTTTCCCTTTCATCCACCTCCTCGCATACGCGGAGAATGTGGACCGAATGAGCAATATTGAATCTGGATCGGCTGTTTAATCCTCCGAGTGATGGCGGAATGTGTTTGCTTGTGACTGTCGGTCGGTCGGAGGATGCAGGTCTGACACCTCGAGGGAAATTAAAGCCACTCTGTGTTCCTGCCGTCAGGGCCACCGTACACAGCAGCGCTTTAGTGGTGTCTCGCTATGTGGGTCAATCTTACAATATTGGATGTATAATAGTAATAATGGAGTATTTTTTACTGCAGTGGTACTTGCTGAATTTAAATTGATGCCGGTGGAACATTATATTTGTCCTCTTATTATAGCTCAGTGCAACTGTTGAAGTAAATGTTTAAACTAGTACTAATAACACTCAAGTTCACCTTATTGCACTTCTTAGTTTGTTTAGTGCACGATTAACACATATTTTGTTATTAGGACCTTAGGAAGTGTTCAAAGCAACAGTAAGGCTAGTGTGGAAAGCAAGCAGAACTTAAAGTGCAGTCGTGGTACATACTTTAACCTGCAGAGGGCAGTAATACGCTGTGTCGTGTTGCTTCAAAACTGGCAAAAATCCCAAAAGATGCAAAAGAATAAAGCAGAAAAGGATGAGGATAAGTCTTTTGAGCACCAAGTTCAAATTCAAAGTCCTGCCAGATGCTTCTCTCGACTAGAAATTATCTGCATTTTCTGTGGAACTGAACCTTAAGCTGAGCAGCTGAGACGTTAAGAGTGATAAAAGCTTATTCCTTCCAGGTACATTTAAAACAGATTTTAAATAAACCCTGGATTAATCACGTTTAAATATTCGAATCTGTTCAAAGGTTTCGCTGCTCATTCATTTGTGTTTGTTTGAGAGCTGTGGAGTTCCACAGGTTACAGAGCAACATGGGGAGGACATCTGTTCACTGTTTTCTTTGGAGTGTCTCCTCCATGTTGACAGTGTAACCGTCTGTGTTCGTGTCTCTTTGGGTAAAGGTTGTTTGAAGACTATTGTACGAGACAAAAACTCCTCAGCCACACTGGTACCGGTCCCTCAAAGGCCTTACCCAGCCGGGCCGTACGGCTCTTATCTTTTCATGCGTGGACAAAAGAAAGACCACACAACCCAAACATCACGACCGAGGCGTGACGCAGCGTCTGATAATGCTGTTGTATCCAAGCAACACAGTATAGCTTAAAGCAGCAGGACGCAATTTTTTTATGTTTTCTGCCGATTTGTCCTGCTGCCAGTCTCACCGAGGTCTTCTACTGGATTCAGATCTGCTAACGTCCACTGAAGACACACTGATCAGATGTAGAGGTGGTGGTGTAAACCTTTACTAACCATGTAAACTCTTGATGCTGCTGGTTTCTCTCTGGTTACTGGAATAAATCCGTTCTCTCTGAGCATGTCTGCTCCACGTGGAGTAAACATCAGGTGAGGGACAGAAACATGGAGGTAGAAAAACAACCAGTTGTTGGAATACAAAGTGTTTAAAAAGAAGCTGGAATCCATGTGTACAGCAACGTTGGAGACTTGGAAACATCTTGGTCGTCTTCAACTCAATAAATTCAGAGTTGGAGACAAAGTTGGGCAAACGAAATTCTTCCCATATTTCTGTGATGCTCCACATCAGGCAGAACCACTTTCAAATAACTTCTATTTTATAGTCCAGGTGCTCATCCAGGAAGGTATCACCTCCCTCCTAAACTACTGCTTCACCACAATCCCTCAGATACTTTAAGTACTAAAGTACATGGAGGTAGCAACAGGTATTTGAAGAGACAAACAAAGATGGAGACGTGGAGACATCCCGGTCATCTTCTTCTATTCAATCACTTTGATTTATATTTTGGGGCATGTAAACAAGTAAATCAGATCATTTTATTTAGCGTCTATGTAAACAGCTAAGTTGGAATCTCATATATGAGCCGGGGTTGAAGAGAAGGCAAATGTTATCCGACAGCTATTTTGTTCTTCCATCAAATTTGCGACTACAAGCCTGATTTTTATGGAAATGAAGAGAAGCAAGAGAAGCAAGCGGCTGCTGAAAAGACTGGAAATCAATTTCCAAACTGGTGGTTTGATTTGGCAGTCTACAGGAGCATCTGATGCCTTAAGTAACACGTTTCATTACTCGATCCACCTCCGGATTTGGGCGGTGGAGTTAAGATTCTCCCTCTGTCAGTGTCAATATTGTCATACATTTTCAAAGAGCATCTGAGCGGCGTACGCGTGTTGACAGAAACACACAGATTTACGGCTCCTCCTCCTCCAGAGAGCGTTTTGTGAAAAGAAAAGAAAAGAAAGCGCTGAGGATGTCACAGCAAAATAATCTAATCCTTTAAGCATGGGAGGAATATTGTGGCAAAATGAAGAAAAGAAATAAAACAGCTGAGTTTTTTCTTTCTTTTTATTTCGGCTCAGCGATGACAACCGCCAGCACAACAACATCGCCTCGGGCCACAACAATCAGCAGCAAGGGAGGAAAAAAAAACTCTCTAAATGAAAGACAGACAAGTCTGAGAGGAAAAGAGAGCGGGAATGAAATAGAGACACAGCGACAAATAGGAAGAGAGAGATAACAGGGGGAAAAATTAACAGGAGAGTGATATAAAGTGAAGTCTGGAGGCCGACACCTGTCACTGCCATTTAAACCGTTTTACGAAACCTTATCAGGATGAGTCAGGAAATGAGACATCCAGCCATTCGTCGCTTCGTCCCTGTCACGACGCCATGACCAGGACGCCGTTGAGGCGACAGCGGCTGCCCGGGATGAATAAAACATGTCTGCTGCGGCTGAAAGGCTTAACAGCTCTCACTCAGTGGAAATGCTCAGGTGCGTCTGTGTGTCGTTCAAACGGGAAGCTTCCTCTAAAGTTTGTTTGCTCTGCAGGGACCGAACAAGTGCATCGACATGATTTACATCTGAAATGTGAATACAGGAGATCTTAATGGCAGCATAATTCAATATCTGACAGAGCGTGCACACTTTAGAGTAGCCCTGGTTTAAAATCACAGAATGAGCTCATGCAAATATGAGTGAGCCTCTAGTCCTCTGATGACAGGACGTCAACATTATTTGTGTATCTGCAGTATTATTATTATTAACTACGTATTAACTACTTGTGTCTGCTGCACTGCTAATGTAATCTCTGTAAACAGATGTCTGGATATAAACACAGGACGATGGAGAGCACTGCTAAGACAAATGTGAATGTTTTTACTGCTGCTGCAGCTTCACATTAAAATCATTCAACTTTGCTTTTATCACCAAGTAGTCAGACGAAACGCATTGTGTTAATCAACTAGCTTAGCACTTAGCACTATCTATTAGCATAAATCGTATAGCATGATCGTATCTTTTCGTATCTAATGTTATTGTATCTCATCATATCTTATTTTATCGAATCTCATTTCTCATATCTAATCGTATCTCATCTTATCTAATCTTATTTATCCCACTTAATCAAGTCTCATCTTATTTTAACATATCTTACCTCATCATATCTTAATGTATCTCCTTTTATCTTATTTTATTGTAAGTTTGTATCTAAAAATATCTTATTTTATCATATCTAATCTTATCTCATCGTATCTCATTTTATCTAATTTCATTTCAAATATCTAATCGTATCTCATCTTATTATATTTCATCTTACTATCTTATTTATCCTACTTAATCGTGTCTCATATTTTAACATATCTTACCTCATGGTATCTTATTGTATCTAATCTCATTTATCATATTGAATTATATATATCCTCTTATCTTATTTTAGCATTTGTTTGTATCTAATCATACTCTGTTATCTAATCTCACCCAATCTTATCTCATTGTATCTCATCATATTGTATCATCTTATTTTATCTCATTTTATCTTGTTTTATCTAATCTCATTTCTCATATGTAATCGTATCTTATCGTATCTAATATTATCTTAACATATCTTACCTCATGGTATCTTACTGTATCTAATCTCATTTATCAAATCATATCTCAATGTATCTTATCTCATCGTATCTCATCTTATTGTATCGTATTGTATCGTATTGTATCATATTGTATCTCATCTTGTTGTATCTCAGTTTATCTCATCGTATCTAATTCCATTTATTGTGTCTAATTGTATCTATTCGTATCTTATCTCATCTTAATATAAATGATGGTATCATATCATAACTTATCTGAGTTTGTCTGGATTTAATTGATATAGTGAGTTAGTTATTGGAGGTTTCATGTGCATGCTAGTTAGGATAATATACACGATGCCAATCTTCTTTCCACATTCTCAGAAACAACGTAGACGTGAATCTAAAGTAACGAGCTGCACCTAGTTCTGCTCGTTACCTTTGTGCAGGCAGCTTTTCTTCTGATCTGATTTAAATCCAACTCCACTTGTTAAGTAAACAGTCTCTACAGTGAAGGCTGGGATAAAAAAGAAAGCAAAAAATAAACTTGCAATGTTATTTTGTGTTGCGTAGTTTTGAAATGGATTTAATCCTAGAAAAATAGTGTTCAGGTTCTTTAAACCGATTCCTGAGAGTGTGTACATTTAAACATGTTTCTGCTCTAATTACAAAACCATGCAGAATATTTCACTTAGAACAATCAGTGCCAGTCAGCGTGAGGCAAGTTTCATAATCGAATGACGGTGATTTGACAAGAAAAAGATTGTGAAAATATTCTTTTTCCAAAAGGAGCGACTCTTATGAAGAGAAACAGAAGCCTGTGTGACTAAAAGGCTTCAGAAGCAGCGGTACCGTTGGATGGGCCTGGCAGCAGCACCAGAGACAGGGTGAAGTGGAACCTGAATTAGCTTTAATCTCGTCTAATGTGATCGAGAGACACCAAGAAGTCTGTAAACACGAAGGATAAAACTCGTTTAAACTCGTCAGCCAGATTCACTTCAAGGCTGATTTTCCCATCCAGTCTGCATATAGAAGCCAAGAAATAAAGTCTAAATCAGTCTGAGGCGCACACACACACACACACACACACACACACACACACACACACAGCGAGCGGTCTCAGCTCCTATCAGACGAAGGCTGCGACAGTTTTTGACAATTCTAACAAAAATTATTCATTTATCTGCTTCACATCTTTCTGATGCAACCTGGAGAAAGACGAGTTCAAAGGATATTGTCAGAACGACAAAAAGTCTGGAAACTGAGGAGAATAATTCCTCATCGGTCGGCGTCACACACACTAACACACACCGTCTCGCTTGTTTTTCTCATTAATCACGTTCAGCTGCATCAAATATGGAAAATGGACGTCCAGGAATTCAGCTTGGAAACGTCTCGGTGCAGCGTCGCATCGATGGCTAGAGATTCACGGGGACTTTAAATTCACCGTCACACACCACAGTTGTATGTTGTGTGACGCTGGGAGGGAAGGTTTAAACACAAACAAGTGAGCACTGGACCAAACACACAAAGAAAAAGGTTAAACTTTTGTTTTGTTTTATAATTACATTGAATTTCTGCAGCTTTCAGTTTGTGGAGAATAAAGCAGACCTTCTGGTTTCTATGGAGAGGGAGGAAGGTCGAGTACACAAAATGTTTGCTGTTAAAGTGGTGACAACACTGCTTCTAAGATACTGTTAACCTCGGTGCCTTCTAGATGCCAATGGCTGCCACGAAAGTTAATTTAGAAAATGCAAAGGCAAAATGAAAGGACAAAAACTCTACATTACTAAATAAGAATATAATAACTTAACATCCACTTCCACCTTTATTTCTAAAAAATACTTAAGAACTCATGAACTCAGAGCTTTCCTGCAGGTTACAGGTTGCTTGATTAAGAGCATGAAAACTTGCATGATTTAAATGATAAATAAGACTTAGCGCAGGACTTTTATGCATCTTACCTACTGAACTATCAATTGAGTGTACATGCACAGCAGCTAAATGGATCATTTTTAGCAAGTGTAGCACCGCTTCTTATGGAATTTAATTTAGCCGCACGTTATTTTAATAACTCCATAACTGCATGTGCATAATAACACGCACTCATCATGTGAGTCAGCTCTACCTACTTTGATGTGAACGAATTATGGAGTAACCTCAAAGAGGAGCTCCCAGCATCTCAAACTAACACAGAATTTGACTTTTTTCCTCAAAGATTCTTTTATGTCTCTTGGTAAAAAGCACAGAGTGGGACATGCTGGGTGTACAAGACAGAATGAAAAAAGGAGCAGAGAGGCACTTTCAAAAAGAGCTTCTTAAACTTTGTAGGGTGCCCACACATTTGCACCTACTCTATGTACATGAAATAAAAAAGTAAGGTTCATTTGTGCTGCATTTATTTTTTCCCCTCCAACAAAATATGTAATTTACACAGGCATATCCAAACTTTGGCAACTCCAATTTTAAACTTTTAGCCTTTTGATGTATAAAGCCTCCACAGACAGCTGTGTTTAACATTAATGATGAGAGAACCCCATTTAGTTCCAGTAAAGTTTAGTAAAGTGTCTGCTCGGCTCGGATTGATGCAGTACACTTACTGGCCACAAAAAGAGGGGGCGCTGTTTTGCTCATAAAGAAAAACTGAAAATAAAACACACAAAACCAACAAAGCAAGTGTTGTGTGACAAAAGAACGGATTTAATATTTTCATTTAAATGATAATAACACTATTCCTGGGAAAAATATTGCTGTACGTTACAAAGTTATCCTCTACCACCCGGCGCAAATCCTTCTGTGGATCTTAACTGTCACTTTTGGATCTAATAACAGCTAAAAACAAAACACAAAAAAATGTGACGAATAAAATAAGACAGCAGCACATCCATCTCTGAAAGATTCAGCCATATAAAATGAAAGTGCAGTACATAATACTGCCACAGAAAGAGGGGGCGCTGTTTCGCTCATTAAGAAAATCTGAAAAAGCTGTCAATAGTAAGTAAGTAAGTAAGTAAGTAAATTTAATTTATAAAGCACATTTAAACACAGCATAAACTGACCAAAGTGCTGTACAGGGGATAACAAGGATTAAAACAAATAATACAGAAAACACATTAGACCATTAGTCATAAAAACATAATTAAAAGGAACCACAGAAAATAAGCAGGAGTACAGGATTAGGGAACAAGGAAGGCCAGGGAGTAGAAGTGAGTTTTTAGCCTGGATTTGAAGGCAGAAATGGAGGGGGCAGATCTAATATCCAGGGGGAGCTGGTTCCACAAACGTGGAGCAGCAACTTCAAAAGCCCTATCACCCCTTTGTTTGAGCCGAGAACGCGGCGCATGGAGAAGCCCTTTACCTGAGGATCTCAGGGACCTTTGCACTGAGTAGGGCTGTACAAGATTGGTGATGTAGGTTGGGGCCTGCCCATTTAGTGCCTTAAAAACAAATAATAGAACTTTAAACTGAATCCTAAAAACAACCGGGAGCCAGTGCAAGGAGGCCAAAATGGGGGTGATGTGTTCACGCCTCCTAGTGCCAGTTAGAAGACGCGCAGCTGCATTTTGGACCAGCTGTAAACGTCTAATTGAGGATTGGGGGAGACCAAGGTAGAGGGAGTTGCAATAATCCAGCCGTGATGTAATAAAGGCATGGATGACTTTCTCAAGGTCGTTGTGAGATAGGAAAGATTTGAGGCGGGAGATTGTTCTGAGCTGATAAAAACTATTTTTGACAACAGAACTAATCTGTTTGTCAAAGCAGAGGTCGGAGTCGAGGATGACACCCAGGTTTCTGGCATAGGGTTTAACAGATGGGATGAGGTGATCTAAGTTTTGCACTACAGTGCATCTTGCTTTGGGGGGGCCAAAAATGATAACTTCCGTCTTGTCACTATTTAGCTGGAGGAAGTTGTTAGCCATCCAAATTTTGACATCTTCCAGACAGACCAGGAGAGATTGTATGGAGTCCCTGGATTTCAGGGGGAGGTACAGCTGTGAGTCGTCTGCATAGAGGTGAAAAGAGATGTTATGCTTTCTTATAATGTCACCCAATGGGAGCATATACAGGCTGAAGAGGATAGGACCCAAGATGGACCCCTGAGGGACCCCATATGAAACAGGAGCAGATGATGAAGAGAACTGGCCAATAGACACGGAAAAAGTCCTGTCATTAAGATAGGAACGGAACCAGAGTAGTGCAGTCTCTCTAATGCCCACCTGCTGATCAAGGCGAGTGAGGAGGATGTTGTGATCAACGGTGTCGAAAGCGGCACTAAGATCCAGTAGTATGAGGATGGCATTATCGCCTGAATCTAGTGTGAGAAGCAGATCATTAGTTACTTTAAGCAGGGCTGTTTCAGTGCTATGAAGGGATCTGAAACCTGACTGAAAAGGTTCTAATATATTGTGAGTGGTCAGAAAGGGAGTCAGCTGTGACAGAACAGCTTTTTCCAGGACCTTAGAAATAAAAGGAAGCTTGGAGATGGGGCGGTAGTTTTTTGGGCAATTGGCGTCGAGGTTGTGTTTTTTAAGCAAGGGTTGGACAACCGCATGCTTGAAAATTGTCGGGACAATGCCAGTTGCAAGGCATGAATTTAAAATGATCTGAATGGAGGGGCCAACTGCATCAAAAACATCCTTTATAATAGAGGAGGGAATGGCATCATGGGGTGATGTAGTAGGATTCATGTGCAGTACCAAATCCCTCAATTCAGTGAAAGAAATAGGCTGAAATTTGTTAAAAATAGCTGGTACACCTGGGCAATCAGGCGGAGCAAAAGATGAGGTGGGGGTAAACAGTGATCTAATGTTCTCAATTTTGGTGGTAAAAAACTTGAGGAATTTCTCACAGGTGTCAGTGGATACATCAGGGACTGGAGAATTTGGGGGGTTGATAACAGAGTTTATAGTGCTAAATAAAATTTTAGGTCTATTTGAGTGTTTACTGATCAGACTAGAGAGATGCTTTGCTCTGGCTTTTTTTGCTGCTGCCTGGAAAGAAGCTAATGCAGATTTAAACATTTCTAAGGAGACAGTGAGGTGATCCTTTTTCCATCTCCTTTCAGCTTTACGACAGGCCTGCCTGAGAGAGCGTGTGGCCTCATCTAGCCAATAATGAGATTTTAATTTGGGGCGGGTGTAAGTGAGAGGAGCTACAGAGTCAAGAATGGAGGAGCAAGATGAGTGGAAAAGGGTAACTAATTCATCTGGGCTAGAGGAGGATGATTCCGCTGTTGCAATGGTAGATGCAACAGTTTTACTTAGAAATTCATCCGAAAACTGAGCTGCAGTAAGAGAGTGAATATGGCGAGAGTAACGGCCTTGGGTTCTGGCAGCTCGCAGGGGACTGGAGAGGGTGATGTCAAATATAATAGGCTTATGATCAGAGAAAGTGGCATCCTCAATCACAATATTATCAACAGTAAAACCGTAAGATAAAATGAGATCAAGCGTATGTCCCAGTTTATGAGTAGCTTTGTTTATATGTTGCGTAAGGCCAAAGACATCTATTACACCACAGAATTCGCTAACCATAGGTTTGTCTGGACAGCAGACGTGGATATTGAAGTCACCAAGTATGAGGAGGCGATCATACAGTGAAACGAAATGGGAGAGTAAGTCAGAGAACTCGGTTATAAAGTCTTTGTCAGGCTTAGGGGGCCTATAGATCAGTACACAAACCAATGGGGCCATAGCAGATTCGACAATGACACACTGCAGTTCGAAAGTAGAAAAACTCCCAACAGAGAGTGTCCGTAATTTAAAGTTATTGCTAAAAACAAGAGCCACACCGCCTCCTCTTCCGACGCACCTCGGTGTGCTAATGAATGAGCAGTTGGTTGGGCAAAGTTCACCGAAAACAGAAGACTGGCCAACTCCAGCACCAATCCATGTCTCAGTTAAAAACAGGAAATCCAGATTGTGACGAGAGAAAAAGTCATTTAGAACGAAGGTCTTGTTAGACACAGACCTGCTGTTGACCAGGGCCAGTTTTGCATTGGAGTGAACCACAGCCAGGGGGCGTCGAGAATATTCCAAAGGGCGGATGTTCAGGGAATTTACCCCACCGCTACGGATACGCAGCCTGGGTCGAGCAGGACTGACAGGCGATTGGGGCCGATGCAGGGTGATGGATACATGGAAGGAGTACCTCGGATCCCACGAACGTCGAGCCAGGTAGAGATCTTTCCGACCTAGATGGGCTGCAGAGAGCTGGTAGGGCCCTGGTTGTGCGGGAGAAACACTCGCTCCTCTCCTGAACTTCACCCGGACGCCTCCGCGATTTCCTCGGCGCCTCCGACGCTTCTTCCGGTAAGAGACGCAGCAAGGTAGCCGAAGGACACACTCCACGGTGGGGTCGATAAACGGAGGGTGACATCTGTCACAAGAGACAGGAGACCCGCTAGTGTGGGTCACCAGTGCGTATCTAAGACGCAACAAAGTCTGCTGATCATAGGTCCATGTAGCAGCAACAGAACAGCGCCAGCAAAGCAAGAGTGCCAATACAAACAAACATAGCGCAAAACGGACAAGTGGGAGCTGGCGGCTGAGCTGACGGCAAGCCGACAAACACACTGGCGCCATCTTGCTCATGTCAATGACACAGAAAACACGGCTAGTGTTATTTGACAACAAAATAAAAAAATATATATATATTTTATATTTTCATTTCATTGATAAAAACACTATTCCACATCCATCTCTGACAGATTCCTCCAATCCAAAATGAAAGTGCAGTACACAATTCTACCACAGAAACAGAGGTGGCGCTGTTTCGCTCATTGATAAAATCAGAAAAAGGTGTCAATAACAGAAAAACAGAGCAAGTGTTGTATGACAAAAAATAAAAAAAAAAGATTTAATATTTTCATGAACTGCAAATTGCAAAGTCAACCAATACTGCCCAGTTCAAATCCTTCGCGGGATCTTAGCTGTCACTCTCCTGTCACTTTTTCATCTAACAAAACACACAGACACAAAAAATGTGAAGAATAAAATAAAACAACAGCACATCCATCTCTGACAGATTCGTCCAGACTAGAATAAAAAGCAGTGGGGTTAAATAACCGGCATGCTGCGGGCAGATTCAAGCACCGGTTGCATGAAATGAATCCGTCAGTCAAACACACAAATCATTTTTTTTCCTTTGTTTTTTGAGGTTTTCTCACAAAATCTGGCATTTGGTTATTTTTCTTCTAGGCCATAAACCGTTAGAAGAAACGCTTGAGATTTTGCTCTGTAGGCCGAGCAGTGATGACTTCCTTCAAGGATAAACCGCTGCTCTGAGTCAGTCCTTCCTCCCTCCAACACTTGTCCGTGTTTAAGAGAGTTTTGCAGAAGCACATTTTCTTGGTCACAGGAGAGCAGAGCGCTTTCTGTGCGTGTCGTTTGAAAACTCCTCGTAATCTGCCCTCAGAGGCATTTCCACGACAAATTAGACCGCCACGTTTCATGTTTTAATTACAGTTTGCCCTTCAGATCAGGACTCAGTTTAGCAGCCCTGCCGGATTTCACACTGTCCGATAATAAATTCCCCTCACTTTCTGTCACACACATTTTTTTTTCGTCCCCTCTGGCGGCAGAGTTGAAGCCGTGAAATGTGTCTCCGTCTCACCTGTTGGTCCGGAGTGAGACATCACAGCGAACACAAGCCTGGAGTTGTAAAGGAATTTCACTGATCAGGCATTTTAATGTGTCACAGTGGAGAAAGCACAGGTGCAGATAATTCAGTTATTTGTGGCACTGTCACGACTTACTGGGGCAACGACTCTGCTGTTTAACTGTGACAAACCCTGACTGTATACAAACCCTCTGTGGCTTCACCTTTATGTTTCCTGATAAGAGGTTTTGAAGCTCAGTGTGGCGTCTCTGTCCGTCTCCATCCTGGCAGTTCCTGACTCCACCTAAAGGCTCTATTAGGGTACTGCTGGACATAGACACCGTAGCCGACGCCAGTGCCAGCCATTTATACTTGTGCCTGATCAGTCTGGTTGGCTCTGTAACATGCCTGCTTCACTTTCTTTTGTCTGGGAGATCATATATAGTCTGCTATCCTTGGGGTTATAAATATTATCCAGTTATTCCAGATTTGGCTAAAACATTTGGGATTGGACTCAGCCATCTCCTTGTGATCGACTTCTTGCTTGCCACCAAGAGAACTTGCATTAATTTTATATCTCTCCTCAGTTCCAGAAATGAAATATTGCCCAAGTACATGGATTCAGATGTCAAAGGTACTTAAGTATTTAAGACCTTGCCCAATGACTCTTGAATATCTTTCCAGAATATACTCAGCTTGGGACATTCCCAGAAAATATAGTGATGGTTGGCCACCATCAAGCCACATCATCTCCAACATGGGATGTCCACACCTTTATATTTCTCCTGGTACAGTGTCCTGACATACCCAATGATCCTCTTCCAGCAGTGTTCCCTCCAGTCCATAGAATTAGATGTTGTCCATTGGAAATTCCAGATCTCGGTCCAGGTATCCTCAGATAGCTTAATTCCTGCTTCCCTCTCCCATTTTTCTTTAATGTATAAAGTGTTGTTATTGCTATCAAGGCATAAAGCGGTGTATAGCCTGGAGATAGAGTTCAATGGGGTCACTGAGATGGCAGGTTTTATAATACGATGGAACTCTGACTCAGCCGCTGAAAAATCTGCTAATTCCTGCTTCACTTTCAACAATGACGACTTAATTTCACCGAGGACGAGTCGTACTAATGTTTGTATCTCTGAACCTCCTCAGTTAACCTTTCCTTGATGTGTTCCAACTTTATTGATCCAAAGCAATCAATTCAAAAATTGCAGAGATTGAGAAGCAGCCGGAAATACTAAAGCAGAAACCACCTTAAGAATAAACCACCTAGAACTCTCAGCTAATTTAAAAATGGTGGAGTGTACTGGAGCTAGAAACACACTTATCTGTCACTCAAAGCAGACGCACCGTTAATTGACCATATCTTTAAACCATGAGCTAATTTAAATCAAGTGAATTCCATAAAAAATTCTCTCCATAAGGAGCTGAAACACAAGGAAACATGAAGATGCATGAACAGGTAGATCCAAAGTAAAAAAGGTGAACGACCAGATCAACTAAGCAAGAACCAAGACAACGCCAGGACTATATATACACACTAAGGGTAACGAGACACAGGTGAGATGACTGAGGGAGGAGCAAAGAAGGAGAAATCAACCAATCAATGGAGGGAAAACACAGACAGGAAGTAAAGCAAGGCAGGAGACCCTTTCAAAATAGAAAACAGGAAACGCAAAGAAAACCACATGACACATCTTCAGGCTTCTAAAATGAGACTGTGTCTGATTTATTTAAGGACTTCATAAGTAAATAAGAGAACACAGCCTCCAATTCAGTGGTATGTTTAATCTCTTTATGTTCCAAGATGTCAAGTTAAGTTAAGTACAGAACTAGTCGATGCATCAACCTCAGAGGTCATTTAGTTTGATTTTTGTTTTGGTTTCTGCAAACCTTGCAGCACCTTTTCTTACCGTCATCATAAGTTCTCATTAACCTAGACAGTACTGCCAAAAAACGTCCTCTTTATGCAGCCTTGGACCGCTCTCTGTGCACCACATGCCATTTCAGTCTGTTTAATCTGTTTAATCTGTTATTGTCACTTCAGTCTGTTATGTGCCTTATAGTTTTTATATTTATAGACTTCTTTTTTTTTTTTAGTTTATCTTGTCTTAGAGTAACACAATTAACAGTCTACGTTTTAGGCTTCTGTGTCAATTTGACACCATAGCTCCAGCGACAGCCGAGACCCTAGCGCCATAGAATGACGTGCACCTCCCCAGAAGTTTAACTACGCTTGGAAGCTTTAGGATTTCTGGCTGCTTCTCCATCTCCACGAAATATCAAACACATGGAGGCAAGGTTAACTGAAGTTCGGAGAGACAAGCTTTTCTATGACTTGTCTTCAGCAAAAGTTTCAGTCGCCATTGTTGAAAGTGAATTTGAGTCCTACCTCCTTGCTACACTTCTGAGAAGACGTGCACCAGCCTTATTTGACGCTGTACTTATGTTGTGCACAGAGGTTGCGCTAGACTTTTTCGTTGTCGGTCATTTTGACTGACAAGGTCATAAAAATCCCGTCATAATCTATTTTTACCCGTCACTGTATTTTTTTTAAATGATAATAAAGACATATTCAATAGCATGTAATTTTCATTAAAGTTTCATTAACTTTAAGTACTTTTTTCAGAACATTGACTTTAAAAAAAAAAGTTTCGGCTGCCCACAGTCAATGCTGCCGACACGTCTTGTCCGTACTCCGTCCGAGACTGCTAGTGTAAACAGTACCGTAAGGTTGAAGTGCTTCGGTGGTATGCAAATTTCGTTTTTGTAGCCGTTAGCTGCATAGACATAGACACATATATATATTGTATATATGTCTGGTCTATGGTTAGCCGAGCTCTGACGTGTGCACCAGCATAATCGGTGTACCAGGAAATCATGCACCGACAAAAGTTCCGCGATGTTTGGAACGCAACCTGCGATGAGAGACAAGAGCCAATTAATAAAGTCACTCGCCACCAAGTGGTCAGGGATGTGAAATGCAATCTGTCAAATTGACGGATGGTTTTCAGATTTTTCCATCACATTTTTAAAAAAAAAACGGTCAATGACGGAAAATATTCGGTTAATGCGACCCCTGGTTGTGCATATTTGAAACTTTGTATTTACTGCATGAACAACAAACAACTGTGTGGAAGTTGATCACGTAGCAACAAATCTGGATATAGAAACTGTGCAGTGTCTCCTCCTACAGAGTCTCTTTAATGAATGCGAATAGCTGTGGAGAATTACCTTATGAAGTCAAATCAGTTGTAGGCTGAACATTAAAAGAAGATGTAAATCAAACTCAGAGTTCTTAAATGAACCATGACAGACAACAAGAGAGAAAGAAATGTTGATATTTTGCTTGAAATCACAAAGTAATTTTCTCTCTTGTATGGGCCAGGTGATAATTGCACAGAGCTCAGAAGGTGAGTCATTACATTGTGGTCCAGTGTTTCAAGTCCTTTTTGTAGGAAAAGATGCTGAATTAGTTAAAGCAGGAAACAAAACGAACGCCCTCGCCCCGCAGGCTGCCAGAACATTCCTCCGCTGAGCCTTCGCTTGTTGAGAGTCTCAATCAGTTCTGGCACGGAGACGTTGCACATATTGGAGTAGGCTGATTGGCTTTCACGTCTTGGCGGTGGAAGGGAGGAAAGGGGGGGAAAGAAAAAAAAAGGAATGGTTAGTGATTAAATTCACTGGCAGCCTGGGCGACGACAACACAACGCACACACTCGTCTGTATTTTTATTGTTGGACGGTAATCCTGTTAATGAAAAATGTGCTGTTTTTCACAGCCACTGGTACGGAGAGCGCCAACCCTCTCCTGTGGGAAGGGAGGTGGGATGAGTGTTCGTCCGCCAGAATAAAAGACACATTAATAAGAGAAGAATGTTGCAATCGACTGAAATTATCTTCTGGACACAAAGCGTGGGGGGGGCGGGGGAGGAGGGGCTCCCTCGGCTGCCGGTGCACCTGAGCGGTGACCCTGTTGTTTCTGAGCAGGTGAGGCTCTGATACCATGAGACGCCGCTGAGATACGAGCGTTTCCTCCTGCAGGGATTCGTAGCGTCCAACGCGTTCGCTTCCAACCGTACAGCTCCAAACACACAAACGTGAAACATTCAGGCTCCTTCAGGCTGATTCACTGAGAGAGCAGCTGTGTTTCTAACCCTGGAGAGTCTGCTTTATTTCTCAACTACACAAATTAAACGCTGTGTTTTATTTTGCTTTGTACGCTACTGTTTCCCAGTCAGGTTTAGGTGCAACATATGTGCTGGCGGCATGTTCCAACTCTGTATAGGCCACAAAACCACTTATGTTTATAACAGCGTTAATGTGTTAAAGACACTTTTTTCCCCACATTGCTTATTAGTCTTGTATATTTTATAGTTTTAGTCAATATTACATTGAGTCAAACTGCAACTAACAACATTTATTTTAAACGTCGTCTTCAGACCAGTTTAATGAAGCTTCTGTGAATCCAGGTAACAGGTTGGATCAACACTGATCTCTGAGCAGATCTCTGTCCAGAGTTGGATCTCAGCTGCTGTGCTGTCCTTGATCATTTAGAAGGTTGGATCAGACATTACAGAGAAAACTACACCTGTGGACAGTTTTAGCTAAATGCTAAATGCTAATCCATTCTCCACTCTACTGTCCACTGTTTAAATATGTGTCAGTAAAAAGTCAGAAGGAAATAACTTCATGTAACTAGTAAAGTACTTAGATGAGACTTCATAGTACTCAGATGAGACTTCTTTAACTTCCTAGTACTCAGATGAGACTTCTTTAACTTCATAGTACTTAGATGAGACTTCATAGTACTCAGATGAGACTTCTTTAACTTCATAGTTTTCTTACTGACCGTGATGGAGGCTGCATCATTATCAGAGTGATGCTCCTTCAAATGTCGTATTCTTCCTCCTCATCTGTAGCCACAGGGCTTGTAGCAGCTAGCTAGTTTTGGTAGCTAACGCTAACTGAGGTCAGATAGGCCCTTATCCAATCACATGACAGGGATGCACAATACAATGCAAAATTTTTAATGTCTGATATTCAAATAGCATCTTATCACATCAAATAACGTTCTAGTCTCGTCTCGCTTCCTCATAGTTTTTATAATCAGATATTAGTTTTAGCTCGTCAACGTCTCGTTTTAATCAGGTTTAAGGTGGAGTCAAAGATTATTGATAAAAATAAATTGATAAACCAGACTAAAGCTGTGCAAATGTTTAATAATGCTGTTTACATGTGGACTATGTGCTGCAGAAATGAAAAATGTTGTAAAACATCACTACACGACCTTGGCTCCAGCTACATCTCTGGCTTGAGTTGGGTTTTCTGTAGTATCTGCATACACAAGAAACAAAATTATGTTTTTTTTATTTCACCATCACAGTGCAACAAACATTCATTTGCACAGAATAAGAAAATAGATCTAATACTCCCCATACTCCACCGCTCGCCCACTCAGATCTTCTAATCTTGGCCTTCTGTTCGCTCCCTGTTCAAATTACAAAACGAAACGTGATCGTGCCAACTTCCTAAAAATATTAGAAGTGCTGGTTTTAATCAGACTCCTTCAGAGAGGCCTTCTCCCAGATCAACATGCTCATAATGTATCTGGTTCATCTTGTTGTCCTGACTCTAGACTGAGTGGTGGATTAATGCTGCACAAATGATCTTTATTTCTCTGGGTATTTTATCTAAAGCACTTTAACTCCTGGTTTAATAAGATTGATATAAATAGATAAAGTAAAGAGAAATCATTATTGCTCCTGCAAAATCTCCATCTGTACAACAACTCACCTTTCTGTAACAGGTGACTCCGTGTTAATGCACATTATTGCACCTTACTAATCCTTCCTATGTATATAATATATAATTACTTTAGTCTCTATGTCTTGCACACTTGTTCATATGCTAATTTTGTAATTTCTTTGCTTATACTATTTTATTTTACTAGATTACTAGATAGACCAGCGTCTAGTGGAGAGAGAGCTAATTCAAAAATAGTCATAGATTTGGAGAATGAGTGGAGCTGAGGCTAAAGACGTCCAGCAGCCGGCCAGGACACCCACCAGTCACTGAAAGCAGCCACGCCCTGAATCCTGCAGAACTTGAACCACTTACTGAGCTGTAAACATGTCCATTTGGTGTCCAAACATGGAGGTCTACGGGGATTGACTCACTCTTCTGAGCCAGACTCTAGTGAACATTAGAGAAGCTGCAGGTTTTACCACTTGGCTCCTCTGCTTCATATTTTCTTGTAGCTGTTCTTGGTTGCAATCCACCAAACAAGAAGTGTTTAAAAAAGCAAAGACAGGAAGGAACCCCCAAACTTTGTGATTAAATATTTGTGAGACATATTTTTCTTTTGTTATTGTGGTGGTGTTCATGTATTTTTAAAGACATACAGACGGTATACGTAAGTACAGCAGTTCAGCAAAGCATTGGAACAAAAATTACATAATGAGACAGACTAGATTTAAAGGTCGGACAAAAACAAAAACTGAAAATCTGTGAGAAAAGAAAACAGACACGTACTTTAAAAAAAAGGCATGGTAGAAAAAACCTATTTGTTCTTCTCATAAATCTAAATTTTCACTTCAGTTTATCGGCTGCAGGGGTTTCGTTTACAGATCTGCACAACCCCCCCCCCCCCCCCCCCCCCCCCCCATGTTGTAATTTGCAACATGATGATTTCTCTGGAAGATCAAATATCTGAACTCACATGGGTGGAAGAAAACATTTTAAATATGTTCCCACTGCGCAGACTCACTGATGCATCACATGTTAGATTACATGAACACAGTCGTTGCGCTTCTGTCTCTGGATGTAATATCACCCTGCAGAGAGCACGGGACATGTCTGATTAATGACTTCAGTGTGGTCTGTGTACACCGATCAGCCACAACATTATGACGGTAGAAGTGAATAACATTTAAACCACCTCGTGACAGTTCAGTTTTTTGCTGGGAAACTTCTGGACCTGGCATTCATTGGTGTGGATGTTACTTAGACATGTAGCACCCACCTAGACCAGACCAGGCACCCCCACCCCATAGCAATGACACTCAGCAGCCATCCCCAGGAGGATGCAGCCTGACACAGACACACACACAAAAACACTGAAGAACAGCACAAGGTGTTGACCTGGCCTCCAAATTCACTAGATCCCAAACTGATCAAGTATCTGTGGGATGATCCACAGAGGCCCCTCCCCTCAAAGGCCCCCATTCTGTTACCAGACACCACCGGACACCCTCAGAAGGCCCATGTCCATTCTCTGATGAGTCACCACAAGGGAGACCTACGCAATATTAGCAGGTGATCAGTGTGTGTATGTTGAAAGACGTTCAAGAGGCCTCAAACACGTCCAGCTGCCTTCTTATAGGTATACCACGACTTTAACAGACAATAAACTGTCTGAGAATTTATCTTAAAACCAAACAGCACCTGAAGGTAGAAGTCCAGTGTATTTGATCGATTTAATCCCAGATTGTTCCATTTAGCCAGATTTAAAGGCCTCATATTTCATCATTCGAACCTTTTGCTCCAGATATCACGTGATCGGATCATTTTGGTAATGAGGTGATAATAATAGTCTAAAATATTTCCTTTCAGCGAGGCGCAGCCAGAAGTCGCCGTGGTGACAAATATCCCTCTCTGAAGTTTCATCAAAATCTGATCAGCGGCATCCAAGATATTGTGTGAGACAGACGGAGGGATGGAGGGATGGACGAGTGCCGACCCTCGGTCCCACTGCGGGGGGCAGCAGTAGTACCAACGGCTAATTAATCAAATTATATGACAGATGGTGTGGAGGAACTATTTCCCCCACAGGACGCTTTTAGATGAGCCACCGGCCTCGTGGTGAAACGGAGCGTCAGCACTTGACTGAAGTCCTTTTATTCTGTCCAATAAGAGAGGGAAGCCTTGGGAGAGACAAAAAAAGAGACCAGCATTAGTGGAGGACTGGAGGAGAGACAGAAGAGAAGAATGATGGAAAAATATTGCTCTTCCCCGTTGGATGTGATATGATCGCAGCCTGGTGATATTGCTTTGTGGAATATTGCTGGAGCGCAGAATTAGATTGGGTCTCCCCCTCTGGCTCCCACGATAAGGCCTTAGGAAAAGCAGCTTTGGATCGATCCAATGGACAAAAACGGGACGACGGAAACATAAACAGATTATGGACCTTTCGAAATGGCTTCATTTCCAGGAAGGGACACACTCACTCCTCCTCCTCTTCCTCCTCCTCCTCCTCCCCCTCACACCTCCACCAGAGCCACCTTTAGTCTCTTTGCCGGCCACAGAGCAGTGTCATCATGACATCAGAAACATATTATCACCAACATAAATCACTTTATTGATGTCAAATAGCAACGACTGTTAACTCCTCGTTTCTTTCTGCTGCTTCACAGTCAAATGCTGCATCGTGTGTTGACCACACTCTCGCTCCTCATGTCCTCAATTGTTCTGGATGAAGTTTGCATGTGACTAAAAGACGTTCAGGTTGTTCTCTCCAGGAAGTAAAATGGCTCTGGACACAGTTTAATGCAGACTTATTGATAAAGGACTGATTCCATATGATTTGTTTTATGAACAAGACCACACGACAGTAGGTACAAGTAGTTTATTTTGACCAGGTTAAGGGGAGGGAAAGGTAGAGGATGGGATGAACGGTCGAGGGGTCGACAGGATGGGATGAAGAATGATGTAGAGGCTGATGGTGGTCCTCTGAAGTTCGGATGGAGGAACCCAGGGAGTGAGATTCAGGGTGGGGGCATATCTCTGGAAGCTTCAGCTCCTTGTTCCCCCGGTTCCTGCCATGGCATTGTAAAGGAGAAGAAAGGACAGAGAGGGTTGGGAGGGGGTGAGGAGAGGTTAGATGTGCCGATATAGTTAGGCATGGACTTGTTCCTGAAGTTCTATAACTTCATTAAATGTGTTTTAATCTAGAAGAGCAAAGACCAATGTTTCATCATTTGGGCAACGTTGATCTGGTTGATCTCTGTTAGGTACTGATTCTGTTCCTGCAAAGATCTCCCGAACCAATCAGATCATTTGGGGGGCGGGGCTTAATGTGGTGATGGACAGAAGAGTAATAGTAGTCATACATGTCATCTGAGAGACGTGGAGTTGGATTAGTTTACAGTAAAATGGCTGTGATTGGCTGCAGGACGATCCAGTTGACGTGAAGATAAAACCGATTGAAGCACGCCCCGTAACAAAACCCAAATATTACCAAAAACATACCTCGGCCTCTGCTGTCACCCAAAAATTGAGACTGTTCCTTTACACAGAAGAGTTTACCACCATCCACACACTGAACCATCACAGTGGCTCAAGGCACTTCTTGGTAATAAAGGTAGAGAGAAAGACCCCGGGCCAGACCATAGCACCCCTCCACCTCCGTAGAGGGCTCCAGGTGGTTTCAGATGATACGACTCATCTCTTATCCAGCCTCCAACTGATGGAGGGCCAGGCTCCTTCCATCTCAAGTGTATTAGGCGACGTGCCAGGAGAGTCCTCCCACTGGTAACTGCATCCCATCAGGGATCGTTCCAAACAGCGACATAAATGAGTTTGGGTTCATTTTACTATTTAGGATTGAAGAGAGAGAGAGAGAGAGAGAGAGAGAGAGAGAGAGAGAGAGCTCCCAAACTCATATTCTGATGACAATTGAGTCTGGCTATGTCTAGAAATATAAAATCTCCCTATTAAAAGGCAGACACAAGATCATAACAGAGTCCCAAAGTGATTTTCTTTTATGAACTCTACTATTCCACTAATAATCAGAATATAAAGTGTCTCATGTTCCGCCTCAACCAGAACAGACTGAGTTGATCAGAAGGAGTTTTTAACAGCGTTGTGCAAGTTCACACTAAACAAGAACTAATTCAAAGTTCAGCACAGATGAAAGTGAACCAGTTCAAGTTAATGTGATCTCCTAACAACCATGTAAACACCAAAAAGGTTTGACTTCAGTCTAATCATGTCAGCACGTTTGGTCCAAGGAAGAAATCAGTCTCAATCTAAATATGGTGCTGTCCGTGGTGCTGATCTAGAGCCGTCCTGCAATAATTCATGTGTCTAAATGATGATGATCTAAATGTTTCTCTCATTCATGTCTAAGTTCTCATTATTACTTAACTCTTAATAAGAATTAAAAGGCTTCATGTAACCACCTCAGTCAGAACACACACACATTCTAGTTTGTTGTCTTTTACTGCTACGTTTCTTATTATGACACACACAAGTTTCAGCTCAACGTTGAGCTTTAAAAGCCTCTAACTTCAATCTCCCTGTCCTCGTATCGTTGTTTCCAGCAACAAAAATCAGCCGATTGTGAGCAAACAAGCTTCACATCAGACACACACGGCGTTAGAGGACAGCTGCTGAGCACGGAGGAGCGTTTAACTGCTAAAGAGACGCATATTTCCCCCGAGGAGGACGAGGAGAAGGAGGAGGAGGAGGTGGAGACCAGAAACCAGAGCTAATGAAAGAGAGAGGATATTGGACTTACATTCATCAGGTGGACACAAACACGAGTCTGGATGAATGATGATGTTGCTGTGTAAATAAGCAGCCGCTCGCTAACGGGTCTGCCGTATTAACGCGACCAGGATCGGGCCTTATCTCGTCTTATTAAAATGCAAAAACCTGAGAAGGCTGCCGAGAACAGAGAGTCTCTAAGATTCAAACGGATGCAGCGGCGTTGGTCATGCATTAAAACTGGTAGAGTTGTAGTTTATAGAACTGGTTCAATAATTGGATTCAAACAAGTTCTGCAAGTCGACAAAGATGATCCAATCAAACAAAGTAAACAGAAATATTACACTGTGAGTTTTTGAACTCTTGTTTTCAGTATCTGTTGTGCCCGTGCGGCAATAACAGCAACTAAATGTTTCTTGGTATTCTCTCAATCAGCTTCAGGAGGCAGTCACCTGGAAAACTTGAAGAACTTTGACCAAACCATCAAACGCTCTGATGAAACCATCTCTCATGAGGAAAAGGAGACCGGGAGTTACCTCTGCTGCAGAGGACACGTTCATTAGAGTCACCAGCAGCTCAGAAACAGCAAATTAGCAGCAGCTCAGATCAGAACCGACGTAAACGCTTCAGAGTTCATGTGGCAGACACACCTCAGCATCGACTGTTTAGTGTGAATTAAGTCTTCATGGTTAAAAAGCAGCAAAGAAGAAACTACTGAAGAAGAAGAAGAAGATACTTGATCAGTTTGGGATCTAGTGAATTTGGAGGCCAGGTCAACACCTTGTGCTGTTCTTCATGTTTTTTTTTTAGTTGTTCCTAAAGTGTTTTTGTGTGTGTGTCTGTGTCAGGCTGCATCCTGCTGGGGATGGCTGCTGCCATCAAGGAGTGTCATTGCTATGGGGTGGGGGTGCCTGGTCTGGTCTAGGTGGGTGCTACATGTCTAAGTAACATCCACACCAATGAATGCCAGGTCCAGAAGTTTCCCAGCAGAACACTGAACTGTAACAAGATGGTTTAAATGTTATTCACTTCTCCTGTCAGTGGTCATAATGTTGTGGCTGATCGGTGTAGATGTAAATGTCTTCCTCGTTACAAACATCTCTCACACAGATTTGGAATAATTCCTACTCCTCTTCCAGTGCAGTCAATTCAAAATAGACTGAACGTCTGATGTGTGCTTAAAGACCTCTCCGTGGCAGAGGAGTCGTGTTCAGTCACCTTCTTACTGAGAGAAACAAGCAGAAAACCTCAACATGATCCTTTACTTCCACTTTATTACTTTTAGCCTGTCAGGAGGAGCAGCAGGAGGAGGCAGGGGAGGATTAAAGCTTCGCAGAGAGCCAGGAGAAGAAAAATAAAAAAAGCCTTCCAGATTTATTGGGAGGAAAAGGCAGCAGGACAGCGTCGTCAGAGCTGACAAAATAGATCCAATATTGCAGCCTGCTCCCTCTAATCTTATGAGTGGTCGGGGAGTGAGGTGATACCGCAGATAAAAGTAAATCTACTTGGCAGCAAAGATTTGCTGTCCTCATTTGTTTGTTGTGTCAGAGGCACGAGAGAGTATTAAGAGCCGGAGCTCGCTCTGCTCGGAAATCCTCCTCCAGGATGAGAAAAAATAAAAAAGATGAAACGACAACCGGCACACTGGGAGATAAATTAGGACTGTGGCCATCGCCTGTAATGGCGGGATGATGGCTGAATTGTTTTCCCGGGGTAGAGTCGGCTCTTATTTTCCCGGCAGGAAGCTCCTCTACCTGATTAGCGAGCAGAAAACCTGCTGAACAGAGGGAGAAACAGAACAGAGCCGCGGCTTCCTGCTAAAGAAGGACACGCGTGTTGTGCAGCGACAGCACGCCGAGAACAAATATATATATATATATATATATATAAAGATAGTTAACCATGTTCACACACACACAGAGTCAGGCTGAGCTCTAACGAGTTCCCGTGGTTCGGGGAACATTGTCACATCCATCAGAGAGCCGTCAGTCAGGCGGCCGGGCCCCCGAGAGCCTCCACAGTACTGTCAGCTCCACTCACATGTTGTGATCACCACTACCGTTCTCTGCTGAGCTACTACACAAGGCACTGGTGTGACTGACTCTGTGTTGGGTTGTGTTGCAGGTGCCACGCTTCCACTGGGCCTGACTTTGACCAATTTATTACCAAAATACGAGCAGCCTCAACAGCAGAGGAACACTCACAGTCTCTGCACCCGTGAAACGTGTCACAGTGGTTAGCGCTGCTGCCTCACAACAAGAAGGTCCTCGGTTTGACCCCCTGGGGCGGAGAGGGTTCCGGTTTCCTCCCACCATCATCAAAAAACATAGCTCAGGACCAACCCTCCATCCAACCATGTTATGTCGTTGTGCAATGTTGTATAATGACAAATTAAGCACTTTACCTTTGCATGCCTCTGCAAATGTATGCATCAAAATAAAATGAACTAGAGCTCTGGAATTAATATAATAATAATAATAATAAATATAGCATTGAATTCCGTAGAAAGCAAAAACATTAAAGATAAACTGAGCGAGATCTTTTCCTTTTCTGAGGGACAGTGATATGAAAACAAGACGCAACACAATGAACGCGTTTCCTGATGTAACGGAACATTTCCTTTTGGAGAAATGTGTTTAATCTACTAGCATTAGAACACATTCAGAATATATTAGCACATTATAATAATAAAAACAAAAAGGAAATATGAAACTGAGAATGTGAACCCTTTTTTTTTTTTTATTGCCCTTTTGTTTTGCCCTCCAAAATAAAAGACTAAGATTAATAAATCACAGAGGATCATTCTGGTTTATTATAATCCATCCATTAAAGTAAGAAGCTTCAGACTTGTTTGGATTTGTTGTGGTTGCAGTTTCCTCTCTTCTATTTACATCTAAACAGTTTATTTTCTGGTCTTTCCCATTATTGACCTTAAACAAATCATGTCAGCATGTTAGGACCAAGTCATAAATCCTTTGTATTCTAAATATTTTTACACATTTGAACCAAACTGAGGATTTCCTGTCATGGCGCTGTCCGTGGTGCTGATTCTAGAGCGTCTGTGTGTTAGCTCCAGTCTGCTACAAACACTGAGCCCTCTGTAAAAACGAATGGAACAAATAATTCATTAACTTGTGTCCAAGTTCTCCACTATTACAACACTATTATTTTAGTAATGATTAGAATACAAGAGCCTCATTTAGCCCCTCCAACCTGATCAGATGTAGAGGTGGTGGTGTAAACCTTTACTAACCATGGAAACTAGATGTGCTGGTTTCTCTCTGGTTCCTGGAATAAATCCATTCTCTCTGAGCATGTCTGCTCCACGTGGAGTAAACATGTTTCTGTCCCTCCTGGAAACTCCTCACCTGATGGAGGTAGAAAAACAAGATGAACCAAGATGGAATCCATGTGGACAGAGACGATAGAGACGTGGACACATCTTGGTTGTCTTCTAAGACATTCAGGACTGGAGATGAAGATGGTCCTCCACCTCCTTCGTTTTCTCCTCATGCTCCTTCTTTGTTCTTCTTCTTCTTCTTCCCTCTGTATCTCTCTCCCCTACCTTCTCCTCCTTCTGCTTCTCCTTCTCCCACACTCTCTTTGTCCTTCTCCTCCCTCTTATTCTCTTTCTTCCTCCACCTTCCCCTTCTCCTCCTCTTTCATCTCATTCACCACCTTCTTCTGGAATCCATGTGGACAACAAAGACGTCTTCTTCTACTCTAGACATTCAGGACTTCTCATCCTTCTCCTTCTTTGTCTTCTCCCTGTCCTTCTCCATCTTCTCCACTCGCTGCTTCTTCCTCCCACTTCTCCTCTTGTATTTCCAGCAGGTTTGACGTTCCACATCAGCACAACGTCTTTGTCTTTTCCTGCTTTCTTCGCCGATCACTGCAGAACTTTATTGACAGACGTGAGCGTGTTGCATGTCTGATTTACAAAGCATGAGTGCTGAGGTGTGTTATTGGGAGGAGGCCATAAAAAAAAAAAAAAGAAAAAGGGACATCATCAGCAAGGAGCTGCATGTCTTTAAATCTTTTGTGTTTCTCAGACTCTGGAGTCACTCTTTAAAATAAAAAGAAAAGGCAGTTTTTTAAAAAAAATGCTGCCAAGACTCAAACACTTCTTTCAAAGCTTCAGAGTGAGAGACTAATCCTCAAACAAATAATCTACTGTAGCTGCATATGATGATACCCAGTGATAGTCTATGTTTTAATGCAGCGCAATTTTTATCAGCATCAGAACTCAGACACATTTTATATCCTCATAACACTTTGAGTAAAGTTTTGTGAGTTTGAACAGAGATCGTAATGAATGAGCATCTGTTGGACCTGAAACCAGAATCCTTTCAGCAGCAGCAGCAGTAGTCACATAAAGCTCAGACCTGGACTAAAACACACCAAATACTACGGCGATGAGCGGCGAGTCCCTCCGACTGCAACGGGTTTCCCTCCAAAGCGATGAGCTGATTCAGAGCAGCGTGAGCGACAGTTTCATCACCCGCAGGAAATGGAGCTTGTGATTTAAACCGACGCTGGAAGCAGCCGTTACTCCGTCAGCGCTGGAAACTGATCAGGGCCATGATCGCCCGCTCACAGAAAAATCTAACAAAAAAAAAATATATATATATACACACACTAGGAGGAATGGCTGGCAGAGATGTGGATCTAATCCTCACTCGCTCTGTGCAGCTCTTTGCCGGATGATGAAAAGCTTGGCGAGTTGGAGGCAAAACTATCTTCACCTTAAGTGTTCCTAAACGGCCTGTGTGCTGTTGATGCCGCAGGAAAATAGAGAAGATGCTGCTGTTAGAGCGATGAAGAGGAGGACGGCAGCTGCAGCGTCCAAATGGTGTGCAAATGATTTACTTCACAGTGGAACAGGTATGTTTATGGAGTGTCTTGACTTTTGCCAGAAAACCAACCGAGTGGATAAAATTTAACCCTTCAAGCTCTTTAGTTACAACTTACAGAGCGATTCAAACTGTCTCACTTTGCAGAACCCAGAGCCCAAAAACCCTAGACCTCGAACTAAGGCGACGGTGGCCAAATATAGCTCAACTTTAAGAGGAAGAAACCTTGAGCAGAACTTTAAGTTCTTATAGGGGGAGCCATCTTCTTGAGGCCGAACGGGTAGAGACAGAGAAAGAGCAAGAAGAAAAAGAAACAGGATGATACATAAATCTGAATAAATCAGTATCTAAACATGATACAAGAGTACAAGATATAGCTGATGCATGTTACATGAGAGATTAAATAATGAATAAAAAGAATGAATAGAGCCAGCATTCAACATATGCATTGTGGGAAGGTTTAGTGGACACACAGAGTGCTCATAGAGTTACTGTTACAGTGATAAATAAGCACACAGGTGAGTTAGCCGCTTCAATGATTGAATCCAAGAGGCATCAGAAGCAGGTTGGAGAATTATGCATTCAGGTTGGAGTGGAGAACTGCAGGAGGCCATGAAAAATGAACAGCTCGATGAGGCCAGGACCACAGGTGAGTAGAACGGAGCTCTGCAGATCAGAATCATGTAGCTCCAGGCCGGGGAGAAGATGGGGGAGGAGGGGAGAAGGAAAGAGGGACACGCAGCTAATAAGATGCAGTAGCACATGCATGCTTGGATAATAAGAGAGACGGAGTTAGAAAGAAAAGGGAGCAGAGGACAGGTGCTCAGTGCATCATGATGAGCCCCCCAACAGCCTAGCTCTATAGCAGCATAAGAATACGATGGCTCAGGGTCAGCTTTAGTTCTTAGCAGCAGCAGCAGCAGCTCGGTCATTCAGAGATAAAACATTTTCTAAAAGTGGACCGAACATGTGAATCCAGGGTTCTCCATTTTTTAGAAATGTTTTCTTTGTGCGAAACGCAGATTGAATGAACAGCAATGATGTGTTAATAGAATTCCAATCCAACCGTCCCTTATTAGCTCAGTTTTTACTCAATTTCAGAGAAAAATTACTAATTTCTAACTGAAACCTTTAAGAATAAAAATAAGTGTCATATTTACTGCTCCCTCGACTTGCCAACATATTTACATGGAAACCTTGGTGCTTGCAGAAAACGGCTCTTGGGAGAAGTTGCACTCATTAGAATCTCCTCAACACAAACCCATTCACACTGAGTCACAGTGTTGCTCTCGGCGCTCCGCTCTCGGCGCCAGACTCCAAGCATCCTCGCAGCATCCTCGCAGCCGAGAAGCAAAAAACCCCCAGACTGAACCCAGGGAAGGAGACGCTCGCTGTCGCAGCATGCGGCGACACAGCCCGCCCACCCCCGTCTCGACGAGGACGCCGAGAGGTCCGACGAGCAGCCGGCTCGCTCTCCGCGAGAAACACTTCAGTGGCAGAGTCTGCATCGGCTCCAACTGTTGGAGAGGAGTTTCACCGTCACGGCTGGAGGTGAGTCACCGCAGACAACAGAGCACAAACACAACAGGCCTCAGACGGAGGGAAAAGGCCGGAGGAGCGAGGCCTCTTCTAAAGTCACCTCTGCAGCACCGGTCTAAATATTTATGCAGGTGTTTGACTTTGACTCTAACCTGCATTTCAACAAGGAAAATGAAAAAGAGAAGGGGTTTATCTTTCTGCAGACATTACATTTATGCATTTGTCTTCAGGGAGACGACACAGGAGATGTTACAGGGCTTTAAATACGAAGGTTCATCCTCTGGGAAAACTACCTATTTATGTCCTGTGCTTTTGCAGAAACCAAACTATGGAAAATATGAAAGAAAAAAAAAACTATTGATGCAATTGTTTTGTTGTTATTGCTCAACACAATCATTTAGGGGAAATGTGAGGTTTTAGATTTAGTGTTTCTTGATCTTTATTTGTCTCACTTTGCAGAACCCAGAGCTTGAAACCCCCAGAGCATGAACCAAGGTGACAGTGACCAAATAAAGTTCACCTTTAACAGGAAGAAACCTCAAGGAGAACCTTAAGCTCATATAGAGGGAACCATCTTCTTGAGGCTGAATGGGTAGAGACAGAAAAAAAGCAAGAAGAAGAAGATGATGATGATGATGAGGGACAAGATTTTTTATTTATTTATCGTCTTGTTTTTCCTCTTCCCTCGTGTTCATTTTCATGTAGCCCATGTTCTGAAATGAACCAATAAAATCCTTGAAACCTTGAGATGCTAAAAAGGCATGAGATTAATAAAGAAAACAAGTGAACAAGTCAAGAGTTCGGTTCAATGACCCAGAAGAGAAGAAACTGCCGGTACAAGGCTGCATGAAACAGAACAAGAGCAAACTGAGACAGAAAACACTGGACCACGGCGGCATTAAGAGGACAGTCAAGCAGAGAGAGGAGCAGCAGAGAGCTGGCTGTTTATATACAACAGCAGCAGCTGATTAGCAGAGTGGAAACAGGTGAGGAGGTGAAGCAGCAGGAAGGAAGGAAGGAAGGAAGGAAAGGCAGGTGGGTGTGACTGAGTTCTTGTCCAAGTTCTGTTCCAATTCAAAGTAACATCTAACCAAGTAACGTCCAAATAAACAGATTTGTTCTTGACTCGACACGTAATTTGTGCTTCACTGCGGTTCTTTATCATTTGAAACTCAGGTCTCATGCAGCTAGCAGGTGAACAGGTCGAGGACAAAAAAACCTACAGATGAATGTTTGGCATTAGTAGGTTTGTAGGGTGAAGTAATGCCACATTCAGCATCATTTATAGACTCATTTATAATGCTTCTTTACTGAGGAGGCTGTGACATACATGAAAACCATCAAACAAACAAAACACATGAAGACAATGATGGAGAAAGAGCATCAAGAGACTCTGGTCAGAAGTCAAAAAAGATTTGTTTCATCAGCGATTAACAGAGAATTACAGGTTGTCTCTGGAGAGAAGCTCCTCTGGCTGCCTCCCCTACACACACAGATACTCTTGGTATGTGGTTTCCATTGTAATGTGAGTACTTTATGCATTGGTTATTTAGTTGTGTCTATGTGTAACTAGTCTAAAGGGGAGCATAGAACACAATCAATGATACAGTCAGTAGTATTTTTTCTATCAGATGCAATAAAAGCACCAGAAAGCAAAAAGACACAACTTGGATGATTCCTCTCTTTACATGGATGCTCGTATTCCTCTAAAGATCAGAACTAAATGAAATGAGACCATGGAGTAAATGTGGCCATTCAGTCTAGAGGCCGTTTATCAATACCAATAAAAAGTACATGAACTTCACGTTTATGTACTTGGTTGTTTCAGACTTGACATGTTTGACTCTGGAGGACGTGAGGACGCAGAGACAGTCATTCTACGATTTGTACTCGAAATGCATCCTGGGATACGTGGCTGTAACGAGTCCACACACGTTACCTCTCGATGCGTCTGCAATAAAAAAAGGGCGGGGCAATAACACGTCTTGGTATCTGGACGGTTCTTTGGTCATTTGGTACTTGTTGGGCAGGCACGCCCTTGGTCCACACAGGTATCCCAGAATGCATTTCATGTACGCTGCTGTTCCAGATTCCAGAATGACCGTCCTGCTTCCTCCTGTCCTCCAGAGTCAATACTTCCTAATCTACCCTCTGAACGCTAAACTACAGAGAACGTTATGTTTGTTCTGTTCTTCAGAGGAACACTAGCGTCCATGTAAACGTACAAACTGATCCGTTAAGTTGCTTTTATGTCTTTTACGTGTTTTACAGCCCTCACACTAAAACAAGCGTTACAGATTAAATGATGTGGATCATTACGTCATGCTACAGACTTACTAATGCAAAACATTAATTAGATAATAAGGAAATAAATGATGCTTAAAAAGGTTAGAGCATTTGGTACTTATCTTTTTTATTTGTTAACACGTGACGTCCTCTAATGTTTTTTGTTTTTTCTTGTCCTTGACCTCTGCACCTGCTGGCTGCCTCGGACCTGAACGTGACATGATAAAGAAACGGCAGCGAAGTCGACACGACCAACATTTCAGATCTCGTGTTTTATCTTGTGACCTCCCTCTCTCAACCTAAAACCACTGCTCTAAAAGAGAGAGAGAGAGATAACGCTCCTCGTCCTGCTGCTGCTGCTGCTGCTGGGAGAAGGAAAGATGGAGTCCATCGAGCTCTCATTCATCACTTTTAGATCAGTATCGATCAGCTGGCAGGACAACAGCAGCAGCGGCGGCGGCGGCGGAGAGATTTACGCCGGCCTTTTAGCATGACGATGGGGGCGTTTGACCCGTCCAGCGACTAAAAGCCTCTCAGCTCGCCCGCGGCTCTATCATCTGCCTCGCCCAGACATGATGGCCGATGAGATACACTGATGTATCAATCATCTTCTCCTCCTCCTCCTCCTCCTCCTCCTCCTCCTCCTCGTGGTGTGGCCTGCTGGGAGCTGACTGCTCTTTTGTTTCTTTGGATGTAGACGTATAAACATGTCAGCCATAAGCAGCTTTTACGGCTCACATATGCTCAGGACAGATTGGACATCAGGACGTTTTACAGCTTCCACAACAGAAACCAAATTGTCCTTTAATGTAACGGAGGATTTATAGACGTTGACCTCTCTTTACGTGACTCACTCCGGACCTGATTTGGATCTGAGGCTTTGCTGGAACCGTCACATTTTATCACCGTGACGACCGTCTGCCGGTGAATGAAATGAGGAATATGACGGTCGTCTCCATTAGTGACAGAACGCTGGAGGAAATAACTTCTCTATTAGCGTTTAAAATATCCACAGCTAGTTTTCCGATGACGTTTTTCCCTAAATGTAGAAAGTGAATACGAGGCCACGACACCAGTCAGCTGCTGATGCACAACTGAGCTCATCCAGTCACGGTCTTATTACAATAGATGTTGTGATGCAGCTTGGTTGAGATGTGCTTATGAACATGTTACTCTGTTCATTCATTCATTCATTTTCTGTAACTGCTTGTCCTCTGGACAGTCGAGGTGGGGGGGATCCTATCCCAGCTGTTACTGGGCGAGAGGCGGGGTCCACCCTGGACAGGTCTCCACCTACGACCAATTTAGAATCACCAATGAACCTAACCAGCATGTCTTTGGACGGTGGGAGGAAGCTGGAGAACCTGGAGAGAACCCACGCAGACACAGGGAGAACATGCAGACTCCACACAGTGTCTGGATGTATTACTTGGATGAGAAGCAGTGTGATGCTTTGGTCAGTTTCCTGCTGGGAGAACTTCTACTCATGTAGACGTCACTTTGACACTTACCTAAGCGTTGTTGCAGACCACGTCATGAGGGTGTCGTCCTTTCATGGAAGCAGTACTCCTAGATGGCATCTTCCATAAATAGAATTCTCCCTGGTTCAGGAAGGGTTCGAGGAACACGACAACAGGTTCAAGGTGTCGATTACAAAATTGATTCCCATGGAGGCCTCTTCCTCTCAACCTGCAGGACTTAGACGATCTGTTGCTAGATAACCTCCAGAAGTCTAGAAGAGTCCATGCAACGACGGCCCAGGGGGACTTGCACAATATTAGGCATCAGATCATTTTATTAAGTCGTCATAAACGCAGCTGAGTTGGAATCTCTGACCAGAATGATATCAATCCAGATGTAGAACAGTCCATGCTGCAAACTGACAAGAAGATTGTGGCTGCAGAATGAATTTAATGCAAAATGGGTAAAATGTGTCTTGAAGTGTCGTGCAGTACCATACGGAAACAAGAAAACATCATGATACAGCACTGGATTAGGTTGTTTCAACCTTTATTGGACCTTCTCTTTGTCTTCTGTCGATAAGCAACCGTTCCTTTCCAACACCTGGACTTTTTCCTGGAGTGCTTTCACTGAGATCTTATGACTGCTGCAGATAAAAGCAATGATGGAAACTCTTTTTACAGCCTTTCTATCTGAAATATAGCCGTTTCGGCACACACAGCTCCACTTGTAGCTCACTTAGAAGCCATTAGTGACCTTTGGGGCCTTTATGGAGCTGATGGACCTTCATTAACACCCAGGGGACCGGCGTGAATGTGGAACACATGGATGTGGGATTAATAAAAGGACAGTGTGACAGTTCAACTCAAGCATTACAATGAACATCGGTTGTTTTTCCCTCTTCCCTGAGCTGAACCTTCTCCTCCACCCACTCGCCCGCACATAATGATAAAGGCTATGAATTGAAGCCATAAATTACCTCCTAACGTTGAGGAGTGTGATGATTAATCACTCCACAGAGTCTCCACTGTGGAGACACACAGACATGTCTCCTGGTGCCAACCGGCGTCTCAGCGCCTCACCGCCGATGATTTACAGCGAGTCCGAGCGGGCCGCGTTCAGCCCGACTGTCAAGCCGCTGAATCAGAAAACTGTTTGGAGATGCCAAGCTGACAAAGGAGCTCAAGACAAAGTCTGCCGTACCTGTGAAAAGCTTCAGCGCGGACACGTTTCACTGGTGACGACGACGCTCACTCCCGCTTCTTTCACTCGCAATAATGGCCATCCGGTCAGTGACGCCCTCCATAAATCAAACAGACTGCCGGTTTGTTTACCCGCCGGGGGTGGGGAGAGGTCTGAAACAGCAGTATCTGTCCCAGCCAGCTGTTCGCTTTCCCTCCCTGTCTCTCCACAGCCTCGGCTAATCTCGGCTTTCCAACTTTTTTTTTTTAATTCTGCTCCTTCATTGTCCTCCTCATAAAGAGTTCTGGGCAAACTTCTACCTCTGTGCTCTGCTGCTGCAAAATGTCTCTGCTCTCAGTGTGATATCTGCGCTGGAGTCGTGACTCTCTGTGCTCTCGTTAATTCAATCCCCCTTCCGCTTTTCCTGGAAGAGTTCAGAGGGAACTGTTGATTTAACAAACCGGAGGTTGCGAGTAAATAGGTAGCTCCTTGGCTTCTGCGCCGTGTGTGTCTGGGGTAAAGAGCGGCATTCACACAGCAATGCAAGCACGCCGACACGTTTGCAGCCCTCAAGGTTTGGACCTGACGGGATTTTGTATTTGTTTGTTTTGTTTCTAAATGCTTGAAATCTTTAAGAAATGACTCTGTTGTTCATGACTAGTCTGGAAGAAAGCCCGACTTCTGATTTTTGTGGTGGAAAGTTTATCTCTATCCTCTCTGCTGGGAACTGATTCTGTTCCTGCAAAGACCTGCAGGGCCCAATCAGATCATTTGGGGTGGGGCTTAATGTGGTGATGGACAGAAGTAACAGTAGTCAAACACGTCATCTGAGAGACGTGGAGTTGAATTAGTTTGGCACAGCAGTAAAGTCGACTAATCGGTGCAAACCTTAATCGCAGTAGAGGAGCTCCAGGACCGGCCCCTTCCAGCAGATGGATCTCGGTGCTTGTGACAAATTCCACATTAATAGAAATCTGCAGGGCCCAGAGTTAAATTCTGATAAGAATGAAGTCAATCTAACACTTGACCGATGACACGATAAACTCCAAAGCACCACCACGCTTCGTCCTCTTTCACACGATCTGGAGAGAGGTCAGGAATGCTCACGAAGGTCGTCGGTTTATTTTCCAGCCTGGAAGCAAGTGGGAACTAAAAGCGCTGCACTTACCTCTCACTCATTACTAACAAGGCCCTTCACCACCAACCGTCCCTCAGAGGCTCCGTAATCAGACTGTTGTTTTGTGCTCAGAAGCTCCGATGAGTAACGGTGAGAGTCTGAACAAGGCGTTCCTGAAAAACGAGGCGCTGGTTTCACTGGGACACTTCAACAAAGAATATGAAAAGAAAAAGAAAGTAAAAAGAGATCTGTTGCATGTGCTGCCGTGAAGCGTGGGTAGAACTCATGAGATTCTAGCTGCAGGAAACTTTTACGTCCTGCTTTCCCGCAGTCGTCCTTATAATTCTAAAGATATTTGCAAAGTGGGTGTCAGCATGCCGTTTCTTATTTAACCCATTCTGGAAAGGATGCATTTGTGAATGTAGATTCATTTAAAGTCAGTCTTACAGAAACGTCCCACATTCCTCCCACATTCTGCCGCTCGCCTCTTCCCTCCAGGCTGAAGCTGCAGGGCCTGGCAGGCTGACACAAGCTGCAATTGATTCAAAATCCTTAGCGGCAAAACTGACAAAAGGGTCATCTATTATCCTCGCCGTCCTCGCCCGGCGTCCCCCGCCCCCATCCCCTCTCTCTCTCTCTCCTCTCTTCTCCTCTCCTCGACCCATCTTTGGCGGTCACCCGTTAAAAGGAAACTCTGGGGACGCCATGGAGCTCTCCGCACCGCCGGCCTCGCTCCACTTCTCGAGCGAGGCCGGGGGCTGGGGCTAATTGGCGGATCCACCAGGGAGCCCTCCACCCGCCAAGATGCCCAGCCAGGGGGCCCATTTGCAAGCATGTGATCTCTGCCGAACAGGGGGCGAGAGCCAGAGACGGGGGAGGAGGAGGTCGGGGGGGATGCTGGTGGGTCTAGAGGACGCTGGAGAAGTGATTCCCTCGAGACGAGTGGGTGGCAGGAATGCATGAGGGGGAAACTTCTAAACCGCTGTGAGCTGTGAAAAAGCTCTTTCAGGCCTCATGCGCAAAATTTAAAGATACCCTTTAAAGGAAGAATGAACAGCGTTATCTCTGAACGTCCTTCAGACCCCTCGTGTGACCATATTTGTGCCAGCAGGACTGATGTAAAGCATGGCAGCGTGATGCATTCAAAGCACATGAGCTGTGGTGGAGAGCAGGGACACAGACGGAGAAGGGTTTGGTAGAGGCTGCTGGTAATTGACAGGCAGAGGCCGACTGCTTTGTGTGCGCCTCCACCAGCAGCAGCAGCAGCAGCAGCAGCAGCAGCAGCTCTTTGTGTTTATCAGGCCGGCCGATCGATGGTCATCTTAACCCCCGGGAGAGCCAGGCCAGGACGGATGAAAAGTAAAGACTCCTCTTTTGTTGTCCGGGCAGCTCTGTCCAGCGCCATCGGCTACGCTCCCAGAGGGCCCCGCTCACAAAAATATGAAGCACTGAAACCGTGACAAAAAGCTAGAATAAATCTTTCTATTTTTTATTTTTTCCACCACTATCCCCCAATGCATCCAGAATCTTTCCTTTCAGAGGAAATTCTTTCAAATATTTTGGTTGGGCTCTGGCTTTGAGCATCTCTTCAGTGACCCATTTGGGTCTGGAGGGAGAAGAGAAGCTGGAGGAGTGAAGCCACAGAGTGACACAGTTGGATTTGATCATGCAAGCCAATGCAAACTACAAACCACAGCCGCTCTCAGCTGCTGCGCTGTACAGCCGTCCGCCGCGTGCTTTACTGTGGTACTGTATGTATTTTTCAGCAGCTGTTTGAAGAGATTTTTATTTTTTGTTTTTTCTTCCTTTAGGGCAGAGCTGGGACGGCAGCTGCAATATCACACTCAAACTTTTTCTGCTCTTAAACGAAACAACATCTTGTGTTTAAACTCCGTTAATGAGTCGCTAATGAGACGATTAATATCAATTTATTCCCTTAACAAATACCAACAGTTTGGGTTTGTTGAACTCTTTCAGCGAAGACATAGTCAGGCAGGAGCGTTTTCTAACAACATAATGAGGAACCGTTAATTAGCGTAATTAGCAAATCACAAATATGCTGCGACTAAAACGTGTGGCAGGGATTCCACTTAACGCCCAGCTAATTCAAAAATGGTCAAAGATGTGGAGCCAAGACTAAAGACTGTCACTCAAAGCAGCCGCACCGTTAATTCTGCTCAACTTTAAGCCTTAACAGAATAAGTTGTTTTCATGAAAGTTAAAGAGACTAAAACTGTTTTTGTAGCTGCCTGTTTATTTCTACTGTGGACTGTAGAGGAGGCTAGTGCTCCAGGAGGTAGTCTTCCTCTCCATGACACACGTCCATATTGTGGACACATGGAGAATAAGTGATTAATCAGTCAATAATATTGTCATGGATCTATGAATATTTCTGCCTCTGTCTCTCCTCTCTCCCCTCGACCCTGTTCAGACCTCCCATTAACGGCTTCAAGTCCAGGTGTGAACACTGATCTGGTGTCAGTCCACATGTGGAGGTGGTCTGGGACACATGTGACCTCCTTCCTTTGGTAGTGTGAACACACAATGAGTCCTGGGTCACATTAAAGACCACCTACTCAACAGGGCTGATCTGTGGAAGAGGAGTTTAACTCATTCATTCAACCACTAGTAGAAAGAAAGCTAAACTAGAATTGCAGCGAGCGTTTATTTACCTTTATTAGCCGAGGTTTTTCTGTCACTGCTTCAAACGGCACAGCAGTGAGGTTACAGTGTGTATGGAAGCTTTCAGGGTTCATTTATCAAATGAGCTTTGTCTCTAAAATATCTAACACCAGTGTGGAGATAAATAAATAAATATTAACTTAACATACTTCAGAGCTTGTTCCAAAATATGGATCATCTCCCCAAGTCATGCAGAACACAAACAACAGGCAGCTGTTCGTGGTCCTGAAACAGCAGTAGGCAGAGATCAACTAGAGACAGCAGCTGGTACAATATTCTACTGCAGATCGGTGTTTATTTGCATACTTTGCATTGAAACTGAGATCAGATCTCAAGCGCTGGCTGGGGACGCATGTCCATCATTCACCTGAAGTACATCAACCTCAGTTAATCCAGGTGTGAACACTGATCTGGTCTCAACTTTGCAAGATGCGAAGCGGACATGTTTGCTCGCTCCGCTCACGAATGGTCCACATCGATATTTGCACTAGTTAGGGAAACATGTTTCTACACGGTGCACATGACAATAAACTCTTTGAATCTTGAATTGGTTCCAGCAGGATTTACCAGATCGTTACTCTACCATCATCAATGGTTTCGGCCTCTGATCTTGTGCTTGTTCCTGTTGCACTAGTCATCTTATCTCCTCCAGCTCTCCAGTCTGCTCGACCTGCCCTCAGCCAACCACCTGCCAGCCCACTCCCACCATCACACCACTCTTCACCCAAGCAGACGTTTACAGAGCCACCAGATCCCTCTGAACCATTCCCCTGCGTCTGTGTCTGGACACAACTGAACAATTACAGGTGCAGTGAGTACAGTCTAATCTAAGTGTGAAGCTGTTTCTAAGTGTGTTTTTACCACTCAAATACATCCCTGCAGGTCCACTAATCATGTTATTTAGTGAGCGTTAGAGGTGTTGTTGGCTGTTCCTTCAGCTCTGGACATGTTTTCTCCTCACACTGTTTATGCTAAGATACACCTTCAGGCTTCATTTCCACACTTAGCACCCAGGCGTTGGAATAGAATCGATCGCTTGGATCTAAATCACAGCAAAGAGTACTTCCTTAATGGGAGTTTTAACACTTGAAGCTTGTTTACTTCATGTTCGTGGCCATTTTTCTGCCTCGGGCGAAAATAAAATGTCCAAATTCTAAACAAGGAAGCGTTCATCACTGAGAGATTTAACCTACGTTGGCTTCTTCAAGGCACAGCCACAAATTTTAAGCTGACCTAGAAGTTAGTTTTTTTACCTTCCTGACCCCCAGTCTAAATGGGATGTCTTTTTAAATTCCTTCAGACCGCAGGCCAGCGGTCATCACCCCGGACCGACACACAAACACACTGACAGTCAACGGTTTTCTGCTGAGCTCAGCAGTCAGATCGTCAGTCGGCTCTCAGTAAATGTGATAGACAGAAGATACTCGTCTCCGGAGAGATAAAGCATCGGGCTGTCTGTTAAATCACCATCTAAAAGACTTTAGGACTAACGGCCCTTTATACGCTTCCCTTTTATGTCTTTTATTCTCGTTGTGTTTGGCAGTTTTATCCCTGGGTAAACTGGATTTACTCCTTTTACTGTTCATCAGAGTGCTTTTTATTTAGTCTTCACTAACACTCTTTGTAGTTGCCGTTCTGAGAAGTGCCGTATTAATAAAGTTTATTGTGATGGCGTGAGGTGTTTAGAAAACACAATCTCTGCCTCTGTGTCATCTGACCTTGGCTGCTGGTAACTGTTGATTTCTGAGGCGAGTTGAGGCGTTCGTCAATGTGTGTTCTTCTGAAACGTCACCAGTCTCTGTCCAAGTACTGTTCCAGATCAAAGGACCATCTGACCAAGTACAGTCCAAACATTCAGATGGATTCTTACCTCACCCGTTTTATCAAAGACACATCGGTAAGTAACTTAATCCCAGAATATATTTCATGGCCGTCTTCAAGTACGTTGCCCTTCCTAATTACCAAATTACAGTCCTACGTCCCCCCGTCTGTCCGGGGTTTTGCAACAATAGGACCCAAATGCAGGACACATGGGTGAGGCTATGAGGAGTAGGAAACAAAATGCATTTAATGAAAACTTAAGTTGCTGCAGTTGAGAGGCAGGGTAATACAAGAACACAAATCCAAATAACAGGTAAGAACCAAAGCCAAGACGAAAACTAAGGAGTCCAAGACAAACAAGGTAACGCAGCAGGACAGGGGAAAGATTGTAGAGAATGCAACAAAGGGAATGGCAGGACTATATATACACACACGGGCAGAGGGTTAATGAGACACAGGTGAAACTAATGAGGGCGGAGCACACAAGGAGAAACCGATCCAACAGTTAAAGCAGACGGGAAAACAGGAAGTTAAACAACCAGAAACACCACGGAAGAATTTTACGAAATAAAAATAGGAAACACATGGAAAACTGACCTTCACGTCATCAAAGATCAAAGAAATATCTGCAATGAGGGCCGGCTGTGATGTTGCTTCATATCTCCTGATTCAGATTTTTCATCCAGAACCCACCAGAAAAGCTACAGCCAATAAGAAGCGGACATATATAGTGTGCTGAGGAAGCAACTCTTGCAGGTGGCAGCAGTCTGCATTCAACATTCAAAAGAGGAAACAGGAAGCTCTGCTATTAGCTGATAGGCTAGGAGGCTAGAAGAGCTACTATTAGCTCAGAGACTGGGAGGCTAGGAAGCTAGGAAGCGCTACCAGAGAATGTCTAATAAGGGGAGAAGTTCCACTCTCAGTGAACTTCCGGCTTCTGAACTGTTCGTTACAATGGGACTTAATAGAGAGTGGCGAGGCTCTCTGTAGACGGGCTCTGGCGCTACTATAGAGAGGCGAAGTCCCGCCCCTCTACTTCCGGGTTATGGGACCTATCTTTCGAAAAAATATGAACGGCAGTCTATGGAGAGATAATAATTATTTTCTGGTCCTGATCGAATTGTGGCATGAATTTCACATATGATGTGTGTGAATTTAAAAGATAATTTTTCACGTCAAGAGATAAATTATTTGACGTAAATAAGCTGAACAACATTAGGTTTTGTATGAGATCGCTTAGTAAACTACATCTCTCTAGAGATCCCTAGAGAACTATGGCTGTCTCCTTGTTGAGCTTTACCGTCTTCTTCCAGGACAAAGGCAGAAGCATCAAACGAGGTGAAAATCATTATAAATCGGGTCATGTCGAGAGCTGTAGTTACACCAAGGGAGTTTTGGTCGGTTCTGTACGCGCCAGCATGCGGGACTTGTAGTTCGTTTAATTACGTATTTTCCATAGCGTTTTACTGAACTATCTTGCTACAAACTGTGACATTCTTGACATGTAAAATCATTTTTTATTCTGAAAAACAACATATGTATAATCCAAGGCACAAGTCGATCGGGACCAGAAAATAAATTATTTTTCGCCATAGACTGCCGTTTATATTTTTTCGAAAGATAGGTCCCATAACCCGGAAGTAGAGGGGGCGGGACTTCGCCTCTCTATTAGCTGGTAAGCTAGGAGGCTAGGAGGAGCTACAAGCTGCCATACAGAGCTGGCCTCTCCTGAATCATGCTGACCAGTTGTTCTGCACTTTATTCATTTTAGATCAAAGAAATAAAATGCTTGTGGATTAGCATTTAGAAAAGCAGGAACTGAAAAGGTGTGTGGGACACACCACAGACCCTCACTGATGCCCTGATACTGACCTTGGTTTGTCTCGGCTCTTAGAATAATGGCCGACTGTTGTTTCTCTACTTAGCTGAGCATTTGTTGGCATTAATTAGCTCAGTAGTTTTACCTCCACCAGTTCACCTTAGAACAAACTCAGGTGTTGACTAGCAACTAGACATTTGTGTGGATGCTGTGATGTTTGTCTCATCAGTGACCCTAACAACACATCCAAAAACAACATCAGTCCTCACAAATGTTTTCTTCCAAGTATTTAGAAATAAAAGAAAAAGAAAATTGCTGAGATAATTGACACCTTGAAGGAAGGATTATTGCTTTTTATATTGCAAACAGTAAAAGAACTTTTTGCAGACATTTAGATATTGGAATCGACAATCTGAATAAATTACTTACGCTGCAAAACAAGTTTCTTAATATGCCCCAGAGGGAACGATCTCATTCTCATTAAGATTAACTGTTTTATTTTTATGCTCTGCTAATTTTCCTGCAACAGGAGCTTTGAAAAACCAGCTGCTTCCTGCTGCAAACACATCATTCAGATGTGAAAGTCTCTGCTCTCTATTTTCAGCGTGTCTTCATTTTGTAATTTTCCTCAGCAGAGGTCAACTCTGGGACCTGTTACTCGTCACAGTGGCGGACGAGGTGAAGCGAAGCTATTTTGCTGCGAGGTCAACACTTCTACTCCACTACATCTCCTCGTCTGGCTGCACCGTGGCCTTTTGTCCTCGTCTCGTCCGCTGACAGGAAGCGGCAGTTGGGGGCTGGTACCTGCCACAAACTGTGACATGTTCACAAAGCGATCCCAGATTTCAGGAGATTTACAGAAAGAAAGAACATGTAGTGGGGAAAAAGGAGGCTTTTACGCCCCAAAGATGGCAACAGCTGTGGCTGCTATCAGCAGCTCTTTGTTGCTGGAGAAAAGCCAGCAGGTTTCCTTCACTTTATCTGATGGACGGACGTCTGAGCTCAGTGAAGCTGCTGCCGTCTGGAGTCGGACAAATCGCCACGGCCGGACTGACCGAACCACAGCCGCTGCTTTTTAACAGCGGGATCACAAAATGTTTCAAGAAGCTGCTGTTTGGATGCCGCATGATAGATGTCTTGTGTTACTGTGGCGGTGCAGAGTTATGCCTTCATCCTCTGGCTCAGCCATTTGGATTTAAGATCAGGACACAAATAGAAGCCTGATGTATTTATTCATTTCTGTCTTTTAGAAGGAATTACTTTGTCCTAATTAATCAGCACTAACTCACAGATACTTAAAGGCCAACTTTAAGTTTTACAACTTTAAATTTACCCTAAGCACCTAAGATCTGATCTCAGTTTCTCTGAATGCAAAAACCTGAATATCGTCACAGCTGCCGTCTCTAATGGGGCGGCACAGTGTGGTGGTTAGCACTGATGCCTCCCAGCCAGAAGGTTCTGGGTTCTAATCCATGGTCCTTTCTGTGTGGAGTTTGCATGTTCTCCCTGTGTCTGCGTGGGTTCTCTCCAGGTTCTCCAGCTTCCTCCCACCGTCCAAAGACATGCTGGTTAGGTTCATTGGTGATTCTAAATTGCCCGTAGGTATGAGTGTCTCTCCGTGTTAGCCCTGTGATAGACTGGAGACCTGTCCAAGGTGGACGCCGCCTCTCGCCTAATGAAAGGCTCCAGCCCCCCCGTGACAAGCGGTGACAACAAATCTCTAATGGATCCCTAGCTACTGCTGGATCAGAACCACGAACAGCTTGTGTGTGGGTCATGACTTGGGGAGATTATACTTATTTTGGAACAAGCTTTGAAGTCTCTCTCTCACCGAAAGCACACGATAAATTACTAACCACCCTGATGTTACAGTGCAAACTTTGCACTGTAATCTCACGTCTGCTTCAGCTGCAGTCCAATTTTCTTGGAGTACACTCTTATGATGATGATAATGACATTATGAGGTAGAGATTCCTTTTTCTTATTTTCCTGTAGTATCTCACCATTGAAAGCTGACACTATTCTTCGTGGATGCGATCTCCGTTCTTTCCAGGCTCTAATTGATATTTTTTTTCAACTCATAATTCACAGACAATATGTTGACATACTGTCACAGCTCCTATTAGCAGCTTGAACCACTAAACGTATTACATAAGACAACTGAAGCTGTGCTTGCCACTATATCTTAGAGAAAATTGGTACGCCGTGTTTGTTTTCACCCATCCTTGTGATCTGGTGTTTCACACTTAAATTGTTGTGGTCCTGTTTTAGGCTTTGCACAATACTTTGTGTTCTTCTGGTCTGTCGTCTCTCAGAAATACAAAAACAAACATTTCTCTTCTTGTGGAACATACACGCCTCATGTAACCGCCTCAGTCAGAACAGGTTGACCTGATCAGATATAGAGGTGGTAGTGTAAACCTTTACTAACCATGTAGACTCTCGGTGTTGCTGGTTTCTCTCTGGTTACTGGAATAAATCCATTCTCTCTGAGCATGTCTGCTCCACGTGGAGTAAACATCAGGTGAGGGTCAGAAACTTGGAGGTAGAAAAATAAGATGAACCAAGATGGAATCAATGTAGATGGAGACGTGGAGACATCTTGGTCGTCTTCTTCTACTCTAGACATTCAGGACTCAAGAGAAAGATGGAGGGAAAACTACTTCTTCCTATTCCACTTTCTTCTTCTTCTCCTCATGCTCCTTCTTCTTCCTTTTCCTCTGTATCTCCCTCCCCTACCTTCTCCTTCTCCCACACTCTCTTTGTCATTCTCCTCCCTCTTCTTTGTTCGTCATCTTCCTCCACCACCTTCTTCTCATCAACCTCTTTTATCTCATTCATCGCCTTCTTGAACCAAGCTGGAATGCATGTGGACAGCAATGCTGGAGATGTGGAGACATCTTGGTTGTCTTCTAAGACGTTAGAAGAAGACCACATTCAGGACTGAAGAGGAGGATGGAGGAGAAACTTCTTCTTCTTCTTCTGTTCTATTTCCTGCAGATTTGATGCTCCACAGCAGCAGAACCACTTTGCCAGTAAAGCTCTATAGTCTAATGTTTTGAGGCATGTAAACACTGATCATTTTGTTTAGCATCCATGGTTAAAGAACTACCACCTGCATAAACAAAGCCAGTGTCGCTGTTATTGTTACAAAGCTGCTTTTGACTCAGTTGGAATTTGTTCAGACAGAAGTCACTGAGACCCAGACACTTATTGTGGATGTTTTCTCGTAGGTGTCTCTTGAGCCTCTTTTTTTTCTTTTTTGCATGTCTGTAACAACAACCAGACAATAAAGACTAAAGGCTGTAGATGCTGTTAGATGGAGAAGATTGCATTAAAAATATTGGAACTATTTCTTTAGAAAAGCATCGAGGTGAATATTATGATCAGAGTGAAACACAAACTAGGTCTGTCTATAGATTCAAATATTTTATCACGATTAATCACATAATCTGCGCAAATAAATTACCCTTTACATATTTTTTTAAATGTATCTGGAGTGGATATCTTTAAAGTTTGCGCTACTCTTATCAGCATCTCAGCTGCTCAGAAAGTTCTCTGCTCAGCTCACAGACAGTAAACGCAAATAACTTTGTTCTTGTCGAAGGAAGCATCGTGGAAGACTTTGAAGCTGAACTTTCTCTTCAAAAGACCTTTGTTTTGATCCATTTCTGCTTGTTTGTTTCTGCCATAGACTGCATTATAAGGTCTCTGCTTCCTTTCGTCTTCTGCTTCTTTTGGGATTTTCTGCACCTTTGATCCTCCAGTCGACGGTCGGGCAAAGTCGTGGTGACTGAACTCGCGTGAGTTAATCAAAGGTATTTGCATCAGCTCGTTATTAACCTGTTAATTTTGGCCGCTCTGAAATAAAGTAGTCATTCTTAAACTTGGGTGGGTTTACCTTCTCAGAGAAACCTCTGAAGAAAAGCTAAATGAGAAGAGAACAGAAGCTGGGACGTGGCGTCAGGAGATAATAACCTAGATGTTCATTATGCATCAGGCAAATGATTGACCACTGCAACAAATACACCAACACGAGACCTTTGAAAACCTTGAATAGCACATGTTGTTTGTACGGCTGAGTGCTGCGGCTGAAAGACATGTTCAGGAAAACAAAATGCTTCATAATAAGAGAGACAAGAACAAATATTAGTCTAAAACGTGTGATGCACCTCCCCGAACATCCCTACAGCTCTCTGCATCCTGCGCTTTCTTTTCAGCTGAAAGCAGAGAGGATATTTTGAGCAAAGTACAACCTCTCATCTGTTTAAAGCTGTTCATCATTACCACTCCTCTCCCTCTTGTTTGGGGCGTCTTCTCTCTGAGCTCGGTGCATTAAAAATTGAAAGCGTTCTTTGTGTTGATGCGGAGGGGAAAGGGAGGGGAGCGAAAACAGCAACGATGCTCTTTTGAGTGCTACTCCTGTGCTCTTGAAAAGCCGACATCAGTGAACCAGGCTCGGGTTTAAAAAAAAGAAAAAAAGAAAGAAAGAAAGAAAAAAAGGAAAAGGCGACATGAATAAGTTGTTGTCACGCTGTTTGTTTTTAATGTTGAGATGTTAAAAAAAGCTGTCGGAGCGTCGCTGGTTGTGGTGAGACGGGTGCGTACAGTACAGGATGTTAGATCTCTTCTCCCGGAGGAGTCTGACACAGAGAAATAAAGAAATACTCGTCTCAGCTGCTGCACGCGCTCAGATCCAACAACCAGCCGCTACTCAGACGCTAATTCGTGTACAGCTGTGAGCAGACGCAGGCCTTCTCAAGTGGAGACTGATAAAGCTCAGTATTATTATTATTATTATCATGGAGATTGTGATTGTTGTTGGGAATGGTTATTATGAACAGTCTGATGTCTATTCACCAGCGGATAATAGAGAGATGACACAAAAAGACGAATGTGAAGCAGGGACCATTGTCAGTATCTGAACCTTTTCTTTTCGCCCTATAGCGCCACCTTGAAGTTGATGGACGGCAATCATTTTAGTATCCTAGAAGCCAGAAGTTGGTCTGGAGTCGCTCTGTTGAGACGTGAGTATGCTCCGACAGAGATCAAGTCTCGTCTCGTCTTCTGCCGCTTATCCGGGTCCGGGTCGCGGGGATGTCCAGACAGCCCCCTCCCTGACCACGTCCACCAGCTTCTCCAGGTGTTCCTAGACCAAACGAGAGATATAATCCCTCCATCGTGTCCTGGGTCGGCCCCGAGGTCTGCTTCCGGTGGGACATGACCGAAAAACCCAACCTCAACTGAACTGATCTCATTCTTTCGGTCATTACCCAAAGTTCATGACCATAGGTGAGGGTTGGAACGTAGATCGACCGGTAAATTGAGAACTTCGCCTTTTGGCTTAGCTCTCTCTCTTTACCGTTAAGCGTTCGCATCACTGCAGACGCCGCTCCGATCCGCCTGTCGATCTTCTGCTCCATCTTACCCTCACTCATGTACAAGATCCTGAGATACTTGAAGTCCTCCACTTGATGCAGGACCTCCTCCCTGACCCGGAGTGGGCAATCTACCTTTTTCCAACTCAGGACCATGGCCTCAGACTTGGAGGTGCTGATTCTCATCCCCTCCGCTTCACACTTGGCTGCGAACCGCCCCGGCAAGAGCTGGATCACATAGGCCACAAAAAGCAGACATGAGATCCTCAGATCACTGAGATCAAGCCAGTGCAGTGAAATCATTTGGGCGGGGCTTTATGTAATGATGGACAGAACAGTAACAGGACCTGGCATTGGTGTTGATGGCAGACATAAATCTCTAGGATTGTCAAAGAGTCTTCAAGATTTGGTTCAGTGTCCTGCCACGGTTCAGCTGAGAGCCTCTCCTCAGTCCAAGAGGAAGAGCATATCCATCCATTCATCCATCCATCCATCCATCCATCCACCAGCAGTCCTGACAGCAGGCAACAGAGGGCAATCTCCCCCCAGGCAGGCAGTGCAGTGGGTGGGTGGATGGTTGTGTGCCCTGATTGACAGCCGCTGTGTTGAGTTGCCAGACACCACGCTGAATTACAGCTTACACGACGATGGGATGCAGCTTTTTATTGGAAGGAGGGGTAGAAAGAGAAAGATGCTGATTCTTGGGTTGCGTCTCCTCTTCAAGCTGCTGAGGCTGCAGGCAGCATTTAAAGCTCCATGCATCGCGGTTCAGTTCGATTCAGCGCTCACGTTTGTTTCACTTCTCTCATCCCGCTCTGCAAATGTCTGATCAAGCTTCTGCAGAGCAGAGCTTTAATGAAGGACTAGAAACGGGATGGACAAAGACAGAGAGGAGGAGGAGGAGGAGGGAGATTAAATGATGTCACGTCAATGGACAAAGAAAACAATCCAGATCAAAGTCAAGAACAAAAGAAGGATGGTGACGACTAACTCTGGATGCTTCAGCTGTGAATAGCTGATGGTTGTTATGTCAAATAAATAAAACTTCATGTTTTATTCTCAAAGCCGAATTTAGCAGAAAACATGAGCAATAATAAAAGACTTGTTGACAGCGCTCCACGGTTTACAGAAAGTTTCATCTTTTCAAGGAAAAACTAAATTATTCTATTTTAGAAGGAACTTTGCATTTTAAAAGAGTGCATCATGTTTTGGAAGAAACATTCAAGCCATCTGTACCTTCTTAGTTTATCCAAGAAACAAGTCTAAAAGTCCAGTTGACCTTGTTTCAGTCTGGTTTTTTTTTTGGATGTGACCTAGATGACCTTCTTGGTTTTCTGTAGAAAGCGGTTACCAGTGGTTACAGGCAGTCATGTTATCATAGCCAAACTACACGACTGCACTAACTGAAGCAACGTTTTTTATCAGAGCTTGTTAGGACTTGGCAGAAATATGTGAACATCGTCCGAAAATAACTTCAACTGTTGGATTCTGAAAGTAAATAAATAACAATTAGTGAATGGAGGATCTGCACAAAATCTGTTTACACCAAGACGCCAACAGTAGCACCACTTAACGCCAAGTTACAGAGTTTGGTTCGTATGAGCACCAGGCAGATAAACACTGATTTCTAGTGAAGGAAATTGCAATGACATAAAATTACCAGGACCCAGCTGAACACAGACAGTAATGACCAGAATCCGTTTAACCAACAGTTACCCTCTAATGTGACCAACATTAAACCACCAGACCAAAGTCAAATTTGCTGTGGTCTCGTTCGGGCCTCTCCTCACTTTCTCCATGCAGCTCTGTGTGTTAGCATTTCAACAAATTAGCAGCATTACCAGTGAATGCAACGGCCTTGTTAGCTCTGCTGTTTCTTCATAACAGGGGAAAAAGTTGTTTTAAATATTGATTATTTCTTTAACTCCTCTCATTTAAACCAAACTATTCTACTTTGGTCTCATCTGTCCACTAATCATTGTCCCAATAGTCTCCTGTCTTGTCCACATGATGTTTAGAAATGTTCTTTTTGGAGAGCAGTGTCTTTGTCCATCACACCATGGTTGTTGAGAGGCCTTTAGCTGCTTAGAAGTTCCCCTGGGTTCCTTTGGGACCTCTCAGGCTATTATGGAGTGATCTTTGTTGGTGGACCACTCCTGTCAAAAAAATAAATAAAAATCCAGATCAAAGTAGAGAACAAAGAAGGATGGTGACTACTAACTGGATGGTTCAGCTGTCAGTAGCAGATGGTTGTTATGTCAAATAAATAAAACTTGTTTTATTTTCAATGCCGAATTTAGTGGAAAACACGAACAACAATAAAAGACTTGTTGACAGCACTCCACGGTTTATAGGAAGTTTCATCTTTTCAAGGAAAAACTAAATTATTCTATTTTTGAAAAGAACTTTGGATTTTAAAAGAGTGCATACCTTCTTAGTACATCCAAGAAACAAGCTTGAACTCTACATAAATCTTTGATGCATTTATGCCGTCAACAATTTCTCCTCTTCCCAACAGCCTCTTCCATCCTCCAAAAGATAATGAACAATACGTCCACATTCGTACGAGATTTTCAGCATCAGATAAATGCGGCAGACTTTAAAGATAAGGCAGCGAAAAGGCAGAGGAGATCGTGAGAGCGCAACTGGGTCATCTGCAGAAGAAGCGAGTCAATAAAAAAGTAGCTCGTCAGCGCAGTAGAAATACAGCTCTGAAGATTTATTGCGAGGGTCAAAACGGCGGACAAGTCGGTTACATCATGGTGACGTGATTACAAGCAGAAATCATGGCAGAGCAAGATCAGACTGATTCATTTGCAGTAAAATGTCATTAGAGGACAAGAAATGAGGTAAAACTAAATCACATTTAGACCAACTTGCTGTATTCTCATGAAAAATCCAAACTCCTGAAATCTAAAATAAAAACGTCTGAACAGTTCCCCTGTCAAACGATTGATTTATTATTTTCTGGATCATTCCAGGGCTCTGTGGACATGTCTTTAAAAACTGAGGTTTACAGTAACGGCTGTTTGTCTTCAGCAGCTGACAGTTTAATGAGTGGGGAAATGAGGAGAACTCTATGCAAAGGCCTTTCCAGTCAAACTGAGCATGTTCCGTTAAGACGGCGTTCTCCGGCCTCGTTGTTGAAAATGATTCGAGGTCTTCTGGAACTCTGGGAATCTACGACAAGTGGCAGCACTGGAGCTAATCTGAAGGCTCAGACTGATATACAATACTGTCACCTGCCCCCTGGTGGATCTGTTCATACTCTGCAGTCAATAACAGGCTTTTGGCAGCCATATCCAACATGGCTTCTTTCATCGATTGATTTCCACTTTGTTTGCAGAGAAATCTTTGCTACTTCTGGACGAGTATCATTTATACTTTTACTGATATTTTGACATGAATCAACCTGCATACGTTATAGTAAAGTCAGATTGAAGAGTTATTACATTATTATGTATTAAGTTAGTACAGTACAATAGATAAACATGGTAATTTAGCTCAGTCGTCACTGTCATGCATTTTTATGATGCAATCTCCAATGTTCCTGCCACAATGACACGGTTTATTTCAATTAAACTGATTATTTAAAAGATTAAAATGTCCTCTTTAAATATGCATCAATTTATTGGATCTGTTTGAGATACTTATGTATTTTTCTTATGCAGCCTAATGTTGCAAAGGTTCACTTGGTAATTATTATCCTTTGCTGTCCTCAGTTTTCAATAACAATTAAATGACAACAATGATCATAATAATTCAGAGACAAACATTTTTTCAGTCAATCCTTGTCTTAGTAAAGACAAACACTGTTTTGTTTTGTTTTTTCAACCAAAGGCAAATATAAATTGGTCATAGCAAGGATCAGCCATAAATGTCTGATGCATTAAACATTAAACAAAACAATATTAATGTGTGGAAATGTTTGGTGAGTTTTTAACTATCGTTTTGTTTAAGATCGCATAAGCACTTCAGTTACAGGCTATTATTTCATGTCAGGCTTCACAGGGTTGAAACAGGGAAAACTGTCGAGTTCTACCTCTGAGAACTAAGGGAACACTTTAAATAATAACTAATTAAATCTAAATCTTTGAGGTGGTTGATGGTGTATCTTAGGAAGGTTTACATAAACTGGATGCCAGGACAGAAAACTAAGCCTTAAGTCCAAGATCAGGGCATCTCTATGAACCCATTAATCAAGCTTTAAGAGACCTCATGTGTACTTTAGAATGGTTTCCTTCTGGTTTCCTTTGTTTCCATTTTTAATTTTAAATGATTGGTTGTACTTCCTGCCTTTGTCTTTTTTCTCACCCGGGCCTCCTTAGAATGTGTATCCTGTGTTTTCCCCGTGTATTTGCCCCTCAGTCTGTTGTTTCTACCTACACGATGTTCTTCCCTGTCTTCTTAAATTATTCTGAGCCCTCCTTGTGTTTCCTTGTTCTTAGTGTTTTCAGTTGTTAGACAGTATTTTGTTGGATTCAGCCATGTACGGATCAGTTGTTGTTTGGATTGGGTACAGATTACGGGGCCTTATCACTGCAGGGCCTTTTATTAAACTGAACTTTATTATTTCATTCTGCCTCATTCCTCCAGCGTCTCTCATTTGGATCCTTTCTTATCCTTCTATATGTGACACAAGCTGAGCAACACACCTCCAGAAGACATCTGCAGAGATAGAGAACAACCACCTGAACAGCTCTCCATCAGCCCAGCTTAGTATCCTCTAACACGCCGAGCCATTTCACGTAGCTCTCATTGTGTGTTATTTCACAGCGTGTAATCGAGAGTAACACCTGTCCTTCACCCTAACTGCCTTGTGAGACATTTACTGCCATAAAATGACACACTAAAGGCTTAAGATGCATTGATATGACAAGTGAAATGTGGCATGTGCATGCTATTTAAATGCAATACCATGTTATCATGTAACTTTTATTGTGGAGCACCTAGATGGAAACCACTCTGACAGCCTGTTAAAGGACTCCAGGATCACAAGGTAAAAGACACAAGAGATGCAAACTGAACTTTTGGCAAGCACTGTCATGCTGTGATGTGTCGTAAGGAGGTAGGAACCAAATACAGACACAAGGGGAGGCAGTAAACAGGGGATGACTTGACAAAGGGAAAGGCAGGACTGTATATGCACACATGGGCAGAGGAGTTAATGAGACACAGGTGAAACTAGTGAGGGTGGAACACACAAGGAGAAACCAATCCTATTATCAGCGTGAAAAGACAGACAGGAAGTGAAGCAGGGCACGAAACACCAAGGAAGAAGCTTTGCTGCCCCACAGCATCCTTGGTAGGGATGTCGAGGTAGTGGAGAAGTACAAATACCTGGGAGTGACCATCGACAACAGACTGAACTGGAGGACCAACAGTAGAGCTGTGTAGAAGCAGGGCTGCAGCAGACTCTATTTCCTGAGGAAGCTGAGGTCCTTCAATGTGTGCATCTTGCTGCATCTTTTACCAGTCTGTTGTGGCCAGCAGCCTTTTCTCTGCTGTGGTCTGCTGGAGGAACAGCGTTGCAGCCAGTGACACCTTTTACTTTTGAAGTGGTGGTGGAGAGAAGGACACTAAGCAAACTGTTATCAATCCTGGATAACCCTGACCACCCTCTCCACCAGATAATAGTCAAAAAACAGAGCAGCTTGGAGAAAGATGTCTCTTGGAGAAATCTTTGCTGCCTCAAACCATCAGTCTGTGGGACTCATCTGACTGGACTCTGGACTGGACTTATTGTTACTGCACATCTATCTATCTAAAATAAAAACATGAAATGCAAGGAAAACCCAAACAGGGTCACAGAAAATATACAAAACTCAAAACCATGACTGACTAAGTGTGACAGCATCACCTTTAAATGAAGCATGGTGGTAGCAGCATCATGCTATGGAGGCTTAGGGTTAGGACAAGGAAACCTGCTGCAGAAACCATCTATGGACAGACCTGAAGATCAACGTTAGCGATGCTGCCATCTAATCTAACTGTACCTCTGCCTCTTGCTTCTGCAAAGTAAAAGAATGTTCCATTAAATAAAAATAAACCCAGATTTGCAGTATACCTGAAGTTCCCTCCTGCTCACCACTAACAGGAAAGAAAGAAATGAGGATTATTTCAGAGGGTGGACAGAGGTCTGGTCTAATGTTTTCATTTTTTTCTTCTTCTCTGCGTCTTCCTTCATCTTCCCCCTGTCTTTGATTGATTAAACGTGCTCGTACGTGTGCCGCGGTGTGATTAGCCGGCGCTAATTAGGATCCATGCTTTTGTTGTAAACACGGGGGATTAGCTGCAGACAAACACACCTATCAAACAATTAATACACTAATCAGCTAAAGAGCGCCGCTGCCTTTCATTGGCATTAATGCTGCTCGGCAACCGTCAACAAAAACTTTGCAGTAGTTTCCTCTTTTGACACTTCTAGAAGTCTTATTTTTCATGTATTGCTCATTTGATGTTTTTTTTTAAAGGTGCTCTTGTTGTTAATTCTTCCTCTGAAACCACGAGCCTAAAGAAATTGTTGTTTTTCTTTTCTTTTTTTTCTTCTCTAAAATTCAATCATTTATTTTCATCTGTCCAGAAGCAGCTGAAGTTGTTTGCAAGAGATTCTTTGAGGAGCAGGTTGCATGGCAGAGTCGGTCAGTTTAGGTTTGACCCTCAGTACATCCTCAATCAATGCCAGTGTGTAGTTTTTAGCTTTAATATATGATTGTTTCTTTATCTGCTCAGTTCCAAAGAGGTCAAACAGGTGCAGCCAAGGTTAAAGACAGCTAGCAACCTGCTAGGACACACACCTGTCACTCACTCAAAGCAGCCACGCCCTTAATTCTGCAGAACTTTAATCCTTGGTCTAATTTAAATTTAAAGGTGCGTTCTATAACTACTCTCCACATACAGTTGTCAATGAATGGAGGATACAGATCCAGAGGCTATAAACTGTCACCTAGGTATTCTTTCTGTTCTCTTTCGTAATTTAGTGTGTTTAGATTAGAGATAATCCAGTTTGTGTGTTGGACCTGGGGCATTTATTAACACCAACTGACTTGCTTACTTGTTTTTTTCGGACTTGACTAGTTTGATTCTGACGTACAGACTCTCTAGGACGGACGGGAAGATGCAGGACGGTCTCTTTGGAATTAGAACAGCAGTTAGGGATACCTAGCTGTACCAAGTCCACGCAAGTTACCTCCTACACATGCTGGTATTTGGACTGTACTTGGTTTCGATTAAGAAGTCTAGACGAGAACATGTATTGAGAAACAACCCTGGTCTTTTAGTTAGTTGTACTTCCTGGTCTTTGTAAGAACTCTCACCTGTCCTGCCTTGTCTTTCGTCTGTGTGCTCCTCCCCTTTTTGGGTTCACCTGTTTCTTGCTGTCCCACATGAGACCCCAGATGTGACCTGCCTGTGTTTTCTTAGAATTCCCTTCCTTTTTTTAACTTTTGACTTCTTAGTTTTGGGATTATTTATTGCACTCTACTTGGATCTTCTCTGCACTACCTTTAGTTTGCTTTGTTAGTATTTTCCATTCAACTGAACTTTGTTATTCCGTTCTGCCTTAACACACATGCAGAAGAGATGCAGAATGAAATTGCGGCAGCGTGCATTTGTGCATTTTAACTCAGAGGTCTATGGAGACTGAGTCACTGCAGAGGTCGCTGCTTGATGTGAACAGACTAGAAGCAGGCATCCATACACAGGGGTTGGGTAATTAAAACTAAACTGCGTTCAGATGATCGTAAGACAGATGACCAGGAGGTGACACTTAAGGTAAGAGTTCAATAATTGTCTAATATTGAATATAGGTGGATTTACAAGTTGCTCACTGTATTATGTTATAAATGTTGGTAACACAGAGACAGGTTAGTTTCTGTATAATCTGACTGTCACCTTCACTGTCTATCACTCCATTAACAGCTATGAACCTATGACTTCCATTTTTTATTTATTTTCTGGCTTGTCAGACTCTCTCAAAGCTGTCAGGTTTATAATCCAGAGATGCAGCTAAAAATATATATTTTTATTAGCTCCAAACTCAAAGGAGGAACGTGGACTTTAAAGATATGAGCCATCCCCGGGACAGGGTGCTGTAAGTCTTGTGAATGCAGGCCAGCGCCGCAGTGACCAATCAGACTCAGCATGTTCCACTGTGTACATAAAGCGCATTCAACCCCAAAATCTGCCCCCCTAAGGGAAACACACTTCACACAGCTATTAACAAAACATCTTAGCAATTCAGCAAACAGTACTTTTTCCCCTCAGTCAAACTACACACAGCCTCCCTGTAGCACCATTTATCATCCAAAACCCCCCGGAGCATCCTTCTGCAAAACTCTGAACCTAAACACATCTAACCAGAGCTTTATAAATCTCCGCCCTGCTCTCGCATTCTTCTTCTTCCTGCTCTGAAACAGTTTTTAGCCCTTCCCCAAGAAGAAAATGAACAATTCCCCCGTTTCTCCAGTTTGTCATGTAAGAACAATTCTGAAATAATGGCTCTGTAAAAAAACTTCAGAGGGTGCAGAGAGAATAAAGCGGGACAAGTGCAGGGTTTGTTTTGTACATTTGAAAGTTAATATTATCAGCATGCAACACAATTATTTTTATGTTCTAAACCAGCCTGTCAGGTTTCTTCGGTTATAATGAGTCTCTGACGTCAAAGGCAGTAACTTCTAATTCAGAAAGTTGAGCTGATTTTTCACAAACTGTGACTCAGGCTCGTCTTTCAGTGAAGTTACTTCACAATAACTTGGAACAATTCAGCTGAGGACGGCTTATAAAACGTTTTTGTTTGTTTTTTTATCAGTAAAGACGTCCTCAGAATGAGCAGATGTAAAGGAACAGTCAAACATTTGGACACATCGACTCATCCAAAGGTTTGTAGCTTTGGAACAAAATGTAAGACATCAAAACTATGAAGTTCAGCTGAGAAAACGAAACAGCAGTCCATCGTGACTTTAAGACATGTAGGTCAGTCAGTTCCAGAAGCTCTGCGTCTCTGGTGGGGACCCGCCCCAGAAAAGAAAGACCAAGAGTTCCCTCAGCTGCATCAGAAATCAACAAGCTCAGAGTAGAGAGTTCATCTCATCATCAACTGTTGGAGGAGACTGTGGGAATCCATGACTCAGGACGACCAAGGAGAAGAAGAAGAAGAAAACTGCCGACCAAGAAACATAAACAATGGATATTAAACCTGAGGAAACCTGGAGTTTGAGTGCAGCTGACAGAACTGTGTTTGTGAGACAACAGAGAAGGTGACCAGATGGTATCTGCATGTGTGTTTCCCCACGATGAAGCATGGAGGAGGAGCTGATACCACAACATGTTGCAGAGACACACCACCCTAATCCAGTTTGAGCTTAGTGGGACCATCATTAGCTCTTCAGAAGGACCTCCAGGCTCTGTGAGGATTGTTAGAGGACGCCTTCACATTTATTTATTTATTTATTTATTTATTCCTTTAGGGTTGGTTAAGTTTAGGCCGGAGTGAACACAGCAATCACACTCTGTTCTGCAACAAATGAACCGAGCTGAGCTGGGTTAGAGGGGGTGGTCTGAGACAGATTGCAATCACTGCTCAGAGCAGTTCGTTTGCAGTGTGAACACCACTGAGCGATACAACTACCTACCTACCTATATAATTATATATTATACAACCAGTAGTGGTTACCTGCTGGGCCCGCCAGCAACAGAGCTCCTTCTCATCACGTATACAGAAACATTGTCGAAGTGGGTTCTGATCCCGAGTCTGATCAGTTCTGTTTGAGAGTGGAGCCACGTAATGTATGTATAAATATATATGATGGAGGGGGCGGAGCTTATGACCTATACTGCAGCCAGCCACCAGGGGGAGCTCCAAATGCTGCAGCTTCACTTTAGAGGAGCTGTCATTCAACTTTTTTTACGGTCTGTGGACTACTCTTGATTTAAAACTAATTTAATATTTCCTACAATCCATTTTTTCCTGCAAAATTATGACCAACCACAAAACTATCTGCAAAAACGTAGCATTAGGGACGTGAACCATGGTTAAATGCAACACTGTACCAATACTGCATAAATTAGTGCCTGAACTGGATTGAAATATAGGTGTGAAAGCCTCCTGAGTGATGGAGGGCTGCAGTAGATGTGACGGTCTCCACATGCTGCACTGTAAAAATGTGAGATACTGTTAGAAAACACTGAAAGACGAGAAGATGAACTCAAATTTCAGACTTTAAAATAACTTCCATATTGTTCAGCAGGTATAACAGGCACCACAGGCACATTCCTGCACAACGGGGATCATTATCTGTGTGATGAAGTCATATTAGGTGAGAAAACGACGCTAATTGCTAATCCCAAACAGCAAAACGACAGTGCAGCCGCTCCTCCTCTGAGCTGCTTCCGTTCAGTGGATTTCTGGTTTGACTTCAAAGCTGCAAACAGGGGAAAGGAAAAATAAGAAGGCGGCACGAGCTTGTGAGAAATCGTCTGTAGGTTTGCACTCATGGGCAGCGTGGAGAGAAGGAAACTAAAAATACACCTGTAACAGTCTTTAATAGCCCGACACCCTCCTGCACATGTTGAGTCAGGACAGAGTCACACGGGGAAATGAGCAGTGAATCTGAAATGACTCCCCCCAGAGGATGAGACTGAGACATTATGGGATGGCATTTAGAAAAAGGAGACATAGCTTCTTAATCATGATTTGAAAGAAACAGAAATGATTAGAAAACTTTATTGATCCCAGTGGGAACAGATTGCAGAGAAAAACAAAGAAAATACTGAAAATATTCAACTAAACCAGTTATTGTATTCAAAATTGTTGTTCATGTAGGAACTGGTTTCATTTGTTCCATGGTGCTTTCACTTTAAAATTTAAAAGTATTCAAGGATTCAGGAAGTAGATTCCACCAGCGTGCAGCACACGTCAACCGTGCAACTTTTGACCTCTCAGGTCAAAAATGACCTAGTCTGTCCATTGGCTCTGGAGACACTGAACCATCCCTTAGTTATGCTGCTATAGACTCAGGCTGCTGGGCGACGATCCACTGAGCACGTATCCTCAACTTCCTTCTCTAATTTCTTCTACTCATGCATTGTGTACCACTACAGCATGTTATTAGATGTTAGTCCCTGTCTCCATCTCCATCTAACTATTCAACTATTGGCTCAGGTGACACTGAACCATCCCCTAGTTATGCTGCTATAGGTCTAGGCTGTTGGGGCGCGCACCGAACACCTGTCCTCTACTTTCTTATCTGATTTCTTTTCTCCTACTACTGTAGGCCTATATCACGTGATTAGCTGTGTGTCCCTCTCCCCATCTTCCTTTTCCTTGAATCACATAGAACTATTTATAAAACCTAAAATAACTAAGTTCATAAAACTGGTTGACTATATTCTCCTGTATTGAGTTACACGTCCCCAGTGGGGACAGATTTCAGAGAAAAACAACAAATATTCAACTAAACCAGTTATTGTATTCAAAATTGAAAGATTTACTGTTTTAACATTGTTGTTATTTGTGTAGGAACTGGATCTAAAATATGTCTTCACGTCAACCGTGCAACTTTGGACTTGGTCTGTTTGACTATTGGCTCAGGTGACACCAAACCGTCCCCTAGTTATGCTGCTATAGGCCTATAGGCTGCTGGGGGACGATGCACCGAGCACCTGTATTCTACTATCTTATCTAAGTTCTTCTCTCCTCCCACTGTATAGCATGTAATTAGCTGTGCGTCCCTAGCATTTATATCAAATTATGTGATTCAGAAACATTAAAGACAGGTCCGATTTGACCCGGAGGACAGTAGGATAGGAGGGTTAAGTCGTTAGCCAACTGATGAAACAATTTGAATTATCTCTTTCTTCACTAGCTGTTCATAAAACCAGCTGACCTCACCGTTCAGGGTCAGGTCACATGTGCAGAAGAGCTGAAGACGTCGAACAGCTCTTCCACCTGGTTAATCTTGAAAGCTGCACGGGTTATGATTTTTGTTATGGCGCAGCTTTTCTGTTTCCCTTTTAAGTTATAAATTGAATGTACAGAAGAACACAGCTTGAGTAAATCTGCAGAAATACGTTTTTTCTTTTTTTCTTTTTGTTTCTACTCTAGCAGAGACCAGACGGCTCAGAGGAGCTCTAATCCCTCGTGGACTCGTCCTCTGTGGAGCCTCTCTGTGATTTTTGTCTTTCAGCTCAGAATGAATGAAGGTCTGCATCCAGCCAGAGAGACGGATTTCATCCATTCCAACTTTCTTTTTTTTTTTTCTCTAAATGAACAAACAGCTCTCTCCTCCTCCTCCTCCTCCTCCTCCTCCTCCTCCTGAGCTCCAGCCACGTCCCGTACAGTCTCACGGCTACGTTTCCATGGCAACAGAGTCCAACTGAGTTACACGCGGGGAAGAAGTGAGAACAGAAAGAGAGAGTAAGAGAGGGAAAGAAGGAGGAAAAAAAAGAAAACAACAAAGTTTCTCCTTCGAGGAGCAAACCTGGCCGAGGCTTTGATTGAGCATCACATGGGGAGACCCGCTGACTGAGGAGCTCGGCTTTTTCTGCGTTGCCCTGCGGCGCGGCGGCGTTCCCATGGCAACCGCATCCTTCAGTTCACCGGGCGTCCGCTCGGTTTCGCCCCTCGCTAATTCACAAACAGTAATGATCGATACCGATGATGCAACTGTGCCATCAGTCCTCCGGGGCTGGCAGAGCGAGCCCACAGTCAGATACTGATGTATGAACAGCAGCGGGGCTGGAGCTACTCCACAAACTGCACCACTACGGCAATTTGTCCAACATTACAATCTCCAGATCAAGCACAAGGATGTTTCATGTTTTTTCTCCTCCATCATTCAGCCGATTAATCGAAGCGCAGGATGTGACGTAACCGTCCGCTCGTGCTTCACGGTGATCGCTCACACAGAGGCTCAGCTCGGACCGTTTCCAGAGAAATGTTGTCTTCATATGTTATAACTCTGTCAACATTTAGGACGGAGTGTAATTTCTGGCTGCATCATCTTCAGAGGCGACATTTTGGTGTGAGTGAAAACATTCTTATATAACAGCCGCGCCATAAATGTTCTCTTCATGAAGGCTCTGGGGTTCAGCATTCATTTAAAATAACTGTTTTTATTGTTGAGGCTTGTAGTACTATTGAACTGTATTAGATTAAATATATCTAGCCTCAAAAATCCCACATACGCCGATCAGGCATAACATTATGACCACCTTCCTAATATTATGTAGGTCTCCCTTGTGGTGACTCATCAGAGAATGGACATGGGCCTTCTGAAGGTCTGTTGTTAGTGGGGGGCCTTTGAGGGGAGGGGCCTCTGTGGATCATCCCACAGATACTTGATCAGTTTGGGATCTAGTGAATCTGGAGGCCAGGTCAACACCTTGTGCTGTTCTTCATGTTTTTTTTTAGTTGTTCCTAAAGTGTTTTTGTGTGTGTGTCTGTGTCAGGCTGCATCCTGCTGGGGATGGCTGCTGCCATCAAGGAGTGTCATTGCTATGGGGTGGGGGTGCCTGGTCTGGTCTAGGTGGGTGCTACATGTCTAAGTAACATCCACACCAATGAATGCCAGGTCCAGAAGTTTCCCAGCAGAACACTGAACTGTCACAAGATGGTTTAAATGTTATTCACTTCTCCTGTCAGTGGTCATAATGTTGTGGCTAAAATAAAATAAAATATAGTTTTTCAAGGTTTGGTCACATCTGGTTAGTGGGTTTAGTTCAGGACAGGATGCTGGAGTGTGTCCCTGCTCTGCCCTATATTCTGATTCACCAATCAGCTGAAACTCAATGTTTTAAACGTCCGCAAAATCAATTGGAAGCCACAAATGGACACAGATTCAATGTGGATGGTGTAAACTAATCAAAAATGCATCCATGCATCACACCGCTAAAAGGGATCAAATGGTTTTTATCGAAAATGAACCACAAAACAGATTCTGTCTTTTAAAGCGAAAGTCAAGTCAAGTAAAGTTTCCCCGATAAAAGTTAATGTATGTAGGAATTAAAATCTAACATATCAAGAAAAATGTAAAATACTAAAATATTTAATCAGGTTGAAGCTGTAGAAAAAAACTGATCGGACCAGACGGTTAAAGTCAGAGCCTTGTATAATGATGAGATTTTGTTGGATTGCTGGAGATTCATACCAATAGTAATGTTTGAATATACACACACAGAAATATGCAAAATTTAACAGTCTAATGCAAATTTAACTAATATTCTATTACAAAATGGATGGTGCTTCATTTTACCACTGAATTTTAAGCTAGTTATGTCTGAAAATTGATTTAAGAACTAAACTCTAACAAAAAGAGATGTCTGCCGGCTCTATTTGAATTCCTATCCCCTCAGCACAGATGAGACTCCGAGCTCGACGTCAAATAAAACGCCGTGCTACCTCCAGATGTTAGTCTGAGACCTTCTGTTTCTCTTTGTGTAATTGAAAGCTGCAGATGGAGGGATAGAGGACAGATGAAAATGAAAGCGTCTGAGAGCCGTCCAAATGGCAGCCGCACAATTACCCCTGGTGTTGTTGTTTGTGTTGGGCTCCGGTTTGATTAAACCCGGTAAAGAGACTGATATGTGTGGCGCGGGGTGGACGACCCCGGCACACAGCTCCCGGTGTAATGGATCAGTTCCACATATGCTCCGCGCACAATGATTATCACTGTGCTGTTTTTTAGGTGCTAAAGGCCACCGCTGACAAACAATTCCATATTTTGTGTTTGATTTCCTCTGGGGTTTGATCATTTTTGTCTCAGCCCAACAACATAATTACGGCCAGACGGGTTTTCTACTCGAGTGTCTGAGGTTAATGGTTCCAGGGGACCACAGCGCCCCCTGTTTGAACCGTGCTCACTGCACTGAGGACGATGATGGTTGAGGTTTTCATCCGTCTGCTAAGAGATGTTAATTTTCAGACCCTGAAGCAAATCACGGATATTCATATGTGGTGTTTTATTTAAAACTTGCCCACAGCGTGCATATTTACTGTATATTAAGACATTTAATACCACCAGGCTCTCTCTAAAACAAACTGACTGGATAAATATAATTCTAATATTCACCTACTGTTGATCTTCGCAAATCCTGAAAGAATATATCTCCTTCTTTATGTTAGACGTTAAAGATTTCTCGTTTGCTTCTTTTTATTGTTGGATTTTTCCAAGTAAACAAACCCTAGACGCTCTAACAGGCTGAATGCTGCACAGAGCATTGTGGTTTTATAGGTTTTATAAGTTATCCTGATGTCCTGATGTGAACTTTAGCCTGTGTTTGTGTTGTTCAGGTGCAGCTCTTTTCCAGGAACACTGGTGAAAGTTAGTCTGCTTTATTATTATTAACGCCTGGACATGAATAAGGTCTCTGTGACTCTAATCCTGGAGTAATACTATGGCTTTAGGAAGAACTAGAAGAATACACGTCAAAATTGCTGTAGATGTTTTGTAACCAAACTTGTCTTAGGTTATGTTGCAATAAAGCTTGAAATTCACAACTCTCTATTTAGTTCTTTATTCCTCGACAATATTCTGCAACATAAATCGGAGTCAAAAACAGGATTGGGGGGGGGGGGGGAAGAGACAATCTGCTGGTTGACGTTTGGAATTTAAGTGCGGTTCATGTCTCTGGGACTAGACGACGTAACCTACGTATCGCTGGAGCGAGCCATTTATACTTGTGCACTTATCAGTCTGGCTGGTTCTGTAACAACTCCACCCAAACACTAGTCGGCGCTGTGTCTTTGTTGCCAGACGGGTTCATTTTAGTTTCTTCTTCGTCGACTGAAATTTTCGCCCAAATTTTGCGGAGATTTCACTGAAAATAAATCATACTTATGCTTATAACTTCGAACCTCCTCAATTAACCATTCCTTAATGTGTTCCATCTTTATTGATCCAAAACATCTGGGCCGTCGCCGCAGCTACAGCGTCAAATTGGCGCAGAAGCATAAACCATGTATTAGGCGGCGAGCACCTGACCTCATCTAAAAAGGTATGAAATTCTCCAAAAGAAAGAAACTGAAGTTATTTTTGCCAGAAATATGAAAGAAGAAATGTGAATTTTAATTATATATTTTTTTTGCCACTTGTTGGGAACCCTCTCAGAGTTGGGCAACCTTAGTTTAGGTTCGCTAAATTTGCCTCTGCACATTAGGGGTGGCCCAGACGCTGCCTGCTTTAAAATCCTGTGTTAAAACACAATTAAATTATTTAATGTTTAATTCCTTCCTCTTCTTATCGGCTTTTATCAATAAAACTGACTTCATAGCTGCCCACAGACTGCATAGATACCTACGTCTGCTTCTATAGGCTTCCTGATAATTCATTGAATTGAGTTTATTCTGTCTCTGATTGGCTGGCAGATGGCCAGTCTGAAAGGCTCTGTGACGTTTTTAAGTGATCCAGCTGGAATGTGACCAATACATCACTTTATACAAATAATAAGCCTCTAATTTAGCCTCGATATAATGTAACGTAAAATAAAACACAATTAAAATTACACACATTCATATGTATAAAACACATTAAACAGGTATAAAAATAAAAACTGCACCTGACATTCTCTAAAACATTTATTTTAATATACTTTAAATAACCATACATCAAAAACCAAACCTGTCTTTGATGTTTAGTTAGAGTCTGGACGTTTTGTGCAAGGGCAAACTCTCACACGGAAAAGCAGGAAAAAGGGATTAACCCTGATTTACCCTGACAGTAAAAATCTATAAATCATTTCAGCAGACTTTAAGTGACACATTCTAGTCACTCGGCAGCAAAGTGAATATCAGCCGTGGACTGCCGGAATAAAGTTGATGCCCTGAATGTAAATTTTCTCCAAAATTGCAGACGTCTGTGAATCTTTTTATAGCTGACAATGTGAGGGTGCTTTGAAGCCAGGAGGATTTCTGCATCAGCATGACGGAGATGTTGCTGCTTTAATCTTGTTGTGTTTTTTTTTAATCCCGCTCCTGTTGTATGCTGCTGCATTAACCTATTTTGCTCATGAGAACCGTCGCGGCTCCTGGTTAATCCTGCACACAGCTCCAGAAGGACCGCTCTCTATCGATAAGTCAATCTCTGGAAGACGATGATTCAAAAGCACAAGTGAAGTGCACAGTCGGATAAATCCTATCGGAAGGGTTAAAACGAGGCGCGGGTTCACTTGATGTTACGTCTTTGGCTGAGCAAACACATGAATTGTTTCCCTCCTCTGTTTCAGAAGTAGCTGCTGTTCTCCTGCTCGTTGGATGTTGCCTCCAGCTCAGAGGTTCTTGGCTGTGATTTTCTTTTGTGGTTTGTTTTTCTGAGCCAAGGCCGGCGAGTCTGCCAAAGCAGAGGGCTCCTTGAAGAAGAAGAAGAAGAAACAAAGAGATGTCTTTAAACTCATTTAAAGCTCAGATGAGCTGATCGTCACTCAGACAATCTGAAGTGTCTCTTTCATGACGGTGACCTCTGATGTGCACGCTGCTTTTAAACTGTGACCGGACGTACAAAGAACTTCAGAAAGCTTTATTTCACCTCAAGAAATGACGAAAGATTTCAGAGAACCTTGCACAGATTTTCTTTATCCCTAGAGGCTGAACTGTAAAGGTTGAGGTTTACCCTGACCTTTCCTCTGCTCAGTGATCTGGTCAAAGTTTCCCCCGATTCATTCAGGATGTGTAAAAGTACTGTAAAAAGTTTCAGTTAATTTCGTCTTCATTCTACTAGGGTCAAACTTTATCAAGAAGAACTGTAGGAAGCCATTAAAGTGAAGGACAGAGGCTTGTATTAACGTTGCTGTACCTGTTCATGCTCTCTTGTAGATGAACCCCAGTGATTTTTGATTTTAAACTCTTCATTGTAGACACCTCCGTAGCACTGAACCTGGAACAAACCATCAAATGTGGCTTTAAGGTATCTAAACATGGATTTGCTGATCATATTAAAAAACAAAAATCCCCAGATGATAAACCTTAATGTTTTCAGCTAAATACACATGAATATGTTTGGTGGACTTTCCTCCTGTGTCACATCAGGTCCAGACTTCACTCTGGAACATAGTAAATATCCAAAATCAAAAATGTCTAAATGAAATCTACCGACTACATTCATGCTCCCTCAGGATGAGTCTTTTTCCAACTAGAGTGAGAGCTCTCTGTTGATTTCCCAAAACAATTTGATGCTGCATCCTAATTAAATATCACATCATAAATTTGAAACAATTTCACTTAATTTAACCATTTAACCAAACAAACATGACTTTTCTCTAATGTTTCTGTTTAACATAATTTCATATAAATGTGGTTTGAAGTCTGCAAAGAAGTGCTGAATATATATAGTAGTTAGTTGGCTAACAATGTGTAACACAGAATTAGACGATGCATTTTATTTTAGGCTTTATAGCTTTACATACAGAGTGGGATGACAGAAGATGCAATGCATGGTTGACCAGAAGACTACACGAGTAGTGATGGTCCGACACATACGTGGTAGCTCATGAAGCGATTGTGACCGAACCACTGTGACGAGGCGTGGTTTGGTCACATGACTAGTGGCGTTTGAAACAGTTGACTGCTTCAGTTTGTCAGGTGAATCCCTTGGTAGTATCGAGTGTGTTTTTATTGTGTGGTGTTCATTTGCATGTGTCTTTGCAGAAAAGGTTGGTCTGTTGCTCTTGTTGGTGTTAGTTGCTTTGAGAGTCAGTAGTGTTGTATCAGATTGCGTATTTTGTGGAGAATCGTTGTAGATAGATAGTAAGTTACGCTTAAAAAAAAATTCCGTCAGTCTGTATTTGTAGAGCACATCTCATGAATGTAGCAGCACCAAATGAGGCTAGTGGTACATCAGAAAAACAACAGTCTTAAGGGTTAAGGGTTCGATTCCCGTTGATTTTTCTTATTTATTTTAGAGTTGATTGTCATATGTATATAATTTATTTGTAATCAGCTTTAAACCACATGTCCATGTAGTGTAGTGAACAGGAATGTGCATGGCAAATCAAGTCCCATACAAGCATGGACCAATAAAAGACACGTCTCGATTGCATTATATTTTGTTCTCCACTAGATGTCCTAATAAAGCACTGTGTCACTGAAGCCTCCAGTAATTAACCTTTTTTTTTTTAATCACATGTCGAAGCTTCAACAAAGCCTCGATTGGCCATCACTATATACGAGGGTTAAAATGTAACGTGGAACTGGTTAGAGGGGGACTCAACTGAGAACTCAGGTAGTGGATGGAAAGTCTTTACTTCCAAAATCAGGCAAAGACAAAATCCAGAAAATAACGAGGGAAAAAAGTTAAAAAGCACACAAGAAAAAGAGTAGAACGACACTGACATGGGGGACAATGACAAACTGACAAAGGGGGGAAGGAAGCATGGAGACTAAGCATGGGGGGGGGGTTAATTCTTCACAACTGGCTCTTTCCACTTTGCTTTCACAGACTCAAACTGCTGCTGCCTTCACAAACACGTCTAGTTTTTGTAAAGAGAAACACATGACACTGCAAATCTGCGTTCCTAAGTACTCTAAAGTAGAGAGGATGCAAATCTCCCACAATGCACGGGGCAAAGCCACTTTCATGTGGGGTCAGTAAACACAGTCAAGAGTGGAGGGAATTACAGTTATCTGTCAAATGCAGATCCTTTGATGGAGGGTCTAAGTGCTCCTCCGATGTGAAGGGGAAGGAAGGAGAGTTTTAAAGCAGGAATGCAGATGAGAGCAGCTTAACAATCGAGCGGCATGGAGATGAAATGCGGTTCGCACATTGGTCGGGGTTTGGGTAAATGGAAGCGGCCGCCGTTTGTCTTGAGTCACACGATGCATCAGAGTTAGACCGAATGGCATCTTTAGCTTTTAATGTGCACTTTGAGAAAATTATTGTTCACTCAGTCATGGGTTAATACTGTATGGTCATAGGAGACTAAGAGACTTTCTTTTGTTCTCTCATTAAACACTTTATAATCCTAAAGGTTTCAATGAAGCCATGTACTGACAATAAATTTAATACTCATCAGCTGTGGGTTGTTTTGTTAAGAAATACATTTATGGGCTGTTTTTAGACACAGTACATGGTGCACAATCTGTAAAATGAACACAACTGAAGGAACATAAACTCAGGAAGAGGACAGAAATAAATGTGGTGCAAAAACAAACAAACAATGAAATTCAGAGAATTGTAGTTATTATAGGAGAAAAAACACTGGCAACGCAAAAGCAGTGGAGGTGCCAAGTTTGTGCCAGGTCAACACCTTGTGCTGTTCTTCATGTTTTTTTTTAGTTGTTCCTAAAGTTTTTTTGTGTGTGTGTCTGTGTCAGGCTGCATCCTGCTGGGGATGGCTGCTGCCATCAAGGAGTGTCATTGCTATGGGGTGGGGGTGCCTGGTCTGGTCTAGGTGGGTGCTACATGTCTAAGTAACATCCACACCAATGAATGCCAGGTCCAGAAGTTTCCCAGCAGAACACTGAACTGTCACAAGATGGTCTGAATGTTATTCACTTCTCCTGTCTGTGGTCATAATGTTGTGGCTGATCGGTGTATGATGCAAACACAGAGTTCCCCAAACCTAAAGGAAACATGGTCGACGACTTTGGTTCCTACCTCCAGATCCGCCATGCTGATAGCGAGCTTGGAGCGTCGGGGAAACCTGGATGGAGCGGGGGCGTCATTGCCGGTCTAGCAATACTTTAATGTTCTGCTTGTTTTGCATTTGGGTTGGGACGTATACTAGAGAGAGTTACCTCGGCAACCAGAGACTGGAACATCCAAAAGGAGGGAGGATGAAAAGATGGCTTGATATGTGGACGTGCTGGAGGACTGAAAAATAAATTAAAAAATACACATAATATTTAGGTAACAAGCTTCTCATTCTTAGCCAGAGCCGATTATTACACCAGCTGTCACTGGGAGTTCTGATCAGCTGTAACTAATTGACGCTAATTTCTTATGAAATTTAGACAGAAGACAAACAGGACCTCTGCCAAGGATCAATTCATCTGAAGCCTAAGTGTAGCTCCTTTAGAGTGCTAATCACTTGCTTAGAATTAAAAACTTTTATGGCCAACATCGTTTTTTTTTTGTGCATCTTTATGTTCTAATCTTTATTTCTCTGCCAGATAAGTTGTTTGCATATTTACTGCAGGCTGTTTGTCTCCCTGTGTTAGCGATGTAATGAACTGGCGTCCAGTCAAGGGTGTAGACCAAACTCTACCCCAGTGCCAGCTGGGAAAGGCTCCAGCCCCCCATGACCCTCTACAGATTGATCACATTAGAGTCTCAGGTACTGCTTTATCCAAGTTAAAGGTTCATGTGGTGGAACCCGTTCAGACCGTGCATTCACATCCATCTTGAGCAATCCAATGCCAGGTGGCCAGCTTTGACTGTTCACACCTACGCCAGACAACGCTTGAGATCCAATCTCACTTTCACAACCTTTATGCAAATGAACATCCATTATTCAAAACAGATCAGCCCTGTTGAGTAGGTGGTCTTTAATGTGACCCAGGACTCATTGTGTGTTCACGCTACCAAAGGATCAAAGGCCAGATGTGTCCCAGACCACCTCCACATATGGACTGAGGTCTCAAATCTCTCAAATGTGTCTTGGGTGCGTTCACACCTGTGCTTTTAAGGTGACCACACGTGATTGAATTGCCCAGGACGGACGTTAATGCAAAGTCTGAACAGGACCAAAGAAAAGGCAGCTTACGCCTTGCTTTACAACTCCTAGTCTTAATAGTTGAAATTCCATTGTCTAAAACCGTGAAATGTGTCTGAAGTGACGTACTATTTATTACTATTTATTCCATGATGACTGCCAGGCTATCAGATAAGGAGAAGATAACAAGAGCCTCAAACATGGTGCCTTCGTGAAGATGGATCACTCCCAGGTTTGCTCCTGTGTTGTTCTGCCCTCTGCATAAGTAAACTAGTGTATATAAACCTTAACTGATTAAAAAGACTTGTCTCTTTTATCACTGTGATACATCCTGAGTAGATGCACCTCACTTAAAGAGTGCTTGTTAATTTCCAGCATAAATGATGAACCACAGGAGTGTCTAAATGAAGTTGTGTGGCTGTAAAGCTGAATAATCCCGTCCAAAGAAAGAGGAGTGATGCAGATTGATGCATCGCCACGTTACCAACCCTACCTCCTTACTCGTATATATATACAAATGATAGAAACCATCTGTTGTGCACATGGATGCCTCCTCTCTCCGTGTCGTCTTGTGCTCACCACTGAGCCACGAGGTTTATCGCTCTTGGCTTTGATTACGTACGATATGAGGAAGTGTTCCGGTCGTCTCCGGGTTTTCTCGCGTCGTCGAAGTCAATCCGCCGCCTGTCGCTTTCAGAACTGTGTGCCGAGGTTCACGCGGCGCTCAGTAAGAGAAACCTTAATGTGGGCAGCTCCACCTGCTCGAAACGATCCACAAAAGCCCTGAAATTACAGACATTAGTCACTCGGAATGATTTCAAACCCAAATCATGAGTGCTTCACAGAAAGAAATGGGCATGTTCCATTATTTTCTAATGTGCTGTTGTTCTGGGAATTGTGAACCCATTGTAAAGAATAACTTTCTTCATGCCTTGTGTGTGTGTGTGTGTTGTAAAGCCTAAATTCTGCCATCAGTACTCTCTCCGTGAAGACATTTGAAGCCTGATAACAGGATAAAGGTCAAAAAGATGAAAATGACAATAAATAACAGTATTTAGAAGTGTCCACCTGCTGGTGGTAGCCTTTAAGCTATGAGGAAATATTTCTTCTGGAATAAAACTGTAGACAAAGAACCCGTTCTGTTGTCTGTAATGGATCTCTAGATACGGCTGCTGCATGTGTGTGTGTGTGTGTGTGTTGGTCGTAGAGTGTGCTGCCATTTCAGCCAGGTCTCTCTCCGCGAAAGACATTTGCAGCATGCCACTAAGATAAAGGTCAAAAAGATGAAAATAACAATAAATAACAATATTTGGAAGTTTAGTTTACACCTACCGCCTCCCAGTTAAACTGCCTCATCAGTCGGAGGCAGCGCCGACACTTCACCTCCGCATTCCCCTGTTTGCTTTTCAGGGTTAAAGACATCGGTAAAGTTTAACTGTACATTACTGAGGACTCAGCCCTGATGAGGGGGAGGCGTTTTTCCTTACAAATCAAGCACAAAACAGCTTCCTCATTACAGAGCACAACTTCAGCGTACATACACACACACACGCACACCCACACACACTCTGCAGCCTGCTGTGATGTGCAGGGCTCAAAAATAGTCCTTTCGGCAGGAAAAAAAACAACAACCCGCTATTTATCATACAGACTCACCGTAAGTGAGAATAAGCAATTAAAATATCTGGGTCAGAGCTTTTCTGTGATAGTGCTTACACTAAGACACAGCAGAGCCATTCATCACAGCGGAGGAAGGCGAAGATGAAGAGGAAGAGGGAGACAGACTGGCAGCGTCTCCAGCAAAGCACTTCATCTGAATCCACAAACAATCAGCCTTCTTGATTTGCCTCTGTTTCTTCTGTTTGCGGGGATTCGAGCTGCAGTGTCTGGGCTCTCAGGGCCACTGAGGGTTTTGGATGGTGACGTGCGTTGGTCTCATAATAAAGTTGTTTTTTATACTGCAAGTGTTGCCTTTTACTATAAAGGCTGAAGAGCAGCACTTCAAGGCCTCGAAGCTGCTCTTGTCACCTGCTCCCGCAGAGAGCTGTTTGGTTGGACCGAGCTTCTTTTGTGTTGTTGCCACGGTGCAGTCAGGAAAGTATTGTGTGTTGTTGCATTTAATTAACCATTTAATTGGTTTATAGTCTTGTTTTCATTCTGGTCTGTGCTACTCTTGACATGTTGCCAGAAAACCCAACGTGTTCATTCCCAGGGAGTCAAATGTTGCCTCTTTGTCAAAGCCACTACGGTCTAATGTTATTAAATTGTTATTCACGTCGGCAGTAGTGACACTCGGTTATGCCAATCAGAGGTCACTAGATGAAATAAACATCAAAGATGCTTTGCTGCAAGCAGCGACTGCAGGAACAAGTCAGGACATAGCAGTTGAAGATCTTTCCCCTTCTGCAACCTCTGGTATCTCTGGTCACAGGTGTTTCACCCCTCAACCTGTACAATTCTCCTGAGTGGGGCAGCAAAGGCTGAGTTAGCCTTCACCTGCAGAGGGGATCCAGCTGTGGCTCCTTGTCAGCCACAACCACCTGGAGCTGGTCTTGGCTGCTGTGGCTATCTCCCCAGTGACCTTCCGCAATTGTTTAGGATTGAGCAAGATCTTTTGTAGGAAATAGAGAACTGATGTTGTGGGGAAACCTCGACAGCCTACATCAATCGGGAATAAGACTGCGTGCCATCCTTTGATGCCAGCCTCATCAATCAGGTCCTGGTACTTGGCCTTCTTGAGCTGATGGGAGACGGCCAGTCTGTCTTCCCAGGACACTGTTAATTCGGCTAGGATGATTGTTTTCGAAGGATCATGTCCGGTCGGAGGGTGGTTGCTGCCACCTCCTGTGGAAAGACCAACTTCTTCTTTAGGTCCATTAGCAACTCCCAGACGGACGCTTGATCCAGGATGGATGCTGGACTATTAGGTCTCTTTGCCTTGGGAGCCTCCCTCCGTTTGGAAGGTCATGAATCTGGGTGGTGGTGCCCGATCTTTGTTGGCACACTAAACTTAATGTGGAATCAGTGTGTAAGTTTACCAAAACTATGTCAGACTCCGTAGTTTTCTCTGGACCCCTGCCCAATCTGACCAATGACGACATGTTTAGTCGCATTTCGTCATCCCATCGCTGGTTATCTAGGTGGTGTCCAGCAAACCACGTGGCCTTCATTGATAATTGGAACACTTTCTGGGGAAAGCCTGGTCTGATTGGGCGAGATGGCATCCACCCCACTTTAGCGGGTGCTGCTCTCATCTCTAGGAATATGGCTGATTTTATTAACCCCCTGAAACCATGACAACACAAATTCTCTGCTGCCTCTTTAGAACTGTCTCAAACCATAAACTCCATAGATGTTCTGTCTGCTCCCAGATTCTTTCAATCAAAAAACAGCAAAAGAGGAGTTATTCATAGGGACCTTAGACAAATCAATATAAAATTCATTGGTAGAACAGAAGAATAGGAAAATTAAATGTGGTCTTTTAAATGTCAGATCTCTCTCGTCTAAATCTCTTTTAGTGAATGATTTGATAACTGATCTTCAGATTGATCTATTTAGTTTGACTGAAACATGGCTACAGGATGATGAATATGTTAGTTTAAATGAGTCTACTCCACCCAGTCATCACAATTATCACATTCCTCCAAGCACAGGTAGAGGAGGAGGAGTGGCAGCAATCTTCCACTCTGATTTATCTATTAATCCTAGACCTAAGCAGAGCTTTAATTCATTTGAAAGCCTTACTCTTAGTCTTGCTCATCCAGACTGGAAAACACAAAAAACAATTCTTTTGTGTGTTTCCTGCGGAGCTCCATACAAGCCGTTTTTCAGACTGGATGTTGTAAAGCGTCTTGAGACAATTTGTGTTGTTATTGACGCCATAGAAATAAATTAAATTGAATTGAATTGAAGTAACGCCACGAAAAAGCAACAAGCTACAAGTCATGTTCTAAGGAAGTCTGCGATGTGAAGCTACCAGATGAAGTTTAATCTTTGCCATTACGTGACTGAGACTGAGAAGTTTGCAACTCAGATGTTTCTATCAGACATAGAAAGCAAACATATAGCGGTGCGACAAAACATTACAAAAACAAAAGGTTTATTCCATGTGGATGACATTATAAAAGGAGGTGGTGACAAAATGAAACCTGTGAGTTTCAGCAGCAATAGAGTTGTTAATTAAGGCAATCAAGCCCGTGCACCACCCTAAGACACTTGCGCTGCCACTGCAAGGCCAGTGGGCGTAAGGGGGGTGTTTCTAGTTGGAAACAGGAGGTTGGAAGTTATAAGTCACAAAACTTCTATCCAGTAGACAATCCAGGGTTTGTGTTTCTTTAACCTCTAAAGTCCTAGGGTGTTAAAAACACCCCAAGTAAATCAGGAATAGCTCCAAACTATCAGCACTATCAGGTCCATATGCATGACTCTAGTCTCTATGGACACGTAAGAGAATAGACTCAGAGTCTTAGTAGCGTATTGGTGTCTGATTAATTAGTGATAAACTAAAATGTCTTCTAGATTAGATAGTAGAAAACTGATAGCAATGATGTCATTTACAAAGATGCACTGAACTCATTCAGCAGTCCCTTAAATTACAGATATACTAACAGTACATAGAAATACCACAAAGTACACATATTCTACTAAAGTTTTAGTAAAAACAGTACCAAGTTTCTTCATTTCATCAACTGGATAACCAAAGTAGGAGGCCATGTGCACAAAATCCAACCTTTGCTCATTTTATTTAGTCTAAACATCATTAAATTCTACTATTGTGCACATTATAGAATCCATAAAAATATTGACATCTTCTCCATATGCATGTTCTACAAACATGTAACTTCCCAAGGGAAACGGATCACCAGAGCATGTTACATATCATTGCAAAGGTCTCATTCACTACAAGATGTCTGTATTGTATTTGTTAATACCACCATTAACCCAAAAGATGAAGGCGAAACACCGCGTATGCTCAGCATGGAGATGTTACACCTCCTGCACGCTCACACTCACGCTGAGTTATTGATGCACTTTACCTGACTGTCAGTATTATCACCGCACCTCATTACACCTTGTCTGAAAACCTGGTGCTACCTTGTTAGAGCGTCTTGGACACGTTGTAAGAGTTTTCAGTTCTTTAAAATAGTTTGAATTGTTCATTTTAATGTGTGATTTTAACTGAAATTCACCAACAGATTTTAATTTTAAAATTACAGTAAAGTCCATCTTACATGTATCTATCTATCTATCTATCTATATATCTATGTTCCCATTAGTTGATAAACGTTGCATCAGAGTCACGACAGAGCATTTCTACCAGCCGCTGTGGTCACAGTGGATTAGGTTACAATAAACAAAGGATCAGAAATGGATCCGTCTTCGTGCGGCCGATACAGATCCGTTAAAACAAAGCTCAATCATTCACGATCCTGATCCGGTGGATTGCTCTGGGACATCCCCAGTCTGTTCGTTTACTGATGGAAGAGATACTGCAGGCTTCACTAACAAGACAGGGGGCTTGCTGAAAACCAATAGAAATCAATGTCCAGTGGGGGCTCAGAACAGCGAGGAGTGGAATCTCTTCTGTCAGCGGCAGCAGCAGCAAGAAAGTAGACGTACTGTATTATAAAAGCGACCCATGAACTCACTGACGCTTCAGCTTCTCCGAGTGTCACAACCAGTCACCTCATAGATCCAAAATAACATTAATCACAGGACAGTTCAGTGACATCTCCACCGATCACATCATTAAACCAAGTTACATTTCTCTGGATGTGAGACAAAGATGTTAGTTTGAGCCTAACATCCTCTTTATTGATCGTCCGTTCAGCCTCATTGCCTATTTACCATTGCCGAGCCTTTCAAGTTGCTCATTATACAATATATATTTGCTGTTATGCAACATTGCTAAAGGCTGGTTTATAATTTTAACAAGCTCTAAAAAGATTTAACCTTCAATTTACAGATATAAACCAGGCCAGCTTTAATTTTCCCAGCCGAAATCATTGACAGCCGCAGGAGACTAGATATTTAACATTAGCTCCGATAGATAAAGCAGTCCAGCTGGCTTCTCAGTTTAATGTTTGAATTTAACAACCTTACAAAATAGCCTTGAATGTTCATTTGATGCCTTTTTAAAGTGAAACTGAAATGTAAAGTCATTAACTTTAACTCACATGGTCTCTGGTCGCCACGGTTATCAGTTTATTCTATGTTTGGACAAAGCTTTGGCTTCGTATGCATCCTGACCCGAGTCAGACCTCACAGCAATAATCCTGAAAGTGCATGCAAAATGGATTGAGAGAACAATGGATGCCCTGTGACTGCTCATCATTCATGGTAATTAAGCTCAAATCTACTCTATTTGCAGCTATATTGTCAGTGAATATATTTTTAATCCTTGAGCGCTCGGCTCTGCAGCTCCTTACAGCGTGCAAGCTGCTACAGCGGGAACCGCTCCAGACTCTAGCATCCATCCCATCTGACAGGACGCGGCGTCACATGGTCACTTGACAACCGACTTAACTCCAGGATGCAGAGGAAGTCTAAGTGACGGTTTAATGAAGGAGAGAAGGCTCATTTCACTTCACATGAGGATCAGGGCCCAGATCCACGTACCACCTTCAGCAACTGATACGAAGAAAAAGAATAATGTGCTCACGCTGCCTCACGCTGATATCAGATCACATGCACGTGCAGTTTTCTAGAGCATAGAACATAGTGCATCCTGATTTATCTGTCTGTCTGCACAATTTCAATTAAAGGCTAATTTATTAACTTCATTTTAAACAAGCTTTATTTTATCTTCCACAGCTGTGAAGTATTCCACATCAGTTAATCACTGGTCACCTTTCTGACATTTAATAATGATTCACAGATGTTTACCTAAAGCTGTTGTCTGATTTAATCTTAGTCTTATTTTCACTGAGGTTCACCCACAGGTTTTCCTTGTACAATGACAATAATGTCCAACCGAATATAACCTAAACTAATCAAACACATGCGCAGTTGGTGTACAGCTTTTCTATCTTTGAAGAACCTCCAGACACTGACACTTTACTTCTTTATCATCGTTCTCACAGACGAGTCTAATCAGTCTTAATAGCAAACTTCTACATCCATGTATGGTCGAATGTCGGAGTGCACAAATTCAATCACCACATTAAGCCCCGCCCAAATCATTTGATTGGTCCAGAAGATCTTTGCAGGAGCATAATGAGCTCTCAACGTAGAGACTCCACACCAACTTTTCCACTGTGAAAAAATTGTGGGCCAGGAAGTTTAGGCTGGTTAATGGTAAGGCTTTCATGTAATTATACACCAATCAGGCATAACATTATGACCACCATCCTAAGATTGTGTAGGATGGTGGTGACTCAGACTGGTCTGGTCTAGGTGGGTGCTACATGTCTAAGTAACATCCACACCAATGAATGCCAGGTCCAGAAGTTTCCCAGCAGAACACTGAACTGTCACAAGATGGTTTAAATGTTATTACTTCTCCTGTCTGTGGTCATAATGTTGTGGCTGATTGGTGTATAATGCAAACACAGAGTTCCCCAAACCTGAAGGAAACATAGTTGACGACTCTGGTTCCTGCCTCCAGATCCACCATGCTGATAGCGGGCTTGGAGCGTCGAGGAAACCCGGATGGAGCGGCGAAGTTTCCCAGCAGAACACTGAATTATCACAAGATGGTCAGTGTTATTCACTTCTCCTGTCATAATGTCGTGGCTGATTGGTGTCAATGCCGTATTAACTTTGTGAATGCTGGCATAATTATTTTGTGTGCTATTTTTATTTATTGACCGATCCATGCTCTAACATATGTGATTTCGTCTTGTGTTTTTGTCTGATTATCATCAGGAAAACTACAAGAATGGAATTATATCCTAACCTCCAACCTACATCCAATGCATCCATATTTGTTCTTGCACCAACACCGCCTCTGACCCAGTCTTCTCCAACTCACTGTGTTTCAGGAATAGCTGTTGCAATTAAGCTGTGAGACTGGAACGTGTTGAAAGAAGAACTGGCACAGAAATGGAACCCAAACTGGCACTAATTCTTTTTTCCCATTTCTTTCCTACTGTACAGTTTTTTTTCTTTCTTTTTTTTCACATATAGATGTTAAATATGTTCCATCCCATTGTGTTTTTTTTTTTTTTTTTTAACGAGCTGACACTCGGAGCTCTCCAGTCAGAGAGAAACAGATGCCAGCCTCCCACAAGCCCAGATCTGGTAAACAAACCAACCTGACGCCGCCGACAAAAAAAAACTTCTCATTAAACAATGCAACTTTATCAGCCGCCCACGACTAATGTGAAAATATTCATAACTGCAATAAGAGGGGATCGGGTGAAGAACAGAGAGTCAATGGGGCGAGCCGACCAAACAGGCAGAGCTGGAGAGGCTGCACTCACACTGAAAGCGCCGTTACCTGCAAACCGCCGAGGTCTAAACGTACACGTACATTTCTATTTGAAACACAAGAGGAGGCGAAGGTCGGATATGCAGGTACAAATGTTTCTGTGACCTCGGAGTGATGATGCACAAGTGGAAAAGGTTTGAAGCTTTTGTTGTTGTTGTTTTTTTCTGCACAGAGCGGCCTAGAAGAATATCTGTGTGACTGTTTTATAACACACTGTGCATAAACAGCTCTGATAGGAGACAGGCTGTAGCTGCACTTCCTTTGTCACTACTTTTAGCCTCTAAATGAAAAGTGAACGACTTGATTTGGTTTGCCAAGCTGCTTTTTTGTTTCTGGTGTTTTTAAATGTTTCAGATGTAATATTGGATAGAAACGGTTTCTGTTTATAGCATGCACTCAACTTAATTGCTGAGATGTGAGGACATCAAGGCAGCAGGGTCAGTCCAGACGGTCCGTCGTTTGCACAGGTTGTTAGTAGCTGTTAGCTGCTTGAGCATGGTTAAAATAAAACAGGGTGGTCACTAATATTAATGCTGCTTCTTCCATGAGGTAAAACTGGGACAAGTCACCTTGAGAATGGACAGAGCTGCGAAACTGACCTGAGCATATCTGTCCTTTTACAGCAATGGCCCAACGTTTAACTGAGTAACAAAATGAAACATTAATCTGAGGAGGGAAGAAAAGTATTACTTAACAAGTACAAGGTTTTATTTATTTCTACCGATGCTGCAAATTTCTTTTCTAAAATCAAAAGCAGTCTATCAAATTTCTTAAAGCATCAACATGTCAACGCCATGAGGATGAGATAAAACATGGCAACCTGGCAAACTTAAGATTTGTTCTCAGGCTGCAGATTTAGCCTTTTATTCCACAAATAAAATATTTTTCCAATGCCAGAAAAATTTCATGTTAAAATGTAAAATGTGTTTTTGTTATTTTCTTGTTAAAACAAGAAATGTTCACATTATTACAAACTACAAAACAATATTCACTTTATCGCGTTCCACCTTGTTTCACATGACACTGATCTGTTTGTCTTTTTTTGTTTTCACGTGGCAGCTTCGTGCTTCCGTAGAAATGTGATCAAAATGCAGCTCCGGTTTCTTGGAAAACAACTGTCTGAGTTGTAGGATTCAAAAACTTATTTTTTCCGGCACAACGCATCATGTTGACACTGCAGAGATTTCACCTACTTCCTGTAAAACAAGCATCCATTTCATCTCAGCCTTCAGTTTCAGTTTTCCCAGTCGTCTCTTGAACGGCAGAAATAATCACAAAATTTGGCCAAAATCTCGTGACAGATGGAACTGTCACCATTTTAGGCGAGAAGAGAAATTAAAGTGATGAGAGGATTCAGAGTGAAGGAGCTCTTCCAAGCGACGAGCCGCCGCCATTCAGTTTTACTGAAACACTGAATCGAAATTGTTGTTCTCCCTGAAGTAAGCCGTCGTCCTCCCTGATAAGAGCCCAGACTGGCAGCCATGTTTTCTCCTTGATAGTCAAAGAGGCGAGCCCACAGATGCAGAGGTTTCCACCGCTTCAGCCTCCTGGCCTGGAGAGCTTTATCCAGCACTGAGAGCCGATGCTGAACACCCATATGTTCAGGGTTTTATCCACGCGTCGCTCCTTGTGCTAATAATCCTCCTGCACTTAACGCCGTGGGCTTACGGATTACATGAGGGAGAGGAGTGATGGGGGGGGGGGGGGGCGGTCTTTCTAGGACTCGGATGGAAGGTTTAAAGTTCAAGCTCTGGCCTCCTTTTCCTGAGCACGCTCTGTCACTCAGGCTCACGGCACACCACAGCCACACATGAAGCTTTTAAAAAGGTAGATACAGCGCTGTCACGGGCCATCCAGGCCGACAAATTAATAGCGTGTTATTCTCTCAGGATGTACAGGGGGGATGTATTGATCCTGTGACAAGTGAGAGCCATTAGTGAAGTTCTGCATTTCAAAGGCGGGAGATGAAAAGTGGTGAAATTGGAGGACATGTGTAGTCTCGGCGTTGGACCGGGCTGATTAAAGGCTCCGTCTCCTCAGACAGAGCCAAGAATCAAAAGAACAGAGAGCTTATTGTGTCCCTGCAGAACTGTCTGCCGCTGAAGGTTACTATGGGATGGATGAAAGTGGTGTGATTGAAGAGAAAAATGAAATATCTAATGGGTACCTTGGTAACAGCGCGGCAGGCTAGCAGTTAGTGCATCATCAAATGTAAAGAGAGCTGCTTCGGGGGGAAAGGAGGAGATAACAGCATCGCAGAGGTAGAGGATTTTGACACCCTGGCAGGAAGCGAGTGTGAGAATGTTGGATTAATCTCCAACACTTTCTTTTTTGCAGCTACTGTTAAAAAAAAATAAAAAATAAAAAAAGTTGTTGCAGATATCTTTAGTACTGAGATGATGAATCCTCAAAGGTTTTGTTAGCTCCCTGACCGTCCCTTTAGACAAACAGCACGGATAAATCTTAAGCTTTAACACAAAAAATACCAAATACTGTGAATACTGTTCAGAAAAAAAAAAAAATGAGGTAATTCATACTCCCCAGAGGATGAACCCACATGGTGGTAGGTACCCTTTAACCCTTTACACACTTGTAAATTTTACACATGAGATATTCAAGTCACTTTTTTTGGAGATGTTTGCTTGTCATGGTCACCAGAGAATGAACCATTTGACCAAAACCAGCATGAGATCACAAATAGCCTTTGGAATCTGGTGGTGACAGTCATGGTCGTCAGAGGATAACTTCTAATGGGGGAAGCATTGGTCATTCCTTGGATGTTATCAGATTTTAATTTCTTGTGTGAACCTACATGTCAATATCAGTGTAGGTTATAGCAGATATTCATGGTCACCAGAGGATAAATCATAATTTGGTAGGCTACTTAAGTTTCCATTAGAGGTAATATAAGACACGTTATTGATATTAATGGTCCTCAGAGGATAAATCATAATTTGGTAAGCTACTTAAGTTTCCATTAAGGATAATATGAGATATTTAGCTGATATTCATGGTCATCAGAGGATAAGTCATAATTTCGTAGACTGCCTAAGCTTCCATTGGAGATAATATTGGACACTGTGATCATCAGAAGATAAACCATAATGTGGTAAGTGACTAAAGTTTCTAATAGAAGTAATAATATAAGATAGTTTGCTGATTTTCATGGTCACCAGAGGATGGACTGCAAGGGTTTGTGACTTGGTTAGTGAATAAGCCTTTTAAAGTACAATCATGCTCCCCTTAGGATGAACCCTTTTGGGTTAAATGATCTATGTGCTTTCCTGTAGAGTCACAATCTGACCAAAATGCTTTGTCCAATTCTTTGACCAATGACAAGGTAAACTACAAGAAAAAATCAGGAACATTCATGCTCCCCTGAGGATCAACACACCACTAGCCCGACTGTCAGATCACCACTTTGTTTCATTGTGATTTACTGGTGTCAGTATTTAAATAATATATTGAAGGAAACAGTTTTATTCACAATAAAATAAAAGCCAGTCACATCAGGGGAGAGCAGCGGGTCAGACGCACATTTTTAAATGGATTAATTTGTATATAAACGTATGCAATTAAATATAAACCCAGATCCAAGAAGATGATATTTGTGTTTGCGTCCTGAGCAGAGAAGGTTCAGTCTTAGGTGAGTAACTGACAGGCTGCAGTTTGAGTCAAAAATAGTCGGCTTCAGCCATCTGGCGCTGATATACAATCTACATCTGCTGGTGTAGGTGGGTCAGATGCTATTTGCAGATCTCTCTAAGTGTTTGTTTTTGTGCTGCACAGAGACCCAGATGGGTGGAGGTGACCGCAGGAGAATTCAGACGGAGAGCGGCGAGCTGTCAGTCAGTTTAACATACGTTAAACCTGAAATCTGTCACAGTTTTCACGGATAGCCGGTTATTTCTGTCCATCCGAGCGCTCGCTGAGACCCATAGTGTGATTGGACGTCTCTCTACAGATGTTGCTGTCCTGGCTGACAGTGGCAGCGCTTTCTAACTTTACCTCTGCAGGATACACAGCGATGTGGAAGATATCTGGTCACTTAATTTGGTCCCATGACATTTTCACATTACTTCTCATTGGAGGCTTTTTCTCACCTTTGCTGAACTTTGCATTTAGCTTTTGTTTGTCCGGGCCTCGCTGCAGCTGAACCCCCCGAAGAGAAGCAACCCCCAGGGATGTGGAGTGAGTCAATCCCCTGAGACCTCCATGTTAAAATGTCCAACTTTATAACAGAAATAAACATGGTACAAAAAACTGTTTAGGTCTCTAGAGCTAGTTTCTCCATTCACAACAACCGTAGGGGAAGAATTAATAATAATAATACATTTTATTTGGAGGCGCCTCTCTGGGCACTCGAGGACACCGTACAACATATAAATAATAATAAAAACACTAAGAAGAAATAAGAAACAGATAAGAAGAGACAATGAAGATGGTTAAGTTGGGTAGGCAGTTCGGAATAGGTGAGTTTTTAGTCTTGATTTGAAGAGTGTGAGAGAGTCCAAGTTCCTGAGGTCCGGTGGGAGTGAGTTCCAGAGTTGAGCGGCTGAAAGCCCTGCTCCCCATGGTGACGAGGCGGGCGGGAGGGACAGAGAGGTGGACAGACGATGCAGATCTGAGGGAACGGGAAGGGGTGGCGATGTTGAGGAGTTCGGACAGATAAGGAGGGGAAAGATTGTGGATGGCCTTGAATGTAAACAGGAGGATTTTGAAGTCAATGCGGAGTTTGACCGGGAGCCAGTGGAGTTGCTGCAGAACAGGGGTGATGTGGTGGGTGGAGGGGGTTCTGGTGATGATCCGAGCTGCAGAGTTCTGAACCAGTTGGAGTTTATGGAGGTATTTGTGAGGTAGTCCAAAGAGAAGGGAGTTGCAGTAGTCGATGCGGGAGGTGACAAGGCTGTGTACCAGAATGGCAGTGGAGTGAGGAGAAAGAGAGGGGCGAAGGCGATTAATATTGCGTAGGTGGAAATATGCAGACCGGGTGATGTTATTGATATGGGATTGGAAAGATAATGTGCTGTCGAGGATGACACCCAGACTCTTAACCTGGGGGGAGGGGGAGACAGAGGAGTGGTCGATGGTGAGGGAAAAACTGTCAGTTTTAGAGAGGGTTGATTTGGTGCCAATCAGAAGGAATTCGGTTTTATCACTGTTGAGTTTTAGGAAGTAAGAGGAGAACCAAGATTTGAGCTCGGTGAAGCAGTCAGTGAGGGAGGAAGGTGGGAGAGTGGAATTTGGTTTGCTGGAGAGGTAGAGCTGGGTGTCATCCGCGTAGCAATGGAAATGAATGTTATATTTACGGAAGATATTGCCAAGAGGAAGGAGGTAGATGATGAAGAGAAGGGGCCCCAGGGCTCTGTCCACCAGTGGTGACGGGGGACGGGTGGGAACTGAAGGATTGGATTTGGATGAACTGAGTGCGGCCTGAGAGGTAGGATTTAAACCAGTCAAGGGGTGTGTGTGAAATACCGAGGGAGACTAATCTGTTAATGAGGATAGTGTGAGAGATGGTGTCGAAGGCCGCACTCAGATCGAGGAGGATGAGAATAGTGAGTAAACCAGAGTCGGCTGCCAGGAGGAGGTCGTTTGTGATTTTGATTAGTGCAGATTCAGTGCTATGGAGGGGGCGGAAACCAGATTGGAATTGTTCGTACAGGTTGTTAAGGGTTAGGTGAGAATGAATTTGGGAAGCAACAGTTTTCTCGAGGATTTTGGAGAGGAAAGGTAGATTGGAGATGGGACGAAGATTATTGTAATTATTAGGATCAGCACCAGGTTTTTTCAATATTGGAGTGATGGCAGCAGTTTTGAAGAGTGTAGGAACAGTTCCAGTGGAGAGTGAGGAACGGATGATGGCAGAGATGAGGGGGAGGAGAGAAGGGAGGCAGGCTTTCACCAGAACTGTGGGGAGGGGATCTAACTGACAGGTGGAGGGCTTGGACTTTAGGATGATGTCTGAGATATCTGAGTCAGAGGGAAGCTGAAAGAAGGAGAATGAGTGAGACGTCAGACAGGGTTCTGGGGAGGTGTTGAGGTAGGAGCTTGGGCCAAGGTGCAGGTGGATCTGATGAATTTTCTGGTTGAAAAAGGACATCAGGGAGTTACAGAAGGCAGTTGAGTACAGGTGGGGAGGGAGAGAAGCCGGGGGTCTGAGGATATTGTTGAGAAGAGAAAACAGTGACTTGGAATTGCCTTCATTTGAATGGATTATGCCAGAGTAGTAGTTGAGTTTTGTTTGAGAAATACAGTCCTTATAGTGTAAAATGAGATTTTTGTACATGTCTTTGTGAACAACAAGACCAGTTTTCTTGTACAGTCGCTCGAGCTGTCGTCCTTTGGCTTTCATTTGCCGTAGTTCGGAAGTGAACCAAGGGGCAGAGGTGGCGAAGGAGACGGACCTGGTTTTCATAGGAGCGAGAGAATTAAGAATGGTGGTGAGGCCGTTGTTGTAGTGGGAAGCCAAGTCGTCAGGGGTGGATGAATTATGCGTGTTCAGGAGACAGCTGATTTCAGAGGAAAGTGCATCAGGATTAATTTTCCTAATGTTACGAAATGAGATAACACGTGGGGGCTTTGTTGAGGACAGAGTGAGTTTGACATTAAATGACAGAAGCAAATGATCAGTTATAGGAAGTTCATCAGCAATACAGTTGGAGGGAATGAGACCAGAACAACAAACTAAATCCAGAATGTGACCCTTTGAATGAGTGGGAAAATCAATATGCTGCTGGAAGCCAAAGCTGTCAAGACATGATGCAAAGTCACGGGTAAGAGGGAGATTGATATTGTCCATATGTATGTTGAAGTCCCCCAGCAGTATTACATTTGGGGAAAGTGTGGTTAGGTGGGTGAGTAGAGCAGCAAAGTCATTTATAAAGTTATTGTTTGCTTTAGGGGGGCGGTAAACAGTTGCAACGATGGTAGGAACTGGACCAGAAAGTTGACATACAGTTGATTCAAACGAGTTGAAGGTAGGAGCAGATACCGGCTGGACTTTCCACTTCTCGCGGTGAATTATCGCGAGACCTCCACCACGCCCGGTGCTACGAGGTTGACAGGTGTAAACAAACCCAGGGGGCGTGGACTCGTTAAGTTGTGAAAAGTCGTTCGGTTGTTGCCATGTCTCGGTTAAGCAAAGAAAGTCAAACTTACGGTCTGTGAGGAGATCCTGGATAAGATGCCCCTTGCTCGTAAGTGAGCGGATGTTTAATAGACCGAAATGGACCGGGGTGGTGTCGCATTTTGCAGTAGCGTTAGTGTTAGCCGACCTAGCAAGGCTGGCTAACACGGTGTGGTCAACAACCCGGCCGGTGTTACGCGGAGGGCGTCGTGTGGAGGACCAGATGGATTTTATTGGTTTGGAGTTGTCAAAGTGGAAGCTTCGACGAGATCCGCGATGGATGTATCTCCGACGAGGCAGGAAAGCGATGTCCGGATGAAGGAGAATTGCCGGTGGAGGTTTGAGCAGGTGAAGACGGAGCCGGTGGAGTTCAGCCGCTGAGTACTGGAGGAGTCCTGTCCCGGGTTGACGGAGGAGTGATAGGAAAAACCAGACGAGGATCCCCATAGAAAGCCTACGAGCCCACATTGTAGACGGGGACCCAGATGACTTAGGCCGTCAGGTGAGCAGGTGAACAGACCAGGTAAAATGGCTCGAAGCCGAGGCAGTGGGCTAATGTTAGCTAGCTCACGTGGATGCACAGAAATGTCAGATTAATCATCGATGGTGCGGGCAGGTGAATTATCTGTCTCTCACTTGAGTGTTGAGAACAGTAGAAGAGCTCAAAAATATACAAGTTTAAAAATGTAAAGTTTAAAAGTTATCGGCGAGCAGCGGCAACATCCGTGCCAGCGTTCACTCGTAAGTAGGGGCCACAGACAGTTGAGAGCATCCTCACAGGTTGTATCTCAGCCTGGTGTGGAAGCTGTACTGTACGGGAACGACCTGCATTGCAGAGGGTGGTACGCTCGGCAGAGCGCACCATCAAGGCATCCCTCACCATGCTGGAGGAAACGTACAGCAAGAGGGTGAGGGCGAGAGCCAGGAAAATCAGGCTGGATGCCTCTCACCCTAATGTTGGCCTCTTTACCCTGCTGCAGTCAGGCAGGCGCCTACGCTGCATAAAGGCCAGGACTGAGAGACTGAGGAAGAGCTTTTTCCCACAGGCAGTCAGACTTCTCAACCATTACTGTAGAGCTAGTCTGTTCAGATTATATCAAAGCTACTGTATGTAGAATCATGGACGTGGCTGTCTTAAGCAACAGGTGGGTGTCCTGTCTGCTCAGAGAACACCTTCACATCTCAACTCCACGCAAACATTTTGACCTTTTTTCTTTTATTTGCAGAATGTTAGGCAGAGTCAGGCCAAGATGGAGACGGTCAGGAACGCCACACTGAGCTTCAAAACCATTCTCCAGGAAACACGAGGGTTCGTTCATCTTTTCCTGCAGTCTATGGAGTCTATGCATGAAGTGGAATCACAAAGGAGAAAACGCCACCTTGCCCTGAAGCTCCAGGTTACATTCATGGAGTAGAAAAACAAGCTTTAGGGAGCTTTCACACTTACATTGCGATTAACCTTGGTTCAGTTTGTGTTCGCAGGACAATCGAGACAAAGTTCTGACACGCCCTCAACACTTTGTTCTAGCAAACGGTTTTGAGACAGGTCATAATCAATCATATTGATTTTTGAGTGTGTGCACACGGGCATGTGTTGCTGTTCTGAGCTTCACGTACCAAAGTTCTGTCTAGGAACGGCATATTCAGTTTGACATTCACATTTCTGATCCTGCAAGACGCCACGTTTGGTATATGCTCACTGCTTCACAACCAAACTCAAAGTATCTCTAAAGTTCTTTTTTTGGAGAATTTCAGACACGACTCACTGGATTTAGACCTCAGGCGAGACAACAAAGCAAAGCGCTTCTTACCTGTGGCTGCAGTATGTGCACGTGGCCTGAGTCCAGATGTCAGCCAGTGAGTTGTCTTTGCATTTATGGCGCCAGTATGAGGCAGCGAAACAGTCTCAGACAGTTTCAGTCACAGGATATTCACAGCCCCTTTGACGTACATTGACAGTGACAGTAGGGATCTTATCATGTGGACACTGGGACACAATAACCTCTTTAATATCCAGATATCTCAGATTTCAGGGAATCGTGGTTTCAGAACAACAAGTCCATACATTATCAAAGGTTATTACAAGACACGAGGCTCTCTGGGTTTCTTTGAATCCAGTGCACTCTCAGTCTGTCTAGTTACTTCACACAAGACTCATCAGGTAAACTAACTACCTGGTTGTATCATTATAAGGTAGTCTGTCTGTATGGGTCACCCTCTCTAACTGGACTCAGCTCAGTTCATTTGTTCCTGACGGGCTGCGACTGCTGTTGCATCAGGGACAAAAAGTCCTAGTTTCAGGATATGAGTATTTTTTTTTTTGTCTTTCAAATCTGAAACCATCTTTCCCCTGCCATCCATCAACTCCCGCTCAGCTCTTATCTCATCCTATGACCTCATCCTACCCTCCACCTCCCTCATCGACGCCTCTTGCTCCCATGACCGCCTCCGCCTTACATCATCTCCATCACTCTGTCTCCTCCCATCACATTCTCATTCTAACCACCTCACCCTCCCTGAACCTCCTCCAACCAGCCCAGTTTCCACCTCAACCACCTCCATCCTCACCCCTCTCTCTGTCTCTTATAGATTCTGTCTGTAGTTTTGTTCTCAGTAAATAGTTCTGTATTATTTTTCTGCTGTGACTGTGGTGGATGCTCATTCCTACATGCAGCAGGTAGGGGTACAGTATTTACAGCATTCAGTTGTATTTGCCCCCCCCCCTGCCTCAGTGCTGCTGCATTTTTGAAGGCGCCGATGCTATATGTGGAGGTGAGACGTGTCAACTGTGGGTGGAGCAGTGGGCGGGTTTTATTGAGACAGAGGAGGCACGGATCCATCTGTCAGAAAGACCTCGAAATGTCTCTTTTAATAGCTCCATCATCAGATGCTGCCAGCAGCTCTAATTGGCAGAACGTGGGAGTTGATGGTATTAAAATGGCTGCCGTACTGTTCACCTCCATGACTGCAGCCTGTCAGTTACACGGGAGGCTAAGTGAACATGGACGAGAGAGGCAGGGAGAGTGGGAGGGAGAGGAGAGGGAGAGAAGCGCTGGGTTGAAGAGGTGTACAGTTGGACACAGAGAGAGAGAGAGAGAGCTTTATTTTCTCTGTTTGCTGTTACTGCTTTTAACCAGAGCTGGGATTTAGAATTTAATGCAGCACCGGTGCCAATGCACCAGTGGAACCAATCTGGCGCCAATTAACAAAGCCATTAATGACTATTTTTTTTGTTAATCATTAGCTAATTGGTTCGTACTTAGGTCAAATAAATGGAAGAGTACCATTTCCAGGTTCCTTTAGGTCTAAATCTGTTTGGATTTTTCTGTTTTTTTCAGTCAGAACAACAACTAGGGATCAGTATCAGGGCTGAGCAACGTATTTCTCAGATAATGATTGGATCGGATTGTGCTTCAGCCAAGCCTGATCTTTTGTAGTTATTTATTTTAGCGTCAAAACGTCTTCTACCTCTTCTGTTTTAATGGTGGTTGGCTAGAGGAACAAAACCACATGACAAAACTAAATTAAATCAATCAGATTGAAATTAGGAAATTGTGCAATAAGGATATTTGGTGAGGTGGTAGAACAAGATCATCTTTCAATGCTACCAATTTCACTACCAACATGGAGGCTGCACCGAAAATGACGACAACAAACACTGAACGTTTAAAAGAAGAGAAAAGTTTCCTGGAGACAGCGTCAAGAAGAAAAATCTTCCGGAGAGGGTTAGGGAGTTTATGGCAGCGTTGGACGACCAGAACATTTCTGGAGTAGAGAAGGAGAAGAGAGGAGAAGACAAGGAAGACAAGGAAAGACTTTAGGAAGCTACAGGAGACCAACTCTAGGACATTTAGGAGATGATCGGGACTCAGATTGGCCGATACTCAAAATTAAAAGATCGATTTGGATTGGGACATCTCAAACAACAACCCAGAAAAAGATTTAGTTTGCAGCGGCATAAAAAAAGCACCGAATCCTCTCAATGTTCAAGAGCTACAATCTGTTGATTGATCAGTTATTTACATTAAGAGGAACTAGAAGGAAGTGCAATCTTCATTTGCATGTCCTCACAAAATACAGTTATTGGAGATCACATTCCTGCTTCCCAGAGGATGAACAGTGATTCTAAATGACCCATTGACTCACACAGTTTTATCCCAGATCACCAGAATCCTGATTTTTCTGTGGTCTCTGAAAGTTTCTGAATCCAGGCGGCGCCAGCCTCGAAACAAAATGACTCCACCATCAGGAGGCCGCTGCTGCACAGATGTTACTGGAGAGATGATAAATCATAATGAATGCAGAGTCTGGTCGGGAGGGAAGTCGCTAACAGAGTCCCTGCTGTTCTGTCAGGACAGACATGCCGATCCTCCTGCGAGACGTTCGCCTCAAATATTGTCCCTCACCCCTCCGGTTGGCAGGAAACCAGAAGCGCCCGGAGGCAACATTCTGACCTCTGTAACAGCACATCAGAGCTGCATGGACATGGACCCCAAAGTGTGTCTAATTGCACTAAAGGAGGAAATCTGACAGGCCGGTCTGTGGCTAATGGTGGCCGGTGACTGATGCTGCCTTCATGGTGCCCTGCAGCAGCGAGCACTCAGCCGCACCACTTCCTGTTTGTAATCGGATAAAGTGCAGACGCGAGCGGAGTGGATGGAGAATCACACTGAGAGTCTGACTCCTGCTGCTGCACGGCCAACTTATGATGATATTTATTTAATGGTTTTCAGAGGAGTTTAATAATGAAATTTAGTCGCTGTTAGAGGAAACTGACTCTTCTGAGGTTTGTCACTGTGATGTTTATACCGGATTAAATGAGATTTAATTGGCCAGCGTTGAACTCACCTTTTAAACACCTTTGTCGCTGATTTACTCTGCATTTAACACTTTAACTCAGAGCTAATGATGTCAGGATGTTTTTCACACTGCTTCATAAACTTGATATTTGCATGAAGAACGGACGACAGAAGACGACTCATGACTTCATGGCAACGCACAGCAACAGTATCTTATTAACCCTAGAATGCTAACTTTATAATTAATAACTCCATCACTAACATATAACGGGTATATTTCACCTGATAAAAAATACTTCTCATCAAAATATATTAAAGTACAATAGTACATGGTAAAGTAATTTTCTTTTACTTTCAACTATAAAACGTCTCATAAAACCAGGGGGCTCGATAAAAAGGCTGTAAAAACTGCTCAGAGGAGCCAAGCTGGGAACTTGAACTTTGGTCCACCCATCCCTGGGACATGTGAGACTTGTCCCGTGAAGACACCAACTTCCTGCTTCACTGAGAGATAGACAATAAATTACACTTTTTGAGAGACTAAAAATGATGAGTTGACTATAAAAATGTTTCTGACCAAATGAATTCCCTTGGAAATGACCACTAAATGATATTTATTCATAAGAATTACACTAAATAAGAATTACATGCAAATTCCAGGTACGTTAGCCAGCTCTGGTATCAAAGAATAAATATGCGTAGCTAGCGTTTGCTAAAGTAAACTAGCTTTAGTTATGTTTTATTCACTTGTTGTCATGCCAGACTAACCAAACCTGTGACAGGATGATAGCTGTGGACGGTACGTTAACATAAAAATCCGGTTGTAAATGATTACGATCGTCTGATTTAATACACAAACACTAACGCTGGGTGAAAATCACCTGAGTACGTACCTGTAGAATAAAACAGTGAGCAGACTGAAGGTAGCCAAGGACCCAACGCAAATCAGACAGCAGCACCACAACGAAAAAAGGGTCTAATGTGGTCTACAAGGTCCACGTCTGCATGAACACTGAGCGTAACTGCTTATTAGGAACCATGAAGTACCATAATGTTAATGTTGATGAGTGTCTGAATCAGCTCTTCTGTTCTAATGGTCTAAATACACGTTTACATCTGTTTACTAGTTAAGGACAAGGAACTATATATGGTAACTTCATTGACCTTGATTTTCTACCTCTTCTTATGCCCTACAATAACACTCTAAGGTTGAAATGTAGAATTTTCAAGTATTTCAATGAGTGCCCTGTAAAGGGTTGATTAGCACTAAATATAAACTGAGTGGCATCGCAGTCATGACCCAAAACGCTGGACAAATCTGAGGTTTGACCTTGATAATGATTCAGGATGAAAAAGTCTGAGGATCAGCAGAGGTGTTACAAATCAATATGAGAAAAACCATCCAATACTTTGCTTTATCCAAAGAATTTGGTTTATATGTAATAAAATTCAACCACAGTACCAGATAATAGTTTGGACATCTACTGATTCAGTGTTTTTTATTTATAAAATGTTGTACATTGCAGACTATTACTGGAAATATGCGTCATATGAACATATTCACTTTAAAGCAGCAAGTAAATGTCTAATTAACAAATGTATCAGGGATAGATCACATAAATATCAACCTTATGTAAAGCAACGGGTGAATTACAGCAAGCTTCACAATGTAAGTGTATAAGGTATTAGGATTGTCAACACTGATCTGGTATTTTCACTATTATCATAAAGTAAAATTGCAAAATGTGTAAATGAATGTAGATCAAAAGGGGCTTGTGATGCAGACTGGATGGAAATAAATGTGTTCTTATTTAGAGTAACATTACATTCTGCTCTGACCTCTTCTAGTAGTAGACACACATTAAAAACACAAATACAACCCACGCTGACCAGTAACAACCGGCTGGATGTGTGCAGGAGATCAAAGTAGACTAATTACAAGAAAGTCTCATTTTTTTATGTTATTATATATATAATTATATTTTTTTATATTTTTATTTCTATATATATATATGTTAAAGCAGCGAAAGTCTAAAAGCTAAATGAGGACATCGGAGCAGTTTGTCCTGCAGGAGGACGTCAGGTCAACAGCAGCATGAAACCGGAGGACTAACCATGCATCACGGTACCATCCGTCCCGATCGCAGGCTGCGGGCCAATCAGAGGAAGCAGGGGGTGCCGCTGGGGCAGGTGATCGGACGTAGTTCATGTCGCCGGCGCTCAGTCACTTTGACAAACATGTGCTCCAATTAGAAAAGCCATTAATTTCAATTTCGGCCACGATCTCGCCTCGCGTCTCCGCCTGCTGCTGCTGCACAACGGCTGACTCGGTTCATTTTGTGGTTGGCCAAGTTTGAGTAATAGAGGCCTCGCATCCATTCTGCAAGGATTTTCTTTTTTAAGTGTGTGTTAAAATAGCTCCAGCTATTCAGGAGCCGCTGAGCCTCCAGCAGAGGAGTGTGTCAGCAGAGTCAGGGATGTAGGAGCAGGAGCAGCTCGAGCCTCAAGGAGCCTCCTGCTCGTTCTGCCTTAATAACTTTAATGTTCGTCCTTTTAGCTTCAACCTTTGCTTCGGACGACCATTAGCAGCTTTTAACAGCTGCTGAACACTGTTTAAGATCACTGATATTCTGAATAATAACTGCAGAGTGATAATGTTTTGAATAATTACCCCACAATACGGCTAGAATTAAAGACGATTAGTGCATTGTGATTTTCCAGAGCAGGCCTCCAGGATTAAAGTTAAAATCTGTCACCGTTTTTGATTTATTGCAATTTCTTTCTTTTAATAGGCTCGGCCATTATTACTGCTGTTAGTAAAAAAATAAAAAAGTGAGAATGACAGGTTCTTTTGTGGAGTTTTTAACTTTTACTAGAAAGTAAATGGCACAAAGTTAAGAGGGAATTAGTGAGAGCGATGGGAGATAACTTTAATGTTAACAAATTGTATTAATCATTTTAATCCTAAATGTTTTTTTTTTTACTCCTGTTAACACAAGATCGATGTTCCATTCCTCAACCCGAGAAATTACATTTATGTACCACATATTCTCAAGTGGGAAAAGTAAAGCAGCTTCAATTACATTTCTTTCACCGTAACGAGGAAATGTTAATGAACGTGTCTGGTGGCGACAACATATTTCATCAGTTTAATATTTTCTCCGTGCGACGAAAGCACGGATGCATGAAAGTTTCTTCCGGTTCTCTCGGGTTTGAAGTTGAAGCGCAGCTAGTAAACGGTGCGTTTGAGTGTTTTGTTGCTACAATCACCAGCCTTCAGCGCTGACCGCCGCCAGACGCTGGAATCTGACTCATTTCTCTTCATGTCTGTGAGGTAAATCAGAGCCCTGACAATGGGACAATCATCAGTGAGGGAAACATGTTGCCCAGCAATCAGAAGCTTTGGACGCTCGCTTTCTCCACAATCACTCACTTTTATTTTACCCTCATTTGATGGACGAGGTAAACACGCTTCGGGCCCCGACGCCGCCGCTTCGTCCTCTCTGATGAGTTTGGCTGAAATCCCTCTTGAATTCAGCTGAGCGGTAATAATAATCTTTAGCTGCAGACGATCCTAATTACAGAGCAGCGAGCGTCTGGCTGCAGCCGAGGTCAGGGGCCGAGTGCAGCGTATTACGGTCATTGTTCTCCCGGTGATCCTGCCGGCCTCCTGAGGAACTCCAAACTAAGCCAACAACTTCCAGTCACACAGAAACTTGCGGGTGGACTTTTGTCTCCCCAGAGTTGGAGTTAATGGGAAAAGGAACCTGAAGTTTTCTCTGAAGTTTAACTGTTTAACTTGGAGCTGCTGCTCGTCACTGTCTGCGTTCCACACCACAGAGCCTTTTCTTTCCTCTTTCATTTTGTTTTCTTCAGAGGTTTGGACCCCCCCTCCACCCCCACGCGGCTGCCTCGTCGTACCTCACCACCCCCGGAGAGCAATCCGGGCCCTCGGCCTTATCTTTGGGAGGCACATTTCCCCGAGGGAAATCTCCCAGCCTCCACCTTGGGCTCTGCTCTTAAGTGATGAACAAGTGAAACATGGCCGCTCTTTGTCTGCTCGCCGCTAATCAGCGAGGCAGAGCGCTGCTGCTGCTGCTGCTGCTGCTGCTGCTGCTGCTGCTGCTGCTGCTGCCATCTGGCCTCGCTGCATCACCTGCATCACTGACATCCCTCCTTCCCTCTCTTCTTCTTCTTCTTGTGTCCTCCTCTTCCTCCGTCAGGACACAACTTTAAACCGTCGTCTTAAAGTTGTAATGAAAAGACTCCCGCATTCAGCACTTTTTACTTGTAAAGTATCAGAGTTTAAAGTGCTCATTGTGAGGGAGCTTGTGTGCAGATAAGTTTTGCAGTTGAGTGAAAACATTGTGTCTCCAGCTTTGGTGAAACTTTCCTCTGTTAATGCCTGAATGAAGACGGCCAGCTTCCAAGTTAGTGCTTCAGAAACTTGCGCTCTGGACTTTAACTTGTACGGTGGTTGAGTCAGTCAGCTGTTATCACATGGAGACAAAAATAAATCCACAAAAATAAAAGTTACGGGCGGCACAGTGACGTGGTGGATAGCACTGAGGCCTCACAGCCAGCAGGTTAGAGCAAAGACCCAAGAGCAAAACAAGGATCCACAAGGAGCTGGACAGAAACACCAGGAAACAAACAGATGAATGAACAGAACAGGCAGGTGTTGAGAAACCAATCAAACTATTAATGGAGGGAAAACACAGGAAGTAAAGCAAGAAACAAAAACACCAAGGAAGAAACTTTGAAAACAGAAACGGGAAACAAAGCAAAGAAAACCAAAGAGGTTAAAAGAAAATGTTTAAAGTCAAAACCAAAGCAGCAGGAGTTGAAGCTACTGGTTCTAATGAATTCATTAACATACAGTACATGCAAATAAATTCAGTGACATAACCACAAACCTCAGGTGTTTTATTTATCTAATGGAAAAATGAACGTTAATGTTTGGTAAATTATTACCTTTAGGTGTTTTTAACGTCATAATTAGTGTTTAATGTGCAGATTATTGTACAGAATAATTATTTTCAGCGGGCAGCACAGTGGTGTGGTGGTTAGCACTGATGTCTCCCAGCCAGAAGGTTCTGGGTTCTAATCCATGGGCCGACTGGTTCCTTTCTGTGTGGAGTTTGCATGTTCTCCCTGTGTTTGCGTGGGTTCTCTCCAGGTTCTCCAGCTTCCTCCCACCGTCCAAAGACATGCTGGTTAGGTTCATTGGTGATTCTGAGTGTCTCTCTGTGTTAGCCCTGTGATAGACTGGAGACCTGTCCAGGGTGGACCCCCCCTCTAGACCAATGACAGCTGGGATAGGCTCCAGACAAAAATTCCATGACCTGGATGCTCATGGACAACTTGCAAGAATCCAGTTTATTAAGTAATGTGCAAAGTCCCTCCCTTCCCCAAGGACAAGCGGTTACAGAACATGAATGAATGTTAAAAATTAGATTTTTAGAGGAAAAAAATGATTTTAAGGAAAGAATCATGTGGACCCTGACTTGACCTCAGCAGGTTTACTGGTTGAAGATTAAGATTAGAAATTAATTTTAAATCAATTTTATTCCAACGTTTGGTTCGCAGTAATCCATGTCTCTTCCAGTGATCCATTCTAACTTGCCCGGTGTGAATCCTCCACGGTGGTTGTTGTACCTGTTTGATGGAGATTGAGCCGTTTAATTCCTCTCTCTCGTACTGATTGTACGGGGAGCTAATTATCTCTCGGCTTCTTTGTTTGATTAACCTGTGGAAGGATTCATTTCCCCTCAGCTTGAATTATTCCAGCTGACCCCGGCGGAGCTGTTCTGACCTTACACTCCTGATCAGCTGTCTGACAAACACTGAATATTCATGTTAACATTATAAATAATTACCGCGCAATCAAAGACGGAGATTTACACGCTTGACTTCCTGGTTTGCTTTGATTTGGTGAGGAGTGAAATAAACCCAAGTGGACTTTTGCTGAAGTGCGCTGGGGACACACAACGAGTCAAGTTTATTACTTATTGTATGATTTTACATTTTTGTTTACTTGTATAACGCCCTTAAATGTATTGTAGAAACTTTCTTGGACTGGGCGTCATAGTTTGGGCTACTACCATTACGACAGAAGCTAACTAGCTGTTAGCAAAGACAAAGCTGAATCGGATTCATGTCTGAAAACGGTTTCTGTTGGTGATAATGTAGAAATTGCTTTAGGCTGCTCTTTGAAATACTGGGACACTTTCCATGAAGGTGTGGCAAGCTACCAGCAGTTAGCTAAGAGTTTAGTGAGTCTATGAACACACATGTTTTTTTTAATATGTGGACACAGTTAGCCTAGCTTAGCATAAAATATCTGCAAACCGTTTGTCTCCAAACCTTAGCAGTATGTTCCATGTAGTTTCATTAACATGTCCATAAACGTAAAGAAAAGAATTACATGAACCCTCAGCAGCAGCAGCAGCAGCTGTGGCCGAGCCGAGCTTTGCCAGCTATGGTAATTAAACAGTTTATTCAAGAGACTCATTTGTAGAGATGACTTCAGTTTAATAACTGGCCACATATCAAACTCCATCTCTATAGTGGAGCATTTTATTCTCCAACAGAGATGCTGGATGGTGTGAAGCAGCTAATTTCTCTTGCACTCAGGTCAGCACTTTGTTTTGCAGCTGGACGGTTGCATGAATTAGTCTGTCCACGATCACTAAAGCTGAATTTACGTCTACTACCACCCAGAACAATAAAACACACAAATTATAGCTACTCTTGTAAATATGGTCCCAACACTTCCCATTGACGATATCAGAGATCAGACGTCTCTGCTGTGGATTCTTCTCCTCGTAGCGTTTATTACGATGCTGCTGTTGGTCCACGGCGGCCAGTCGTCTCTCCCCGAGCCTGATCTGGAGTCAGCTCTCTTGTAATCAGAGTCCAGAAGCAGAACGTATCGGCGCCGGTCTCCGGCTGCTGAATATGTAAAGCCTTATAGAAGCTACGCTCCAGCAATTTCTCTTAATTATTGGAATAATCAGATTGAAAGGAAAGGAGAGGCTCCTCTTATTGGATTAGCTGAGACGATCCTCTAACACAAACCATCTCCTCTTTTCTATCTGCTCTGTTCAATTCACTTCCATTCAATCAGGTTCACTGGTTTCAGACAATATCAATGAAGCACAATACAGATAATTACCAATAATCTGCATATCAGTATTAACAGACATGATGATTATATTAACAAACACCAATATTTGAAAAAGACACCACTCTCTCCTATCTACTTTATATTTAAATACACACTAGTTATTGCTATGGATTTACTAAGAATAAAGTTAAATATATGGATTACAGAGTATAATCTCTTTTCTGTACTATACGTCTTCTTTAGTGTCACTGATGTTGCATACAGCTCTCCTCGTAGTGTAAACACAGTCTTTCTCTTTGTCTAGTCTCTTTTGGGTTTATATTGTGCAAGATAATCAATCCCATGCGTATAAAGAGGGATGAAGCCTCATTCGTTTCCTGAAGAGTAGTATTTTGAAGCTCAGTGCGGTGACTCTGGCTGTCTCCATTTTGGCAGTGGCTGACTCCTAGCTCACTCAAACTGGTGCTTTATTCACTATTAAGTTTGATATTAGTTTGAGAGCTTTGTCTGCGACATCCGCACCTTTGAGTGTAAGCAGGAAGATAATAAAGTCTTTATATAAGTAACATAACCTCCAAGAGTGTACTTGGAATATTTTAGAGCAAGTAGTCCAATTTCAAGTTTAACCATAATAAGGTTTACAGTGTACTTTAATGTGTTCTCATTGCACCAGAGAACAGTTTTGAATCCTTAGACTGTTTATAAAGTTGGCTGAAGCCTCGTTTGTTTCCTGAAGAGTAGTTTTTTGAAGCTCAATGTGGCGTCTCTGGTCGTCTCCATCTTGGCAGTGCCTGACTCCCAGCCAGTTAAAAAACAAGCTGAGCGTAAAGACAGCTAGTAACCTGTGAGGACACCCACCTGTCAATAAAAGCGGCCACGCCCTGAATTCTGCAAAACTTTAGTCCTTGATATAAATTAAACAATTTCAGCTAGAGAATCAGGATGTTTTAACTGGACATTTTAACATGGAGGTGTATGAGGACTGACTCAGCCTCTAGTGGACATTAGACAAACTAGTTTCAGGGCAATCAGCTTCCAACGCTGGTGTTCCCAGTGCTTTTCAATGTAATTATGCTAAGGTAGGCTAATAACATCATCGTATTGGCTTGATATTAATATTCTTACATCAGAAACAAAGCTGATTTATGTAGTCCACTTGCTTAGGCTACAATCTGCTGGTTATCTTAAGTTTTCAAATAAACTATCCTAACTAAGATCATTTTTGGCATTGTTCAGCCTCAGATGTTGCTGCTTGGACGATTCCTAAAAGTAATCAGATTAGTCTTGTTGGAGGCGTTGGAGACAAACGCCTGGATGATGGTCTGACATGCACATACAATATGTTTGAACAATACAGGATGACAGTATTGACTTGTACTGGATGAGTCAGTGAGTCAAATATAAAAACTGACTGATATCAGGTCAATTCACACAGAATCCTGAATTATTTTGACAGTACAGTAGGTTTTTTTTTTATTTCTTTCCCCACACACACTGTATTTTGTTTGTGCGTGTGTGGTTTCAGGGTCGTGGCTCGGGGCCGAGGGGACACCGGGGGCATTAAGGCGGATCGATAGCTGGCAGGCGGAGGGAGCCGACCATAATCTCCATCAGCCATGTAGGAAAGTACATTACTGCCACTACAAAGCCTATTAACAAAACCGCAGGTCATGCATTATTGAATGGATGTTGGTTTTATTCTGCTCGTTCAAAGAGATAAAAAAACAAAAAGGACAAACATAAATTATGCAGCTCCCCCGCTTGAAAATATTGTTTTTGTTTTCGGTGCTTAATTGGATTTGCAGTCGGGGAGGCATCACGGTGGACGAGCGGGTGGGGGTGGGGGGCGGTGGAGGAGGAGGAGGCCCAGGAAGCTCAGATCACATCGGACTGACTCGAGGGGGAATATTGATCAGCGATACGGATCTGCAGAGAGATATCCATCTGTAAACAATGTCTCGGTGCGGCGTTCACCTCTGAATCACAGATGAGCCGTCCTCACCTCCAGCCTAAACCTGAACATCTGCACCGCTCACCGACCACAAGTGTGTGCTTTAAATAAGAGAACACAATGAGCCCATCAGTGATCCATGGCTGCTACAGGAATAAAGGTATTAAAGACTTCTTTCTAACTCCTAGACATGCAGCATGTGGGATTAACCTTCATGACATTTCTGCAGCACATCTCACCTCTGTTGCAGAGACTCAGGGAAACCAAAGGTGACACAAAACAGGCTGTATTCAGTTCAACTTTAGTTTTTAAAGCTTCAATAACAAGGCTCACCACGCTTTCCTGAATCCTGAGTCTGAAACCCCCAGAGCAAGAAAACACTCCCTTTAAACAGGAAGAAACCTTGAGCAGCTCTCTCTATCTGACCATCGGATAAAAGTGGCTGAAATGATTTTCCTCTGTAGGTTGACTGGGCTCAGCCTTAGAGAGAGGGTGAGGAACTCGTAGTCGAACCGCTGGTACTTCATGTCAAAATGGGCCTAACGTTTGGAGGTTTGTCGGGGTGGGTCAGCTAGGAGGAGATGCAGAGGTAGACCCAGAATTTGATATCACGACTGGCCTGGAAACGCCTGCAGATCCCCCAGGGAGAACTGGAATGTGTTGCAGGTCTGGAATTATCTGTTTAGCCACTTGACACCATGACCTGACCTCAGATAAGAGGATGATAATGGACCATCAGAGTGCATGATACTAGATGATGCATAGTACATGAAAGATTGACTAAATAAGGAAGGATAGATCCCAAAATAAAAGTATATATTGAAAAGCTTAGCAGGTATACAGTGTGCTCATAAAATTACAATGAACGCAGGTATCAAGGTAGTCTCTGCAGATTCCCCTCACAAATATAACTAAATATATTTTTTTATTCTAGTAAGTTTGAGCCTGATTAAATGTAAAAACATCCTGGAACAGACATTACAGTAACTACAAGACACGAGGGACATCTAACTGGGAAGATGTCCAGCTCGTCTAATCACTGTATGTACATTATTTATCTGAACACACCGCTTTGTTTACATGCTACTGAGGTTAGCTTTCCATTAGCATGTGTCAGTGCTGCAGAAGTCACAGCAAACAAGATATCAAGACCACAGACTGATTTTTCTTTCACATAACTGAACCCTGCTCGTATGGAGATCTGAGTGTTCGGTCTTTCCTTTCAGTTCGTTTCAGGAGATTAAATCTCCAGAGTGACTGTTTTTCCAAACTGCAGATTCGTTAGTTGTAGGTCCACAGCTGAGGTTACTCTCATCAACAGGTCTCACTTTTTTGCAGGAAACGTTTCCTCCTCAGTTTCCAGACGTAAGCGCCGTCTTTCTGCCTCCATCCTTCGAGTCTCGTCCTTACGTTTGATTCATCTCCTCGTCTGTGAAGTCCAACAAATGCGGGCGACCATCAAAGTGAAATGACTTGTGGTCTGTGGGGGAATCCACCCTCACATTTAGCCGCTGGGTTTCCAGAAAGTCGACCTCACGCATGTAAACAAACAAAAACACTGTGTTTGTGTGGAGCTGATTAGTTCAGACGGCAAGAGTCCTGATGGAGACCCTTAATGCATTTAGCAAAATGGTCACTGTCCTAATCTCTCTTTTTTAAGATTTTATTTCAGAAAACAACTTTTGCAGAATAGATTGTCAAAAATGTATTAAAATACCTGATCCAGTTATTTTTTTGACATAAATCCATTACAGTAAAATTTATAAAACATCAAACGTGCTCTTTTTTTCCAGTCACTCACGTCCCGAGCGATCCCAAAGGGTTTCAATTACAACATGACTGATCCAGCTGAGCTGAACAACTCTCTGCTTGGATCAGAAGCCTTGAAGTTAACCTGTCTAATAATGAGATCGCCTTGTTCTGATTGAGTTTATCCTCTGGGAAGCATGAATTAAACGCTGAATCGTTTCATGGATGCTGACTGATGGATGAAGTTGCAGTAGGGAAGGATCAGAGGGCCACAAAGTTATTCCTCCACTCCGTCTGCAGTAACAGTAAAGTTGATGGAAATCTGTTATTTGTTATTGCGGTATTTTATTCTCAGCGGACCAAAGGGTTAATGAGATCCTGACAAAGAGTGAACAAGACAAGGAATGCATCCACCATATCTCAGGAGTCAAGAAAAGAAATAATTTTACTTCGCAGTGCAGCAAAGTTCCTAAATATTAAGTTAAAAAGTTTAGGAGAGAGTAACTTGAGAATACTTTCCCCCCTTTAGATGATTTTGTGAGTGCTGCCTTCAACTATATTTGCAGTCGGAGCATCTGGCAGCAGCATCTACCAGGTCAGCGTTCACAGATTTCCTTCTTCCTAACGGGGTGGCGGAGGTCAAGCGTTACCGGCTGTAAACAGCTGTGTTTCCACGTCGGCCCTCCTCAACGACGCAGAATCTCAGACGAGGCCGAGGCTTCTCCTCCAGCCGCCGCTGATCTCATCCCATAATGCTTCATTACCGGAGCGTCCACCCTGACCCCGGCAGCCATTTAGCAGGCAGGTCCACAGACACACACACACCCAGCCCGTCTGGGATAATAAGGCGATATTTTAGCGGGTGAGCGGCGTCAGCTCGGGTCAGCGGTTGGTGTTTACATCAGCAGCGCTGTGGCGGCTCAGCAAACAGCAGGAGATTCACCTGCCGATGAATCCTGCATCTGCAAAGACCCCGCTCCCCGCAGCAGATTATATAATGTTGGCAGATATAACGCTCCCGTTGGCAAATATCTGGATCACATCCGATAAACAGTAAAACAGACTTGAGTGCAGCAGATGCAGTGATGGTGTCAGTGAACTGTTTACGAGGCAACGTTGAGACCGACTGACGGCTTATGGTTAGAAATCAGGATCACACAGAAAGTGGCTTTAATTATATAGTTTAATAAATGAGTTGTTCTTTTGATATATAAGGATGTTTTACTAATTCAACCATGTAGAGGTAGTTTCTAACAAGTGAAAGTCCTGTTTCATGGCATCATGAATATAAACTGGAATATTTTTAGATTTTTTTGTTGCAGAAAAGAAGAGAAATTTGTTCTTGCACTGAGGACACCTTAGACCTCGTTTGGGAGTTCTCGCAGCTTGTTCTCGACACGTCAACCAGACAGAACCTTTTTCTCGTGTGGTGTCTGGCAACTAATCTGTGATTGGTCAGAAATTGGAAGTGGGCATGTGGGAGCATGTTGAATGAACGGCGTGATCTGACGGACATTGACGGTTTTGACTGGCTGACATCCAAGTAGAAAACTGCCTCTTGTTGTTCATCTCCCGCATCTCCCACAATGCTTAGCATGTGTGACGTATGCTGCAGTGGGAGGGGCCTATGAGGACTTCCCCGGAGTCCAGCACTTGAGTTTCTCATGAAATTTAAATGACCTGGTCAGAACCGAATTTTGTTCTTGGTCTTGCTTTTAGATTTTGGATTGTCCTTGACCCCCATAGACCTCCATGTTGAACCCTCTTTAAGAGAATGTTCATCCATCTTTAAAAAATGTTTTCTGGTGCATTGAAAACCTAGTAATGTACTTGTAATGAACCGTATTATGGTTACACTTGAAATGTGAGTAAAAGCTGTGCTACTACAACATAAAACTATTAAGTATGTTCTATTTAAAGAGTAATAGGCGTCCGGAGCTACGCTATATCTGATAAATTGAGCTTTGCAGACATTGGAGATAAAACTCTGAAATGTTTAAGTTCACAACAACTGAAAATATTTTCCTGCTTAGTTTTTAAATATAGAATAGTATATAATGCACCATCGAGTTGGGTCTGATTCACTCAAACATCACCCTTTTATCTAACCTATTTTAGTCTTGGACGTGTTTATGCTAGGTCACGTCTTTTTGGACTGTGGCAACCATAGACTGTATATAAATATACCAAACTGACGCTATATTCCTCCAGCAGTTCTCCACCTGCTCTACCTGCATGTTGGATTATAAACTGCATGTATTTATTTATTTTTCAATAACCCCCACGGTCCTACAGAACCGCTTCACGACCGATTGGCATGGCAACTTGTGGTGATCATGACATCACATCCTGTTTCTATAGAGTCAAATAACTAACTGAAACAAAACTGCTCAGAAAAAATGACACTTGAACACACACCATTATTATAATGACTACTTAAAATGACCGAAACCATCCTTCCAGTTTGGCCCAAGTCCCATCCACTAACATGGAGGGGGCGGAGCTTATGACCTATACTCCAGCCAGCCACCAGGGGGCGCTCCACTTGCTTTGGCTTTATTTTAGAGGAGTTGTTCACTTTCCATCTTCATTTACAGTCTGTGGTGGAAACCCAAAACCTTGTAACTGTGAGGCAACCCCTGCACCATCATGCCGCCAAATATATATAAGAAATAAATATTTAACAGCTGGTTTCAGTCCAAACCTTTTGGCCTAAAACACAGAAAGTGAACTTCTTTTTGGATTTTCTCCCACACTGTTTAAGGCCTTTCGATGCTGCTTTTAAATGACTTTCTGAATATTTGGTTGTGCTTCAAATTAAAATCAGATTTCTGCAGAAATGTCCAAGATGCTGAGAGTTTTTCTTTACATCTGAACCACAGAAATCACACCTCTGCTCTCTCTCTCTGACAGCTGACTCTGTTTAGTTTCATCTCGTTCTTCGCTCGCTTTCATTCCAGTTTCCACGCGTCTCTGAGTTTGTTGACGTCGACCTCCACGCCCGCTAATTTGTCGTCCGTCGTTTAAAAAACAAAACAAAAAACATATCGTCTTCTTCTTCTGCTTCACGCTCGGCGTCAGTGAACCCGAGAGGCAGGTGGAGGATTGCGATTCATTAGCTGCAGCCGCCACGCTGCCTTCAGCCTATAATTAGCCAAAGCATCACTGACTCAAAGTTTACAGGCTGCACTCAACACCATAAATATTCATATGCATCTCTGAGAGAATCAATAGGGCAGAACAAAACTTTATGATATTAACGTATTACAATATTAATGTGTGGGCGAGAACACTTTAGACAAACTAAACGCTCCACCTCCCTCCTCTTCCTCGCCATTATGCATGCTGGGAGATCAGATTTCATGACCTTTGCCATCCGACGGGAACTTGTCTTTGCTTTGGGGAGCAGATAAGCCCGGATGATCCGCAACAATAAATAAATCTGTGAACAGGCCGGAGAGCCCGGAAGCTCCCTCCCTCCCTCTCTAATCTCTGCAATTTGCCATGCCTGATAAAATTTTAATGAGGAATAAGCATAATGGGAGCCACATAGAGATTACAGTGAAGCCAGGGCTGAGACGCGTCGGACGGATGGAGATGGAGGAACCAGAATCGGGCTGCGCATCAGAGATGCTCGGCGGGTTCCCTTGAGAGGAGGCGGGACACGCCCCGACTCAGACTGCTGCTTTGTTTGTGAGGGTTTCACTTCATTCCTTCATGGTGGTGTTTAAAATATACACAGAGGCAGTGTTCATGTCCTCAATGAAGGCGAGGACGAGGAGACGCTGACTTCTAAATGATCAATGACAGCACAGCAGCTGAGATCCTGTTCTGGAAAGAGATCTGCTAAGAGACCAGTGTTGATCCAACGTGGATTCACATCTCTGCTGCGGAGGGACGCTACACTAAACTGGTCTAAAGAGGCCACGGAGCATTTCGTATCAGAAACGTGGAGCACCTTTTCAGAAGAACTAACGATGAGCTGACATACTACTTGTGAAGTAAGCACTAGTCGGTTGAGGGTCAGTCATATTTGAGTAAAGAATGAGAATCATATCTATTACGGCGGCTTTCTTTGCGGCCAAGGACAGGTCAGACCTAGAACACAAAACCTTGAAAAGACCAGAGTACCAACGTATTCACAGCACAGCACAGATACAGAAGATAAACCACAAAGAGAATGAAGCAGGCATTAGATGACCCACACAGTGAAAGAACAGCTGCAGGTTAAAGGTCCATGATGCTACTCAGAGATGCTCAGCTGCCTTTTCCTGCTGAACCCAGACGCCTCCATTCAGATCAGATCCTGAGAATTATTCTCGAGCGATGTCTGATGAGGTCGGCGCCGTTTGCGTCCTCTTCCCTCTGATCCACGGGGAGACAACCGATGCCTGAACGCGTCTCCCCCGCCTCAGCATCACCCGCGACAACGTGAAATAACAGAAACAGGCGTGACCCCTCGTGTCTGCGTGTTTGGCGTGTTCGGATAAAAAAGCTCTGATCGATCGGCCTCGCCTAGCGCGGTGCGAGACAGAAAGCGCTCGCCGTCTCTCGGCAACAATTACCCGTCCCTCCACGCCGACTGTCAGCGCGCTAATTCATCTGTCATCATCCCACTTCTCCCAGTAGGATCGGACTGACAGCGAGCCCAGTATCAGTCACACGGCATTATGCTGCTGTTGGCTTTCGTTAGCTCCACTTTGTCTTCCAGCATGAAGGATGCTGCCTTCACTTTTACCCTTAAAGGTAATATTTGTGCTCGCTCCGCTCTGGGCTTCTGCTCCACCTTCACAGTGGATACCCGACACGTTGATGTTGAATGGAAAATTAGATTACCAGCGGCTCAGTCTTTACCCAAAAGTCTGTTGGGTATTGAAGCTTTGTTGATGAACTCCATAGCAAACCTTAAAACACACTTCTTAGTTATGTTGAGCCCTATTCATTCGGGATTAGTTTTACCTGTGGACTTCACATCATGTGAATTAGAAATGACCTACGTCTGTGACTGGATTGACTCTGGGGGAGAATTTACAAGAACTACCTGTCAGTATTTAAACCAGCTCCTGCTATTACTGATGTGATGAACACATTAAAGCATCACTAACTAAAATCCAACAACATCATAATCACATCATCCGTCTCATCAGCCTTTAAGATTCGGTTCATCTGATGGTTTTGAGCTTTTTCTCTGTGAACGGTTCAGAGACATCTTGATTGTGCATCCTAAAATCAGTCCAAACTTTGATTCATAACACATCCTTAATCATTTTAAGCAAAAAGAGGCAGAAAAAAGGGACAAATTAAACAAAATATAAATTTTTTTTTACTTGGGTTTTATATTTTATTGAGTTTTTACAATTGTGCCTGTGTTCCCCTTTAACAATAACTACTTTTTCTACTTCATTACCCTACCACTCATCACCCCCCTCCCCCCCCCCCATAGTTTTTGGCGTTGTCGGCAGGATCGGGTTTAGAGCACCTGCAGTGATCACAAAGGAAGGCGGCCATGATGATGCCGGTGTACCCTGGTGCCCCTTGGTTGCCAAATTTTAAGGGACCAGGTGATTTAAAATGCAGGGATTGGAAAGAACAAATGCAAGGTTTGCTGGGGATGCAAGAGTTGACAGAAGCCAGGAAGGTTGATGTTTTGGGTGCATTAGATGGGAAAGCTAAATGTCTGACCAGCGTTTTAGAAGAGAGTGAAAGGGACAGAAGAACCTGAACCACGAGGGCAAAGTTGGGCATGGCCGATTGACACGGAATTAAGATCTCAGGCGACCTCTGACGTTATTCCAAATAACTAGTGGTCCCCATGTAAAACTAGTCCTGTGTGAATATGACTTTTACCAGCAATCTACACAGATCAACAAGTGTCTTCTGGGTGACACATGTTCAACAATGAGTTTCTTTGCCGAGAACAGGAGCCTGCAGTTGCATGAACAATATTTCTTCAACCCAATCAATGATTCTGATCAAAAACTCCAACTGAACTGTTTCCATGGACGCTAAATAAAATGATCTGATCAGATTTATGGATCTACATGCTCTGAAATAGACAAACTGAAGAACGATGTTGACAAGCTGCTGCAGAGCATCAAATCTGCAGGAAATATAACAGAAGAAGAAGGAGGAAAAAGGAGAAGAAGAACAAATGGGAAGAAAGAGTGAGTGGGAGAACTGAATATTTTACTCCAACTTTATCTCCAAACCATATTTGATAGAGTAGAAGAAGATGACCAAGACGTCCTGACCTGTTAAAAACTACTTGTTGTCAGATGCTTCTTTGCAGCTGGTGTAAACGCAGCAACAGTCGCTATCAAAGCCTGAACCATCATTAAAAAAGAACAGAATCAGAGCATTCATATGTAAATGTGACCTAGAGGAACATGTCGCTGCTTTCATTTCCAGGTTGTTAGAGGTTAGGCGTCAACACACTCAGCTAAAAATGATCAACTGGAGCAGATTTACAAATCTGACCGACCTCCAGGCTCTGTCCTAAACCGTACGTGGATCTGAGGATTGAATCAGAACGATCTTCCCTGAGCTGATGACCTCTAACACTACACCTGCAAGACTTTTTTAATCATTTATTTGCTGCATTTTCTTTTTTTACATCTGACAGTTTGTTTAAGGACCAGCTGTCGTCTGTGCCCTGGTCAAAAACTGATAAAAGAAGTCAGCTTTGGTTCGCAGCCCTTTTTTAAATTATACATTTCCGTGTCAACTTCCATTGTGCCAGTAGTTTAGACAATATTTCTGTTTTGTTTTAATGTATTATTGAAATACTTCGAACTACCTCTGTGTATGAGCATTTCCCTCAGACTGTCACGTAAAGCTAAAGTTGATCATTTTGAAGTTTTGAATTTTGAAGAGTTGTTTTTTGAACATTCATTGGTGCAGAGATGGAGTTAGTGTTTGTCAAAAAAGTGGATCCAAGGGATTCGAGTCTGGTGGACTGTCTCCATTATTTTGTCCACCCCCTCCTGGATGTCCAACAGCCTCCGGGGAGAGTATTTCCAGAGAGGATGATGGGAGTCTCTGACAGCTCGTCTCCTCCCTCCTGCTTGACTTAGCAGGGCCCACCGGAGCGTTACACCGTCGGGTTCCCTCTGTGGCAGCTGAAGAGCAGGATGGTGAGGCCAGAGGTGGGGGTGAGGGGGGTAAAGTTGTCCCAAGGGGGGAGGAAGAGATCATCTCATGGGGCCGAAGCCTTCACCTCATCCTCGTCCTCTGACTCCTTCTCAAACTGCTCCTTTCACTGCCCAGCTGATAAGACTGACCTGAACTTTTGATCTGGGTCTGTTTTTCCTAGTTTGGACCTTTTTATAGTTTCAGCTCAGAGACACGACGTCCAGCCTTCCGCCTCCACACTAGAGGCCGGCTCCATGGTTTACCAGTGCATCATAGAGTCACTGACCTCCACAGAAGTTCAACACAATTAATGGACAATTAATCTGACATGACAGACTACACCCTGGAAACTGATCAGTTATAGTTTGCACAAGTTCATCTGAAAACAGCAAACGGATGAGACCTGGACCAGTCTTTGGACATTATGGGTTGTCTATGACTCACATCGTAAATTTTTGTCCATGCTGTGACGCGACACATGAACATCTGTCCTGAGTGAAATACCTGTGTGTACACATCCAGGACAAACTGATGATGAGCTGGTGTCAGTCCACATGTGGAGGTGGTCTGGGACACATGTGACCTCCTTTCTTTGGTAGTGTGAACACACAATGAGTCCTGGGTCACATTAAAGACCACCTACTCAACAGGGCTGATCTGAGGAAGAGGAGTTTAACTCATTCATTCAAACACTATTAGAAATGATCTGTTCATTAGTAATGAGAGCCTGTTAAAAGATTCTGGCCTTGGAGCTGAGAATGAACTAAAAATAAATCTAAACAAGCTGAACAAATGAAATGATTGCCAGCATGTGGTTAATAACTGATGCAATCATGTTGATGTATTAGGAGTTAAGTTGTTATCTGCTCAATAATGACCGTTATATTTTATTTACTTTTATCATCAGAGATGTTTGTTTCTCAGCCGTGACATTCGTCTGAGGTTGGAAGCTTCCAGGGTTCAGTTCTAATCTGAGCTTTGTCTTTAAAAAAAAATGTGTGAGAGTCTTTTCAGCTTGTTCCAAATTATGGATCATCTCTGCAAGTCAACGCGTATCTGTGCAATACTTGGTTTAGTAAACTTTGTAGTTAAAAACACTAGGTTTGTGGAGTGTGATTAGGTAAGTTTGGAGTACTCTATACATTTTCTCATTCACGTAGTACTTCCTTGTATGTTGGTGCCACGTTTGTATTTATTTTTGTGATGCTCCATTTTATAGATAAGAGAGAGAGGATTTTGTTTGTATTTTGTTTCAGTTGTAGCCTCAGTACAGGCCTAGCTTTGTTGTATGTTTTTATGATTATTTGGCACAACCACACCGTCTCACACTCCTCCACAATTGTGTTTTTGTATTAGTGTTGCTTGGTTAATAAAGCATTTTTTTTTCCTTCACCACACAGACTCTGGCATCATTTATTTTGATTGTTGTTCATGTCTCCTTGCCTTTAATACATCTAAGGAGTCGTAACACTAAGCAAGGGACCTTCCTTTGTTGACATTGAACTTAGGCAGTTTCTGATCAACATGTGAAAGAACCAAATACGACCTGAGATAGTGCCTTTTAAGGCCCCAACATGTGATTACATTAGAAGTCCTCAGACATCTCTTAAACATCTCACTAATCAGAGCCACGAAGAAAATATACCAAAACCTCACAGACACAACGTTCTAATGGCTTCATCAAAACTTCATATACAGTACAAGGTTCTGAAGAAAACCTGAAACCTGCAGTTTGTTTGATCTGAACCCTATTAATGGTACATATCCCACATCCAGACAGTACATTTATTTATCAGCAGTCCAGCTTGTTATCTGTGTTTCTTTGTTTTTTTTTTATTGATCAGTTCTACCTGGACGTGTACTCTCTGCTCCTCCTCCTTCAGTTTTAATGATTCTGTTACAGAAGCCCATTAATGCTAAATGACATCACAATCGTCTGATCAAACATGTCCGTGTACTTTCTGGCCTCATATTTCTTCTATGTAGCCTGTTTGTTAACCGACTCCATGGCCAGGCTTCTCTTAATACCTGGCTCTGGTTGCCTCAGTCTGGACAAACCTCGGCCAAGCGGCGGTGGAATAATCTGAACCTCAGTTTGGTCATTCCGTTGGTTTCCAGCAGCGTCCGGACTCCCCTGGTGAATCCTTGTCCCTGATCTAATAACTAGGTGGCTCACAGCGGAGAGTAGGACGGGAATGTTGGCAGCTGATAAAAAGACAAAGAGTGTCTCTGCAGCAGGTGGACTGCAGCTTAAAGACGGACGGACGGAGAGTGTTTCTGACGTTTTTACACAAACACCTCTATTTCCATCTAAATCATTGCTACAATGGATGAAATGTTAACAACTTCATCTCCACTATGTGAACACAACCCTCACACAAAATGTTGAATACAAAAAAGATGCAAATAAATCTGGTGACATTGGAGAAGCTTATTGAAACAATGCCACAGAAAATGTGTGCTGTAATCAAAGATAAAGGAGGTCCAACCAAATATTAGACTGTGGGACTTTTCTTTTAGCCAGAGTTTTGCACATCATGAGGTGCTGTCCACATACTTTTGGCCATATAACGCAGCTCATCCTGTTGGTTAAAAACCTTCAGAGAACGTCTAAGAGTTTGACGACTTCATTGTAAAAGCATTAACTAACCGGATCAATCAGACTGAAATCACTCCTTTGCACAAACTAATTATGAGACATTCAGATAATAACTGTGGAAAGAAAGGAGACGAGGAACTGTACTTTAGCTCTGAAATGCCACGAGTTAGTCTTCACGCTGGTCCGCAGAGCGTCCGCCACCCTGCGTTCCATCCAGCACATAATGACAGCAGAGCTCAGGAGGAAATTAAATGTCAAGCTGTTGCCTTTGATTTCTGTTAAATGGAGCACTAATTACAGAGAATAGCTGGAGAGTCCAGCCGCCGTCCACGTCCGTCTCTTTCTCCTCTCAGTTTGACCCGTGATGATAAAAGAAGACATTCATCTAGAAAGACCTCATCCTCCTCCTCCTCCTCCTCCTCCTCCCAGCAGATTTGTCTCACACACCGAAAGTGGAAACTCTTGACGAACGCAGCGTCATGGTTGTGTGTCACTGCGTCGCCATTGAGGTGTCGATTTACAACCAGGATGAGTCAACAAAGATCTTATTTATAGCTTATTTATGAGAACGAGGAAGAAAAATAATAATCCAACACACATGTGACTCATTCCTCATGAAGAGAACACATCCCTGCTCCTAAACGGAAAACTCATGACTGCCTTAAACTGAAGTGTTTGTCATGTTGACGTCATTGCATGAGTTGCAGCTAAAACCTGCAGCACAGAGCATTTCAAAAAGCAACAGGTGGATAAAAATGACTGCTTTTAGTTGAACGTATGGTGCTTTCATTTTAAGCTTTTCTGTGTTATTGGTGTGATTTACGTCCAGGTTTTTAAGTCAAACTGAGACGAACCGTTCTGCTCCATCACTTTGAAAACACGTCTCTCAACAGATAAATGGACAAAGTCATTAATTAGTGTTTTAATGTGAAGTGTCAGTGAGTGACCTGCAGCCTCTGTGGAGTGATGCTGCAAACTGAATGAACAGTCTTATTTTGGAGCCAAGATTTTCTATAAAGGCCCCATAAGGAACCAAAGGGAGGGCCAATGGGTAAGTTGGATTTTCAAAATAAAAGTACAAAACCACTCCTTCAAAATAAAAGCATGAAACACCAACCAAAACCTATTAAAGCCTTTCAAAAGAGAATTAAGTAAGGGGCAGATCCCACACACAGTTTTAATAGGACTTATACTGATACGCCGGCAGCAGCAGCAGCATTGGCACAGTCAAAATTTCCACAGGAATTTTCTAGTTCAGCTCGCTAGGGGTAAAGGGAGGTAACATGAATGAACCAGGTGTGAAACAGGTTCACTTGGTTGGTTACTGATTAATGTACAAAGATTTAAAAATGAAATAAAACACATCAGGAACAGAAGTGGGCAATGGATGCTACTCAAAAAGAAATTAAAAGAACTCCACAGGTGGGAGTAGCACTCCTAAATCTGGTGTTACTAGACACAATTCTTCTAAGTGTTTGCAGTAATATTAAATTAAAACAGAACTCAAATGCAGCCCCCGCTCCAAAACGAAACAGCCCATAATCCTAACCTTTCAACAAAACAAAAGTAGCTCAAAAGCTCGATTCTAAAGAGGCAACTACCAAGAATATTCTCCAGCTGACACAGTGGCAAGCTGTTTGTCTCTCTACCCAGCTGCCTCCAATGTGCGTAAAACGACGCATTTAAACCAGTTCTGCTGATGGAGACAGCTTTCTGATTGGTGGAATGGTTCAGGATGAAGGTGGATCAGGAAGGAACCAGGAAGGAACACAGAAACAGAAACACACAGAAATACTTTGGGCCGTAACAGTAATTCATTAGTGTTTTCATGTACAGTGTTAGTGAGTGATCTGCAGCCTCTGTGGAGTCACGCTGAGGCTCCAATGACGTCATCTGACATTAGCAGCTCTAAACGCATCTAGAAACGACCAGAATTAGACATGAAATAAAACAGCCAGAGACAAACTATGGAACATACATGCAGCGGCGCACGTGACCAGGAGGCTAATAGATCATCATCATAGCCGTCAGAAGGGATGAGTCAGTTTCCATCATTATTGACGTTGTTCCATCTAAATCATCTCGTAGATGCTCACTAAACACATACTGATGGATTCAAGTTCTCCGCGTCAACACAGACAGGTAAACAGGACAAGTATGGGAATCAACAGCTAATGCTAGAACTAATACTAATGCTAGGTGAGCAAGTCAGACAGAGAAGCAGCATTACCACCAGTAATGTAGTTATATATAAAACACATGTAACATATACAAAGGTAAATATATGAGATATACAAAGACACATCGGCCATAAGTCACTGCTAGGAATCTGTTTGTCCGTCCATCTCTTTAAAAGTCGGTCTCAAGTGGACATTCCTGTCCCTGGTTGTCTAGGTAACCTTCTTGTATATTTACACAAGCAGGACATAAAACATTTTGCCAGTGTATGGATGGACGCGGCCACACAATCGGTTTTCAATCGACGCTCTCAGTCTCTCACCACCAGTGAGTTTGGTGGTAGAATGACGTATCCTTGCGGTAAATGTCGAGTGCCCTTTGAGTTCGGATCAATCTATCGGTCGCTCCCATCAGTCATCTCCTTGTTACCAAGTCAAAAAATCCGTAACAGACGAACTTCTGCAAGAAAGAAGTCTCCAGATGAAGCGTTGACTGAAACCGTTCCACTTCTCGGTTTGACTGGGCTGTAAATGGAGCAGACGCTGCTGCAGCATCACTGAGGCGGTCTGAGCCGAGGATGCAGACGGCTCTCCAGCCTCTGACTGATGCACTCTGCTCCGTTTACACCTCAGATCTGATTAACAGACCGACTCTGCTCAGGTCACACGGAGTGTAAACATGAAGGGAACACTCATACGTTACACTGATGGCGTGTAACTGTAATTTTACTGTTGAATCTGATGAAGCTCAGCGGCTGAGGAATGATTGAAACGGCCCTCCAAAGGAAACTCTGGAAATTCCTTCAATATTAGACCCATAATTCACAGCAGAGCCCGTTCGCTCTGCGCCGGCACAGAGGCAGCCATAAAGCTGTAACTAACACACAGAGAGCGCCTCTGTAATTGACAATAAAGACAATAAAAACAACTTGTGAATGGAGATGTGGCGACGGCAGTCAGCGCTAATATCCCACATCCTCAAAAGTTGAGGCTGCTTGAGTTTTTAATGTACTGTAGAGAGCAGCGGCTGCTGTAATGAAATGTAATGAAGCTCTGTAATCAAAGGCAATTTCACAAACACAGAGAGAGAGAGCAGCAAACACACAGCTAATTATACAGCAAGTACAAGACCTGCACTCTGCTAACAGAAGTACTACAAGTAGTAAGTTGTAATAGTTAGATGTTGTAATGGTTATAGTCGTTTAGTGCCGACTGCAGATCTCTGCAGGGCTCTAAAAACAACATTTTGAATCTAGTTTGTTTTTACTTTTACCACGATTGTAAGGAGGCTTTAATGACCAGAGTGTCACATAACTCAAGGTCCATGCAAACCAAGGAAAGGAGGAAGGAAGTCGCTAAACGTGATGGTCAGTTAATTGTGCATTAACTATGGAAACCACTTAATTAATTATGTGAATCATCTGACAGCCCTAATTAGAATGCATTGTGTTCACTAGTGTACCTAATGAACTGGCAAGTGGGTGTAGCCGGTGGTAATAAATGTAAAATACATTTAAAATTCAAGACTTCCACCCATAGACTGTATAAAAAGTAGAGATGCACCGGATCCAGGTTCCGGATCCGGATCCGGCCGGATAATGGCGTTTTTATGGGGTCCGGTTACTGCCGGATACCTAGCGTGGCAACCGGATCCGGACCCGGAAGAACGTGATTACGCGGTTAATGTTTAGAGAAGCCATCCACTACATTGTGTTAGCAGTCCTCGTCGGAAATGGAAGCAGGGAGCCGAAAAAGTGCTGTGTGGCAGTACTTTAAACTGGTAGAGGGAGATTCAAGTCATGCGATATGCACGCTTTGCTGTCAAAGTTTGTCTCGAGGTAAAAACGTTAAAGTGTACTCAACATCTCCGCTGTTTTACTGCATTATAATGTACAAGCTGATGATCGGAGTAGGATCCGGATCCGGTTCCGGATCCGGCAGGATCTTAAGCAGTGGATCCGGTATCCGGCAGGATCCTAAAAATCAGGATCCGGTGCATCTCTAATAAAAAGTGGACATCATGACAGCTCCTCTAAAGAGAAGCTCCCCCTGCTGGCTGGCTGCAGTATAGGTCATAAGCTCCGCCCCATCCATGTTAGTGGGCGGGACTTGGGCCAAACTAAAACTAATTAAAATACACGTCAAATACATTTTATTCAAGGAGGGTTTCTGTCATTTTAGGTAGTTAATATAATGTTGATGCATGGTCAAGCTTTTTGACCATGCATCAAACACAATGTGTCATGATGATTGACGGTTGCCATGACAACCACTATGTGAAGCAGCCCCGTAGGAAAGGATGTGCCGTAAACTGTGCTAACTGACCTCAAGGATCTGACGGACCTTTGCAGTTAAACTTTTGTTTTTTTGTGAGATTTTAAGCGAATTACTGTTAATGTTAATTAACTAGCTAGCTAAAACCACACTCCAGCGTTAGCTCTGTGGGGAAAAAAAGTCATCAGTTGGTAGTCAGCATTTACAAAGTCTGCATCCATAACGGTGCTTGCTTTAAAAAGACTAACTGCAGCATATAATCCAACATTTGTTTGTGACCGGTGGATGTAGAGCACAATCTCTGATCTCAAGCAGACCAGACCAGTAGCATATTAGCATAATGACCTCTAAATAAACGACAGCTCCAAATGTTTCCCCTTTGTTTTAGAGAAAATAAGTTGAAGTACATTAGGAAAACATCGCTGCCATCTGCTCCATCTGCTGTTTAGTTCGGGGTCTCAGTGTTATGTCCGCAACCCCTCGCAGAAAAATTAGGAACAACTGTTCATTTTATTTGGAGAATTGTAAATTCAAGGCCGTTTGTTTGATGCCGACCGGTCTAGAGGAAGTGTGGGTGGTTCATTGATAGCATGGCGGCTCTCTCAGACAGCACTGCTCAGACTCCAAACTCATAAGATGGCGTTGCCTGTATCATGCTAGCACGCTAGCAGTTTGAACAATAGGAGGAAGTGGAGAAGTGTCATCTGCCAGTGATTTCCTCCATACCTGCCAGTGTTTGTGTCTTTGCTGACAGACCCACCATCATCACAGGCTGGTGTATCCCTGTATCTCTGCAGCGTAAAGCACTTAACAGCTCAACGATAGCTGCTGCCTCTTCCCGTCTCTCCCACGCTGCATCTTTCACACTGAAGAGAAAATAGACCAAAACCAACAACTCTTTGCGGCGTCGTGCAGTTTGTCGTTTTAATTTAGATGCGCACGACTAACTGTTACTTTCCACAGCAAACATCACTCTCCTGAAAACACGGCAGATTAAGAGGAAATTATGGACAAATGACAAAAGATGAAAGCAAACAATTAAAGGCGGTAATTAAAAGGAACTCAAAAAAAAAAAAAACAACTTTGGACCAAAGAGAGTCTGATGCTGGAGTTAATTCCATCAAAGTATTTACTGTAGCATTTAGAGGGAGAGTTTTGAGAGAGAAGTGAGGATGCTTTAAAAAAAGAATGCGACAATTAACTTCACACGAGCTGCAGGAAAGACTCTGAACACACACGTCTGGAGAGATCTGTTCATGAGGATTGAGTGAGTTTGTATCGCAAGACGAGGATGAGACGATGAAGGACAGCAAGGGGCAGGAAAGGAGGATGTAAGAAAGGAAAAAGGTTATAAAAGTAAAGAGGAGGGAGGAAGTGAGAGAAAAAAAACGTGACACTATGGAAAGGAAAAGGGGGGAATAAGAAATGATATGAATGTAAATGATACAAATTAAAAGGCTTTGAAAGGAATCGAAGGATGAAAATGTAAAAAACTAAAAGGAAACAAGCAAAAGTAGAGGGATGATAGGAAATTAGACTAATAAAGAAAATCTGAAAATAAAAGCTCAACAATCAAAATAAAACAGATGAAGGAAGCAGGAAAGGATACGAGAAAGCTGAAAAGAGAAGAAAAAGAAGGCAAAAGAGAAAAGGAATGACATAAAGAAATGATAGAAAAGAAGAACAGAAAGGGACAGAAAAGGAGGATGAGAAGCCCTAAACTTAAGGAAACAAAGGTAAAAAAGAAGAAAAGAGAACCAAAAAAGAAAAAGAAATAAAACATGATAAAGTAAAGACAATTAAGGGCCAGGAAAGGAATAGAGGAAGAAAATGTAATATGATAGGAAAGGAAGGGAAGCGAAAGGCAACTAATAAAGAGAATAAAACATTTTTTAGCTCAACAATCAGAACAAAATGACAGAATGTAGGAAAGGATATAAAAAGAATGAAAAAAGAAAAAGAAGGTGGGGAGAAAAGAAAAAATGGGAAGGAAATGAAGGAAAAACAAGCAGCTTATGAGTAAAACATAAGGTACATAAAGAGTGGAGGGACAGAAAGGTGAAAAGGTTGGAGAAGCAGAAGGTTGAAAGTGGACAACAGATGTAGAAGAAAAAAACTGCTGGGTAAAAATGTGGAAAAGCAAAAACTGGATTTGTAAAACAGCCTCTTACAAACATTTACGTGAAAGAAAATGACGTGTAGGAAACAGACTCCAGTGATGTGAGGTTTTTACAAGAGCATAACAAACGGCTGCATGATGACTTTAATATTTCATGCTGTGTTTATGATGCGTTTGTGTTCTTTATGACGCTCTGTCACGTCCACACTTCTTCGGGCCGGGGATGAATTTCCCTGCAGGCTGAAATAAAGTGGATCTGCTCTTATCTAATCTGCCGCAGCACGAAGCGGGAGCTGATAGATTCATGATAAAACACTCGAGGATCAGGCCGGCGGTTGCATCCGTGGCCCCTGACGTGTCGTTGGGAGTCTGAATCCAGCTCGATGGGAAGGAAGCTGGGAGGATTAAGATGCAGCCTCGGGCGGTGAGGGGTGGAGGTGGGGGGGGCAGTGGTTGAAAACATCCTGCTGCAGTCTTAAGTGCTCCGAGGCGGCGCTGGTCATGAATTAGTGTCACTTTCACCCAACTTCCTGCATTAGAGGCCTTCGTCTGTGTCGTCCTGTCCACACGAGCAAACTGAATAAATCCAGATTTGTTATTGCCACGTCGGCGCTCAGGTCGAGTTTGTCGCTCTAATGCGGAGAAGATGCTCCGTTGAGTTTGCTGTTAATGGAATTACAGCGCGTGATAAGAGACTCGGACAGAAGAACACCCTGGTTCCCCAAGAATAAAAAAAAAGAAAACTTAAAAGCTGTCCTCCTCTTAATGACAAGCCGGCTTTGGTGTAGCATGACAGTAAAACAACACGCAAGGCGAGTCCTGCAGAAGCGGGATGAAATACACTCCAGGCGGTAATCAATCTGCGATGTTTACAGCTGCTGTCGGCCTGATGAGGAGCCCCGCTGCACTCCCGCCAAGATTAGCTGCTGTTTGCTCGGCATAAAGAATCAGTCAGGGGAAGCCCCGACCAGCGGCCGGCCAGCCGGCTGCCGCAATCATATATCAGAGAAGACAGCTACACGGGCTAATGTTACACTCGGAGGAGGAGGAGGAGGAGGAGGAGGAGGAAGAGGGGGGTCGTCTGGAAATTGGAAAGGAGTCCGGTTTGTCCCGAATATTACAGTTCACTCCCTCCTGTAATTTTTCAAATGATGCAAACGCTCTACAGGCTGAAGAGGCAACTCGTTGGCTGTGTTTGCTCTCATTTATTCACGCAGCAGAGAGGAACCACGGCGCTTAGCAGCGTGTCTCCCACCGCTCAGCAGAGGTGCTTTAGAGCTTTCACAGGACGGGTGGTTCCATCATCAGCTAGGAGCGAAGAGGAATGGAAGCGGTACCTCAGCCTGGAGGAAACCAGGTAAGAGGAGGTGTAAAGGAATGAACGCAGATAAGGAGGAAGATGGAAGGGAAGGACGGGAAAAGCTAGAAAAGTGGAGAAGAAGAGAAGTCTTTTGGAAAGCAGGTGTTACGATGAAGAAGTTAGGAAAGGAAAGAATAATGTGGGAAAGATAAGGATAAAAATCTAAGAAAAAGGTGAGGTTCACCGGGGGAAAAGAAGTGCCAGGAAGTGAACAGCGACGGGGGATGTGCGGAGAGGAAATAGCAGGTAAGGAAACAAAGTGATGAAGTGTGGGAGCTACAGGGGAGGTAGGAAAATAAAAGAGGAGGTAATAGCAGGAAAGTTGCTGGCAAGAAAGAAAATAACAGTCATAAAGACAAGAAAGTAGATATGGATGTGAAGGTCCAGTCATCCAGGTCATGGTTTATCCAAAGAAACAAAAAACAAACTAAGCTGAAGCAAAGGCAAATGGACTTGTAGAGATTCAACTCCCCACCAGTCTTTTAGAGCTGAAGACTTGGATGAAACATATTCAAGAAACTATATAAGTGCAGCTGCCTTTGATTCAGCTTGTTTTTTTTGGATAAAGAAATTAAGATCGAGACACAAAAGGAGGCAAGAAACAGGTAGGGAATGTAGGATATGAGGAAAGAAGGACAGGGACGGAAAGAAGCCTTTAGGAAAGAAGGCGTACAGAGGAAGAAGTTAGGAAAGGTAATGAGAAGTTGGGGAAGAAAATACGACATTAAAATAAAAAGAGGAAAAATGGGGAAGGGTTAGGGTGGGCACTAAGATGGAGATGGGAGAATGAAGGAAGTAAGGAAAGTTACGGGTAAAAAGAACCAGACATAAAGACGTAAAATCAGAAGAACTGTAATGAAACATAAAAAGACATGAGGAGGAAAAGTGTTAGAAAAGAATATTTGTAGGAAAACGATAGCATAGTCCTGAAAGTTCATAGGTCGGAGAAAGTGAAATGTTGTGTTCCTCGTGTTTCTGTCCAGATCAGGATCAGGTCTGAGGCTGCTGATGCTGAAAGAGTCAAAATAAATCTTCACATCTTCTGTGTTTTCACGGAAGCAGACGCTGCTTTGATTGATGAAAAGCATCAAGACGACAAGATGGGAAGAGAAAGAGACACAACACATTTTAAAATCTACTTCCTCCGTGTTGGGGAGCTGTGATGAAGAGCAGAAGGCGGATGATGAAGATGATGAGATGGGTGACGAGCTCGGCTCAGATCGGACGCTGACCGCACCTTGAAACCCACGACCTACGGCGCAAACTGGCTGTTGACTTCTTAAGCAAGGGTGGTGATCGATGGCTGCGAGTCGTGTTATTGATGAGTCGGTGGTGGCGACGGAGGTGGAGGGATGACAGGGGGGGGGCGCATCGTGTCACACCTCTGAGCGAATGAAAAAAAAAAAAGAACTGTTATGACTGATTTCCATTGTGTTGATCAGCCACGTGAAGGTGTATTTACATGTGAGTCAGTGGCAGCCGGTGCAAAAATATTTCATTAATTGGCAATTAGGAAGAGAGAAGAAGTGAAATGAGTTTAATTTAAATTACGTTTGGGACTCAACGTGCAAACCAAAGAAAAGAGAAGCAGTTTATTAGTCTGTAAATATTATGATGAAGTCAGTCAGGACCTGAAAGAAAATAATGCATCTTATAAAAGAAAATCAAAAGTCAAGAAACAAGAACAGCTGGACTTGTAGAGTTTCCTACAGATGTTTCATCCAAGTAGCACAGAACACCACCTCAATTCTCAACTACGTCCTCATCACCTCACGCATCCACTGCTGCAACTTTGTTCTCTTTGGTTTACCATCCAAGTGTCTCCACAAACTTCAACCGGTCCAGAACCCTGCAGCCTGTATCATCAGGACCACATCACCCCAGTTCTTCAGCAGCTCCACTGGCTTCCAATCAAATCCCACATTGAATACAAGATCCTGCTTACCTTACCTTCCTGTTTACCTTCAAGGCTCTTCCCAACCAAGCTCCATCATATCCATCTGAACTTCTCCAACAGCCACCTCTTCAGCCACCCAACTTATTGCACCACCTGCCTGGCCGTCCATCACGGGTTCTAGAGTGTTCGGTCGCCCAGCTCCACGCCTTTGGAACATTCTCTCACCTGACCTTCAAAACATAAACTCTCCGACACGTTTCAAATCCAGAATCAAAAGACATCTTTTTTAAAATACCTTACTCCGTCTAACCCACTCATTGCTACTGAAATCTGCTTTTATAATATTGCATTGTTTTATTCCTGTGATATTTTATGTAAGGTGACCTTGAGTATTTTGAAAGGTGCCTACAAATAAAATAAAAAATATTATTATATTATTAAATAGGAACATCTGTGGCTGTTGTCCACCTGGACTGGTTCTCACCTTTAACCTTAGAAAACTAAAAAAAAAAAAAAACTACTTGAATAAGTGAAAAAACATCTTATAAAAACCCTACAAGGTCATTTGCCCTGGTTTCAGCTGTTTCTTTTTGAAAGTAAAGGGAAGTACAGGTGTCCATGTGGAGGTTCTCAGTCATCCTGGACATTGTAAATCCCAAAAAAAAACTAAACGGAATCAAGTACATCTACACTTTTCTTGAAAGTTCATTGAAGACACTTTATCCACGTTGCTTCTTCAGTTCTAAAAGGCTGGCGGAAGGTTGTGGATATTTACCTGTAGCCTTTTAGAACTACAATTAGCTACCTGAAAGAGTGACCCTACAAGTCCATCTGCCTTGGGGTCAGCTTGTTTTTGTATAAGAAAGGAAAGGAAAGGAGCCTAGAGCTACATGAAGCAAAAGCATGAGGAGGCTCTGCAGGTATTTAACCATAACGGCCTTATCTGCCCTTTAACCTCTAACCTTTAGGGTGTGACTGAAAGCAATGGACGTGGTATACAAGCAATGGATGTACTTCAACATTTCCTTTCCTGGGAGACAGGACTCACTGTGATAGACGGCTAAAGCCTCGAGCATCTGAAGGTACACGGAACATATTTTGAATAATTGAATAATGCATGTCTCGACAAACAACCTGATTGGTTGGTTCTTATTGGGATACTCATTTGCATGTGTAATATGTCTTCAACCAGGCTGAAACCATTCTGATCAGAGAGTCCAACCCAACTACATAAAATGTGTGTTTACACTAAAACATCAATCGACATAAAAATCTACTGTGGAGCGTTGAATCTGCAGGAAATCCAACAGAAGTAGAAGAACATCTTCATCTCCAGTTCCAAACGTCTAGAGTAGAAGAAGATGAACCAAGATGTCTCCACGTCTCCATCGTCTCTGTCCACATTGATTCCATCTTGGTTCATCTTGTTTTTCTACCTCCATGTTTCTGTCCCTCCTGGAAACTCTTCACCCGACATGGAGCAGACATGCTCAGAGAGAATGGATTGATTCCAGTAACCAGAGAGAAACCAGCAACATCAAGAGTTTCCATGGTTGGTAAAGGTTTACACCACCACCTCCACATCTGATCAAGTCAGTCTGTTCTGACTGAGGTGGGTACAGATTATTAGAAGAATAGTATTATTCACAAAGATTTACTCCAGACCTTTCCACCTTGGATTTTTCACGCACACACCTGTTCCCCGCTCCCTCATTAGCCTCTTATATACGGCTCCATTTCCACCTCTCCAGCATATTTATTGCATTGACCTCTTGCATATTTTTGAACTGAACCCTCTTTGCCTGCATTGTCTTCCATACAAAGTGAACCCTCTGATCTTTGAGGAGAGCGAGCGTCTAATTCATGCTGTCGACACCTGAGACACAAAGTGACATTAGCATGACGCTGGGAGCTCGTGCTGGTGGAGCAGACGGAGCACCTGAGTCTGAGTGGTGTTCTCCAGCTACGATCCTCCGCCGAGACGCAGAGAGCTGTCACGAAAACAATAAATCTGAGATGTAAATTTTTCTTCCTCTCAGGACTCGCTGGACGTACAAAAGGAAATCAATCTGAAAGCTGCAAGAAATGCGCATCTGAATTCCACTTGGACCACTTCAGACAAGAGAATGTGAATATTGACTGGCGAGTGGAGGAACATAACGCATCACTCAGTGCAGCAGAGACGGAGGTTTTCACCTGCCCGCCAGGTCCCGTCTCACTTTCAGCGGGGCCTCATTTAAAGGCCGCTCTTTGATGTGTTGTGCTAAATAGCCGAACCCTCTTTGTGACCAATTAGGGTTCAAACAAAAGCGTTTGAGAGCCACGTCCTTTATTTGTGGATGCGTCACTTAGAAGGCTGGGAGACAATATTGTCCATTAGCACAAGGAAAAATCAATACCCCAGAGATTAATGGGCTTTTTAATAGAGCACAATTATATCCCAACGTGTTTGGACGTACCCTCCAGCCCTGAAAGGACTATTTAATTTCCTGAGTATGAGACCACACACTCATGACGGTAATTATGTTCGGCAGTGGTCTTTTTCTCCAGTGACAGGACTTCATGTGGTTCTGGATGGATCAATACATTATTTTATTTATATATTTATTTATTTTTTTGCTGCCCCTCCAGCAGAAAGTGGCATGAAAGGACGAAAAAACACACCTCTCATTAAAAACAGAGGGAGAAATAAAAACACAGAATGTGACACAGCAGAGATGGAAGGGGAAAACATGACAAAACAAAAGCCCCGCAGACAGCTCGGCGCGCTGTGACTCCTGCTAATTAGCGGATTGGAGGGAAGGAAGCGGCGCTGCACCGAGGCTTCGGGCCGGATGTCCTGCTGCTGGACGAGGCGGACACGCAGAGCCGCCCGGTCACCGAAGGCCACGCTTCTCAGTACACAAGAGACTTTGGTAATGAGGAGAGATTTCCTCTGCATTCAGGAGCTGAGTGTGTTAGTACACAAAATATCAGTAAATAATCAGAAGGGGAATCAGGAATAATTGAATCCACTTCTCTTGGTTCATTCTGATAAACCACAGACAGTAGAAAAAAACAGGTGACACTCCTCCACTTCCTGGATTTACAACTCTCCATTTACCTGTCGCTACCAACCCTCACCTGTGATATTACCTTGGTTAGAGACTGAAAGAATGACAGATATGTGCTTCCTCCGTAGGGTGCCAGGAATCTGACTGGTTGAGGAGCTTGGAGTAGAGCTGTTGCTGCTTCATGTTGAAAAAGGGACAGCTGGTGAAGATGTGTCCTGGACGCCTCCCTTTGGAGGTTTACTGAGCACGGCCAAATGAGAAATCCCCAGGGCTGACCCACAATTTGCTGGAGGGAGGATATCTCCTGGGAAGCCTGGGATTCCTGAAGAGGAAGAGGGACTTCAGGAAAACCAAGCTTAGTTTGTTGCTGCTGAGGTCTCTTAGGGGTTAGATTGTCCGAGTTAGGTTCTAAACCAGTGGTGCCCAATATGTCACGCACGATCGACCAGTAGATTGCGTGTCTATCATGTTTCTGGTGCAAATCCAGAATGAACAGCAAGACAAACACTCATCTTCTTTGCACTTTTTATTGCAACATGGCCTCAGTTTAATGGCACAAATGTAAAGCTGACAACTCAAGCCTACCGTCCTTCTTAAATGGGTGGAGCTATTTTCTAAATATTATATACATATATATATATATAGACATATATATTATCTTATATGTCTATGACTAGAGCATCGGACTAGAGAAGGATAGTGACAATGCGCTGCCTGTGTTCTTCTTCTACTGTTTTGAACAGGCAGTCTGTTGATTAGTTTGAGCTCTGCTGCCACCTAGTGACTGGAGGCTGGTTTCTCGTTCAAGCATCAATAAAGACACTAATACTGTCTGAAAAAAAAAAAAAAATTCAGGTAAAGTGTGGTTTTTGTTGCTATCATTAGCTTTCTGATGATTTTTTGGAAACTAGTTTACAACGTTAGCAATGCTTTGGGAACACATCGTTTTAACAGTTTATAGCTAACACTAGCTAGCTGTTTAAAAACAACAACCCAATAACCGTCAGTTTATTATTAAAAATTATCCAGATGCTCATGCAGGACATCTGGTCAATTCAGTCTAGATTATTCTGCTAGAACTTTTTCATTTTGCAAAATTATCAACGGATGAAGTGTTTCATTAATTAAATTTCGGAGCCTGTACTTTCTTACTTTTACTTGAGTAAAGGAGTTGAATCAGTACTTTTACTTTTACCAGAGTATTTTTTTACACAAGTATCCGTACTTTTACTTAAGTACAGAATGTGAATACTTTTGCCACCTCTGGCAACAATTCTTTATTCTTAGATTAATAAAAACAAACATGGACAAGCTTTTGACACTGTACACCGTTATTAATATGACTACATTCATGCATTTTCTGTAGCTGCTTGTCCTGGAGCCTATCCCAGCTGTCATTGGTCTAGAGGTGGGGTCCACCCTGGACAGGTCTCCAGTCTATCACAGGGCTAACACAGAGACACACTCACACCTACGGCCAATTTAGAATCACCAGTGAACCTAACCAGCATGTCTTGCAAGCCAAAAAGGTGTGGGCACCTCTGTTCAAGAGAAACTGCAATGCATGTTGGATGCTGTAAAAAGTCTAAGATAAGAGGGAGCGCATCAAGGTAACTGTGGATTCTCCTAAAGGAGCATGACGCAGTGCAAGGATCGCAAAGAGGAAATAAAAGTGAACCTCCTCTACAAGGAAATATATTTTGTAACACACACACTCTGAGGAAGTCCCTCCATTAAGTTTATAGACCCACACACACACACACAGAGACACACACACAGACACACAGTGCTGTTATCGGTGGCTCTGTGCTCCAGCAGAGGACCAGTTATCTCAGAAATTAATGGCAGCAATAAGCAGCAGCAGGAAGACGCAGGATGATTAGCAAAAGCAATCAGGCTCTTTATTAGATTTATAGGAACAAAGACGCAATTCAGTCTGCAGCAAAAAAAAAACCTACAGGAAGACTAATGACTCATCTGTCCCCGAGCTTGGGTGAAGAGCAGACACAAAACTCAGAGGAGACGGCCGACTCGCGGAACAATACCGAGGAGAAAATTGTTTCAGAGCGTGAGAGTGCAGACTGGAGACGGAGAAATAAGGCTGTTTTCTGAAGAAAATGGGTGTGAAGGCTGAGTCAGCGGAAGGCAAAGAAATAGCAATGAGGAGAAAATGGAGGAAATAAAAAAGTAAAGAGGCTGTTTATAAGTAGGGTAGAAGGAGAGGCAAGGGACCAAAATGTCCAGAAAGGAAAAGAGGGAAGGGAGGAAAGTGAAAAAATCACAGTGGATTGTTTTTATGTTTTCAAGATGGAAACTACAAAAGGTCTGAAAATTTTTCTTACAGTGTTTGAGCTAAGCTGGACTTGATCAACAAATACTCCTTTCTAAGATACTAATATACTAAATATTATGTGATGGATGAGTCCAGATTTTGTTTTTAAAGTTGACTGTTGTTGTTGTTTATAAAAACCCAGTAGAAAGTAGAGCTCTGCAACAATGAAATCTACACTACCTGGTCAAAATAAAAAAGGTCCCACACTCTAATATTCCATTGGATCTCCTTTAACTTTGATTACAGCACACATTCTCTGTGGCATTGTTTCTATAATCTTCTCCAATGTCACCAGATTTATTTCCATCCAGTGTTGCATTCATTTTCCACCAAGATCTTGTATTGATGATGGGAGAGTCTGACCACTGCACAAAGCCTTCTCCAGCACATCCCAAAGATTCTCAATGGGGTTAAGGTCTGGACTCTGTGGTGGCCAATCCATGTGTGAAAATGATGTCTCATGCTCCCTGAACCACTCTTTCACAATCTGAGCCCCATGAATCCTGGCATTGTCATCTTGGAATATGCCCGTGAACATCAGGGAAGTTGGAATAACCCTTTTTTTCAGTTATCCTCACTGATTAGTGGTTTTCTTAAGGCTACACAGCTGTTCAGTCCCAATCCCTTGAGTTCCCTTCACATTGTACGTGTGGAAATGTTCTTACTTTCACTATTAAACATAGCCCTGAGTTCCACTGTTGTTTTACTTCCATTTGATTTCACCAAACGTTTAAGTGATCACCATCAATCTGGATTTTTTTCCAACCACGTTTCTTCCTGGAAGACGATGGTTCTCCACTATCCTTCCAGTTTTTAATAATGCGTTGGACAGTTCTTAACCCAATTTTAGTAGTTTCTACACAGGATGTGTCTTTAGACATGGTTGTTGAAGAAATGAGAAGCTACTCATTGCATCAGTTGGGGTTAAATAACTTGTTGCCAGCTGAAAGATAATCACCCATGCAGTAATTATCCAATAGGAGGCTCCTACCTATTTGCTTAGTTAAATCCAGGTGGAGCCTGTTTTTTTGACCAGGCAGTGTATTTTACTGATATAAGTCTAATTTTTGATAAACATGTATTGTATTTGAGCTGTTTACTGTAGACTGTATTTTGCTCCTAATGCTTCCTCTGGCACAAGAATTACCTTCCAGATGTATAAAGTTCTTATCTTTTCTTATCTTACATACACAGGACAAAAGACAAGAACAAGCGTTTCGTCTTGTTGCAGACTTCTGCTCTTTCAAAATGTCACAGCTAACTGGGTAAGTGGGTAAGCTGTGGGCCGGTGCAGGATATGTTGGAGAGGTTGAACAATTGTGTAAATAATTGCTGCAGAATCAGAGAGGAGGAAACAAATCAAGAGTTATTAATTCAGCCGTTGTGGGTCTTAATGTTAGCTAACATCCCAATCAAAGTAACAAGCACAGCGCTGCAGCACACGAGGAAACCAGCGCTTGAGGTTTTTATTGTTTTTTTCCACAGTGAAAGTGACTAAACTGAGTCCATGAAAAACTCACATGGAGCACAAAGAGCAGTGTATATATAAAGTGACCTGCTTTGTGTTGTTCTTTCAGGTGCTGCCTCCCCCCACTCAGCTGCAGGTGATTGAACTCGCCTGGTTCCACTTGGCTCATCAAGAGGAGAACATAAAGGCAGAGAGTGGAGACACAGCCAGCTTCCTCCCTCAACGCTGAAGGAGGCCGTCATGTTTTCTGTTTTGCCATGTTAGATATTTTTAGCGCGTAGCTTGAGATACAGTTATCCTTGTGTTGTGTTATTGCCCCTGTTGCATTTAGCCACATGTTCCCAACCACAAATCAATTGCACGTTTGTTTAATAGCTGCTGAAATGTACCTTTAAGGGATATTTCAACTATTATGAACATGGGAGTGGACACACGGATGTTATTGATTCATGCAAATGTATGTCACCATTATTGCAAAAGTCCAAAATAATTAATCCAGCTTGTGGTACATCAGTTTTGTTTTGTTTTCTGGTAGTTTTGACACTACAGGGTGTATTACTGCCCAAAAAACAAAGAATTGCTCCAAATGCGCTTTATATTCTGCTTTCTTTCCTCATTGTTACTAGTCTGGGGGGACTAACCCCAATTCTTATCAGAATGTCTTTATTTGGACTCCATTATGGGGGAGTGGTTCAACCAATGGTCCTGAACCAATCAGTAACTGTTTATCTTGTAAAGTTATTTAGCTGTCAATATCTAAATGGCTTGGTTTGCCGATGGCGGCCATTTTGACATAAACAGATTCAACTCCACGTCTCTCAGATGACGTGTAGGACTACTGTTGCATGGTTATATTTGTGCTGTTGTTAACTAAGCATATTTTGATTTGGTTTCAATGGTATTAACATAGACTACCAAATTGTTGTTATCATGGCATTGCTACATGCTAGCAGTCTCCTTCCTCACAGCTTTGGAAGCACTCTGTTGTGTTATTTATAGCATTACTGCTAAATGTAGATCGGTGGAGGTGTGAAAGCATTTCCAGGATGGTACTGTATATTACACCTCCTACATGTCTGTCCATGCTCAATGATCAGCCCATAACGTTCCATTGCTCCGTCGTGCTAACTGTAGTCAGAAACTCCTCAGTGTGTCTGTGAACACTGCCGTACGTTCAGGCCAGTGAACCCTCCGGTCGCAGTTACTTGGGCAGGAATTCTATCTCAAGGAAACATTCAGTGATGATTCTTTTAAAACCTGTCATCTCCTCTTCCATCTTGTATCTGAAGGTCTTTGTCAAACTGTCCCTTCATGTCATGACCCTGCTAATCACCACTTTCAGACATGTGTTGACACTAATAGATTTAATTGATCTTCACGACAGAGCCCTTCCTGCTGATGGACTTTAGTCGCTTCATTAATGAGCTATCAGTCAGTGTGTCTGGGTGCGTGTTGACTCCTGTTGCCTCAGAAACTTGTTCTGTTTGATTTCCTCTCAGAGAGTTTGTGTCTGCAGCTCCTCTGCAGTCAGACGGTTTGAAGAGTGAATATTCATTAAAGCCTCGGTGGAGAGGAGGTGAAGGCCCGCTGATACTCGCCTTAAATCAGCTGCTGTCTGCTTTTACAAATTGCCGGGCCTTCCTCCTCACGTAATTGGCTAGTTTCAATTAGCATCTGTCAGAGGAGACGACTCTGCGGCCGAGTTTAACACAAAATACTACAGCGGGAGTTTTAATGATCAAAATATGTTACAGCGGAGTCACGCCACAGTAATGCTGTTTGCTCGCTGCCGTCACCTCCTTAAGAAAGCAATTATACAGGGCAGAGTGTGTGTGTTGGCCTGTCTCTGGGTCATTTCTGCACCGGCTTTATAAACCCAGAGTCGTGTGAACTGCTGAGGCGCAAAAATGAACTGTACTTCAGATGATTCCACGTGTTAAAGCTGCAGTGAAATACTTTGAACCACTAGGGGGCAATAAATAAATAAGTTATTAGTCTTGGCAGAGTCTCAGTTTGGTGTTCTGGATGAAAAAGTTGGCCACCAGCAGCCTTCAAGCAGTTATAAACATTTCATTGGAGTTGTCTTTGTATCTCAATAACATTTACTTTAATATTCATTCACCTTTTAGCTCCAGTTTGATCTCCATCCATAACTGTTCCAATTTAGGGTCATAAATGAGAACACTATCAGTTCTTCATTGGTGGAAAACCAGCTGGAACCTCTGGGCCTGAAAAATGAAACCAACATGGGAAGTGGCAAAAGCTGCAGTTCCTCTAATGTCCACAAGAGGCTGGCTCCAGCAGCGAGTCAATCCTCACAGACCTACATGTTAAAAATGTCCAACTTTGCAGCCGAAATGAACAAGTTTAAATTTTTGGTCTCTGTTAGACGTGTTCGGATCAGGATTTTTTACTCCCCCATCCGATATCTTTTATTATTCAGTATTATCCAAGTCCTAATCTGATCCTAAATGTCCTAGAGTTGGTCTCCTGTAGCTTCCTAAAGTCTTTAATTGTCCAGTCAACTGGATTCAGTCCAATAAATCTTTCTGTCAAAGTTAATGTAGTGTGGAGAGGGTAGCTGGTACCTTGTGTTCTCTTCTCCAGAAATGTTCTGGTCATCCAACGCTGCCATAAACTCCCTAACCCTCTCTGGAAGATGTTTCTCCTTGACGCGTCTCCAGGAAACTTTTCTCTTCTTTTAAACGTTCAGTGTTTGTTGTTGTTGTTGTTTGGGTGCAGCCTTTGACTGAGCTGTTGGAACAAGGTGGTAGTATTGAATAATGATCAACTACTACCACCTCACCAAACATCCACACAACTTACATATTTCTGTCTTGTTTGTTCAATTTCCGGGAGCCTTGTTGCTAGCCAACCACCATTAAAACAGAAGAAGAAGAATTTTTCAACACAGAGACTTGGTTTTGGTTTATGGTAGACCTAAAATAAATAAATACGAAACATCGCCCTTGGCTGAAGCCTGATACCGATCCAATCATTTTAAAAATGCCTGGATTGGCCCCAATAGCGTTTGTAGCAAATTTTCTGTATGGGGGAGAATTTTTATAGAGCTCACCTGTTGTGCAGAATCAAGGTGTGGCACATCTCTGACCATTTTTGATTCACCTGGGAGTTGGGTGGAGGCAGCCATTGCCAAGACGGATACTGACAAAGACACCACACTGAGCTTCAAAACAGCTCTTCAGGAAACATAAGAGCGATGCCATGGACGGTTCATCTGTCTTTATATAGAGTCAATGTTAAAACTGCAGCTAAAGTCCACCTTTCCAAATATGCTTCCGGTCTACAGATGGGAATATAATTCAACATATACAAAGAATACAGATTTGAAGATTTGAGATCAAGATCGTACAATATTATAGAAAGAAGATTCCCTCTTCAGACAAACAATTCATCATTGAGGAGGAAGAAACCTTCAACAGACTCCGAGGTTGACGTGAGAGGAAATCTGAGATGACGACTGACAAACGATAATCGATAAAACTCTGAGCAAGTTGGTGAGACCAGAAACATGCAGCTCCACAGCCAGAGATACCTGCAGAGAGGATCAAGGACAGAGAAGAGGCTCCTTCAATGAACTAATTAGTTTGTTGTTCCAGGAAATTTACGAAAGTACAAGGACTGCTCCGATCAGCAGGTTTGCCGCTGATCACTGATGTACGATTAAGGAAACGCTACTGGACAATACCGATCACATAGTCTGTCTGAAACTGATTTAAAAACGACTTTTTTGACTAATTTCTATTGTTGTTCCTATGAAATAAAATAAATCACTATGACGTGTTTTATCTCCTTCCACTCCTCAGGAATACTGAACCTTGGTAGAAAGTAGAGCAGCGAACACATAAAAGCAGAACAGATATAGCCCCGCTTTTCTGTGGAAATCAAATAATTTAAACATAGGGGGATAAAAGTAAAATGTGCACAGAACACCAAGTCTGACAGTGAATTAAATGTAAAAATAACTTCCTGTAGTCTGATAGAAGGAAAAGAGAGAGAGACTCTTAATTAACTTACTCGTTAAAGTAGGCTGATGGAAGAAACTAAAACCTTCTTCTTCTTGTCGTCTCCAGTGTGACCTGCAGAGCTGACAATTTTCTTCCATTGCCACTAGGGCTCGGTGCTCAGAGGTAGGCTTGTGCTGCTTCAACCTTTTGTCATCCTGATAAAGAAACAAGCATCTGTTCACTCTGAGGGACGACCGGCTCTGATAGGTAGATGTTTCTTACCTCAGGGACCTTTGCAAGCAAGCTCCATCATATCTGTCTGAACTTCTTCAGTTATACCCACCGTCCCGTACTCTCAGATCTTCCTTGGGCAGCCAACTTACTGCCCCACCTGAACATCTGTCTACCATAGTAGCATTGAGTTGCTCAGCACCACACCTTCCCAACCTCCAAAACACAGACTGTCTGAAAACCTTCAAATTTGGACCTGGCATTCATTGGTGTGGATGTTACTTAGACATGTAGCACCCACCTAGACCAGACCAGGCACCCCCACCCCATAGCAATGACACTCCTTGATGGCAGCAGCCATCCCCAGCAGGATGCAGCCTGACACAGACACACACACAAAAACACTTTAGGAACAACTAAAAAAAACATGAAGAACAGCACAAGGTGTTGACCTGGCCTCCAAATTCACTAGATCCCAAACTGATCAAGTATCTGTGGGATGATCCACAGAGGCCCCTCCCCTCAAAGGCCCCCCCACTAACAACAGACCCTCAGAAGGCCCATGTCCAATCTCTGATGAGTCACCACAAGGGAGACCTACACAATATTAGGTCATAATGTTATGCCAGATCGATGTACTTGCTTTTAAATCTTTTATTTCTTTATTGCATTGTTTGTTTAATTCTTTGGATGTTTATGCATTGCTGTTTTCTTAAGGGGGTGTTAAGTTCTTTGAAAGCGACCCACATGGAGCCAGTTGGCACTACTTATCTTGCAGTTCCTCCGTCATCTGATCGGCAGTTACAGAGTTGGCCGATCAGACTATTTGGGTGGGATTCTGGCCGATAATAATCAGTGGCATCCTTACAGTAGCAGATAAGTCTCGGCTGTATTTATTCTGTCAAACATCACAGGACAGCGTTTGCTGAAAGCTGCACCATGTTTGATTTTTCCCGAGCGCTGAAAAGACCGCTCCGCGATTCATTCGTCTCCTGACAGACGCCATGGCTGCAGCAGGCCGTCCACTTATCGGTTACAGGACGTCCAACACTCTGGGCTCAAACTCCCAGCTACCTGAGCGCCGCTTCTCCTCCTCCTTTTTGTGTTTTCATTTCGGCTCTGAAAGGAAGTTGTTGAAAGGCTCAGCTCCTCGCTCTAATCCCTGATAGCAGGTTTGTTTTCGTCCCTCGCTGTGAGTGTGTCTCCGTCTTCTTCCTCCTCCTGGCACGCGTTAGCTGTGTACATCATTTGTTAGCGGCTGACTTAAATTCTATCTCTCCGTCCCAGGTGGCTTTGATCCGCCGCACACGCTCCCTCATCTTCTTCTCCTCTCCTCTCGCTCTTATTCATTTATTTATTTATTTTTGTCTCTCTTTTTTTTTTTTCCTCCCCTCCACCTCGTGTTGAAAGTTGCCAAACTCCCGTCCTGCATGGCTTTTAAAGCAGAAGAGAAGGTGACAGGCAGCCGGGCATGAAAGGAGAGGAAATCAAAGCCTGTCTCCTCCTCCTCCTCTTCGCTATCCTCCGCTATGATTCACTCCTGGAGAGGAGCGCTGCACACTTGACATTTAAAAAGGAGAACCAAGCATGAGGTCAAATGTCAGAGGGGCTCATTGAGGATAGTTTTTATATTTGACAGAAGACACTAAGGTTAAAAGAAATAAAATCTATTCATGGCTTTACTGTGTGCAGCTTTTGGTTCTGATGAGGTGGTTTCTCCAGTCGTGGGAGGAGGGGGTTGCTTTAATCCCCAGCCCCTCTACAAGCCTGAATGTCCATGGGCAAGACACTGAACCAGACGTTGCTCCTGATGGCAGACGAGGACCTTGCATGGCATCTCCACCACCATTGGTGTGTGTGAATGGATGAATGGAAGGTAGCAACCTGAAACCTTTTCTCCATTATCTCCTCCTTTTAAAGATTTTGTAGCACATGTTCATATGGTGGAATTTTTAACCGAGTTCTTCATCTCCAGAGGATGACTCCAGCAGCAGTGGAAACCACCATATGTGTTAAGGCTACGTTGTATTTGGAAATACTTAGGTAGTATTTAGTTGTAAACTAATTAAGCTCCACTGTACTCAGATGACTACTCTTACACTTCTGTCCATCGCCACATAAAGCCCCGCCCAGAATGATTTGATTGGCCCAGCACATTTTTGCAGGAGCAGAATCAGTTCCCAACAGAGAGACTCCAGAACAAGTTTCCACCACAAAAAAATAAAAATCTAGCATTCTTATGCATTCACCAGATTTTTTGATTCTGCCCTGTCGGAGTCTGGGTCCTACATTACCCATAATGCAATTCAGCAATGTTTCTTCCACATATCTTGTTTCTCCAACACCTGGAAACTCAATTTCCCTTTAATAATCTGAGCTCTTATTGCTGCAGTGTAAATGAAAGGGGGTAAAATGGAGAGGAAGGGAAAAGGAAGAGATTATGTCCCTGATGAAGTCCAGCAAATTTAAATCTAGAAAAGTTTGACGACCGAAGCTTCATCCGACTCAAATATTCCAAATTTAACTCAAGACGTTTCTTCCTGTGGACAAAGAGATGAAAACTCCTCTCTGTCTGCAACACACACACACACACACACACACACACACTTGTGTGTACAGCTATCTTAGTGAGGACATTCATTGGTATGATGGATTCCCTAGCCCCTTACCCTAACTCTAACCACCTAGTTGTAACCTTTATGACCCTCAAACCCCTCATGAAGAAGTGAGGACCGACCAAAATGTCTTCACTTTGGACAAATGTCCTCACTCTGATGGTGTAAAACTCAAACTGGTCCTCAGAATGATAACTGCACACCCACACCCACACAAACACACACACACCCGCTGTGTTTGTGCAGGGAGATTGCAGAGAGTCTTAATCTCTCCTGGATAAACAGCTTTAGTTAATTGATTTGGACAGTAAATATGAAGAAGGCAGGGACACAATTAAGACATCTGACCCCGCCCCCTCTCACTCCCACCTGACCAATCAGAGCTCAGAGACAGTTCTACTGAAGCACAGCTGACAGTTTAAGTGACTTATGTCTGTCTGCAGAGTGGAAAGGACAGGACAAGACAGAACACTCAGGATCCAGACTAGATGATGTGGAAGAGACAGATGCTGCATTGATGAATGAAAACTAAATGTTTATGTTAAGAAAAGACAGAATTAAATAAATTGTTAACAGCGTATGATTCCACAGAGGCTGCAGCTCCTGGTCAGTAAATGTTTCCTCCTCTTTGTTCAGGAGATTGATCAGTTTGACCTGTTGTTCGGTCCTCGATAAGAAGCCCCTTCCATTTATTTCCAAGTGTGTTTCAGACAACATGACCGACAAACTGCAACCAGAGTTAGACAAGAAGCTGCAACACAATCACAGAGACAAACACCAACATGCAGGCACCACGCCACATTTCTAAAAGCTAAAAAAAAAAAAGCTCTTTGAAATCTTGCAAAAAGATGCTTAAACAATCTTTTAACATCTCTTTTGTAGCTGCTTTTCCTCGTCTACTTGTCCTTATATCCATGTTTTATTTTTTTGGTCAGACACTGCCAGGATACAGACTTTATTCTGGCATCATTTAGCCACCAGTCAGTTTATATAGTTTATATGATGTTTGCATTCTCTATTATAATGGGAAATTTTAATAATATTAAGGTGGAGGCTTCATATAAGCCTTCACACAGGGGTTTTCTGCCTCTCAGTGCCCTCTAGATTATATTGTTATCTTTGTCTTTTTTGTTTAATGTTAAACTGAGCAGAACAAAGAAATAAAAGAAATTAAATAAAAAAAAAAAAAGGAACCCAGGAACAACCTAGTTTCAGCATTTTATTATTTGGATGCTTAAAAATGAGAGGAAAATCTTGAATAAAAGTTGTTTTCGTGATGTTTTAAATGGATCTGATAAAATTAGTCTCTCCATACATTGGTACACTGCACGCAAAAACTGCAAACTGTTAACCTGATCTATGTTTAACGCCGCTAATCTGCCAAAATGTGACCAAATCTAAGCTAAAAACACAGCTTCTTGTTTACAGCCTCTAAATTATGGCTCCAAAACTGAGAGCATCATTATTTTTAAAGATGAAAGATAAAAAAACAACAGTTTCTACTGAAACCCTTCAGCTAATTGATGTGGGAAATGGCAAAAATAATCAATAGTCGTCTCATCCGAGCATTGAGCTAATCAGAGACCTATTACTGAACAGCACAGTAATTGATATCGATATCTCAATGAGCTTTTGAATGTTAAGGCAGAAATCTTCTCTAGGATTTCTTGGTATTTTATTTTCCTCTTGTGACCGAGCTAGGAGGTCAGAGGTCACTCCACCTTTTAAAGCTGCTCTTGGAGTGTCGAGTGAATTCTTGTTCAGAGTCGTTTCAAACGTCACCCTGTCCTTGACTCTGCAGCAGCTCGTCGCTGTTATCAAACGGGTCAAACATGCTCGACGTCGACAGTGAGAACGACATGTACTGTAAGCTGGCTCAGACTGAAAACTGCTGGTGCTGCTGGCTGCATATAAGTGATTTATATTTACTCTGAAAGCTGTTAGCTCCATTAGAGAGCACGTCTTCCTACATTAAAAAACACCTGCTCACCTGCTGCATTCATGCATTTACATCCAAAACCGTTGGGGGGAGTTGGGATTTAAACAGGAACATCTGTGGGTGTTGCTCACCAGAAACTCACATGACTAGAGTCTGTTAACGAACAGATACTCACCTGAGCCTGACTCCAGAGACAGCCAGGTCAAGTCAAAAGTGCTGTACAAACAATGCAAATAAGACTTGGATGAAACGTCTTCAAGGAACTCTACAACTCCAGTTGCTATTCTTTCTGCATGAAGTCTGTGAAGGTTCTCAGTCATTCAGGTCATGGTTCCTGCAACATAAAACTCAGAACCGTCAAATTAGTGCCTGCAACACTAATTGCTGCTTTCCAGCAACTCGCTTCTGCACATTTGGACCTATACAACTAAAGCACGTAGATCTTCCATTAACCATTCCATTTCCATCTGTGCTCTAAGTGGGTGGAAGTTACCTGGTGAATATAATGCAGCTGCATTTCACATCCCAGTTAAATCTCGTTATAAGCTAAGTATGCTAATTAATGACATAATATAGTAAAACAGCATCTTTCCTAATTAGGCCAATGCTTTAAAATAACTCTTAATTAGGTAAAAGGTAAAAGTCTGAAATGGTTTCAATATGTTACTATGAGAAAGGTTTACTGGTGGAAGGTTTTAATTAGCAGCAAGTGAACCAACAGATTCATCAACTTCTCAAGAAAACAACTGATAAATGAATCGACCAACTGAGGTACTGCTCCGTGGAATCAGACATGAATTTGTGCCATTACTAATATTTATTTATACATATTCTTAGATAAGTATTTAGTCATTTCTTGCAAAGTCAAAACCATTGATGTTCATTTTAGGGACATTTCCACAAATGAGTACAGTTTAAATCACAGTATTTTAGCATCGCAGACATTTAGTCTGAAGGAGAGAAGAAGCTGTCGGGATGTTAATGGGTTTCATCTGTTAAAAAAATAAATATGTGGGTTTTATGAACTGTTGTCACATGTCAGCTGTGCAGGGTTTCAGACGCAGCTCAGAGGAGAAGCTGCAGTTAACCGACGTGGGCTGTCGTTGACAAAAACCCTGACACGAAAAAAAAAAAAAAGGAAGGTGTGAAAGAGCCGAGAGAAGCTTAATTCATCAGAAGTGGATTTCCTTCAGCCGCCGAGCATTCATCCTGTCAGCCAACCTGCCGCCACCGCCGTCGCTTACGACTCGGGCCCCGACTGGACGGCTCCCTCCTGAAAAAGCAGGAGACTGTGATTATTCACTTAGTGGAAAAAGACAAAAGCCTGCAGGCGGTTTTATTTCAGGATTGCGACGAGGTAAATGGCGGTTGGGAGCTCCTGAGAGGTACGTCTCCACAGGTTTGAAGAGTTTTGACACATCGGAGTGGAAGGACGGAAGGAGGGAATGAGTGGCAGCTCCATGACGGGGGGAATAACTGGAGTGGGTTTCTGCTGTGGAGGATCTGCCTCCACGGATAACCAGCTCCCAGATGTTTGAGTTGTTTAACATGCAGCCACATCAGCCACAACCACAGCACAGCGATCACCGATCAGCCACAACATAAAAACCACCTTCCTAATATTGTGCAGGTCTCCCTTGTGGTGACTCATCAGAGGATGGACATGGGCCTTCTGAGGGTGTCCTGTGAGGTTCGGGTGCTATCAGTTAAGGCAAGCTTCTGAGCTCCTGAGCCCAAACAGATCAACACCTTGGACTATTTGTCATGTTTTTTTTTTTGAGACACTCCTGAGCAGTTTTTGTGGTGCAAGCACAACACATTGTCCTGATGGATGAGGCTACTGCAATCAGGCTATGGGGTGTGGGGGCCTGGTGCCTAGGTGGGTCACGGTATGTGACTGAGTAACATCCAGGACCAAAGGTTTCCCAGCAGAGCATTCTATTGTGTATTGTAATGAGATGATAAATGTTATTTACTTCCTCTGTCAGGGGTTTTAATGTTGTGGCTGACTGGTGTAAAAGCGAACAAGGATGAGATGATGGCAGGTTTTTATTTTGTTGATTATTGGAATTAATCTTTTGCGCTTACAAATAACCATGGAAATAATTATTATCTTAAATATTCTCACTTAAATACAGTTTAGTTTCCATTAAATTACTCCAAGGAGGTGTGGGGAAATTTTCTCACAGAGCCAAGGAGCTGTTTGGCAAAAAATAAAAATAAAAATAATGAATTTACCCAGAATTCACAGCAAACAAGTCCTACTTACAGTAAACCACTGAAGAGATGTATTTAGATGTCTAAATCAACATTTATTTTAGTGACGCAGACCCCCAGATCTAGACATATTGTTTAATCCGTCTGGTTCCACTTTATGTAAAGAGTGTTGATTTGCCATCTCCAAACACGCTGCAGTATGTTTCCTTGTGTATCAGCAGTGGAGCGTTAGATCTCTCCATATGTGCCTACTGTCACATCACCAAATATTAAGACGTCATCATTCACGCTTCACACAAACACACTCTTCTCGTCTGTGGGTCCCGGTGAGCTGCTCCACGTTCCTTCCTCGTTAGAGTAATAAAGCCGAGGCTGTGGCCGTAGCAACCGTCGCTGTGTTCAGGTTAGTTCAGGGCAGTTCAGGGCGTCATGGCGACCGGGAGACGTCCCTGGACGCGACATTTACAGCCAGAGAGGAGACAGCTCGAGTCAACCGAGTGTGTTTCTGTGTGTGTGTGTTTTTTGGACTCTAATTGGCAGAACCTTCTGTCAATCACGAAGCAGGAAGGGTGGTCACACCTGACTTCACAGGTTTGATTGACAGGCCCAAGGGACCAATCATAGAGCCAGCCTGGCTTCAGACCACCTGGAGAACAGCTCTCTCTCTCCCTCTCTCTCTCCTGTTACACGGCAGGTGAACTTCAGCTTTTCAAACTATCTTCTTTTTATGTTTTTTAAAAAAGAGGGTGAACTTTTGCTCGTCCCATCCGTCCATCATCCGTCCTCCCACCATCCGTCTGTCCTTTCTGCATTTATTGCGTATCCTTCCTCTGAAACAACGATGAGCTTCCGGTGGACAGAGAGCCGCTTTTCCTGAACGCTGCTGGAAATGAGATCCGCCACGTTTCCTAAAAGGCTCTTACAGTAATGGCTCTAATGTGTGTTAATTTAAGAGGGAGCGGTTGATGGCCAGACCTTAAAAGACCCCCGAAGAAAGAGGCTGAGGCATCATAGTGACACATTTATCTAGAGCTGCAACATACGATTGTGTTTTCAATCAGCTGATCTGTTATTTTTTTATTTATCAACTATTTGTTGATTGTACTAAAACTGAACTTTTCATTTTAAATGTTCAAACATAATGACGACATATTTGAGCATGATACCCAACTCATTTATCCACGAACCCATTTCAAACTTGAAGTTTTACCAAATTATTCTACTCAACAAAATATTCAGATTAATTGAGTGTAACTAAGGTGTTTCACTATATTCTGTCATTAATTTGCATACATATGTTAGAACATAAAACATAATCTTAACAGTCATGCAGGTTAGAACCCACAACCTTCAAGCTAAGAGCACATCGTTACTGGAAATTTGCATCGTTTAACAGGTCTACATGTGCAGAACCAATCTGCTTACAACTTGTGAATGGACTGGTAAGCATCGCTGGCGAGCTAATGATTAGCATCTCCATTGGCAACACCATTAGCATCTGCTCTGGAATCTCTGTTGTTGTTTTTTTTTGGTTTTTCCCAAAAAAACAATTGATAAAGACATAACAAGGACTCGTAACTAGTGACCACCATCCAACCATCAGACTAAACTCCCTGTAATAGTCCAGATATTCAGCGGCTCAGCTACAGTTGGGGGTAGTTTCAGTTTTAAGTGTACAACTCTTTTGAGATTTTGTCAGCTTTGAGCTTGTAGTCGTGTTACTGCCCTTTACTGGATAAATATATCAACTTTCAAGCATCTGCTTCTCTGTTAAATGAATCACGCCACTTTTGTATTGTACATTGACAAATGCTGCAGCCCTATATATATGCCACATACCTTAATCAATAATTCCTTGACTTGACTGGTCGATATATAGATTGAGCCATCTAGGAGGAGGGAAAGATAAAGGAATGGGATGCTGGACTGATCAACAGGTCGGTAAAACAATAGGATGGATTCATGGATTCATGGAGTGATCTCTTAAAAGGAAGGTAAATTGGTTGCAGCTGATGTCAGGAAAGATAACAAAAGTAAAAGTAAAAAATGAATCAATTATTAAGGAACCAGGGATCAGTCTTTTCTTTAAAAGAGCTAAATCAGTTGGGTAATTGGGCATAGACGGATCAATGGAGTGATAGAGGAGCTACAGGGGATAAATGGAGCAAGTGGGTGAAGTACAGATAGATCAATCAGTCAAAGCAGCTGGTTGATACTTTACTCTGCATGTTACTCAGTCACGGTGATCAAACCTTAAACCCCGTTAGCCGCTGAGGGCCGAGGGTTTTAAGATGTCGTCGATATCTGAACGGTTTTCATCAGTAACGAGGGCGCAGCGGCACTAATGGCCGTTTTCATCCTCGTTATCAGTTATTTTTTTTTCAATTAATCGATTATTAATCTGCTTATAAAATGACCTCATGGGGTAATCCAATTCACGCTCCGCCAACAAACAAACACACAAACAGGCCGAGCGTCTGCAGGCCAGGGAGGCAGGAACAGACTTGTTTTCTTCTGTAAAGCAGATTAGCGATGGGAAAGTGGAAATTGGATTAACGAAGGGGAAAAACTTCCACACACACACACACACACACACACACACTTTCCATCTGCACAGTGTTTCCAGGACTGTCATCATCCGGAGTGGAAACAGAAGCTCATCTGCTGGGGGGGGGGGGGGGGGGGTTCACATGAGGTCAGGAGCAGGTTTCAGGAACAATCAGTCCATCAAACCTTAGTTGTGTTGAAGCGAATTTACAGGTTAGATTCAGAGAAAGCAACAAACTGGGAATCAAAATAAATAACGACTAAACAACACAACAAAAAGAGGAAACTGGATTCATATAATCACAGAATGTATTTATTCCAAAAAAAAGAAACAACAACCCACAAGTTTAAACATGTTTCAAGTCAGATTCTAAAAATAAAAGCCTGTCCAACACTTAACTGCTGCCAAAAGCTGCAGTTCCTCAACTGTCCACTCCAAAAATGAGTCACTCCTTGTAGACCTCCATGTCCAAACGTCTTTACTTAACTTTACAGCAGAAATAAACATGTTTACAGCCTTTTTCAAAGAACTCATCTGTTTAATTTATATCAGTGATTAAAGTTCTGCAGAATTAAGGGCGTGGCTGCTTTGTGTGACAGGTAGCTAGCTGTCTTTAGCTTCAGCTCCACTCACGACCCACCTCTTTTGATCATTTCTGATTTGGTTGGGAGTTAGGTGGAGGTTTGAATTAAATTTTTTGGGGTAAAAATGTAGTTGGGTGAACAAAGTTTGGTCTGGTTTTGGATCCTTTTTGCTGCATTTCTATTTACTTTAGCTTGTGTGCACTGAATGTGCAAAGAAGCGCAACATCTGCCCATCATTGACTACATGACGATGTCTTTCTCGTAGCCAGTACTGGTGGTGGTTGGTGATTAAAGTTCTGCAGAATTAAGCTTTGACTGCATTGTTTTTTTATAATGACCTACGCTAGTGTAGGTAATCTGATTGGTTAAAGCACTAGACAAAATACTGATCTAATATTCTGGGTGGTTTTGGTGGATTTTGCACAGCTTTTAGGCTTGAAACCACAGGTTGTATCTGGCAGCACTAATCTGGTTAGGTGGAGTCAAAACCTGCCAAGATGGAGACACAACACTGAGCTGCAAAACTGCTCTTCAGGAATCCTGATTGTCCAGAAAGTTGTCAAATCCCACCAGACAGACTCTTCAGTTAACAAAGTAATAAACTTTATAGCGGTCAAACAGCTCAATAAATCTAACCGTGACTAATACAATTGTCCCAAAGGGAAACACGGGACTGAAACACAACAACTTCTTTGACCTTCTCTGCTCTGTTGATCACAAAATAATTAATTACAGGAGCCATATTTGTTTACAGCATTGACTTCTAAGATGTGAGCTAAATGTTGTGGATTGTAATGAAATGACCTCCAGCCGTTCCTGACTGATTGGGTTCCTGACAACATATTTGAGATTATATTGACCTTAGGCCACTAAAATCTGATCAGTTCATCTCCAAAGCTGAAGCAAAACAAGACCATAAAGGTGTTCCTGAGATGTTGTGTTCACAAAAATGGAACTGGTGGACAACCTGATATTAAAATGCCTCCGGACAAAGCTGTCGAGACGTAATATTTAATCTACTCAACCAATGTTTAGCTAAATAAAGCATTGATTGTCAAGGCAGACATTTAGAGGAATTAAACCTGATGCAGTACTCAGTGAAGTTGTCATCTTAAGACATTTAATTCAACATTAATTGAAGGAGTTTAAGCATCTCGGGAGGTTTCAAATTTTTTATTGGTTAACAAGCAAGTCACTAGAGAAATGTGTTATATTTTGTAGGTTTTATATGTCTTTTATTTGTTTAGTCTTGTTAGTAAGGGGTACTTGCAAAGTAAAACTGCTGTTTTTACAGAGCATATGACAATAAATGTCTCTAATGTTGAATCTTTTGAACTGTGTTATGATCCTCACCACGGTCTTGAACTTTAATCCAACAAATGGCATCACGGAGACAAGCTGCTGCAGTGAGGTTCCTCTGCAGGGTGGCTGGGCTCAGTCTAAAGGTTCCTTCACACAACGAGCGACAACATCTACAGCTTTGTCACCGTCGCCAGCAACATTGTTGGCGAGTCTCTGGGCGAATGGGTGAAGCAAACGATTATGATTGGTTGACGGGTCAAAGTAATGACAAAAAAAGCTTTCATGTTGTGACAAGTGTCAGATGTCCAAGGGCCAAGTTAAGATGGTTCTGGTGAAGATGCATCTTGGGTGTCTCCCGGGCCAGGGCCAGCTGGGACTAGACCCCCGGGGTAGACCCAGAACTTGATTGATTGAGGGGCTGTATGTCTCAACCAGCCTGGGAACGCCTGCAGATCCCCCAGGAGGAACTGGAAAGTGTTGCTGGAGAGAGGGAGGTCTGGAATTCCCTCCTTGGCCTGTTGCCACCGTGACCTGACCTCAGATAAGTGGGTGATGACGGATAGACAGATGGACAGATGGGACAACAGAGAAGGCAGAACACTCTAAAAATATCCCTGGAATAACACCTCATCCTCAAAGGAATCCAAGAAGCTAGTCCTGAAAAAATAAACTGATTGACTGGGAATTTCATTAATCAATTCAAAATGTAAGCCATTCTTAAATATAAAAATGCTACACATTAATTACATATTTATAAAGTTTGTCGTCAGTTTAGCATTTTATTATAATCAGCTGCAATCACACACGAATAATTACCTCCACCTCGTGATTAATGAATATGCATTAATGCTCTCTGAGAAGTTCATTGTTTAATTCGCCGTGGAGTAACTGGAACGAGCGATAGCGTCCGGCAGCGGCGGGGGCAGCGGCGGATCCATTAAGCAGCCGTCACTTTTACAGGTAACTGCATGAGTTATAAGTGGTTAAAGTGGCGCGACACGTGTAGACTCACGCTGGCCTCTGTGAGAAAAACAAAGACTGGAGATTAACGGTCGACCTCTCCCGGGGGGGTTGGACGGCGAGAAACAAATCAACAAAACTGAACGGATCGATGGTTCTCAAGCTTAAATCATCAGCTGGATCCGTTAGTGCTGAGACTTTAGGGTCAATAGTAGGAGGGTAACAGCATCTATAAACCCTCTATATCACATCATGATTGTGTCATGGCAGAGGACACTGCCTTCTTGTTTGAATAACCTTTACTGAATTGTCAGAGGACAAAGTGAACGGGGGCTTAGGTTCAGTGTGAGCTCAACATGGTGATGGCTTGACTGACCTCTATGTCAGAGATAACAGTTCATATCTGCCCACAAACTACCAGCTTCTATACAGCCTCTGGTGAGCTGTCTTAAAGGCGTACAAATATGGATGGAGATAAATGTCCTTCACCAAAACAAGAAGAATGATTTTATTTGGACAACCCAGTCTTGTAGATGACAGTGCAGTCGGCCCTTTAACATCCTACCGTCACCCTGTTGGAAGAAACCAGCTCAGTCGTCAAGCATTTTTCAATTAATGCTTCTTGGTAAAGTGAAGGTCTACCTCCCTCGACATGATTTTAGAGAGGGTTATTCATGCCTTCATTAGCTCTCACTTAGATTACTGAAACTCTTTGTATGTTGGACTTGACCAGTCGTCTGCAGCCTGTGCAGAATGCAGCAGTCCACCTTTAGACAGGAAAAAATGGCCAGGCTCCACCTTTGTCACCCTCCAGCCAGAGCACCAAGGGCAAGAAAACAAACTACTCTTGGACTTCCCCAGATCCAGACTCAAAGACGGAGACGATGGAGCCTTTTCGGTGGTGGCCCCAAAGCTGCCCAGACCTCAGATGATTTTAAATCATTGGTGTGGATGTCACTTAGACGTGTAGCACCCACCTAGACCAGACCAGGTACCCCCACCCCATAGCAATGACACAGCATCCCCAGCAGCCATCCCCAGCAGGATGCAGCCTGACACAGACACCCACACAAAAACACTGTAGGAACAACTAAAAAACACAATATTAGGAAGGTGTTCATAATGTTATGCCTGATCGGTGTATGGCCTGGCATCCCTTTTTCAACTGAAAAGACATTAATTCAGTGTTTGTGTATACAACTTGATTTTTAATAATCGTGACGAGTGAATACCAGACAGAATCTGTTTAATCAGTACTTTCCGTATTGATCCGCCATCCTCACTCTTACCATGAACCAGCTGGATTTATTTCACTTTGATTTGGATCTTGGACTCAGATTATGCGGATAAACTTGAAGCTTTGCCTGTTAAATCACGCCGTCTTATCTTTGATATCCCTGCTGAAGTGGATAACTGATGTCCTTCACGGCCGAGGCAGAGCCAATTAAGCTATCTGGGAATGTTTTGGCCATTTGAAGACGTGCATGTGTTAAGTGAGGGAACGTAAGAAGTTTAATGAGCTTGGAAATGAGTAATTTGAGCGAATGATTCACAATTTCAGGGTCAAATTATTACTTTGATGGAACAACTGTTTAAAAAAAAAAAAAAGCCCCTCAGACAGTTCAGCAGATTTCATTTGGGCAGCGCTGTTGTCGGTTTATTCATCAGATATTTAACAGATTTGCACTAAATGTTTTTTTTTAAGCCGTAACATCTGGATTCAAAGTGGTCATTTAACCCAAATAAACTACAATCTGCTGCTTGTTTCTGTGTTTAAGGCGTTTAAGTGGACATCATGGTGTTGGTTTTAATATTAGGAAGCTCAGAAATGAAAGCAGCTTTGACAGATTTTTAAAAAAATTAAGACTTAAAGTGGAAATTAATGGGTTAGTTTAGATGGGACAGTATTTATTTCTATTCTGTTTCTCTGCAGCTGAATTCCTTTCTACACGTTCACTGACTCTCGGCTCAGAATTAAAACATTCAGTTTAAAGCTGATTGAACTTTCAGAGAAACCAGAGATTCTCCAAGTAATACTTTCTAAAAAAGACAAATTTTCTGTATTAGAAGAATTACAACTAATTATAAAGAACAAATCAAGTGAGAATAAAACACAGCGGGGAGAGGAAGCTTTGTTTGTCCTCTTCTTAAAGAGACTGCAAGGAAGACAATCATTGTCAGATCGAATAAAACTGATCTAGTTTACAAATGCACATAAAACGATTTGAGACTCGTGGATTCACGGTGCGTGTTTGTCACTTTAATTACTTCTTCTATTTTCATTCTCCGTCCCCGTGGGTTTGGGTTGTTTTACTGGCTTGTGTTTCATGTTCCACTTCAGTCATCAGTTACAGGAATGAAGGTTTTCAGCTAACACTGCCGCTGTGTTTCTCTCACATCGAATCAAATTTTAATCAAATCAAGTTAAAGCACTGAGCAGCAGGATGTTAATCGGTTTGAAAGACTCGCTGAAACGCAGGACTCTGCTGTGACACGCCGGTACAAAAGAGCTGGACTCAGATGCAGAGGTTCCAGTTTACGAGGCACTTTATTTAAATCAAACTCAAAGTCTCCAGAAGCAAACAAAAGTAACAAACAAAAAATCACTCCGTAGAGGAAAAAACGTTGCAAAAACAAATCAAAAACGAAGATACTTAACGACTTCTTGGGTAGCAAAGGCAGGAAACACGAGGACACTTGGGCATGAGACATGACACACTGGCACAGGACAAGGGAAAACACGGACCATATATACACACGAGGGTAATGGGGAACAGGTGGAAACAATCAGGGATCAGGAGGACAATCAGACCGGTGACACAAGAGGAAGGGCAAGTGACCTGAAACGAGAGGAGAGTTAGAATTTCAAAATAAAACCGGAAATGACAAGACAAACAAAACCAAATCACCACCGTGTGACATGCTGAATATTTGTGTTGTTTCGTCTCCTGGTAATCAAACACAGACTGAAAGTTTGCTCCTTTTGTGTGACTGTATGTCCTTTTCATCAGTTTCATTTGAAAGGCAATAATCCCCATAGAAAGCTTTAGTTAGCTGTGTCGGCAGTGCAATATAACATTTACTAGATTATGACCCTTCTAATCTGCAGAACGAAGTGTATTGTAAATTGTAGCATAGATGGACCAGTGGGTGCGCCCAAAGTCCTTTGGTGTACACATTTAAATACGGAATCCATGAACTGGTTCTTTTGACAGGCTGCACGGTTATGTCTGCCGAGGTGTACACATGGTCCATGTGTACCTGTGCAGACAATGAAACCCAACGTGGGACCAGTCGGGATGCAGTCTGTCTGAGATTGCTAAACTCCATTCAGGGGTTTGAGCTTCTGAAATGAAGAGGAAGATGCAGTCCTCCAACAGAGAGGATGAGTTGCAAAACCATCTAGTTTTGAGATTTGCTGTCACCCGCATCTTTATAATTCTTTGTTAAAAGAGTAAAAGCACACACAGAGACTGTTAAACTACCAGCAAGAATTTATTCAGATTCAAATTCTCCATCAATCACATGGGATGGTAACAAACTCCTGCTAGAGGCTGTTTCATTTCGCTCGGCACGCCTCATCTTCAACACTTTACCACAGCTCGGTCTGTAACTTGCTGCTACAAGGATCCAGTAACTTAAAAGTCACAGCCAGCTTTTCAGAAACATCCCGAAGAGCTTTGAGTAAAGGATAGTGACCTTCAAAATAACACAATCAATGACCCATTTAAACTGCAGACTGATGCGCATTGTTAATTATAGTATGGATGGAACAACGGTAGAGTCCAGAATCTTCACATGCGTTTGGAGGCAGAAACCATTATTTGGTTCTTTTGGAATCATTTTAAATCTGTGCTTTTTAATGCTGCAAGACGTATGAAGAGTCTGCACAGTCACAGACTTTTGGCTGCATGTTAATATCTGCAGAGGCGTCCAAGTGGACCTGTGCGGACAATGAAACCCAACGTGGGACCAGTCGAAGGGCAGTTGTCTGAGATTGCTTAGTGACCCAACAAAGCTGCAGACAAATATGTACTGTAAACTGTAGTCTGGATGGAACAGTGGGGGCGTCCTTGCATTATTTTTTTGTATTTCAATCCAGTAGCCAACATCTATCCTGCAGCAATCAACACTCGCACACTTTCTTTCACAACGATGGATCATTACGACAGCCCGGGGCATGGCACAACATTTTCAGATGGTTGGCTGTGGAAAAAAACTTGGTTCTTCTCCAGATTCACAAGACAAACTAGATAAATTCAGATGGCCAGATACCTTGTGTCAGAAGGTCTAATATTACATCTGAATATTGTTCCACAGTCATGTCCGTGCACCGTTTAGACCAACAGAAAATATTTGAAATCATAAGACTGATGGAAACTACTTCTACTTCTTCACCTACAAAAACTCCTGGTTTTATATGAATCAAATAACAACTGTTTTCTCCTTTACTTCTCTTTTTGGCTTCTTTTTTCATACACACATTAAAGGACGAAAGTTAAAATTACTTTTTAAATTAAAAATCAAATCATTTTTATTTTGGAGTCTAAAGCCAAACTTGAATTATGAAAAATCTGTCCAAAGTCTTCACTGGTACGTGCATTTGGATACGGATTCCAGGAAGTGGTTCAGTTTGAATCTGCTTTTTGAATAGAATAGATTAGAGCAGACTTTATTGCCGTTTGCACAAGTTCAAGAAAGTACAGGTACATTGGAATTGGAGTGCAAAGTTCCCTGAGTAAGCTTTTTTTATAAAAAAAAACAAAACAAAGGTAAACATTTTAAACATTTTTCATTTCATGAAAGAATCGGGAAGCATGTGTCTACGATCAAACTTTGGGATGCATGTCAACATCTGCAGAGATGTCCATGTGGAGCCATGGACTTGAAAATGAACAACTCATGTCAACACGGGCCCTTGAGGACATGATCGAAGAAGAAGCACACATGAAAACAGCCCTGTGCAATCCATACAGCGATGACTCATCTCAGAAAACAAATCTGGAAAGCAGTCATCTTGTCTGATTCTATTTAACAGCATTAAAAAAATTCTCGGAAGTGAAACTATAATGGTGTGAGTGCTGCAGCCGTGTTTGTGTTTCCTGCTTTGTGGAGTATTTTCCTCCTTGGTTCAGTCCAACGAGCTCCTCCACTACTCTGTAAGGATAAAAATAAAAATAAACTGCCCCTCAACTCTCTGTGAGATAAGTGGAGCTGCTCTGAACGTGCCGCTGTCAGCTTTGGTTCCAAGACTGAGATTTAAAGATTGAAGCTTCCTGATTCAGCAGGAAGAGTGGCCGCCCCACCAGAAGAGGCCACGCTGATGATCGGATGCGTCGGAAGATGAAAATATAGATGAGTTCTAGAATTTGAAAGCGTTTTTATTATTTTTTTTTCTTTCTTTCTCTCTCCTCGTCTTTGAACGCACTTCGAGCCTTCGTGCCTCTTGGTGAGCGCGATGAAAATGCAAAGGCTGATAGCTCCAACGCTGCCAGCCAACTTAATAAGAAGCTCCAGTGTGGTTTGACACCGCCGGAGCTTCTGGACCGATAAGAACCAGAGATCTGAAAAGACTGAGAGAGGCAGAGGGCGAGACAGATAGACAATGAGGAGAAAAGAAGAAGAAGAAGAAAAAGAAGGGGGGATGGGGAGGGGGGGTAGACAAGAGTTTTAATGCTTATGCCAGCAGGTTGGAAAATGATTATCTTGCTGTCTGGTTGTGACGGTGTGTATGGAGGCCTGACAGCCGCCAGCGGCTCCGCTCATTAATGAGGAAAAACTGAGTGTGTGTGAGAGTGTTAAGACTGTACTGTTGTCAACTAAATCCTGACATGCCCTTTACCATCTGACTGCAGGCAGAGCAGCAAACTCAGAACTCTTGTCATATTTTAATATTTCATCACATTTTGCTGTTCTGCATCAGGCTGGAGTTTTTATTTTTTTATTTTACCCATCAGCTCATGAACCACGATGATGCATTATAGACTGTATATTACACCCTGTCTTCATGTCCAGTATTAATTAAAATAACCTTATTTTTAGATCAACTTAATACGTATTAGATTTGGATAATGGAGAAGGAGAAGGCATTAATTTTTCATTGCTTTTTCAGACCACCTGAGGATGAAAACTAGTGGTCGAGGCTTTTATTCATCTCATCTGCACAGAGGACCCAGATCTTAATGTGGAACACGTCCGTACATTAACACAAACTCACAATCAGGTTAAGACCCGGACACACAAAACAGACCTCAAAGAAATACCAAGGCTGCATGTGTCTAGACAAAAAGGTTGCTAAGAAGTTAGGAAGAGCTACTACTAGCTGCAAGGCTAAGAAGAGTTGCTGTTAGCTGGAAGGCTAAGAAGCTGGGGAGGGCTACTATTGGCTTGTTATGCCCAGCTCGTAGGAGAGCACAACCAAACGGGGAGAACACACAGCGACCACTTAATTTAATCAGAAATTTATTAAACAAAAGAGTCAACAGAACACAACCGAATAAACAAATCTACGCTGAGGTGCCTGGATGCACCAGCCATCCAGGAAGGAGAGAGCGCCATCTTGGAAGGGCCATGCCTTTATAGATGGCCACACGTGATGTGGATCTCCCTAACGAGGTGGGGCTGAATCAGCAGGGTGCACGAAAGAGCGCATCAGCCAGTACATTATCACTACCTTTGATATGACATATACATTCAGGGTGTAAGGCTGTAAAAATAGCAGCCACCTCATGAGCCTACTATTGGCATTGTGCATATTGCTCAAAGTCAAAAGGTTACGGTCGGTGTAAATTATCATGGCAGAGATGGTCAACATACATTTCAAAAAACTTCAGGGCCCAAATAAAGTTAGGGTCTCCTTTCCAATTACTGAATAATTCAGCTGTGACAGTTGAACTTACATGAGAAATGGTCGACCTCCTCACCTTCCTGCAGGAGTGCAGCCCCAGCACCAATGTCACTGTCATCCACCTGGATTTTAAAAGGTTTGTGAAAGAGTGGAGCTGAGGGCACAGGAGTAGAGCATTTCGAAGATCCAGCTCCAACTGTGGCCACGGGGTTATCAACGCCATCACCTACAGGAGGTGTGTCACTATCCTTCATGGCAGAGGGAGTCGAAAAAGGATTTCAACAGGTTTACATGACACCACTGCACTTTCTTCCTCCTGTTGGGCATGGCAATCAAATAGTCCCTGTCAGACATCTTGCTTTTCACTGTATAAGACCCACTAAATCTTGCTTGAAATGGTGAACCAATCACAGGCAACAAAGCCAGAACCTGGTCCCCTGGCTCAAACAGCTGGGTCTCAGCTTTTTGATCAAAAACCCTCCTCACTCTTTGGAAGCGGCCCAGACAGTCAAGCAACACATACTCAAAAGGATTTTCCACAACAGGGATTGGGTACAGGGGAGCTGGCTTCAGCTTCCGTTTGGGCTTTCCTGTTAATATGCATGTTTTGCATTAGCTGGAAGGCTAAGAAGAGCTACTATTAGCAGATTACCAGATGCTTGGTTTGTTGTGTCGCGGCCTTTACTCTTTTCTTATTTTTGTCGGACATAGTCAAGTGAAGTGGATTTATGGGATTTTTATCCAGAAAAAATGAAATTCTAAATAATGTGTTATACAGAAAAGATTTAACACAACACTGGATGCTCCAAACCTTTGTAAAAGGAAAGAAAAACATATTTGTTATTAACTTGAACTTGATTATGAGTCTGTCTGATGTGTATGAAGAGGAAGTTATTGACTTCTTCATGTGTTACGCTTGATGAGCAGCAGGAGTTCTCATGAATGAAGCGATTTCACGCTGCGTTCTCTGCACCGGCGCTGCTCGCTTGAGCATCCAGACTAAATGTCAACATGAAGTTGGTTTTCTCTTTTTTCCTCGTCTTTTAATTTGAGCGTATAATCAGGAATCTGAAGCCGGTTTGTATATTTCTGTGTTAGGTTCCTGAATAACACGACAATAACAAATGGTGAAAAAACGGTTCATTTTATCGTTGTTTGTTTACAAAACTCACATTTCCTGTTCTGATCCTTCAGAGTAAAAGCATTAACAGTGGCAGGAAGCATTGTGTTGCATTCACATAAGCATAGCAGTGATTTTCGGTTGAGTACTCTCTAAATGTAAATGATTCTTTTCTCGTCCTGAAGCTCAACCCGTATTTACATTCGTACCTTTAGGTTCCACATTTTAAAGTATAAGTAAAATTGCTCTCAGTCTAATTAAACAGTAAATGTGAGCGATGTCCCCCGATGGCCAAATGGGAATGCCAGCGTACTGTAGAAAATATTCCTGAGCCTGCAGTCACTTCATCAGCTTAATAACTTCCGCTAAAAATTCATCAAGTAATTTGACTTAGTTTCAATTAAAACCCTCCTCAGCTGATCTAAAATGTATTATTTCATTCCTCCGAGCGCCCGTTTCTCTGTGTCCGGAGGAGACGTGGAGGTTTCTGCTGTTTTCTGGGCAGACGGCACTCGGGAGCTTCGAGTGAATAGCTAATCCTCCAACTATAAAGGTCTGGGTAACCTTTCTAACACAATTTCACAAAAGACTGCTCTGTTTGTTCTGCTCACAGAAATAAAGCTAATTACAAAAACCCACCCAAACGTCTTGACCTTTCCCTCTGGGTAATTACAGCTTCTCATTTCTTCTCTTCAGTTTTTTTTTCTCCCCCCTCTCAACGCGTTTGTCTTAATGGCAGCCTCATCCTTCTCCTCTTCCTCCTCATCCTCCTCCTCCTCCTCTGTCAGCTGGACATTCAGATGAAAAAGGGAAAAAAAAAATAAAAGAAGGATCTAAAGTTTAATTTGAGCGTTGTCTGAATGCGAACGCAGCCTGTCCTCGGTGCACATCTACTCCATGAAGGTCACAGACTATTTGATGTGAAGCACAGTAAAGCTCTGGCTCTGTGACCCAGTTCTGTGAACGTTACATCGGCTCTGCAGCGCGTTCATTCGGGGTGAGGTTTAAAATACCACCGGATTTATTAATGATGCATTTTTTGTATAAAAAAAAGAAACTCTAAGGTCAGAGAGTGGTCGATGGTTTCGCAACTCCTGGTTCACTGATATCTCCAGACGTCTACGGTATTATGTTGTTGCTTTTAGATGCCATGGATTTCATTATGAGAAAAAAATACTCCTGCATGCTACTAGACAGTCCTCCAACCAATCAGAGACATTTAGTTATAAATAAACTCAACTCCACGTCTCTCAGAGGACGTGTATGACTACTGCTACTCTTCTGTCCATCACCACATTAAGCCCCGCCCCTAAATCATCTGATTGGCCCAGCAGATCTTTGCTGGAGCACAATCAGTTCCCAACAGAGAGACTCCAGACAAGTTTTATTATCATTTACTGCGTTTACATGGTCTTTAGTATCCCGAATTTGATCGGGATATTGAAGTATCCCGTTTTCGTGTTTGTCCATGTAAACACCATATCCCGAATTCAGAAATCGGGATATGCCCATTTCCCGATTTCAAGAAACCCGGCTTTGCTACCTGGAGTACTCCGATAGAAGCTGGGATACTGAAGCATGTATACACCTTATCCCGATTTCTGACGGCTGCCCACTGTCTGCGCAGGCGCGAGTGACGCCAAGTGACGCACTACATATACAAACAACATGGCGGCAACGAGAACGTCTCACTTTTGGAGCAACGAAGAGACAGAATTTTCCCTTAAAGTAATGAAAGAACTCAACATAACGACGTGTTTAGATGCAGAAAACACCGACATGCTGATGTATTCAAATCTGTTGCGGAAAAGCTACGTGACGCTGGTTTTCCACCTCGCTCCGTTGAACAAGTTAGGTCGCGTTGGAAAACATTGAAAAAGACGTAAATCACGCATGCGCAGATAGGATGCAGCGATCGGAAAACGGGATACTGTTATTTATCATGTATACGGGGATATGAATAACCGGGTTTCTCTGTGTTCCATGTAAACACCATATCCCGAATATGCTCAAAGCTGGGATAAGCCTCAAAATCGGGATACTAAAGACCATGTAAACGCAGTGATTGTCCGGTGAAAAACAACGGAATACAGTTTGGCAGCTCTTTGGTTCGGAAGCAATAAAAATAGAAACTATAGCAGCTATACACAATAAAATACAATATGGATGTTGTTTTGTAGTTAAACCGTATTCCTCTTGTTTTGGCTAGTGTTTGGCTAGTGTTAAAGCTGCCAGATTCCAAAACACAGGATTAGATGTTCTTTGTGCAAACACGTACAAGGGTTCTTGGTGAATTGGTTGAAGAAGCTCGGGAGTTTGGTTGAATTTTGGGATGCATCATCAGTAGCGCTCCTCTGGTTCCTCTGGTGTTTCAGCCTTTCACACTATACATCCTCATCAGAGGCGGCCGGCTACAGGGTGATCAGTCCAGACCCTGCATCCCATGTCTAACGGTTCACGAGAGTCGCCTTGTTGTAATGTTGTGGACATCTCATGGGACTATGCATGGCAGGGGCGTCTTGTTCCCTGAATCAAGCCTGACAGCCAACCATTAATGTGTTAAAGCTGCCAAAAAATAATGAAGACTTATTCTTCTTCTTCTTCTTCATTTCCCAAATCAAAGAACCAAAATCACGTGACTAAACTTGTCTGCAGTGTTAAGAAGTAGTCAGTAACTAGTGTAATGTGGATGTGTGGTGAGGTGGTAGTAGTTGATCATCTAAACAGAATCCATGGAGTCCACTCAGTCAAAGGCTGCACCCAAACAACAACAACAAACACTGAACGTTTAAAAGAAGAGAGAAGTTTCCTGGAGACAGCGTCAAGGAGAAACATCTTCCAGAGAGGGTTAGGGAGTTTATGGCAGCGTTGGATGACCAGAACATTTCTGGAGTAGAGAACACAAGGTACCAGCTACCCTCTCCACACTACATTAACTTTGACTGAAAGATTTAATGGACTGAATCCAGTCCACTCTAGGAGAAGACAAGGAAGACAAGGACAGACTTTAGGAAGACACAGGAGACCAACTCTAGGACATTTGACATCAGAAAATCTTTGATCGGGACGTCGTCTTCTTGCCTTAAACATTACCTGCAGAGCTGAAAAGTCTCTCTAGCACTAATGATAAACATGTTAATGGTAATGACAGTGTTTTACTTTTAACTGTGGACGAACATAGTCCTTAAATGCATGGATAGGTCATTACCAGGTACACAACGCTACTGAGAGAGACACAAAGCAACTATAAGTAGGTTCAGGTAAAAGCCAAGCACAAATAAACAGAAAACAAATCAATAAAGAGATGCAAACGTGCAACAAAGGGACAAAATAACCACAATTATATTTAAAATGGAAATAAATAATCGCTAAATGACAACAAAATCAAGAAACATGGTAAGACACAAAAGAATCACTAATACACACAAAGATATGAAAAAAAACAACTAGACAAGAGATGCAAAACCACGATACGGGTGAGTTCACACCAGCGTTTTGTTCTGGTTCAGGGAGTAATTGATAGCGTGTTCTTACAGTGTTGCATTCAACCCTGATTTGGTTCGTGTTTACGGGGAAATCGAGATAAAGCGGTCGAGAAAAGCGTAGATGTGAAAGAACGGTGATAGACACAAAAACAGCAGAATGCAAAGTGTCCACAGACACACAAAAGAAACCAGGGAGAGGAATGATATCACCAGCGGACCAGAGGCCGTTTATGTTTTAGTCAGATGGGCTAAAAGAAAAAAATGGACGTGTTGTAATTTGTGTCACAGGTGAACCCAGGAGACGCTAAGTGTTGACGGCTTTCCCTTCATCTGCATCTCTGCTGAGGGCTTCATGAAAACCCAACGACTCACAGGAGATCTGAACCCTGCAGCACGCTGGAGAAGAAAGGTCGATGGTCAAAGTCTCTATTACCCTCATCTCCCTCCTTGTGGTTTTCCTCCTCCACCATTTTTTCTTCTCTAAATGTTTCTTATCTTCCGTTTGTCGTATCCTTCCATGACTTCCTTCCTCCATTCTTTCTTTCTTTCTCTCGTTTTTCTTTATTTCCAGTTTTTTTATCAACACCTCATCGATTTCTTTCCATCTTTCTGCGTCTAATTTGCCTTCCTCTCCTTCCTCCATCCTTTCCTCACCTTTACTCATTTCCTTTATCTCTTCTCACCCCACTATGCCGTTTGCTTTCCTTAGTCGCCTCTCTTCTCATTCCCTTTGCTCTCTATTTCTATTTCTTTTTCACCTGCATTCATCCCTTCCCTGTTATTTCGTTGTTATTTTGTACCTTTTCATCTCTTCCCCCTTTTATTTTCCCCTTCTCTATGATTTAAGCAGGACTGAGGAGGTTTTTCAGTGTGTGTGTCGTCCAGCAGTTAGCTCGTGCTCCGCGTTCTATTATTACCATCATCACCTCAGTGTGTAGGCGTCCATTAGGCAAACTCATATGCAACAATATGCAGATTCCTCCATTTGCACGGATCATAAACTCCAGCAGGCCTTCTGCGCCATCATCGTCATCATCATCGCCGCCGCCGCCGTCGCCGCCGCCATCACCTCCATCAGCAGCTGCCGGTGGCGGCGGGCGGCGAGCTGAACATCGCGGGAAGTCAATTTGTGCCTCGATTCGCTCAGAGATTCTTTCATTAGTTTTCACCTGCGGCGCGAGAGTCGGCGAAGGCGTCGCGTGAGCGTTGGAAAGAAAGAACGGAGACAGAGAGAGAGAAAGAGAAAGAGAGAGAGGTCATGAGTTACAGGACGCTGACTCCGTGGGGTTAATTTAATGTTTTCATTTAAAGGAGCTCGTCTTGTTTTCTTAATTGGAGCAACGTCTAATTATCTACACCATGAAGAAGAGTACTGGAAATGTGTTCCAACATCTGCTTGATAACAGACAAAAACATGTTTTTCTTTAAGTAAATTGTTTTATTTCCCAATTAATATTGAGCCGCTTTATTGTAATTATTTGTAATCAGAAATAATCATAATTTTTAAGTTTTTCTTTTAATTTTTATTGCTCATATTTTCTTTTAGCTGAAGGTCAATGAAAAAAAAAATAAAACAAACAATTAAAATATATATAAATATATGTAAATAAGGATAATTTGATAAGCAAATTGTATTACATTTTATTTTAAATTAAATCTGAATATAAATATGAACAGAAATGAAAAGAAAAAGATTAAAAAAATATTTTTGCATGACTAGAATGCAAAATAATTTGCAAAAATAATGCATGCAATACACACACATTTCTTTGCATGTGTATTACATGCATTTCTATTTTTAAGCCTCTGTGTTAGCGTCTCATCTCCAATAACACCCATAACGCTGCATGGCCCGCAGGAACAAGACTAGTAGCTGAGGGAGGTTGTAACTGTTAACATATGTCATGTTTACGGGTATAGATTATATTTCCATAGTCACTGTTTTAGTTTCACGTGTTAATGCACGTTAATGGCTGAGCTGAGGCTGCTGGTATCTGTTGAAATGGTGAACATGTCCCAGACTAAAGGAAGCTGCTGAGGAAGCCACTGAAACTCAGAGAACCACTTAAACTTGGTCCTGACTGGAGCATGAATGTTGAATCTGCAGCCCTCAGGATTCATCCTCTGAGGAACATTAATGTGCTGGAGATATTTCTTCCCAGACTGAAGTGGCCGCCGTCCCCCAGAGCTCTGCAGCTAGCGTGGCTAACGTGACAGCAGGCCTCAGAGATGTTGGCAGGAAAGTAGCGGAGCTGTCCATGTCTGTTTTCACACACTCGCCCTGAACGAGAGTTTGTTGAGGAAGAAAATATGTGAATCTGTTTGTGCTTCTGACTTCAAATGAAATCCCTTCTATTTAACTCCTGTCAAGCCGCTACTTGTTTTCAATAAACAAGTGTAATTCGACATGACAGCAGGCTGTTGTTGGATCTTTAACCAGGCAGCGATGTTGGCTTGTGCACTCGGAGGATGACTGTTTGGGTGAACGTAGGCGCTGCTGGATGCCGCCTGCTCCGAGCGGCTCCACCGGCGGCTGTGGGTGGACGACAGCTCTGCTAATTAATGCAGCCGTCAACACTAAGTACAACTGTGAGAAATGATTACTTAAACGCATCCTCAAGAACATGGAGTCTGGTCAGGGATAAAATAGATTCAAACGTTCTCTTAAATTAGCATTCAATACTTTTTTAATTTGTCCTCACTTTAGAAATCAGTGATTGAATTTATAATTAATGCTTTCACTTCTTGTTTTTACTCCACCGATCAAGACTTAAGTGCCTCTGAGCTGCTTCCTACGATCCAACAACTTCTTTCCTATGTGCTCCAACTCATCCCAAACCCATCTCATGTGCACCCAGTAATCTCACCATTGGATACTGAGGTCATTTGCTGTCATTTATACTGTACGTAGCTGTCTGCCTTTACATCAGGAGTGTCAAACTCCACATACGGCCCAATTCGAATCCTATATCCTATAATCAATGAGAACTCCAGAGTTTTTCTATTAGCTTCAGCACAAAGAAGAACAACCAAATTGCATTTAATAAACTATCGTTTTAAATAAAAAAGGACATTTCTAAAGAAAAATAAATGTAATCTTGCTGTCTGCTGTTTAGTCCTGGGTCTCAGTGTTGTCTTCTGTCCACGTCTCTGACTAAAACAGTGGACAATTTAGGAACAGCAGTTACTTTAATTGAAAAATAATCCTCTATGTAATTTTTGCACTTTGTAAATTCATGCTGTGGGCCAGATTACACCCTCTGGCAGGCCGCTTTTGGCCCGTGGGCCGTATGTTTGACACCTATGGTTTACATGGACAATGTCTCTGATCAGTGTCTCCGAGTTTCCATCAGATGTGTTTAGAAGAGGAGGAGGAGGAGGAGGAGGATGGGTTAAAAGCAGAGAAAGTCACTAAAAACAAAATGAATTGATTTAAAAAATAAAATGAAACAGAATAATTTAAAAAAAAATAAACATTAAATTTAATGATATAAATTATTATATTTTATATTAACAAACTTTTTAATGCAGAATTCTTTCAATCTCTAATTTATGTCAATGTTTTTCCATCCATATAACTGCACCTTATCATTTATCTATCTTACGTATATACGGTATATTTTTGCTTATACTGTTGTGTTATTTTTATTTTTTTATTATTGTATATATTTATTTACTACTTATATTCATCTATTTTTCTCTTTACTAGCAGTTTTCAAGAGTGCTTTCTTGTGTGTAACTGAGCTACTGCGACCAAGCGATCTTCCTGGAAGTCTAAGTTATTAGATCTGTAGTAAAAAGTTAATCATGAGTAAAACTACTAAATATAAAGCAAAACATGAACAAAAGCTGGAAAAAATACAGCAGGAAAACTGTGTCCTTTCTACTCAACGCTTTTTTTTGAGGGGAAATGACCCCAAATGACCCCATACCCAACAAAACACACACCCTGCAGTAATTTATTGGAAACATGAACACCATTAGTAGAAGTCATTCTCCCAGTGATCCATGTTTTCCCTCCAGCTGCAGCATCAGCAGCGGTAGCATCATCTGGCGAGCCCGCGGTGATCTGCGGACCTCCCTCCTCGATCCCACCCACCGACAACAGAGCTCTCCCCTCCCAAGTCTTCATCGATTTCCGCCGAGCCAGACCCCACCCTGCCGAGCGGTTCCCCCTCGGCCGTCTGAGACCGGCTCTCGCCGTGCGAGGCCTCGTAGCCCGTGGCGATCGTCTGGAGTGGACGGCCTCGCGGAGCAGACAAAGGCTGGCCTCAAACGCAGCGGCAGATGTCCAAGTGATCGCTGCAGACGCTGCCTTTCATCAGACAGCTGACAGCTCGCAGCCGCTTCCGCTGATTGGATGAAAAGTGGAGAAAAAAAAAAAAAAGAAACGTAAAGAAAGAGGCTGCTCTTCTTGGAGTTCAAGTGGCAGTTTGCACAATACGCGCCGTTGTGGCCGAGAGTATTTTTATACCAAACAGGAGCCGTATTATTGAGCAAAGAGCGAGCAGGGGCCTGTGTGTGGCCATCGGAGACCTTGAGAGTAAACTGCTGCTCGGAAAACTGCTTTTTATTCATAGGTTCAGTTTTCACATGACAAACGCTGAGATTATTAAACTGAAATACAGCTTCCTCCGCCTGAAGGGAGAGTTTCTGTGATCCTTGTCCTGTTGAGAGTCATTGTGCCACTTGAAAATGAGTCTTTATGATCAACAAGGTTTTTAATTTTTCTGGTTCAGCTGTGATTAAGTTCATAAACCTTTCACGACCTTTGACCTCTGCTCTGTAACTGACCTTTTTGGGGTCTTTGGCTTCTTTATTCTGCGGTAAAACATCTTCTCCTCTGACGTCTTTAAAAAGTCACAATAAATTATTTTCCCTTCATGGTGGCCTGACCACACCCAAAAAACATTAAAGCTAAATCGCTTCTGCTCTCTGTATACAGGGAAAGTAATCATTTCAAACTAATTGAAAGAATAACGGAGCAGCCATTTTGCAAAAAGCATTAGGGATCTTCATCTTGGGTCTGTGTACTATATATTTAATTGTTTATTTCAATTGCTGAACAATTAAACATATACCCTTGGTCCTTTAAATGAATAAAAAAACAAACTAGAAAGAGAACTGAAGAAAAAAAAAACCTGGTTATTTGATTTATATAAAAGCAGAAGTGTTTGAAGGTGAAGAAGAAGAAGTTTGACCCTGGACCAGTGGAGTCACCATGGAGACTACTTCCTGACCCAGTGGAGTCCGTAACAGTCCAGAGGATAAACAGTTACGGAAAATGACTAAATTAATGAATAACCATTCCCAGTTTTCTGTTTCTGCTTTAAAAATTAAACTTGAAATACCAAAAAATGCACGGACCATGTTGCGTCCTGACTTCACACACTGCGTTTTGTTGACCTGCTTTAGCCTCTGAATAGCTTTATTTTTATCTTGGGTTAGAGCTGGAAAAAAATCGAAAGAAACAAGATTTAATATAAAATAACTTTTTAATTGTTGTAACAGCATCGTGTCCCTGAGACACTAGTGGAGAACCTGTTGGGTCGCCTCCACATGAGCTCCAACAGATGACGTTTAAAGTTAATCATCTTCAGACTGAACAAGAGCTTCAAGTTTGACTTCCAGCAGCAGAGCTCCTTCTTATTTTAGACTGAGCTACCTGGAGAGTACTGGGGACGGATCAAGTCTTAGGCTGCGTCCACGTCTTACAGAACAAATATCCAGGATGTCTCAGATCAGTCTGAGGGGTTTTTCGGTGACGTGCTGCTTCAGTCGTTTAGTTTCAGCTGTGTGACTTCGTTCTCTCTCTCTCACCCCTGACAGAAAAGCAGAGTCACACCGATCAGTCATGTGAGTCATGAAGGAAACGCTGCTTCTCACATCAGAGAGGACGCTGCACTGCTAACAGCCGGACGTACAAAGATTATTTATATAAATCGATACAGGCTGGCCTCAAGCAGACTGTCTCAGGGTTTCTTCCTGTTAACAGTTGTTTTTTTCTTTAGTGCTGCTCTGGAGGTTTCAAGCTCTATAAAGCATCTTGAAATATTTTGTAAAAAATTTAAGTTTTTTATTATTATTCGTTAAGTTTTGTTTTTTCAACACAAAAGGTCTACAATACAAACATAATCACAAGGAATCCAACTTAAAAATATGAAAATTCTGTAAACTTTTACACTCATGACTGGATTTCTGGTCACCCGTGACTCATTATTCCAGAAGAAAGCTTTTCACTTTTATTTTCCTCACTCTGATATTCCCAGCATCAAACACAGATCAAGTGTCTGAGGACACGCACTGAGATGCAAACATTTGTAGGAAGTTGCATGGAATCAATCAAATACTGGTAATCACAATTATCACTGAATAACAGATGCAAAAGTTTGTAGAGATGCAGAAATCCCATTTACATATTTCCCCTCTTGCATGTTATACAATACACTACTTTGTTCTGTGTTGTAATACTGATTCTGTAGTACAAATCTTAAAGTATATATATAGATGTGGTTGTGAGCTGCTGAATAAAGAAGAGAGAACACCGTGTGAGATCGTACTCTAAAAAGTCGGGCTGAAGGAAGACGTCCTAAATGAGCTTCAAACGGTGTTATTCCCCTTTAATATGTGACGCTACAATGGCAGCACAGTCTCATAAAAACATGTGTCTGCTCCGAGAAACACACTCGGTGTCTTCGCATTAAACCGAAGTGATTGCAGACCCACCGAGGTTATTTGAACCTTTATTACTTTTCCCTGTGCGAGTCTCTTGTCAGAGCTGGTTAGCTTCCGCTCCTGCCAACATCGTTGCTGGAGGATTTGAATAATTCATGCTATCTGCGTTATTTATGTATTCGCTTATTCATGAAGGCACCAATGTGTATGTGCCGTGTCGCTGCTTGGGAGGAAGATGAAGACATCCGCTGAGTTCATGGCGGCAGAGGAGAAGCTTTAAGATTCTTTTTTTTTTTTATTGTAATAGTGTCACGGAATTGGATTCTTTTGGAGTCGTCATTTCACAAAGAGACCATGACCGATGCGTGGTGTATGGTGGCCGAGCAGACAGAGGAAGGCTTGTTCTGCCTTTTGTTTCCGTCCCTGACTGACTGGATGTCAGCCTCACTTCGTCACTTCACCCCAACAAAAAAAAAAAAAGAAAGCCTCGGGCCAGGGCTTCCCTCAGCCACCATCACTAATCTCATTTACCGCCTCGTCCTCTGACAGCAGGCAGAAACAGACAGAGTAATCGGGAAAAAATGAGGGAGAGGAGCACTCGCAGAGAGAGACGGTGGAGAGTCAGAGGAGATAAGGGGGGAGTCAGGAAGCCGGCGGCAGATAGCGAGCGGCTGCATCTCAGAGCCGATCGGCGGCCGCACTGTTAGCGCTGATGTGGTGATGTGAGGGTGTTAACATGACACGGAGTATCCCTGAGTACAAGCTCCCAAATCCACTTTAACTGTGTAACCCTCGCGTACAAACTGCCGCTCCAACTTTTCAGACACAACTCTCTTTGATTCGGCTTCAGCGCTGAATTTATTTTGTTTCCCAGAATAACTTCATTGAGTAACTTCAGCATCATCTTTTCCAGGAAATGTTATTTTCTCAACACGGATTAAAATTACTGTTAATGTTCCTTTGATACAGCTACTGAATAGCATTGTGTTTCATTGGACAGATGCACTTCTGCGTTCAATTCAGTCCAGGTTCTCAGAAAGCTCACATTATTTTTATATTTCAAGATGAGATAAACCGTGTCCTTACTGACGCAGTGTTGGGGGAAATACAAAGACACTCAGTTGTGATCAGAGAAAATTTATAAAATGATGTTTTTCTCTGAAGTCTTACTGTTTTGTGTGATTACATACAAAAAAAATATATAAAAATATGACCAATATGACCGTACCTGAAATGTTCCAAAGCAGCAAATCTTCCCAGAAGTCTGGATGAGCCCCAGGTTGACCTGTTATTTAATCATTTTACTACCTTTTATTTTCCTGGATCCGTCTTTATAACACTTGTAGGTGTGGTGCAGTCAACACAGTAAAGACAGATCTGAAGGAGATCTGAAAATGGAGTTGTTTTTTGATTAAGACAAATGCTTAAATTCTTTAAACCTTTCTTCAAGGTCTCAGCTACAGATCCTTGTGGATTCAGTTAGAAGTCAACATATTAGAGAGATAACCTTTGCCAACTGATATTGAATCAGTTTAATTTATTGTAGCTTGCACAGTTTGAGACGTTTGAAACTCATTTTTGTGACAAAATAAAGCTGCAGGGAGGGTTTAGCTAAGGTTAGCTTAGCATAGCTACCTTGCAACAAAGAGTCCAGCTGCACTGAATATGTTGATGTTGAGCTGATAAACAGAACTCAATCTGAAATGTCTTTTTTTGTTTTTCAAATAGAAAATAGAAAGAACATCATCATCAATATGTAAAGCATTTATAAAATGATTTGTTCAGTATGAACCACGGCCCCCAGTTATAAAATAATGCACGAGTTGCTTCAAACTCATTTTCTGGACTGTTTTAAGTCCTCCCTGTTAAAACAGCTGTGCTCTCAGATCAGGTTGGTTTAAACTCACTCAGCTGGAGGAATATAGATGAAGGTTTGACAGATTAGCTCAGGTCTACAAAGAGAGACCAACTCGGCCGCTTGCACCTAATTATCCTGCTAAGTGTCTCAGGATGAGGCTGTTAGCTAAATACTCCAGAAAGCCTGAGAGTTGGAAGCTCTTCCACTCGGGCTAAAATATTCAGCTTGTGTTTGCAAGCTTTAGCGGTCACAGCGCTCGTTCCCCCGGAGATGGAATCTGATTCGCCGCTGCCTTCTTAATATTTCGGTTCCACCAAAGCGAGGAGAGCTGCAGGGGAACCTAACGGTGTGACTGATGGAATTAACCACAGGGAACCTCCCTGGAAAACACTCGGCTAAATGACGCCTCAGTCATCAGTGACAGAGGATGATTATACCGAGGACGGAGGGGGAGTCCGACAGCAGAGAGAGAGGAGATGCTCTGTTGATCTAACTAGAGTGGGCTGGAGGAAACAGTCAAGACTTTATCTAAAGGAAAAGGAGAACAATCGAGTCCTGGTTTCTCCATCTTGGTTAAAATGCCACATGTTGTAGAAGGCTGTGACATGTAAAAACCTCTAACTGCTCACTAAAGGAAATTTGCTGTTTCATGTTATTCCCAAGAGAACTTTGATTTGAGTTTGCTTAGCCAGATAGCCTGGTTCTACCTCTGAAGGTGTAGCCGGGAGTAGCCACACTCTGTTCTTGACTTATCAGTCTCCATTTGGATTTAATTATGAGACGTGTTTCAACTGAGAAAATAAAAATACCTCTACCTCTAGTGATCTGACTGGTCCCAACAGAGAGACTCCAGACCAACGTTCTGCCATGTTTGAGATGAGTTAGCTTAGCCAGATAGCCTTGTTCTTCTAAATCAGGTTAGCCTGGTGTAGCCTACAGCAACATCAGATGACATGTCTGACTACTGTTAATCTTCTGTCCACGCCCTCATAAAGCCCCACCCTCAAACAATTCGATTAGCCAAATTGATTCATAATCAGTTCCCAACAGAGAGACTCCAGACCAACGTTCTGCCACAAAACATTAGTAGGTGGAGGTGGAAGTAGCTCTGGCTTCAAGGATAATGTTTCACTGCTGGTCCACCGTCACAAACCACTTCTCAACAGCAGATAACTCTGTTCTTCTAAAGCAGGGGTGTCAAACATACGTCCAATCTGACGAAAATTACATAAAAGCAACTACTATTTCAAAATGTTCCACTAGCACGACTGTTTTAGTCAGAGTTGTGGACATTGTGGACCCAGAACTCAAGGTGTAGTTGGCGCAATGTGTCGAGATTGTGCTTGTTTTTCTTAAGAAATTTCTGATTGTTCATAAAATGTTCTGTAAAAGGACAGTTTCCACTAAAACAACAGGGAACATTTGCAGTCGTCGTTAATTATAGGTTACTATGCTGTTATTATGGTCCGGCCCCCGTTCAGTCAACCAATCAGAGACATTTAGTTGTCAACTCCACATCTCTCAGATTACTTGTATGACTACTACTCTTCTGTCCATCACCACCTAAAGCCCCGCCCCCGGCCCAGCAGATCTTTGCAGAAGCAGAACTCTAGAACAACTTTCCACCACAAGAAGTTTGTAGGAGTGTCAGCTGGTCTGATCTTTGGAGAGAAATGTTTGAGACCTGAGACAGATGTGCATATTTGGTTGGTTATAGTCTGGACTGGAAAATGTTGAAAATTATATGCTTTGTGCAAATAAGTTTGTCCCGTTTGAATTATTACATGTCGTCTGTTTTATAGTGTTTGCATTAAGTGTATGTATGCATGTATGTGTTCTGTGGATTAAATATTCATATTTATTTGTTTCTTCTTCACACAGTTAACGAGGGATGTTGTAATAAAGCTCAGTACGTCACAGGTCGTATGTTACCCTCTAGGCCTGTGTACAGGATCTGTCCCTCATCACTCAGACCATGAATAAATTAACTCATTAAATTCTGAGGTGGTGGTGGTTGCAGTCGCGGAGACACCGGAGGACGTCTCGGTTCTGTTTTCCAGTCCTGGGTCGACGAGCATTTTGACCCTCTGGCGTCTTCTTCATCTCGCCACTGACTGACGGGGAAGCTGCCCTCGGCCGGCCTAAATCTTTGATGGCGCCCCCCCAGGCCCTGTAAGCAGAGCCAATAACCAAGAGACGGCCGTTTGCTTCTGCTGCTTCTGTCCACGGAAAAAAAAATAATAATAATAATAAAAAAACATTCAGCTCCAACTGGAGTTGTGGGCGATTCGTCCATATGTATGAACGTGTTTATGACACTGCTGAATTATTGGTCGGGCTGTTTTCTTTCCTAGAAGAGCGTATTTATACATGTGGACGGCCGTCTGTCCGCTTCAGTGCGTCTGGTTTGGAGATGAAATCTGAGCGGCCTGCAGGCAGCGGCGTGGTGTGTTTGGGTCGCTGCAGACGCTCAGTGCAGCCGTTTGTCTTTAAACCAAATCTGAAGCAATTTAAGACAAATCATGCAAGAAGACCTCGGCTGAGATAACTTCACTGAAACGCTGCAGCGTATCAAGACGTCGGCATCAGCTCAGAGTGTCTAACATTTAATAATTAACACTCCAGACATTGCTTTCATTGTATTTTGATGAAACCGTGCAGCCTAAGTTGCCGTCATAAGTCTGTACGACCCACACACCAAACAAGGTCGGGTCCCATTTTATTTGAACTATGTTCAGTAATGCGTTATCTACAGAAAAAAGTTATTTGGGATGAATTCTTTAGAAAATTAAGACATGCTTGGAATTCACAGAGTAAGAAAAATCAATGCAACAGAGAAGAGGATAAATTTTGTTGGATAAATATTAAATTCTTTAAATGTTTAACACCTAAAAGTATTCACGTTCAAATAAGCAGCGTAAATATCCTGCTTAGTGTAGTGCCGACATTTTATTTTTTTGTCCTCCTTAGACACCTATCATGTATGAAGCACATGTAAAGATGGATGATGGGTCACATCCTCTCTGTAAAAAGCTCATGTTGACTGGCCAGCTGATCCTTTCAGCTGTGAGTGGTTTAATTTTTAAATTAAGACTATAGTAGTGATGCGTCATGCGCAAAAGAGCCGGCGAGGACGGGGGCAGAACTTTGTTTTGATGGGCACGCCGCGTGGACGTAGGATCATACCATTATGTGAAACCAGAGAGAGGGGGACAGATGCTTATGAACGTATGTAGTTATGAGTGACACCCGTAAAGGAAGCAGCATCTGGCTGAAATTTAAAGACACTGGGAACTGAGTGTCTTCACTGCAAAATGAAAATACATTAAGAGCAGGTTCCACCACAAACCTGCACGGGGACATTTGTACCGTTTCTTTACTGAGTTTGGTTCTGTTTTTGCTTGTGTGGATTTTTTTTGCAGTGTTTTGTTCATTTGAAACACTGAATGGAATATGTATTTGCTGTGTTGGGCTAAAATATCAGGCTAGATAATATCAGCCATTTGGGAGCCGGAAAACCCGGCTCTTCTTCGAGAGCCGTGGCAAAAGAGCTGGACTGTTAATTTAAACAAAAATGGCAAGTCTTAGTCGTATGTAAATCCTCAATTCCCACATCTGTGTCACCAATGGTGACATTTCCAGGACTTTTTCTTTATCAGGAAGTAAAGACGTCAGGAAGGTCAGCAGGTAATGGTGGTAGGAACCAAATGCTGGACACTAGGCGATGAGGCAGAAGTTGGCAAAAACTGAATTTAATTAAACAACAGGAAACACAAGTGGTGCTGAGACGGCAGGTATTCAAAACGTGATGAGAAAAAAAACAACAACGAGACATGAACTATGAGAAACAAGAATCCTGTCATGAAAACAAGAGACAAGTACGACCTGACAAGACATGGAAAAACAGTATGATGTGACAGAGGTCAAAGGGAAAGGCAGGACTATATATACATACAAGGGCAGAGGAGACACAGGTGAAAACAATCAGGGCGGGGCAGACAATTACACAGGTGGGAAATCACAGGACAGGAAGAAGGAAAAAAAACTTAACAAAATAAAACAGGAAACACACTGAATATGAGCACAGGAAATCAAAACACAGAAAAGAAGAGTAAATAATGGCATTGCATTTCTTCCAGGACTGATTAAATATAATGTGATTTGAGTATGGATTTTTGTAATGAAGACGTCTAATGCTAAAGAAATGTATTTATTCTGGAACAAAAGAAACAGATGTTTGAGGTTAAACGAGGAATAAATACAAATTTTAGATAAATTAATTACTTTTAATACCTGGTATTTGTCAGATTTATTAGACATCCTGTGAAACTAGAGAAAAAAAATAAAATAAAATACAGCGTCCCAACAAAAAAAAAGAGAGAAATATTAGGAGATGAGAGGCGGACAGAGGGGCTTTGTTTTGTTTCATTATTCGTGGGCGTATCAGCTTCCTAACACAGCGGATCCTCGCTGCCAAGCCTTTTCTGGAGGCAGAGGCTAAGTAAGCACGCCGCCGCTGCCAGCAGTTTGTTGGCAAACGCTAACCGCCACCTGCTGCTGCTGTCGAGGTGGCGTTGCCGCGACCTGGCAGAGCATCTGGCAACCAGAGAGCCGGCAACGTCCCCCGAGGGCCCGGCTCAGTCACCGCCAGCCAGCATCCATCTCTGACTGTGGAGGATTTCAAGAATGTAATGTATAATGTATACTGGATTCTTATTTTTGCTGCAGAACAGAACAGAGGATGAGAAGAGAAATAAATCACTTTGACGGAATAAAAAGAAGTCGCTGAATGTTCAGCCCTCAGAGAGAGTTTAAGAAAAACTTAAAAAGTGAAGTGATCAGATTTGACATGAATTCAAAGGCAGACACTTTGTAAATCTGCGCAGCTGTTTGCGTCTGCTTCGTCTCTTCCTGATGATGTGAAATATTCACATCTCACAGGACAAAACAGACACGTGGACTTTGTTGTCGTTAAGGTATACAACAAGTTGCACCAGCTCAGCACAGGAATTTAATATACAGCAGGAGACTAGCTGTGTATAGTGGGTATGGTGATTACTGATAGCGTGCAGAGTGTTGCATAAAACTAAATGAATAAATTCAGCAGTACAAGAGTGATCTATAGTATTGATAGCAAAGTACTCTGTAAAGTCTGTAAATTGTGAAGTGCAGAACAGTTGTTTAACCAGTGTGCAGAATACAGGGTTACATGCAGCTCACTATATAATATATATAGTAAGTGAACAGGTCTGAAGTAGAGAGCAGCATATAGTATAGAGGTCAGGATGTTCAAGAGTGTCAGGTAAAAATAAAGCAGCATTTTTCCTCCTTACTGGAAAAAAAACTAAAACTGAACTTCTTAACTGTTAATATGAGTCTCAGAGAAAAGTGGTGCATGTTTGACGCCTTTCCTCTAATGTGTCTGTTTCATTTTAATGCTGGGTACGTCATGTGTGGGGGAGTTTTAACTTTACAGATTCTAGATTTGAAAGAGTCAGAGGATTATCGGCCTCCCAACGTCTGACGGCGTCCGGCAGCAGCATGAGTCTCATGTGAGTCCAGTTCTGATCAGCGTCGGTCGAAGCTTCAGGGAAGAAGAACAGAACAGTTCCTTCACATTTCCCAGACAGAACGCTCCTACTCTTAAACGCATCTTTACGCGTCTGCGTTTGCTCATCGTCCGTCTCCTCGGTTTGACTTTCAGTTCGCAGACAGCTGCTTTTTAATGCCGCGCAGCTTGTCGGCTTCTCTGCGGCGCCCGCGGTCCTCGACGTGAGCTAATAGCTCAAACAATATAATGGTAAATGACATGAGGATCATCCACAGAGCTGCGCTGGAATGAAAGAGACATCTGGCAGAGGATATATTTAATTGTTGCTGTTGTTTTCTGTTTGTGCGGATCAGCTGGAGAGGCTCGATGCAGCAGAGTCCCTGCAGCCGCGCGGCTCCAACTGTTTGTGCATTAATATAAAGAAATGTTTTAGTTAAAATATCTCTACTTTTAATAAAAAAAAAAAAAAAATAATCATTCTCTTTCATGGTGTTTCCTCGTCCAGACCTTGTTGCTGTAACCCTGCACCTGTTTGCAGGAATGCGTCCTTTCACGTCGTTTGACCGTGTAATTAAAAACGACATGACGCGGTACATTCACTCCCTGAAATGAAAAAAGTAGAGAAGTTTATTTTATGAAACATGTCCCTGTGCCTTTTCAGAGTAATCCAGAGCTCTTCTTTCCGTCACCTCCTTATTCCCTGCACATGTTGGTCGACCTTTAAAAGCATTTTCAAACTCCACCATGTCTGTCTCTTCCACCTGACAGACAGCCATCACTTACTGCTCTGCTTTTATTTTTACTTTGATTGCAATAAAGACGTTGGGTGTTTCTCAATACATGTTCACAGTCCAAAAACCCGGATGTGTTCTCGCCCCGAGGAAGCATCTTTAAGATGACTTGTGTGGACGTGGTACAGCCAAGTAGGGATGTCCCAGGTGGTATCGGGGCCGATCCAGGCATTTTTTAAAATGATCGGATATGAATCTTGGCTTCAGCCAAGTCTGATGTTATTTCAGCGCCAAAACATCTTCTTCCTCTTTTGTTTTAACGGTGGTTGGGTGGCGTCAAAGCTGCCCAAAACTTGGAAAAGAACCAAAATCACAACACGTCTTCTGAGTGGAAAAACTTAATTTTTTCTTACTATTATTTCAGATTTGATTATTGCAGATCTGTAAACGTCTCACATTAACAGATAATCTTGATCGAACCTAAAGAGTCCTGCCATCTGAGCCCAGCATTCTGCATTATTCATTTAGATGAATAGAAGGTCCTGCATGTCACTGCGACATTCAAAGTTGTTTTTGTTTTTTTTTCCCAAGGATTATTGTTCGTACCCACAGGATGGAGAACGGAGATTTTAAACGAAAGACTTGAAAGCATTTTCAGTCCGGAGGCTTCATCAAGCGTGTTCACATTGTGATTAAGTTGTTACATCAGGTCCCATATCAACCTAATGGATGTTAAAATGGACCGCGTCTTGATTTAATCTCCTCTCAAGGTAATTTCCGGGATCTATTGTTTGCAAGAGTACAAAAAAAAAGAAGAAGCTGTGCAGCACTTTGAATCGCAGGATGAACGTGGATGAAATGGTGATTTTCAAGCAGACGTTCAGATTTTATTTTATAACAGGGGCCCCATCAGCCCCGTCAGCCCCGGCTGTGACAGCGGTAAACTGGCTGAAGCTCAGTGACTCAGAAAAACCACAAAACCCGCTGTCAGTCATGTCCCACGCACACTTTATCCGCTTCTTACCTAACTCGCATCAATTAATCAAAGCAGCAAGGGAGAAAATTACACAGGAGACCAGAACCGTGGACTCAGAACGGTTAAATAAGAAGCTTATAGGAGAATGAACCAAGAATATTAAAGAGAAACGGAACTTTTACTTTAGTGCGTTGCATAGACTGTAGGAAAAGGTGGACGCCATGACAGCTCACTCTAAAGTAAAGTCAAAGCAAGTGGTTCTCCCCCTAGTGGCTGGCTGCAGTATAGGTTATATGCTCCGCCTCCTCCATGTTTGTGGATGGGACAAACTAAAACACTAAAATACACATCAAACACAATGTTTTTCAATGTCTGAGAAGTTACGTCTGAGTTATTTGAAGCAATAAAACTCACGAACTTCCAAGATGGCGTCTCCCCTATCCCCGGGATTCTAGCATCAGTTTGGCCGATGGGAGGAAGTGGCGATGCATCATTTTATTGTACAGTCTATGCAGCCCGTGGTTCATCGTAGCTGGTCATTGTTATTCTACAACAATCAGCAGCAAATATTTGAATAACTAAGGTTGTGTTCAGCCATTTGTTGTGGCTGAGATGGACAGTTGTGTCCTGACTAGACCGGTATCTAAAGGTATTTAAAGACATTTATTTAAGTGTTCAATTATTGGTGTTTGTTTTTAACCATTCAGATCAGCAAACACTTCTCTAAGCCAACACATGCATGTCTGTATCATGTGTAACGTTGCTGTTTAAATCGTTAGCAGTTTGCAAAATGCAAAAAGTTGGTCTGGAGTCTCTCTGCTGGGAACAGATCATGCTCCTGCAAAGATCTCCTGGGCCAATCAAATAGTTTGGGCGGAGCTTTATGTGGCGGTGAGGAACAGAAGAGGAACTGCAACGTATTAGTTTCCAACTCAATAGGCTCGTTCGACTTCATGCAGATCTGAGCAGATCTGACTTGACGTGATGCATGTGTGGCGACACGAGGTATGGGGATGGACGAATGCCCTTTAAGGCAGTATTGATAATATCTAATTTGTTGCCAGACAACGCCACCCTGGGAATTTCACCCAGGGATTTCTTTTAAGGGGACCAACCCAAATAAAGGAAGGCACTGAGGTCCGTTATGCAGTGAGGCAGAGACGGCAGTTCAATGATACAAAATGCTTTTATTTATACAAATTTCTGTTTTAAGACAATATAAGAAAATCACTCATTAAAGGGACAAAAGGGGGCCAATCAGTGCTGAGACCTACTGTGAGAGAACTGCATCCAAAGGAAAGGGGGATCCCAGGAACACCACACAAAGCAAATAAAAGTAAACAAAAGAATCAACCAAATACAAATGCAATATAAGGGGACACCGTGACCAGGACACCAATCCACCACCGTAGGCTCAGCACCTGAATGGGGGAGACCAGAGAGCTCAGGTTAGGGAAAACAGTAATGAAACAAAACAATAACTAATAACAAAAGAGGAATCAAAACATTTAAATATTCCGAATCTATAGTAATTAAACACAATAACAAATAAGCAAACTATGAGATGCAACCCATAATAACCAAAAAAATAAATACAAAAGTAACAAAATAATCTTATTTATGGGTTGCAACCAAAAAAAAACAATTACAAAACAAAGAAATTAAAGAAAGAACCACAAAGGAACAAACTCAATTTTATGTTCCCACACTGTCCTCTCTCACGCAGACACACACACACACACATTAAAATTTAGCTGCACCAACGATAAAAAAGAGACCGCGTCGCCGAGCCACCGCTTCGCCCAGGAAGCAACAGAAGAAGCACGAGCGCTATCGCCAGCCGAATGAACAGGCAAGGCGATCCACAAGCCGAATCGGCCCTGGCGCAGCGGTGAGTGTCCGTCGTACGACTAATCAAAGCCAAGCAAAACGATTAGTCTTATAGCAACTCTAGGCGAAGCAAAACAGTTCGAGGGGGTACAGCGATTAGTCCAAATTATTTCTTTAATAAAGAAAACTAGAAACAAATCCAAGGCAAAGCAGCAGTGGTTCCACCGGCAGTCAGTCACCCTACAATAAAACAAACAAACAATGAGCAACATACAACGGCTGGAGGAGGAAGCTAAGGCCGCTGCACTACTTACCGGTCAGGCAACCCCGGCCAACACGGCGTGGACACAGAGGATAAGCGCTACCCAAGAGCAACCAGCGGCGAGCAGTGAGTAGCATACGGAGCAGTGAGCATTGCGCAGCCAGTAGCAACACCCAAGCGAACCTTTAATAAACAATGACATTAGCACTGGATGGGTGACATAGGGAGAAATGCAGCCGCTGCCGGCAGCCTACCTGTTACCACACGGAAGCGGAAATAGAGGACGCACAGGAGTGACGTGACCCAGCCTCAGGCAAGCGAACGGCCAACAGGTGTTTTACACCCGCCTTTATGTGGCAGTCTCCCACCATGATTGGTTGAGACTGCAGCACAGCTGACAGTCACCATGACGACTAACTATGTTGCCACACATGCTGGGTTGAACACAATGCATGCTGGGATGGACGCAATGCATACTGGTTAGAAATCCTATCCGACTTGTGTCAGCCGGGGAGGGACTTACCACCATGTCACATGACCTTAAAATATCGCGGGAGTCTTCGCCTGCAGTCAGATCTTGCAGTTGCTTTCCACGAACTGCACGACCGGAAACCCGCCCTCATGACGTCAGTTCAAAGATGTGATTGGGCAGTTTGGGAGGAATCTCCTCATGACGATTTTGACGTTTCTCGCTTCCTTATGTGGGAATATGCGAAAATGAACAGAAATCGAAGGGATACCTTCTTATATGTGATTTCTGCAACAATGGTAGGCTGGCCTACTGAAAACGTTGTACATCTGACTGCAGTTCAATGCAGTGTTCATTTCTTCGATTAAACAGTAAAAAGGCATTTTTAACATGTTGGTAACACGGGTATAAATTCCGGTAACTCCAAAGCTTCTATTTCGTCGGCAACAACAAATGCAAACGCAGCGATATCCGCCATTGTTTACACAAAGTAGACCGTGTCCGACTTGTCTGCAGCCGTTTTATGCTCCACCCCTACAGTTTGCGTAAGTTCACGTTGACGTATGCACCTAAGCCTCAGACAGGCGCAGACATCTCAAACGAGCCTACTGTCTCTGATTGGTTGGAGGACTGTCCCTTTTTTGCAGAGCTTTCTTTTTCTCTGCACCGGTTGAAACACACTTCATAATGAAATTCAAACGATGTGTTACCAGACTCATATCCAGATAAGAACTAAGTCTGACTACACCAGGCTAGTTATTAAATGTGTTTTGTTCAAGTTTCACACTCCTTTGCCATTTTCCTCGTATTAGCCAGTCATGGTCGTGGTGGTGCATTTAATCCAAGCCCACAGTACCAGCACAGGTCGGTGAAGTTGAATAAACTCCATGAAATTAACAAGAGTTTGACCTTTTTGGTTAAAAATAAATAAATAAGACACGTCAAGAGGGTTTTAGGGACAGTAATTAAAGTATTTTATCCACTTTATGTGTGCAGCGAGCAAACAGGAGGTGAGTTAGCTCTGCAGAAGGATGTCGCTGATTAAAAAAAAAATGGTTTCAAACAAGAAATGTTCAGCTTGGGACTGGGACAAAAAGCATGTCATCCCTGTAAAAGAAGCAGTCATAAAATTTCTTTAATTTCAGAATGTAACATTTGAACCAATAACCTTTGGGAAGTCTGCAGTTATTTTATTTTGTCACATGTATGCGTATCGGGGAGCATTCAGGAAGTCAGTCGGCCATGTTTGCTACAGGTCAACCAGAGAAGGAGTCTAATGAGCATGCTCAGAAGGCACAAAACTACGGAAGTGTGCAGAACATCCTGGAAAAGTGTTCTTGGCTCCGAACCAACAGAAAGAAAATTCACATTGGAAAGGAAAATCAAGAGGAAGAAGTTTTATTTAATGAGCGTATTTTAGGTCGAATAAAAGTTAAAGAGTCACAGAGAAGGATTTTTTACTTTAACTCTCGGCCTTAATGAATATTTTTATGACTGTTTTTGTGTTTTTCATTCTGCTTCCACCTTGAGACGTTCTTCACGAGACGAACAATTCTGAGCTGTGTTGAAAAATTTTGACTGTATTTAAAAAAGAGAAAATAAAACATATAAATTCCTTCCTTAGTCTCATTGATCTGCGGCTCATTTTGTCTTTTTCTTTACTCCTGAGGTGATCTGTGTGCGCCGAGATGAGGCCCACATTAAAGATTTTCATTATTACTGTAGAAAGGCGTCCAGACGAGACGTATCGAGCTGCGATTGTCTGCCTCTTCGCCACTTTTGTTTTCCCCCTCTCTCCGAATCTTTTCACAGGACGAGAGCTCAAACTCGACTGCAGATCAGAAACCGACGGAGGACGGCGAGCGTGCGGACGCTTTAACCGCTCTGCTTTCTGACGGGATAACATGCCAGCGCTGTGATGTGTTGATCCCTGACCCCTCCCTCCCCGCTTAGTGTTTTTACTCCTACAGCCTCTCTCCCTCTGTCCTCCCACTCATCACTCTCCCATCCATCACCCAGCGCACCAAACTGCCCATTATCATCTGGGTGCTGTTTAATTTCACAGAGCGCTTCAATCATCTGCCAGCAACACTCTGGAAAAACAGAGAGAGAGAAAAAAAAGAAAGAGAGACGCTTCCAGTTAACAGAACGGAGTAAACATCCAGAGGCTGGAGATGGACGGCAGAGGGACAACAGGTGGACGGAGCTGAAAAGTCTGGACAATGAAAAAGTTGCAGAACACACAGGGTGAGAAACGTCCTCCTGCAACCACAAGGAAATCTGGTTAGAAAATAAACTGCAGCCTGGTGGTGATACAGTTCATATAAAGATGGATTAACCTTGGTTTGTCTATCCATCACTGTAACGGTGGTTTTGAAGCTCAGTGCTGTGTCTCCGGTTGTCTCCATCTTGGTTAGGGTTAAGGTCAGCTGTATCAGCTTTGATACTGTGTCCCTCTCTGATCCTAAATGTCCTAGAGTTGGTCTCCTGTAGCTTCCTAAAGTCTTTCCTTGTCTTCCTTGTCTTCTCCTAGAGTCGACTGGATTCAGTCCAATAAATCTTTCTGTCAAAGTTAATGTAGTGTGGAGAGGGTAGCTGGTACCTGAAAACCCTAGCCCTAACCTACAGGAAACTTTTCTCTTCCTTTAAACGCACACTCCACAGATTCTGTTTAGTCATTTTATTGTTGGTAGTACTGGATGATGATCAACTACTACCACCTCACCAAACATCCACATTGGACGATTTATACATTTCTGTTCTTCCACAGCAGACTTGTGTAGTCATATTAGTTTGGTTCTTTTATTTTTGCAGTTTTGACTCAAGCCAGCCGGGACTAAAACATAAGACGGCGTTTTAACGCTGCAGGGCCGTGGTTTTGGTTTATGGCACACCTAAAATAAATAACTACAAAAGATCACTCTTGGCTGAAGCCTGGATCGACCTTGATGTCTCTTCATTCTGATCAAATCTGCATCAGCTCAGATCTGTTTAATGAACACTTTGCACACAAACGCACGTCCTTCAAATAAAATGCTTGAGGACATTTAAAAATATGTTCGACAGACGGACACTGTCGTCACTGTGAGAAGAAATCTGGACGACTGCCTCCTGCTGTTTGCTAAACAAGATCAACTGGACGTGTAGAGTTTCTAGAAGACGTTTCATCCAAGTCTTCAGTTCGAAAAGACTAAAGAGTTTTTAGTCAGTAAGACGCTAATTCCTTGACATTACGTGATTTTACAGCTACAGCACATTTTTGTATATGTTCTACATGTATTCGTGAATAAAGGGGGGAGACTAACATTTTTAGAAAATGTAAAAACACATGCAGTCTCAGTTGAGCCTGCAGACTCAGCAGAAAATGAATTATTGATAGGACGTATCAATAATGCATCATCAATACAAACCAGGAATACTTCCCGAGGACACACACACACACACACACACAAACACACACACACACACACACGTTTCACTACTTTACTTTCACACAGTGTTTTATTAAAATAAATATTAGACAAAGCATTAATCTATATATATATATATTTATTCTGTCGACATGTAACTGCAGCGTTCACACACACAGAGTGAGCAGAGACTGTCAGTCACATGTTTAGAGCGCGAGCGTCGCTCTGACAGCCAGCTGCTGCTGAAACATGTCAGCCGACTGTCAGCCTGAAACACCTCGACGGTCTCCAACACACAGATGAGCGGTGACATGTCTCTGTCTCTGCTGTCAGACTGACTGATCAGGCTGCAGGAAAGGAAGGGGAAGATGAACGCTAGCAGCTAATGAAAGCTAACAGTCCAATGTGAGCCGCGTGGGGGGAGGAAAGAAAAGAAAAGAAAGTAGCTTAAATAAAAAGAACAGTTAATTTAAATGTGACAGCTGATATGACAACAGAGGCACGCAGGTATGTTAGTGACAACAGCTGGTCCTGCACAGGAAAAGAGCTGCACTGAATCAGCTGTTTGGAGGAAGGAAGGACGGCTTCAGATCGTCTATGAGCAACGAGAAGATCTGATCTCCCTGTCCATGCAGAAAGATAGATAGATAGATAGATAGATAGATAGATAGATAGATTATTAATCCTAAACTGGGAAATTTTACTGTTGCAACAGTAATGTTCAGGCACTCAGCATACCATACATAATGACAAGAACAAATAAATAAATTAAATAAAACAAAACAAAAATAACATAGGGAAAATAAAAAAAATATATACACAATATTTAAAAGAATAGTAAAATAATTGAATATTAAAAATGAAATACCGTTTTAAATCTCTTGTAAAAAAAACAATTTAAATTTGCTATTTTTTATCTTTAAAAACAGAAGAACAGAAAATGTATTTAAATTATTTATAATTTTAATAAAATTATAAATAAATAAATTACAAAATAATTATTATAGTATTTATTAATAATTTAATATGCTTTTTTTTTTTAATTTTTTACTTTGTTTATATTTAATACCTGGTAGTATACTGTATATGGACTGTGCAAAGTTACATAACACAAAATTAGCTTTTTCACCTTTTATATGTAATGTTATTAGTGTTTTTAAAGAGCTTACATTTTCTAAACAGCATTAAAAACAGCTAATCATCTTTTTTATTGTCATTATTTTCAGATTTATTCAGAAAACTGAAGGCTGAACTGTAGAGGATAATATCAAATAATGATATATACTGTATATATTAATATATAAATATTTTACAACTCTCCCATACATTAAAAACATAAAGCAGGCAACTGGAGAAATACTATAAAATAAAAATGTGGACATGAGTGTCATGCAGGGAATAAAAGGTGATGGTGTGTCGATGTAAACGAGAGGAACCGGGTTCATATTTGAAGCCTGCGGCGGCTGAAGACTCGGATGCTCCCGAGGTTTTTAATAAGGCAGCGCAGAATGACGGCGGCTGGCAGGAGGAGGAGGACCATCGGGACGGGAAGACAACAAGGAACCGCTGGAGGGAAGGGAAGCTCTTTTTATTTCTTTCTTTTCTTTTTTTTATTGAAAGGAAGAACTGATGCCTTTCTGTTAGAAGAGAAAAGAGAAATTAAAGAAAAGAAAAGAGGAATTGAAGCGTCTGGTCCAAAAAGAAGCGAATCAACAGGAGGTTTTAAAAGTGAGACTTAAAGGCCTCGGATGAAGCTGTGCTGTCGTCTGAAGGCGGCGGCGGGGGTTTGTTGATCTGATGGCGGCGGGATGATGAAGATAACTCGGTGTCACGCTCAGTCGCGGAGGCATCAGACGTGAGCGCCTGTGAAATATCCACAAAGAAAGGAATGTGTTTGTTAGCGAGAGGAGGAGGACGACCAGAGAAGAAAGTTCCTCTTTAATCACCTTTGACATGATAGTTTATCAGCTTAATTTGTGTGAAGCAGCAATAAAGCAAAAGAGCCTTTTAACCAGAGAAAGATCAACTTGTAATAATTCAGATTTCTGGAATGTTTAGCCTTAGAACAAAGTCTGGAAAAGAAGAAATGAACAGAAGCTGGCTGTGAAAGCACGTACCATGCATCGCAGATGCATCCATTTATAAGTTTGCTTCTGCTTCTTTTTGTCCCCTCCCCCTCCTCTTTCTCGTCCATCCAGTTTCCATCTTGTTTCTGTCTTTACCTGGACACATATGAGCTCATCGCCATTGACTTCCATTTATATTGACATTGTAAAATTCAATATAGTTTGTGACTGAATATAAGGAAAAGCTTAATAGGTTTCTTTTTATGTTATTGTTCATGTAAAGTGAGTCTCAGTTTGTAGTGGCTTGCAAGGAAACGCCCCGGTTTCATACTTGTCCCAGTCAGCTGTGGTGGTTTTTGTTTTGTCATGAACATTAAAGAGGTATGTAAAATTAATTCAGAGCTGGTTACTGCTGTTCAAACATACAGGTTCTGTTCTAAACCTGTCTCTCTATAGCTCTCTGCACCATCACCTGCATCCTACTCATTACTATTCAAACCATCAGCATCTTTAAAGCTGTTCAAAACCCGCCCAAAATATTCAATATACATTTTGTTTAGTATTAAAAACCCCAGAACTGGCTACTCGTGTGTCGTCCATCATAAAAAACAATGCAGTTGAAGCCATTAAATGACATCGTGTAGTGACAGGCAGCTGGAGCTTCTCTACTCTTTAGAAACAACTCTACCAAACACTGCTTGTCATGTGAAGACAGTCAACTGACAACACAATAGGCAACTCGCTCTTAGCACAAACAGACCACATTCAGCGCACACACACACAAACACAGCAGCAGAAGAATGTGAGATCCTATCTTTGCAGAACAGGCCGTGCTGTCTGCAGCAGGAGACTGAGTGGCTATGGAGGGAGGGAATGCATTAAAAAGTAGTCAGAAAACCAACTAAACCAGCCCATATCTTGTGCACCTGCTTAACTGCATTGTTACCTGCAAAATAAAATGCAAAACCGCTCAACTGGGCCTGAAACCATCCAGCTCTGGCAACTAGGCGTCACGGTGATGCAGACCACAACAGATGTAATTGGTCCAAAGTGCATCTCCTTGTTCGTGTGTTTCACCAGATGGAAAAGCACAGAAAGTTCTTCCTCATCCTTCCTCAAACCATCTACTCAGACGTCCAACATGAGCCGCTCAGTTCCACCCACCGTTGTTTGAAGTACAGATTGAAACTCAACACATTACTGCCCAGTAGGGACTATTATGTGGTGAAAGTCGAGTCGACATCGACCAGTCGATGACGTCACACATAAAAACACAATAGAAAGTAATGCTTTACAACACTGAAATCTATATTCTTTACCTGAATACATATCGTAGTCTCACACAAAACAATCTACGGAGGATTTTCTGCAAGTTACCATAAACACCGTCAGTCTGACTCTTCTAATTCGCTCGGCAAACTCTCAGCTCTACCATAACTTCCGTCTTTCGCATGGTGCATTCATTGACATCAAGGACAAAAATCGCACAACAGAACTGAACGTAAATGCATGAGCTTATAAAGACTGTGCACTGCAGATACATATAGTCTATATAAATCAGCAGCATCAGTAGCATTTAATAATACTTCACAGCATAAGATAGGATAGTGTAGCCAGGATAAAAACAAAGGCGGTGTATCTCCGAAGCATTTTCCTTCTCTGTGTGCTGAAGCTAAAGGTCTAATAACTTTATCAGATAGTTGATGTGCAGCCTCCTTCTCTCTGTTACCACAGGACGTTTGGTGAAGTTGTTAACTGACTGCTGTCCAGAGGATTTGGACTGTTCCTCTGCTAGCGTTAGCGTTTTTTGCGGTAGTACTTTAGTTGTATTTCAGGACTGACATGTTGCGGTAGTATGGGCTTCATCTGTAGTGAAGTATTTCCACACACTTGATGATCCAATGACCCACTGGGTTCCTCACCTGTCTTCTAGGAGGCGGTCATGTTGACAAGTCGACTAGTCGGTACAACCCCTACTGTTTAGAGTTTTAGTGGCATTATTACAGAAGAATGCCGAAAAACCAGAACACAGGTAGAAATGCTTTCACCAGCGTAGCCCCCTATGGTGAAGGCTCCATGTCGACCAGTTGCAGGAGTATAAACCAAGCTTTACCCATCGCCATTCTCCTTGCTCCATCATCTCCTCTCTGCTGTATCCAGCCCTCGCTGTGAGGAAGCTTCATTTTCCATACGGCGTCTTCAGCAGCTTGATTTGCTGCTCTACTGCTCGGAGCCGTTACACAACAGACTCAGTCAGCTCACGAAACCGTCCTCCCACTCCCTAATGTTTGGCCAAGAAACTCACGGGCCAAATATCTCACCGTGAACCCGCCCAGCCCACGCCAACCTGGAGGTCAGTCCCACCGACCACCGTGTGACGCCTGTGTGCTCCCCGCCGGCTCTGATTGGTGGAGGGAGAGGGAAGGGAACAGGTGACGCCCACACAGAGGTCACAGGCTTCCCTGTAATGTCATTAGTATTAATAAAAACACCAGTAATTACAGCGTTTCCTCCATATGAGACGTCAACTCTCAGCCTTTAGGAGGTTCAGAGAAGGACAGAACTTTTACTCCTAACAACACGCTGCTTCTACACTTATTTTATCAAGACACAGTTTTCAGGCGGGGAGTCAGGTTTGTTAAAAATGGATCACATTTAACCTTTCTGACCCGTGTTCCAGCAGCTGATCCCAAAAGAAAAAATACATAAAAATGTGCAGAAAATACGTTTTATTGTAGGTGAGAGTCACAGGGAGACGGTGGGAGGAGGTCTTGCTCAATACTGTGGAGACCTAAGGCAGAGATATTGATATTCTAACTAAATTAAATGGAAGAATGAAAAAGATGGACAGTTAATATAGAATGTGTTAAAGACAGAGGGAAATCTAAGAAGACATCGTGAATTAAACCTAAATACAGATTATTGAGGTTTAATACTGATCAGATTTGGTTTTACGGTCAACTTGTGAACAAATGTGAGACTCAATCTTATGTGTGTTAATACAGATACACTCTATATCCGGACAAAGCGACAGCAGACTGAACATTGAAGTCAAAACCAGCAGCAGAAAACATGAAGAAGGGAGAAGGAAACAGAGAGCTAATGAAGTTTAATCAGAGCTGGCAGTTCCTAACGAGATGTTTTCGTGTCCCCATTACGTCAAAGCGACTCGCTCCGTTAGGACGAAAGCAAATCCGACCTCAGAGAGAAACCCGACTTCACTGCTTCCTTTCCTCCCACCAGAGCCCTGTGACTGGCGGCTGGCTCGTCGAAGCGTCAGAAAACGCCTTCGATAACTAGCGCTCACCTATCTGACCTCCGGTTAACTTAGAGAAACTCTACGGCTGCTCTGACATTTAGTAAACTGCGTCGAATATCTGACGATTTGGGGGTGAATTCAGCTGGTTGTTCTGGCTGAGATGGGCGGTAAAGTCCTGCAATGTCCCTGTGTCTTTCAGTTTCAATAAAGGCATTAATATTTCTTTTAATTATTCTAGTGTGAATAAGTGAATGTTTTTATCATCTGTTCCTCTGTTTCCAACTTCCCCACCAATCAAATTGTATTTCTGGTGGAAACTTGTTCTGGAATCTCTCCATTGGGAATTGACTGTGGTCCTGCAAAGATCTGTTAGATCCAATCAGATCGTTTGGGCGGGGCTTTATGTAGTCACGTTTTTTTTATGCAGGTAAAAATAGAGGCGAACAAAATTTGGGCTGCTTTAGGATCATTTTTGAATTACTTTTTAATGCTTTTTGAATCAGAACCAATGTGCATTTACTCTTCACAAGACAGTGTGTGTGCAGGAGCATACTGAATGTTGCTGAGGATCTGCTGGTATCCAGATGTGAGTAGTTGTGGTGGTTGGCTGCAGCAGTTTGTTAGCGGATGATTTCTATGCTTCGACTACATTGTATTCTATGAGTCTAGACTAGAGTAAGCAATCTGGCAGGTTAGAGTACTAAACAGTATATTGATTTATTATTTTGGGTGGTTTTGTTTGTGTTTTGGTGGTTTTTGAAGAACTTTAGGGCTGGAAAACTTCAGCTGTATCTGGACACGCTGGCTACACCAGACTACAACAACACTGCTCAGCTTTAACCGAGAAGGATGTCAGGCACCGAAGCTGAGGTGGTTTACATTTCCACATTTCAGCAGTGCAATTAAAAAATACACCAATCAGCCACAACATTATGACCACTGACAGGAGAAGTGAATAACATTTAAACCATCTTTAAACTTCTGGACCTGGCATTCATTGGTGTGGATGTTACTTAGACATGTAGCATCCACCAGGCACCCCCACCCCATAGCAATGACACTCCTCTCTGACTTTTTTTTTTAATGTCACTCACTCTCTGAAAAACACACATGCAGATACTCATATGTGCACGAGGTACGTTAAATAACAAGAATGCCTCAAACGAGTCCTTTTACAGTTTGAAAGGTGGCAGGGTCCTGGAGTTTCAGATGCTGGTTCACTGTCACACTGTCACGACTCGCTGAGACACTTGAACACAACACAGCCTTTGTTCATGTTATTTGTAAGCCTTGTGTTTTCCATCTGTGACAAGTCCAAGTGTCTGCTGTGAAAAAAAAAGAACAATGAATGTCTTAAAGTCATGGATGTACTACCCACGGGTAGTTCCTGTTCTCTTCGATGACATTTCTCGACTGCATCAGTGTGTTTGTTCCAATCCTGACCGACGGACTTCACATAGGGATGAAGCGCTTCATATTTACAGGCTCAGGGAGAAGCTGTGTGGACACAAAACCTCTATGAAGTAAAACTATAGAAAACAAAGAGGACTAACCTTTTTACATGTGCAGTTTAATTTGCTTTTTTTTTTGCATGTGTGATGAATAATGTGACGAACAAGATTGTCATTTTTTCAGATTCAGAAATAAATCTCAGCTACCGGAGCCGTGATATTTAGGTAAAATTCTCAGCTTTCTGTACCAGAGTCGGGAGCGTTATTTCATTTTCTATGTCTGCACCAAATAAAATCTACAACTAAATATGACTGAATTAAACTGGCAATTGATTTATGTCCTAAAAATATCAGAAACTTGTGAAGAATGCATCTAAATCTAATCAGTTCACAGATTAAATTCACAATAAGACAACGGAGTGTTCTGATGTGTAGCACGCGGGTTGGAGTCAAAGGTAGGGCATGCACAGGGAAAAAAAAGGAATGGATGAAATCATTTCCATAGAGCAAAGAACCAAAAGCAAAACAAGGATCCACGAGGAGCTGAGCAGAAACACCAGGAAACAAACAGATGAATGAACAGAACAGGCAGGTAACCACTTGTGATGAGAAACCAATCAAACTATTAATGGAGGGGAAACACACAGGAAGTAAAGCAAGAAACAAAAACACCAAGGAACAAACTTTGAAACCAGAAACAGGAAACGAGGCAAAGAAAACCAAAGAGGATAAAAGTCAAAACCATGATACAGAGAAAAGCAGCAGGAGTTGAAGCTACTGGTTCTAATGAATTCATTAACATACAGTACATGCAAATAAATTCAGTGACATAACCACGAACCTCAGGTGTTTTATTTATCTAATGGAAAAATGAACGTTAATGTTTGGTAAATTATTACCTTTAGGTGTTTTTAACATCATAATTAGTGTTTAATGTGCAGATTATTATCCAGAATAATTTATTATTTTCAGAGGGCAGCACAGTGGTGTGGTGGTTAGCACTGATGCCTCCCAGCCAGAAGGTTCTGGGCATTCCAGGCCGACTGGTTCCTTTCTGTGTGTAGTTTGCATGTTCTCCCTGTGTCTGTGTGGGTTCTCTCCAGGTACTCCAGCTTCCTCCCACCGTCCAAAGACATGCTGGTTAGGTTCACTGGTGATTCTAAATTGGTCGTAGGTGTGAGTGTCTCTCTGTGTTAGCCCTGTGATAGACTGGAGACCCCCCCTCCAGACCAATGACAGTTGAGATAGGCTCAACCCCCCCCCCCCCCTTCACAGGACAAGCAGTGACAGAAGATGAATTAATTATTTTCAGCATAAAATAACAAATATAATAAAAAGAACCAGAGACGGAGGACATTAAAAAAAAAAACAATTAGAGAAAAGTGGTTCATCTTTGCATCAGTGTGAATTTGGAAGATTATTATTATTTAATTCCATTTTCAAAAAACCCAATCCCCTTCATTTGCACACACAGAGGATGAATGTGTTGTCCGCATTTAACCAAGAGAGCACACAATGATTATACTGTATTTTGTTATTTTATAATAATGAATCCTGAAACTAATCTGCAGATTAATCACTTCATAAAGTAACACATAAATCTAATTATTACAATAAAATAAGACCACCATGCCTCAGCTGAGAAGACCAAACACCTTCCTATTAAAACAAACACAGCCATGGACATGTTGGGGGTTGAACCAATGTCCTCACGGTTCAGAAGCTGCTCCTCTCTGCAGGTAGAAGCGTGTGCAGCTCTGAATGCAGCCTGCAGCTTTTGTGCCATTGTGAGTTTTTGTGTTTTCACTAAAGTAAGCACAATTGAATAACCTGAGTTAAGTTCCTCCCTCTCACTCAAAGAGAAAGGCCTGAAGTGTTTTGTGCAGCAGTCAGCAACGCTGAGTATTTCTGTCTTAAACACAAAGGCATGAGCTAGACCAAAAAAAAAAAAAAAAGAAGAAAATAATAGCAATTAAATATTTTGGAGGAGGTGTTGTGACCTCCGGGTCCCAGTTCCCGTGGTGCTTCATCACTCCGGCAGCTCTCTGAGTCTCAGACTGTTTTAATAAGACCACAACTCGCTCCCTCATCGCTAATAAAACCTCTCGGCCCAGAGCTGCCAGATCTGCTGAGAGGCTCCTTTTCCTTCTCGCCACGGACATTAAAACGTCCCCGTAAACTCGACAGCGGCGTGAAAACCATCGTTGGAGCGAGACGTGTGGAGGAGAGTCTGGCTCAGAAACACTCCAACAGGTAGAGATGGTGTGAGATGACGGTGGAACCACGTTAGCCTGTCAGTATGTCGTCTGATATATGCAACAGAACCGTAGCATTTCTGCAGCTAACCACATTTATTTTAAACGTCGTCTTCAGACCAGTTTAATGAAGCTTCTGTGAATCCAGGTAACAGGTTGGATCAACACTGATCTCTGAGCAGATCTCTGTCCAGAGTTGGATCTCAGCTGCTGTGCTGTCCTTGATCATTTAGAAGGTTGGATCAGACATTACAGAGAAAACTACATCTGTGGACAGTTTTAGCTAAATGCTAAATGCTAATCCATTCTCCACTCTACTGTCCACTGTTTAAATATGTGTCAGTAAAAAGTCAGAAGGAAATAACTTCATGTAACTAGTAAAGTACTTAGATGAGACTTCTTTAACTTCATAGTACTTAGATGAGACTTCTTTAACTTCGTAGTACTCAGATGAGACTTATTTAACTTCATAGTACTTTGATGAGACTTCATAGTACTTAGATGAGACTTCTTTAACTTCATAGTACTTAGATGAGACTTCATAGTACTCAGATGAGACTTCTTTAACTTCATAGTACTTTGATGAGATTCATAGTACTTAGATGAGACTTCTTTAACTTCATAGTACTAAGATGAGACTTCATAGTACTCAGATGAGACTTCTTTAACTTCATAGTACTTTGATGATACTTCTTTAACTTCATAGTGCTTAGATGAGACTTCATAGTACTTGGATGAAACTTCATAGTACTTGGATGAGACTTCATAGTACTTAGATGAGACTTCGTTAACTTCATAATACTCAAATGAGACTTCTTTAACTTCATAGTACTATGATGAGACTTCTTTAACTTCATAGTAGTTTGATAAGACTCTTTAACTTCATAGTGCTCAGATGAGACTTCATAGGACTTAGATGAGACTTATTTAACTTCGTAGTACTTAGATGAGACTTCTTTAACTTCATAGTACTTTGATGAGACTTCATTAACTTCATAGTACTTAGATGAGACTTCATAGTACTTAGATGAGACTTCATAGTACTTAGATGAGACTTCTTTAACTTCATAGTTATCTTACTGACCGTGATGGAGGCTGCATCAATTTCAGAGTGATGCTCCTTCAAATGTCGTATTCTTCCTCCTCATCTGTAGCCACAGGGCTTGTAGCAGCTAGCTAGTTTTGGTAGCTAACGCTAACTGAGATCTGATAGGCTAACTTTGACTTCGACAGACTTTATTCATTCATAAGGGAAATTGCTTGGTCACAGTAGCTCAGTTGCATATAAAAAACACTCTTGAGAACCACGAGTAAAAAGAAAGAGAATAAAAGAAAATCTAAAATAAAATCTCATAAAATAAAATAAAATAGTATAATCAAAAAATTCACAAAATTAGCACATGAACAAATGTACAAGAAATATAGATGGAAGTTATCTGTTACAGAAAGATGAGTTGTTCTACAGCAGGATAGAGTATCAATGACCTAACATCCCTTATCCAATCACATGACAGCGACGCACACGTTTAAAAACATGTTGTCATAGTTTTTATCATCAGATATTAGTTTTAGCTCGTCAGCGTCTATTTTTCATCTTTGTTAACGACATTAACACTGAACACTTCCTCCTCTCTCTTCAGTAATGGACATGGTACCACTCGCAGCCTTTTTTTTTCCTTTATCACTTCCATCCTCCTCTCGGCTCCTGCTGCTGCCACGGTAACGATTAAGAGCCACAGCAGCTGCTCTACCTCGCCATCACACACACACACACAGAGCGGAGAAAGGAAATCACAGCGAGGTCATGAAGCTATTCTCTCGCCGCCGGTTCTTCTCGCCGTCTCTTTATCAGATCGCTTATTGAAGAAAAGGACCAATCAGATGTCAGCACTCGCCACTTTTAACCTTCATCCTCGCATACCAACGAGCACATTCAGACGGAGATAAAAGAGGTGTGTGTGTGTGTGATGTTTCAGACACAGACTCCTTCAGGTGATTTTTTATTTTTTTCTTTTCCTCTAAAGTTTTTCTCTCTCCGGTGGCGGCTGATGAGTCGTTCGCCGGCCTGGTCACGGAGCAGCGTTCAGATTTCTGTCTGCCTTCAATCAGCAGTGTTTGATGGGGGTTATTTAGCCCTAACCCCTCCCATCCCAACCCCCGCGACCCCTGACCCCTGGCCTTATTGTTTTCCTGAGTGATGTCGATAAAGACTCCCGCTGCCTGTTGTTTGTCTTCTTCCTTTAATCACGGCGCTGGAGTTTGTGGGCTGCAGCCTGCAGAGGAGCCACAGGAAGCAGAATATTCACTGCGCCTTTCTGCAGGACCTCCAGTGTGTTCTGGTGAGAGTTTGTATTTTTAGTCAAAATGTTATTTATTTATTTTTTTTTTTTTTTTGGTGAATCTGAAATGAATTCCATGGAGCATAAAGCTGAAAATATGTTTAACCTCTTCATCTCTGCTCAATCCACCAGAGGCTCCGTCCGTCAATACCATCTCCTATTGTTTGGCCAAGAATCGGCAAAACTTTATTCTAAAAGTTTGCTTCGAGATGTCAAAGTTTCCAAAGATCCCAATCCTGTCAGGGTGAGATTCTGGGAAATATGTGTAAAAGTGAAGTACAAGACTGAGTGCTGCAGCCATGGAGTGTATTTTTAAATAGTTAAATAGATGTTTTTGACGTGCTTTGTGTCTTATTTCAGAAAAATGAATTTTTTATTACATTTAATTTTAATTATAGGTAATTATATTTCTCTCTTCTAATTAAAAGAAGCCTTTCAAAATAAGATTTCACCATGCTTCCTTTTATACGGCAGACTTTAGTATAATAAAATGATATTTTTTATTCTGCAAATTCCAACCCTGAATGTGCATTTTAAACTGTTGTGAGCCGGGTCATGCTCTTTATTAAAATATCTTCATGACTGATGGGATGTCATCAATCAGGCACTAACAAATCTTCAAATACTTGTAGTTCTGAGAGACCGAAAATACGTCCAGCTGAGCAATACTGCAAGGATGCTACTGTCAGAATCTGTCAGGAATCTACCTGGAACATTTTTTAGTATTAGGGATGTGTTGCTGCCTTCAAATGGACGTCGCGTTCACAAAAATTGAAGCATCAGCCTGGAAGCCACAGAGGCTAACATTTTAGCAAGCTAATGATCGGGTAACACTCGTAAGAAACACAAAGGCATAATGAGAGGATGAGGCCGTTGGGAATATCAATATTTCTTCTTGTATGAGCAGTTTTGCCTCATTCAGTTAGAAAATTAACACCCAACTGCTCTTACGGATGAAATAAAAATCATTAGCAGGAGCTACAAAATAAAAACAAATGTGAAGTTCATTAGTAATACGAGCCTTTTAAAACATTCTTCCCTTCAAGCTGTTAATTAACCCCTTGACGTCTGAATTGATTTTTCAATTATATAAAGAAATTAATTATTTGTGTTTTTGCTTACCACTCTGACCAGCCCTACGAGAAACTAGTGCTTGCAAAAGGTTCCTAGGAATTTTCTGAATTTGCACAAACCGACATTGGAGCATTACATGCGTCATTTCGGCTGCAGTCTGAGCGGAGACAGTGCGTCGCAAATTCGTGACCCTCTGCGACAAGGGGTTAACTAAATAAGAAATAAACTCAACAAGTGGAAATATTGTTGAAATCGGTAAAAAAAAACGTTGATTTGAGTTCCATATTTTCCTCGACATTGACCTTTTATTACCAGATTTTTCTTTCTTTGTTTGTTGTAAACAGCTCAGCAATTCCCGTCTCCCTAACACTAAGTAAATAAAATAAATATAAAATATAACCCAAAGAACAAAATATAAAAAACAAGGTGAAAGAGAAATCTGTTAAAATAAAATAAGCTAAAGAGCTTAAAACCTGAGTCCCACAATTTGCTTCATCTCCTCAGTGTTTGGACACACACAACAAACAGCACCGATCTCGGTTCTGAAACAGCAGTAGGTACAGATCCATTAGAGACAGCAGCTGTTATGATGTTCTACTGCACCTACTGCTAAAATTAGAAAGAAAACACTGACTCACCATCTACCTACATAATTTGTTAATACATCGGAAAACACAATATTTCCAAGAATCTCCACATCTCTATTTATATGCACTGCTCATGACAATGTCAGCAAACTCATCGGAAAAGGTTGTTGTCCTTTGAGACGAGACTTCTCGGTTTTGATGCGTCCTGTGATGCAGTCAGTTAAGAACCACGTGTGATCGCACAACAAATCAGAATCAGAATTGTCTTTATTGCCACGCATTGAGTGTTCGCACATACAAGGAATACGTTGTGGTGATCGGTACAATAAGCACAGACGTAAGTCCGGAAAATTTAAACAATACAAAACAAATACACAAAACTATTAAAAAGCAGAACGTTGCGACTGGAACAAGTGCGGCAGCTGTAGCATGCTAGCAGGTTTATGCAACATCCAGCTCTGCAGAACCTGATCATGTTTAACTGTTTCTGGGTTTGGGGCATTTCCTGTTTTATTTTCTAAGTCACTAACTTCCCCCGTGTGGTCGCTGTCCCTGATTGTCTGCCCCGCCCTGATGTGTCTCACCTGTGTCTCATTATTCCCTCTGTATTTAGGCTCAGTGTTTCCTTCCTCCTTGTACCCCACATTGGTGGTGTTCAGGTATTTTCCTTGTGTGCTTAATAACTTTTCCCCCTCGTTATTTTTTGAGCTTTGTATTTGCTCGCTCTTGGAAATAAAGAGTTTTGAGTCATGCACTTGAGTCCCCCTCTAACCAGTTCCTTGTTATAGTTTATCCTTGATAATTTGTCATGGAAGCCCACATGAAGTTTAGAGGTCTGTAGCCACTGACTCTACAGAAAGTTGGTGACCTCTGCACACTACGCGGCGTTCACTGAGCTCCTGAGAGCGACCCATTCTTTCACAAATGTTTCTAGAAGCAGTCTGCATGCCTGGCTGCTTGATTTTATACACCTGTGGCCATGGAAGTGATTGGAACACCTGAATTCAGTTATTTGGATGGGTGAGTGAATACTTTCGGCAGTATAGTGTATTTGCAGAACATCAACATGCTGGTTTTCATTGTGAGCATGTTAGCATTTAGCTCTAAGCACTTCTGCAGAGCTGCTAGCACAGCTGTCCTCCAGCTCTGAGGCGTAAACAGCAACACATGCAGAAATACTGACTCTCATACAAACGCACGCCATGCCCGCCCGTCTCCACCCTGTGTTTGAGTCCTCGCTGCAGAGAGCGAGCATTTACTCTGCAAAAGTTGCAGGGCCGAGGCGGCAGATGAAACGGTCCTCCTCGTCTCGCTGCTGTGTGCAGCGGTAATTAGGGAGCAGCTGGGAGGCTGAGGGCTCGCTCTCTGACGCTCTCCCATCAGAGTCAGGGTTTGAAGCCGTGGAAGGAAGGCAGAACGCGTTCTCCTCCCACGGACAAGGTTCCTCAGCGTTCCTCTGTTCCTGTTCCTGAATGTGTGACACGTATCTGCACAAACTCCCCTCATGTTTCCTGTCGGCTGAACAGAAACTGTTTCCAACTATGCAGCCCAGAAACTCTGCTGTTGGTGATACTGATAGCAAAAAGGCGATATGCTTCCTCCGAGAACAAACACTGAAACACCTGGTGTGTATGTAAGGTTTTAAAATATTCAGCCACCGGGTTCGCCCAGGCGTTTCATCCAGTTTGCGTCAGAAAAGAAGATTTGAAAATGAGACGTGTGACACAAGGTCAAAAGTGGCACAAAGAGAACCCACCTGTGTCAAACCAGAATAAGAACAGAGTCACTTTAAAGTCATTTCATATATTGGAGAGAGAAAGTGGAACAGATTCTGTCTGATGTGAGTCATTTATTGTGAAAATCACAAACTAGACTCACCGACGATTCAGGATTTCATTCCTGTGTGTGTTGAAGTCAGATGCTATCTCAGTAAACAAGTAGGTGTTGAAAATGTCTGAGATAAGCTTCCCTTTGACTGAAGATGAGAGAGACAAGGTGAGCATGTCTGTAGAAATGATTATCATATGAATTAGATTATTTATTTCTCCTTTTTTGAATGGCATTAAATTACAGAACTGAACACCTACAGATGCATTCCTCAACCCAGAAGTAATAGTCTAAAGAAAACTGATCAAAATTAAGAAATACTTTAGTGCTTTAAAACTTTCCAAACCTCGTCTTTTTTAATGACCCTGGATCGAGACGTACGACGCCTCAAGGTTTCACAGCAAATGAAACGTTGGCGTCTAAATAATAAGAGAATAATCACGTCCTTCAGCCCCGGCAGTCGGGCTTTAGATCAGACCACGGCACAATTACCGCTGCAAATGTTGTTTTTGATTACATTATTAATGACAGAGAGCACTTTGTAGACCCGTCTAAAGCTTTTGATTCTGTTGATCACAAACAGTTTGTTAAATAAGCTGTTCTCAACTCGGAGGTCGCGTTCAGACGAGGCAATAACACGATCCTGAGTGATCAGGTTGGGTGTGGACGCACTGGTCTGGGCCACCTGTAACCACATTCCTTTACTGATGTAAATGTCGTGAATAATAATTTGTAATTTTTTCTCTTTAATATTTGGAATAAAATAACAACTGAGCTGAGAGACTTTCTACTTTAATTAATACCTGCAATGGTTTTATCAGTGATTTGCATGCATGTGTGATGTCTAGTGAACAATTTGCATTATCATAAACCAGTATATGATTCTGTTTTCATCCTCAGGTGACTCTTGCAAATGAGAACTTGATCTCAATCGGTGTTTTACATCAAATAAATCCATTGACATACTGGGACAAACACAGGATTTAATATTTGCATTAGTTCTTTCATTCTCCGAGAAACACTGAGTTATTTTGCATCACGTCTCCATTCAAAAAAATATTATTTTAAGAACTTTCAGGAAAAAAAAAAATTGTGACGTGATTATCTTTTATTTCTTGTGTGTGTGATTCTGGCTCCTAAACTGAATTTGTTTCCTTGCACAACACGACTCTACGATATTTGCACAATTGTTTTAATGTGTAGTGTTTCTAATTTTAAAGTTTAATCCGTTTCCTTTTTGTGCATCACATCTATTTATTTTTCCTGCATGAATAGATCCTTATTTTATGTCTTTACACTGACTTTAAACCCAAAACTCCAATAACTAAAATGTTTTTAGTTTATTCTATCATAATCTTGAGGTATTATTTTTATACAGTCCAAATCTGAATAGTGCTTCTTGTGATAGATCCTCTCATGAAACTGACTCCTTTCCTCTATTAATACTTGAAACCAAACTTTCAAAGCAAAGCAAAGCCCCGACTGTCGACTTCCAAACTTTGCCCTTCGTCGTCTGAAGAGCTCCTTGGAACATCAGAAGACGTTTTGAAGACATCTCCGGACATCTTTCGAGACGTCTCGTGACAGTTTGGGCCGGAGCCGATGTGCCGGTACGAAGATAAAGGAGCGCGTCCTGAGGGATCAGGCTGCTCTGTCTGGACTTCAGCTGGGACTCATGGCAGCAGAACACAGGCCGAGCTCGGCATTAATATGGATGTCCACCAGGCGCCTTGTCCTCTGCCTCCCTGCCTCTCTTTGTGCGCTGCCACGGTTTCGCTGTGTGCCAGTGAATAGCATTAACGGCATGGCAGCCAACCTCCGACCATGCCAAGGTCATTAATAAACATCCTCAGATGGCTCATAATGATTCCCTACAGTCAGACAGGGCGGCGGTGTGGGGGGTGTCGAGGCGAGACGTTTGCCTCACAGTTTACAGTGCACCCCCTCACCAACTTCAGCAGCAGTCAACAAACTAACTTCTAGTCCTGCTCCAAGACACACTCAGTGACTTTTACAGGAACCCGCCAACAGTTTCAGGAACACATGTCTACTTTTATTCTGACCAGGATGTAGTTTGGATCTTCGGGTCCTGCAGAGTTTCTGCTTCTTCGACCAAAAACAGATAATTAACCAGCAACTGATGACAAAGAATGAGTGACGGATGACAGGGGAGCTTCTGCAGCTGAGAGATGGTGTCTCCTTAGACCTCTTCGTCCAGGTCTTGAGGTTAGTTAGACCAATTATTTAAGCCCATGCGCCAGCAGAAGACTCTTACAATACACTTAAAAGACTGGATCCAAGTCAGAGAAAAACAGAAACCAATCAGGTCGTAAGAGAGAGAGACTCTAGACCAACTCTGTCGCACAAAAAATGTGTAGGTAGGGAAGTCTGTTCCAGGCTGCGAAATTTTCGTAGACTCCATTGCCATAGTTCTTTGCTACAATTGGATTTTATCACCATGACAAAGTCACCACAACGAGTCCAGCAGTAACGAAGAACTAGTTTGTTCATAGGGGGGTGAAAGTTGAACTGGCTGGCTGCACATTACCAAGAGGGAATGAATCCACAAAGGCAATGAAACAAAATAAAATACACTTGAGCCTCGACTTCAAGGAGTCAAAACGTCTCCTTCCTGTCCATGTCTTCTCGACAACTTAAAGCAATTCTTACCACTTTTCTTTTGTAATCTTAAAATGCTCCCAGCAAGCGTATGGCACACTAAAATGTAAAAGAAATCCACCAGGTATTGAAACTCATCAATATTCCATTCTCATATATTTCTGATAAAAGTCTGACCAGTAATTTTATTCGGTCCGAATAAAATGATTTGCAGAGCTTCCTGGCCGTCACCGCTTGCGATTCACGTGCCTCTCTGTCAGAGATACCACGTTTTAAACCACATGTAGAATTGAATTTTATTTAATTACTGTTTTCACTCACTGGTGCCTCTGAATCTGACTCCACTGACCCGTTTCACTCGCGCTGCTCCTCTCCGCCTCTACCTTCACTTTCCCTCCGCATGCATCGGGGGAGGGGGGGGCGTCAAAGGTCAGGCGGGGGAAGCGGGTGAGACTTTGGAGGGAGGCGGAGTTGAAGTGCTGTGCAACATGCCAGAGAGGTAAGAACTGCTTTAAACAACTTAAAGTGTCCGTGTGGAACATAAATTCTGAACATGTTCTGTCATTCCTACACAGAATATAAATCTGGGACAAAAACCCAGATAACCTCATTATGTGTCTGCGTTTCAAGGCTTTTTTGTTTCGTGCACAGAAGTCAGCGATTTATGACCTCAAGCTATTAAACAGATCTGTAGGTGTATTAAAGATTCCATGTGCAATGAAAGAAAGCCAAGGTAAAGTAGGTACGGAAGAGTTTGAAGTCAGGCAGCTCATTTGCATTAATGCTCTGTCCACAGCCTGAAGACTTGAACATTTTACATCCAAACAACGAGATGAAACAAAGACAACTGGACTTCTTGAAGACGTTTCATACAAGTCTTTAGTTCTAAAAACTGTTAACGACCGGATATTTTCCTGTAGTTGGAGGAAGCTCTTTTGATCGCGTTTCTAATAAATGGTTCTTTAACAACCCTGTAACGTCCAGAGACTCAATGTGAGAATGAAACTTTTTGGGAACAGAAGTACGTTGTAAATCAGCAGAGAAGACTTCTTCTACTTCTGTTTCAAACCATCTGTGTTCTCTGGCTAAAATGAGGACGTTGTTGTCTTCAAAGGCATGTCCTTAGTCCTTCAGGTGCAGGTGGACAGCTGAATCCTGGCCTAAGGAGCTGTCTCTCCTGTGTTGAGCCTTAGGGTGAACATTCATTCATTCATTTTCTGTATCCACTTGTCCTCTGGAGGGTTGTAGGGGGAGCTGGAGCCCCTGAGAGGCGGGGTACATCCTGGACTAGTCTCCAGTCCAGTTGTGCCGTCACCTTAGGGTGGACAAGTTTCTGAAATTTCTCCAGAGCTGCAGCCACGTAAGGGATGGCAGTATGACAGGAATGAAATATTTCTACCCTTTAACTTTTAACATTAATGCACATTAACACCATTTAAATAAAAAAGAGGTTTTGAATATTTTCTGTGACCCTGTTTGGTTTTCCTTCTGCCTCCTGTTTTTATTTTGTAAAGTTTTTCCTTGATGTTTCGTGTCCTGCTTCATTTCCTGTGTTCTCCTCGATTGTTGGATTGGCTCCGCCCTCATTAGTCTCACCTGTGTCTTGTTAACTCCTCTGCCCAGGTGTGTATGCATATATCACCCTGCCTTCCCCTTTGTTCTCTGTCTGGTTGTCTGTGATGTTTCTCCTGTTTGTCCTACTGTTCATTTTCTCCTGTTGTTAAATCCTCTCCTTAGTTTTTTTGGAGTTGTGTTTTTGGATGCCCCGCCCTTCCTGCAGCCCCTGCAGCTTTTTCCCTAGTTTGTATGTTTCATTTTGTTTTTACTTCATCAGAAACCTGACAACATCAACCTTAAAAGGTGCACATTTATAAGCAGAATATTTGTATTAAATGGATAAAATTTCAGCTGTTTTAAATGAAATTAAAATACTGGAACATAAACGTAGTCTTGATTCATTATCGCCATGAATATCTAACATTTTTTTTGAATGCACTACATTTATTTATTGTCATGTTTTTGAAGTGCGATCCATCCGTGTGATTGATTCTTGCAGAAATGCACTGAAAAGGCTGAAGAAGACGATCGACGTGAGGGCCGACGCCGCTCTGTGTGTGTGTTGAGGGAACAGAATGCAGCACCTCCGAAGGCTCGCCAATTATTACCACACTAAATAAATTACAATCCATTTATTTTAACTACAAATAAGCACGTGTCCTGCGACTGTTCCAGTAAGATGAATGGAGGTCGCTGCAGCACATTTGTCTTGCCATCCAAAGTTAATGCATTAGATGATCTCAAACATGAATAAAGACTGATGCGTTTCTTCTGCCGCAGTAATAGAATTATGAGCTTTAATGGTGGGTTCAGTTTCCAAAACAAAAATCCAATGTGCCACAGTCAATTTATTTATTTTGATCCTTCATTTTCATACGAGGAGCTCCTCTCCTCTCTCCTCTGTGTCTGTGTGTGCTCTCTTTGGAAACAATCAATCACCCCCTCCCTCCCTCCTGCATTCATCCTCCATTCAAAGTGTTATTGAGCGGCGACGGCGATAAGACAACAGTCACACAGATTGATCTCCACCTCCAGTCTCTTCACTCTGTGTGTGTGTGTTTGCCTCAGATAGGACAGTATTAAGCTCCTCGCCATCAGATGTCATAATATCTGTGTCGGAGACGAGAAAATCCATGGCATCGACCAGGACGAGCAGCCGCTGCAGCTGTCAGTCACGCTGATTGATGGACCTGTCGACCAGTGGCGGCAAAGGTTAGGGTGGGCGGGGCCAGGGGAAGTGAGACTCCCCGGCTCGCTGATCGATTGGCTGTCTGGCACCATCAGCGACTCTCTCCATCTTCTGTCATTAGTTTACAGTTTCTGCGGATTTTTAAATATCAGCCGTCGATTAGTGGAAACAAATGGAGGCAAAAGTTCAACGCGGGGGTGGTGGTGCTGGTGGAGGGGATGCTTCTTTAACAGTGACTGTTCCGTTCAGTGCAGGTCCAGAACATACATTTTAATTAAGTCACTGCTGCATTTGTTCCCTTTGCCTCCAGATTTCTTTCCTCGTCGGGGCAGTAATGGAAGTGGAATGGAAATAATGTTCAAATTATAACATGGGTTGGTGGAAAGCAAATTGTGCTGGAAAATGTCATTGACCAAGCACAATATACTTCACCCTTCAATGCAATGTCCAAAATCCTCAAATATATCCACTTAAGGTTTATAATAAAGAAGAATGTCGGAGCTTTAATGTCTGAGAAATGAAAAAGTGTTGTCCTTGGTTAGATTTAATGTGGCCGTCTCACTGTTCACTCTATAATAAAGACATGAAACGCTGCCCAGATACTTGAAGGAAAAAAAAATAAAATATGTGGAAACTTTTTTAAATGGAAACAAATAGAATAGTTCCACATTTGATATAGTTTGTCATTTTTCCCTGAAGAACTTTCCTTTAGAGACGTCTTTCAGTGGAAACTAAGAGAACAAAAGATCTATTGGAGGGTTTATATTCATTCTAAAACCGATACTTGTTCTAATAGTTTGTTTCAATGAAAAGGTGCTTTTGCAGCACACTGCAATTCTGTTATAGATAGTCAGACTATTATTAAATCAGAAATCACTTGAATAATAGAATAAACCAGAGTTAGTCCATTATCTGATCATCTGTTTGGTTCACCTTGGATGGGTCGCCAGAGACAAACAACCATTCACACCTACAGCGTATAGATTTAGAATCACTTATTAATCTAATGTACATGTATCTGGACTGCAGGAGGGAATAAAATACAGAGAAGGGGCATGCAAACTCCTCACAGAAAGGACTGCCGACATCTTTTAAACCTTATAAACCTTGTCTTTCCATGAACACCTCAACATTCACAATGCACAACATAATTAACACTTTTATATTTTATTTTTAATTAATACAGTATTATCTCAGTGCTGCATTTAGCCTTGGTTCGGATCGTGGCAATGGAGACAAAGTTCTGACGCGCCCTCAACTCCACGTTCCTGCAAAGAGTTTTGTGATTGGACATTATTTTGCAGGAAAAAAAAATAGGATTTTGGGAGAATTGAAAGTGGAGCAGCAGCAGGGAGGGTGGTCACTGACATTTATGGCTGTTCTGTGGTTCATGGACCAGAGTTCTCTTTATGAACAACAACAAGGATGTAGGCTGTGTGCAGGGTTGGGTAGTAACTGATTACATGTAATCTAGATTACGTAATCAGATTACAAAAATCAAGTAACTGTAATCAGCCCAGACTACAATACAAAAATGCGAAATTAGATTACAGTTACATTGTTGGGGATTACCTGATTACATTTTATCATGCAAACAATGCAACTTTTTTATGATAGCCTAGCCAGTGTTTTCATTTGACAAGCAGCCCATTTGTTTGTTCACTAGATGTCATTATCATCCATTTGCCTGTGTAGTTTCTTGACAAGAAAAAGGTTCAAATCAAAACCCAAGATGGAGGAACCGTCAACGTCAACCAACCCAGATAGCAAAATCAGATTGGCAGATAGCAGACCGCTGGTGGCATGCCACTTGTGGTCCACCGTTGGACCACCATCTCTTGAAATTTAACTTATCATGAATATTAAGAAAATACATGAAATGTTATTAAAGTGATGGATGAAGTATAACTGAATAAATGAAAAAGGTTTTAGACCAATAGTGACAAAATATTGGGGCATTTGACGACAACTCGCTCGCGGACCGCCAGTGAACCGATGAGCAAAACTCCAGCGGACTGCCAGGTCTATCCCCAGTGGGCTGACGGTGGTCCGCCAGCCTCTTGCTATCTGGGAATAGACCTGTTCCAGTCGGCAAAAATACGTTCAGTACTTGGCAAAATCGCCACAACTTTGAATTAAAGACAGAGGAAAATAAGATTGTGTATGTCTTGTACAAGTTGTGTAAAAAGTAATCCTAAAGTAATCAGATTACGTTACATGTTTTGGGTAATCCAATAGATTACGTTACTGATTACAAAATTTGCCATGTAATCTGTAATCAGTAATCGATTACATTTCAAAGTAATCTGACCCAACCCTGGCTGTGTGGAGAGCAACCAGGCTCAGCTCGATTCATTTGTTCTGGGACGGAGCTCAATTGCTGAGTTCACACCAGAACCAACGGACCAACCTGAGGGATGAATGCTCCTGGTTTCAGAACCACGACCGTTGTGTGAAAGAACTTAAAAAAGCAGTTACCAGCTTGTCTGCATTAAGAAGCAAATCCTAGCTTTTTACATTTGGGGCACATTTATCTAAATCATTTTTTTCTCAGTGATCAGTTGATGAACAGGTATGAGTTTAGCTGACAACAACCTAGATGCAAAAACACCATTAAAGACAAAATATGCAGATTAGCTCAATGCACACATTCACCTGTTAACGTGTAGAAATCAAGAACGGAATTTATTTTTTCATTTGCATAAAAAATGTGCAGGAAACCACAAACCAGTCAAACTGTTCCCATACAGATGCACGTCTAGAGGTCTGTGTCTGTTCGTTATATGTTTCTCCAGCATACAAGTGCTCTCTGCACAATGCATTTAGCAGATTTACTTCCTCTTCACTTCCACTTAAAGCACACGAGAGTCTCTCAACTGTGAACACCTGTCTGTTGCTTTAAATTATGAGAACATCTTTTAGAATCAAACAAGAAAGGATCTGTTGACTTTCACCAAAGGAACAATTATTTTTGTTAAAAGGGTTGCAAGCAGACAAAGTTTACTTGCAGCTTTTGCAGATTTACACACGACTCAAGACGTGTGACACTGCAAAAATCATTAGGGATAATTTGAAAATAAGAATATTAGATGATAGAGGAGCTTAGCCAAGAATGGAAAATGTCTTATCTGGCACTGTCTAAATGCAAACTAATCCACCTGTTACAGCAGCTATTGCTCTTTCTAGATGCCACCTGCTCATAGATGAATGCACCTTTAAACACATTTCATAGTTGACCAAATGCATGAAGCTCTTAGGGAACTGTTGCATTGCCTAGAAAAGACAGAAATGACTGTAGCTGTCGACAGCTTTTGCTTGAGATATATAATACGAACTTGTCTCTCTAAATTTAGGATTTTGCTCATAAAAAATAAAAATAAAAAAGTATTTGGGCGCCAATTGGTCGGCATCGAGTTGTTCCTTCATTAGAAGTGTTTCATGTTTCATCTGTCGGAGGCTAATTTTGGAAAGCAGCCTTGCGAATGTTGATATCGTGATAATTTCTCAGTCCTCCACAGAAACTGATAGGTGCAGCTCCAGATGGCTCGATGTGGCTCCTCTCTCTCTCCGTCTCTCTCTCTCTCTCTTTCTCCGGAAGCGAAGGCTGCAATTACAGAACAAACCGAATGTGATTCATCTGCTTTCTATTTCCAGCTGCTGCTCACACGCTCACACCTTCAGCACGTCGCTTTTCCACCTCCCTGTTTGCTCCTCGGAGCCACCCCCGAAGATCATCCACACACCGAGCGCCTGCTCCCGGGGCTCCCAAACCACAACTTTACTCTCCATGAAAAACTCCTGCAACATCCTGACGAATTAGACCAAAGCGAGCTGGGAGGAGGGAAAGAAAAAAAAGAAAAAGAAAGAAAAGACAAGGTTTTTGTTTAATAAAGGAGCGGGCGCCCTGAGATTTGTCCCTCCTGTGCTGCATGTAGTGTAATAACAGCACCGTTAGCTAATAATAACTGATGGTTCACGGCTGACGAGCGATGCTAATGGAGAGGAGGCTAATTGTAGTCGCCTGGTCACGGCTGTGAAGAATGTCTCTGGCAGGAAAATGAACTTTATTCTTAAATTACAGGCCCCTCTGTGGCGGACGCGCCTGTCCTATTATGTGCTAATTAGCAGACGCTTGGGACGCTTTAGCTAACGAGCCCGGGATAATTTTAACCCTCGGCACGGCTGCGAGGAGACATGCAAGCACGAAGCGCGACCACATACAGTCAGAATATGAACATATGGCTGCGCTTACATTAAACACACACACACACACACATTCTCATGCATTCACAGGCTCCCAGCATGCACCGGCTTAGCGGCTGCTGTGCTAATTGGCTTGATGTGGTTCTGAAAATAGTATCTGTACAATCCCCTGTCTGCCTTCAGAAAAGATCATGCCCTTTCAATTCAGAGTCCCAGCGGGCTGTCAATAGGAAACAGCTACGAATACAAGGGGGGGGGTTTAAAGGTGCATTTCACCTCGCCTTCACGCTCACCGTCCCTGAACTCAACACTTATTCCTTGTTCAATTCTCTGTGATCGCCGTCATAATTATTATACTCCAATTCAAGCAGTACTCATGTTCACTGTTACTACACGCTGAGAATGGATGTGAGTGTGAGAGCAACCGCTGACTTTATTTCTCTTATCGTGATATTAAAAGCGTTACGCGGCGTCCTGGTTACTCGACCAAGTATCAGCGCAGTGGTTCGGCTGAAACAATATTTAAGATTGTGTTCAGGGTCTTTAAATGTCCTGCGTCAGTCGCCTAATAAAGGTGTTTGAAAGATGCTATCCTATAGAGCATGAGTCTCCTCAGAAATTTAAATTGCAAGTGAAATTTCAGAGGCCTGCTCAGGGGGGGATTTATTTCCCCAGGGAAGGTGGGATCATTACCTGACCCGGTCAATGGTTTTAATCCAGTCTGGAGTAATAATTAAATTGCCTGCTGTTTTTTCGGTGAACTCACTGATCCTCCTGTAATTTAAAACCTGTCCGGAGACACGTACGTGCTTTTTAAAATGAGCTCTGCCAATTTGGGAAAGACAGGAAGCTTGTTAATGTGCTGTTACAGGTAGGTTACTGCTGTCCTATTTCTGGTGCAGGATTAGCAATCAGGAGTTCATTTGATCAACTTCACACTTGTGAGGTGTTATTCTGGAGGATCCATGATAGAGCTGTCTCATGTTTGAAGCCTTTTGGATGAGCAGTTATCACACTGTGGCTGTGAAAGCTGTTTTCTTTCCTCCTCGGCCACAAAATTAGTTTCAGTGGAACGTTGGTCTGGAGTCTCTCCGTTGGGAACTGATTCTGCTCCTGCAAAGATCTGCCGGGCCTATCGAAAGGTTTTTGGGCGAGGCTTAATGTGGTGATGGACAGGAGTAGCAGTAGTCAGTCGGAGTTGGATTTATTTTCAACTAACTGGCTCCGATTGGTTGGAGGAAGGAGGTATTTTTTCTCTAAATCAATTGAAACAGGCTCCATAATGAATCCAGATGTTACCAGACAAGTCGATTATTAGTCTTTAATTCATGTTAGTGGGCACTATTGCACCATACCATCATTCCTATGTATATAATATATATTGTTCTGTCTCTATTTCTTGCACATTTGTTCATATACTAATCCTGTACATTTTTTGCTTATACTATTTTTATTTTATTTTATTTTATTTAATCCTTACTTGTGGTTCTGAAGAGTGTATTTTTATGTGCAACTAAGCTACTGTAACCAAACAATTTCCCTTTTAAGATTTTTATTTGTCACATGCACAGTTATACATAGTACAATGCTCAGTGAAATGTATTTGTGGATCAATAAAGTTGATCTAAGTCTAAGTCTAGCTAAACCAGGCTACACCACACAGGACAGGAAGGCATCGTCCAGGCCCATCCAGGCCATTAGCAGGCTCCTCTGTCCTGTGTTACTGCTAGCTCTTTCACTGCAGCTTTAATCTCGTGTTGCAGCTCATTGTCAAGATGTTCTGCTATCTTTATTAAGTATCAGGTCAAGCCGTCTGAACTTTGTTGCATCTAGAATTATTGCGTTGCTAAGGAATGTAAATACGTCATGTCAGGTGTATCGCTCAGGATTCAAGATTAATCTCGATATTTACTCTGTGGTGTAACGTTGTGCAGAAGAAATGATGTTTTATTTGTTTTGAATCAGTTTTATGTATTGTTTTCATTCATCATTAACATTCATATAAAAGATATTATAATGTATACTTGCTGCTATTATATTCTAATTATATATTATTGTACTAATTAATTTATATTATCATACTTGTACTACATACTACATATTTGTGTATAACTCTTTCTATCACACATAATATATCTCATGTCCATACATATTGTATATTTACACTTATGTACATCCTATATTTTTATATTATTACATATCTATTAATCTATCTAACTACCAATAGCCTAAGATCATGTGACGGTCATTTCTATTGCTTATTTTTCATTTTTGTCTTTCTATGCCTTCATTGGAGAGGAGGTGGTGACAGGATGGGGCATCCAGTGAAGGCTCCAGGCTGGGATTGAACCCATGTCCCTCTGGTGAGGTGGAGACTGCAGCCTGAGCTCACAGGACGGCCACTACATTACCCACAAGCCTCAGCTACTTCATTTGTAGAAATTAAAATAATTAAAGTGAGCTGATTCAGAATAATATCAGTGACTTTTCTCGTGGTATCCTGACATAGGAACTCATCTTCATGTTATCTAACACTGACTTTCACTCCAGACTCAAAATATCCTTCCAACTTCTGCTTCTTATCTGTGCGACTCTCCACATTCTTTCAGTTCCAGGTGGCCTGTTATCGTCACTTGACGCCCCGCGGGGTTCCTCACATTCGTCCTCCATATTTTCCCGGGCGCTTCTCTTATTATCAGCTCACGCTGCGTTTTTAATGATGGTGGTAATCCGACAGCAGGTACCTGCGCCGTGAGTCATCCCGACGTGGTCGACTGTGAGTCAGGATGACATCAGTAGCTGCTCACCACCGCCACCGCCGCCGCCAGGACGTGGCTCACAGATGAAGTGTCTGACTTTTAATTGAGAGGAATTAGCCTGAATGTCAGCGTGATGGCGGGCAGGGATCAGAAGGTCACATCGTTTGATCAGAGCCGAGACAGACACGTCGGCCGCGACAACGAACCAGCACCCTGCTGCTGGTGTTGACCTTTGACCTGCTGCCGGGTAAATCCTCACAGAGCAGAGACGCAAACTTTACAGAAATATCTCAGGTTCAAGGATCAAACCATTGCCTTCACATGCTCTAGACATTATTCACACACATCATCAGCTCATAAGCAGACTTGATGTGACTGTAGGTGTATCATGAGTTTTTTATTATTATTTGGTCAGTTATTACTTGTTTTACATATGTTTTGGTGTTATCAGGCATTTTTCTTAATATTTTACTTCATGAACACCTTTTAATCAACAATATTCATTAAATACCAGCCTGGAAGCCAGAGTCTCTCTATCCACTTTATAGACTAGAAAAAATCTGGACAACATGTCTCCACTTCCACAAAGAGAGGCTTGTATTCCGGGGGTACGGGCGGCGCTATTTTGTGAGATTGGACCATAGACTGTAAAAAAAAAAATGGACACCATGACAGCTCCTTTAAAGTGAAGCCAAAGCATGTGGAGCTGCAGGATAGTGCATAAGCTCCGCCTCCTGCATGTTAGTGGATGGAACTTGAGCCAAACATGATCAATTTAAGACGACGTAGCAGCAAGACGCAGTCTCACTTAGTCTCCGTTTCAACTTGTATAGAAAGTGCTAACTTCAAAGTATACACCAGTTTGGAAATATTATAAATAATGTAATGTTTGGAACGCGTTTAGTGCAGGAAGACGCGGTGGAAAGGAAAACGCGAGCAAGCGTAGAGCGCTAGCCAGCTTCAGATGCTTGAAAGCAAAAAAAAAACCAAAAAAACATGACACCCTCTTTCCTATTGGTGGAAAAATGAATCACATCAGCCAATCAGAAGATTATATGGTAATAGTTGCTAAGGAAGAGGGAAAAGCTGTGGTAATGATGCAAAATATACAATCTATGGAGTGATGAGGGCAAAAGACAGAAGTGTAAGCTTTTGAAATTTATAAAATGGTTATAAAAATGGTTCGCTAAACATGTTTGTGGTTTTCACAGTGAAAATCTATGTTTTTAATGTGGTTTTAGGTCCAGTGTGTTAATACAGTATGTCAAAATGAAAAACAAATAACTGTTTTTAAGATGAAATATAAAGGTAAAACCAATAGTAGTCAAATACGGCCAATAATACTGTAGACCTCAGAGGGTTAAGAGTAGGACATGGAGTAGGAACGTCTGTTTGAAACTGACTAAGTTGCAGTTTTTAGTTAAACTCTTGTTGAGATTGTACTCACATCCTGTTTCTATAGTGTTGAATAGCTAAACTACTACAACAGCCGGCCACCAGGGGGAGCTCCACATGCTTTGGCTTCGCTATTGAGGATCTATCATGACGTCCACTTTTTTTACAGCCTAGGGTTCCCTCAGCTAAAGATCTGCTGGGCCAATCAAATCGTTTGGGTGGATTTTACAGTACCGACCACTGCCACTACTAACAGATGTTAGTGAAAATTTCCACTTCTGAGGTTGTGACTATCACAAGAGGAGGCTGTTCATGTGGACTCTTCTGGTGAACACTGTAAACACCTCTGCAGGATTTAATATCCTTCTATTTCTTGTTAAATGTATTCGTGTTGGTTTGGATCTGTTCAGGAAAACTGAAAGTAAAATAAAACCTTTCAGAGTGTTTTTTAGACGCATGTTCCTCTTTTCCTGAATTATTTTATTTTGCTCTACAGTAAGCCACAGCTATTCAACCTGGAGTTCAGGAGTCCCTGAAGGTGTCCCAAACAAAACTAGAATATTCAGAAAATGATTAGAAGGGGAATGAAATGGAAGGGGTCACCAACTTTCGGTGCACAGAATTTATTTAATAAAAACTTTTTTTTGTAGGATACAAAATATTCTTGTTTCTTTAAGGCTGACAAATCCTCTGAAGGGTTTTCCAAAGATCGTGTCAAAACAAGGCCATAACTTCAGCTGCACAAAGTGTCTCTGGGAGATTTTAACAGACAGCAAACCAGTGAAGTAAACAGCCTTTCACAGGACGGCTGAAATGAATGAATATGTTTCTCCTCAGTAATAAATATCTTTGTTCATGGGCGCTGGCGTTAATTAAGGGGAGAGCGATGGGAAATTGGGGGCTGTGAGTGTTTTTTCTTTGGTCTCCTCCCGTCGGACTTCCAGTCCACCGAGCTGCTTTTCTGATCTGCTGCTAGCGGCTTGACAACCTTTTGCTCATCCGAGGAAAATTCCATTACAGGCTGTTAGGACATGAGTAATGGCAGCTCTCCGCTTAACCGGCTCAGAAGGAAGCAGACTAATGCTCAGCCATCACTTTGCCTTTCTCTCAGACAGATATTTGGCCTGTGTTTGCAGCTCCTCTGCTTTCCCTTCGCTTCATGCCTGAGGGGAAAGCGAGAAGCGGCCGCCGCATCAAATCCACCCGTCCTCCGGATAAACAGTCGTCTGTTTAGACCGGCCACCGTGCGTCTCTGACATGCCTCTCTCTATGCTCCGTAGTTTAAGGCCATTTTGTGGAGAAACATTCTAATAACAGACACACACAGATCTGCAGGAGTAGTTTTCTTTTTTCCCATGCATTTTTTTTTTTTTGTTGTTGTTGTTTGTTTTTTTAAACTCCAGAACACACAAAAAGAAATCTTTCTTTTATTCTGTAATCTAAAATTATTACTGTAGAATCTGAACTGACTAAGAATGAGTCTGATTTTTAAAATTCGCAGACTGTAGTGACAGTGGTGTCGGGTGTCGAGAGCCCAAAGTGGCACGATCACAAACCCTGTTTTGTTCAACCACAAGTCCCAAACAAAGACGATTTACAATAAATGAAAACTGTTAAAATATTTACCAGGAAGGGGAAATAAATCTCAGGATACAGATTTAGAAAGAGCCAGAGATCAAGTGGACGAGTCACTTTTGCAGCCAGCCTCTAGTGGACATCAGAGGACCTGCAGCTTTTGCCACTTTTCAGCTTGTGCTTCATGTCCATCCATCTTGGCCGTCTTGGACTAACGACTACTTTAATTCCAGAAGAAACTCTCATGTAACGAGTCGACCGATACTACGAAGAGGCCAGGTCAAGTAGAACCTTCTTTACAGAACTCGTTTTGTTGATAAGGCGTCAAAGCGAGATTCTCTGACTGCTGCTACCTTACCGTTTGTTTGAGCTAAACAGAGCTGCCTCGTCACACCCTGCTATTGACGCTAACGTGTGCGGGGCACCGTATTGTGTTAAACCAGGATATTTTCAGGTCGACAAAAAGAGTCCAAACATAAAAAAAAGAATCATCATAAGTGGAAGGAAGTGGTTGTCAGCGCTGGAAACGATGTAGGAAGTTCACAGGCTGAGAATCAATCTCCCTCCCTCACTCCCTCTCTCTGTTTCTGTGTTTGTAGTTTGATTCCTCTGAAACAATTTGATTAAAGTGGCTGGTTGACTTAATTCAGAACGAAAGCTCGGCTACATTTGCTTATCATTCCCTTTGAAGTCCGTTTCCCACCCAGCAACGCTCCTTCCTGGAGTCACGGCTGTTTTCATCATCTTTTCATTATTTGAAAGGAGAAAGAAAGTGCAAAAAAAAAATAAAAAACTGCTGCCACTATCTCATTACTTTCACAATTACTCTAGTGGCTGTCAGAAAATAAGGCCTAATCACAATCAAAAAAGAGAAAAATGTTGTTGTTTGATCGGATTTTGATCTGGCAGCGCCTCGTCGTTGTTTCAAGCGCCGGCTGAAAGACTTGATTTCTTTTACTGCTGCTTTCAAAGGAGTCTTTCATCTGCGGGATTTTTTGACATAATTCACAAGTCAATCTGACTGGTTGCATGGCGCAGTGTCAAGGAAGGTAAAGCACATTAGAGGCAGAGAAAAGTCGACATTTACTACAAAAAGAAAAAAAAAAAAACATCCATCATGAGGGAGTCATTTAATCCTACACTGAGTCATGATTCAAGCTTCTTTATCCCGAGAAAACAAGTGAAAATCCGCCAATGAAGAAGAGAGAGCGCTCTCGTTCAAACGCTGATTAATTAGCACGACTCAAGGACTTCATTTAATTGGCATAAACATGAAAGTCAGAGAGTGAATCTTTCACAAAAAAAAAAATAAAAAAATAAAATCTGAACAAACTGACACTGGGATGGAAACAGACTCCCTGAAAGAATCAAGTACAAAGAAGCAGAAGATAATGACAAATTAACACTTTTGACTGAACGTGTCTTGTTGTTGTATTTCTGTAATTGTCGAGCTTTATTTCCGTCCTCTCTTCATCTTTACGCAAAGGCACCTATACACGATGCTCACAGAAATGTGAGAGAAATGCCACAAACTATTCGGTGATCAGATCAAAATGGTGGTTGTAGTTCAGCGAAGGACACGAGTGGACATGTGGTGCGTTCCTTGTTGATGTTCTGCCAGATCTGGACGGCGGCCATCCTCCCTTCCTGCTCGTCTCTGGGGCTTTTTATTTGCCTCCAGTCTTCAGATTGATGGACTGAGGTCACGTCCCTGATTTGGCCGCTCAGAAACATTCCTCAGTTTCATCCTAAAGGCTCTGTGGTTGCCTTGTCTTGTATTTTGAGGAGCATTGTCCTGCTGAGTGACGTAAGTCTGAATGCATTTGCCAGGACTTTCCAGCCTGTCAGCCAGATGTCACGTGCACTTTTGATTTGGAAACGGCAGAAAAAGTAGAGTCCAACTGTGATGAGTTATAAAGTAGTTTTTAAATATTGGAGATAAATGCAACAGGCTAAGAATAAATTACGATGTGCTTCTGTGGCCGTCTCTTTCCCAGCATCTCACCAGATGGTTTGCTACGGAGCACGAACCATCTGTCTAACTATAGTCCAGACTATAACAGGCGAAACACAACAATCCACAGTCTGAGCTGTGTAGTTAGCATGTGGAACCAATTCTCAGTGTCATCATAATTTAAATATACCAATAACATAAACTCTCCATTGTTGTTTCCAGTAGTTCCTTACGGGTAGGGTGACCAGATCCCAATTCGCCAGACGTGGGACAAAGACTACGTTTGTGTGGGACAATGTGGGACAATGTGAGATACCAATGCATCAAGGTAGTCTAAAAGAACTATGAGAAAAAATAAACATTTCTATTCTGCCCCTTTGCTTATGGCATTACTTTGCCATCTGATTGATTCAGTAGGACATAACAGCCTGCAAAGAAAAACTTAACAAATATATTTTACAATATAAATATATATAAAAACTTGCTTAAATGCAAATTTCCCAAGTTCACAAGGTGAGCAACACGTTTTGTCTCGCATTGTCTGTGTCGTTTCACGTCGTATTCACCTCCGTGTGAAACGGAAAAATGACTCAAGCAAACTTCACAGCAAACTTTACCAGACTCGCCTTGCATTGGATAGATAGTTTCCCAGTCTTTATTATAGCTGCATTTCCTCTTCTCAGTCGTACGGGTTGTGCTTCCCTCCATGTCTCGCGCTGCATGCCGTTCTGATCTGATTCGCATTGTTTGTTGTTGGTGGGCGCGCCGTTAACCTGCGTCCGCGTCCCAGTTTGATTGACATGATCAAACAGCCCGCCCCGACCCCTGATGACAGCCCTCACTGCTTTCTCCAAACAGCTATTTGATAAATGCCAGATTGTAAAACATGCATTTCGAAACTGGAGTCTGACTGTCAATAACAATGCGGGACAACGTCTCAATTTGCGGGACGTGTGAAAAGTAATGAAAATGCGTGACTGTCCCGCACAAAGCGGGACATCTGGTCACCCTACTTACGGGACGCAGTAGAGTATTGTAACAGCGGCTGCCTCTAATGGATCCCTACCTACTGCTGCTTCAGAACCAAGAACAGCGCTGTTCTTTGTGTATGTGTCACTACTCGGGTGCACAATAAATAATAACTTGTATCAAACTATTATTTATTGTTTTTATCCTCCTCAGTTTGGTCCTAAAGGCTCTGTGGTCGCCTTGTCTTGTATTTTGAGGAGCGTTGTCCTGCTGAGGGATGTAGGTCTTGATGCCTTTGCCAGGACTTTCCAGCCTGTCGGCCAGATGTCACGTGCACTTTTGATTTGGAAACGGCAAAAAATGGATAAGATAAGATAGGACTTTATTTTTCCCCGTGGGGAAATTAAGGTGTTACAGCGGCAGGGAACAACAGAGCAAAATACAAAAAATAGAATAAGGTCAGACACAAGAAACTATATAAAAGTAAATATGTTAAGAGTACGAAAATATTTATATGTTGCATCAGGTTTAAGTAGTTAACCAAAAAGTTGAAAAATCAATTAGTGTTGAGGGTTGGGTTCCTTCATGAACTGTGGGTGCAGCAGCCTCTGGATGAAGGAGCTTCGTAAAGTCCCCACTGTCTCATACAGTTGGGTTAGAGGGTTGAGAGGGGTTGTTCTTGATGTTTGACAGTTTAGCCAACATCCTCCTCTCCCTTCATCTGCTCCACTGACTCCAGGTCACAGCCCAGGATGGAGCTGGCCATCTTTATCAGTTTGCAGGCAAAGAATAAATTCCGATGTGCTTCTGTGGCCGTCTCTTTCTCAGCATCTCACCAGATGGTTTTCTACGGAGCACGAACCATCTGTCTAACTATAGTCCAGACTATAACAGGAAATATACCAATTACATACACTCTCCATTGTTGTTTCCAGTAGTTCCTTACAGGACGCTAATCATTTGAATCTCTTGGGCCTTGTCCAGTAGCCTGGCTCCGCCTGCCTACGTACTTCCGCTCATTTGCATTCCCTACAGTACTCCGTCTGGAATAGCTTGATCCGCTAACGTTTACTCCGGCCAACTGGTTGGCGGACCAATCAGCGAACAGAGGGCGGGTCTGAGAGCGATTACGTTTCAGTTGCGCGCCGAGTTTGAAATGTTTACACGAACGGAGACGGATATACTCGAAGCCATTCGCTCCGTTGTGGATATGCTTACTGGCATTACAGCACTTTTATTCCAATTTCGCGTCCTTAATTGCAATAGGGGATGGTAGAGTAGCGATTTGTTAACTTGTTGCGTTCTTGAAAGCGGAAGTACGAGGCAGCAGAGCCTGAAGGCTCCGGCGCATAACATACGTCATTACCAAACGTTAGTGATTGGTTAAAGGAACTCCGATGATTTTAAACCTCAAACCGTGCCCTCCCACCAGGAAATAAACGTTTGCCAATGGAGCTAGGCCAGACTCTCTGCGAAGTCAGAGAGTCTGGTATCCAGGCTACTTGTCCAGACCTTCCATCGACATCCATCCTGGGCAATCTGGTTGCAAATGGCCAGTTTTTAGTACCTGTGTTCACATCTGGCATTAAAAGGCCTCTCCACATGTGTCCCCAGCCTTCTCTTCAGATCTGATCTGAATATATTATAATAACAGCTGCTGCCTCTAATGGATCTCTTCCTGCCGCTGTTTCAGAACCAAGAACAGTGCTGTTCTTTTGTGTGAACATCATGACTTGGACACACATGTTATTATTTATTGATAACCGCCCTGACTCTAAATTATAACTCCAATCCTGGAACCTTCCATACGCAGCGTTATCTTCACCCAGCTCCTTATACACTGACATGATCACATCAATTATTAACCTCATGTCAATGCATTATTTATTGATAGAATCACACACACTGTACTAATATTTAGATTTGTTAGTTCTTATTTAGATTAGTTTTCTAGTTTAGTTTGGTTCTCAGCTCCAAGGCCAGAATCTTTTAAAAGGCTCTCATTACTAATGAACAGACATCACTTATTCATGTGATCATTTCTACTAGTGGTTGAATGAATGAGTTAAACTCCTCTTCCTCAGATCAGCCCTGTTGAGTAGGTGGTCTTTAATGTGACCCAGGACTCATTGTGTGTTCACACTACCAAAGGAAGGAGGTCACATGTGTCCCAGACCACCTCCACATGTGGACTGACACCAGATCAGTCTTCACACCTGGACCTGTTTAACCTGGACTCTAGAGACCAGATCAGTGTTCACACCTGGACCTGTTTAATCTGGACTCTAGAGACCAGATCAGTGTTCACATCTGTAGTTTACGTTGCACACTTGTGATCAGATCTTTGCCCAGGAAAGCTTTAACCAGCTTTAACTTTAAGGTTTTAATCAAAGTGTTTATTACGTTGACATTTGATGTTCAGTGCCATCTGACTAATTTGGAAATCACTCTTAAGTCTTGATTTGGCTGAAGTGTGTGACCTCAAGGAAACTCTAATCACAGCCATTAAACCCACAGCACGTCAAAATGGAAGCAATTAAGCTTTATCTGCACCTGTAGTGATCTAAACTCACGTTTTATCACAGAAATTAAGAGCATCAGCATCCCTTTCACTGTACAACTTTCAGCTGCACACACACACACACACACACATGCACTCTCTCTGCCGAGTCCGTTTGGCTGTAAAGGATTACAGCGGTGTAGCAGTAATTAGTTGTGGCATAATGAACATTTGGCCCTGTGGCGAGGAATAATTAAGCAGCACTTTGCGGTGATCGGTAACGAGGTGACGAGGCCAGAAAACCTCCGGAGTTCACCAACACTCACACTTAATGGGATTTATTAGTGCGCTCAACTTCTTTTCCTGCACGTAGAGCATGAATAATGCAACCATACATTCATACACAATATGTAAATAATTCAACCCTGCTATGTGTCACTTCCAACATGCACGTGTCTTTAAAGCTGAAAACTCTGAGTCATTAGTGTCAAAATACAGTTTTATGGTTTCATGGTTTATTTAACGCCGCCTGCTGAACAGCTCAGCGAGAACGTCCAAACGCCTTCATTTGGGAGCCTCTGCCGCAGATGCTGTTGGATAGCCGAGCCCGGATCTCCTTACACTGATCACTGAGCTATCCAGATTAAAGTGTTGTCTACTCGACACAAATCTAGATTATTTATTCGGGGTTCTTTGTAGTTTCTTTAAAATTCATCTTGAGATGTTGCCCGAGCAGCTAGTCCTTGAACTCAAACCTGCCTTTGTCGGCTTACTGATGTATTACGGTACTCCTGGTCAGATCCATTGCTGATTGCTGCTATAATTAACATTTTAGGATGTTGAGAAACTTCTACATGATAAAATATTATGTCATTGTTAAAAGGCCGGTGGAAACAGATCATACAGGATTAAATTTGACATGTTTTTATAGTCTGAACTAGCCTCGCATGGTCAGACTTAATTCTTAAAAGAAAATACGACATTTGGATTTCACTATGGGGAGTGTTTCAACCAATACAGGGAAGAAAAAAACAACCTCTGCATCAACTAGATAGTCCTCCAAGATATCAGAGCCATTCATTTGTCAACTAATTAAACTCCACAGGGCTCAGATGACGTGTATGACTACTGTTACTCTCCTGTCCATCACCACAAACAATTCGACTGGCCTGGCAAATGTTTGCAGGAGCATCAGTTCCCAACGGAGAGACTCCAGACCAACTCTGTGGGTGGAGGAAGTCAGGGGTGGCAAAAAAAATAATACTTTTAGCCACAACAAATGACGTGCATGACATCGCTGTTACTCTCCTACCCAAACAATTTGATTGGCCCAGCAGATTTTTGCAGGAGAATAATCAAGCTCCCAACGGAGAGACTCCAGACTGATTTCATTCATTCATTCATTTTCTGTGACCGCTTGTCCTCTGGAGGGTCACGGGGAGCATGGACGGTGGGAGGAAGCTGGAGTACCTGGAGAGAACCCACGCAGACACAGGGAGAACATGCAAACTCCACACAGAAAGGAACCAGTCGGCCTGGATTAGAACCCAGAACCTTCTGGCTGTGAGGCATCTCCAGACGTTCCAACTTTCCACCACAAAAAAAAAATTAATAAAATGTCAGTAGGTAAGTTGGTCTGGCTCCCATTACCATACAATATATCCAATCATATTATACTATTCTTAATTGCCAAAATAATAATAATAATTTCAGATTAAGAAAAATCAGATTTACCACCGTCTCATATATCTTCCAAATGCAATCATTAAACAATGAAACAGAACCTTGTTAAAGGAAACTTATCACACAATGAGTTGACATGGTTTAGATGCTGCTGTAAACTATGAGTCTATTGAGGTATATGTCATTCGTTGTGTGTCTGGGGCTGAGAGATGAGTTGAAGTAGTGAACACTGTGACCCTCCAGTGGATAATAAATCTAAAACAGATCTACTCTGTGTATTCTTTGCTCATTTGCCGCTCTCAGTGCTCGATGCTTTGTCTGTAAACACAAAGAGGGACCAGAGTGTTCTGATTCCGCCACAACCTGATCTAAGATGTCAGGGTCAGAGTGAACTCTCTCTTCATTCAGACTGTACAACAAGGAATAAAAATATACTTTTAATAAATTTTACAAAGGCAGCGTGGCCCTTGAGCCAGAAAGCAAACTGCCCATCACTGATCTAGGCCAACATGGTTGGTTAGATCATTAGAAGGTAGTCATATCAGTCCGTGGGTAACGTGTTCACACTGCAGCCAGACTGCTCCAGGCTGAGACCGTCCTCTCTATCTTAGCTGTGTTCACACCGACCTGAGGGATAAACGCTCCCGGCTTCAGAACAACCACCTCGGTGTGAAAGCATTCCAGCTTACAACAAAGTGAACCAAATAAACTGACTGTTGTAAAAGCAGCATTTTAGCATCAGTAAGTAAAGGATGATTGCTGTAATTACTGCATCAAAATAAGAATTAATCTCCAACAACTGCTCCAAAGTGTTCCTGCATGGTGCACTGTGCAGGAACTGTTTATCTAGATCTCAACTGTTGCAGGAAGTAAGGCCAACAGTTTGCCCCTGCTTCTAGTCTATGTGATAAAGGAGGCTAAGCTTGTAATAATAAAACTGATATCCATCAATCTTTCTCGCTGTCATTTAAAAATGCCTGTTCAAGTGTAAACTGTGTGCATTGTTGATTTCTGCAGCTCTGTGTTTTTGTTCCCGTGGAGATGCTGGAGGAGCGGCAGTGGAGGAGCGGCAGTGGAGGGCCGCCGCGTTAACGCCTGTCATTAGCCGCTGAAGTAAGGTGAGAAAAACAGCAGAGCTTTTGTCTGTAAGTGGCTTACCTTTTCTCATTACCGCAGGATTTCTGCGTGGCTAACGTAGAGTCTGGTCGCTCTGCGCCTTCAGGTAATTACGCGTTCGTCATTCCTCGTCTCCGTGGAGGAGAGGTTGGGAAGAGAGCCGGAATAATGACGAGGCTGAAACGCTCGCACAAAGAGTTAATAATGATCCCCTTCACGTGAAAGGCACTGGGGACGGGGACAGTTTGACTAAACACGGCGCATACGACACTGCAATTAGACTCCCTCAAATGGCTGCAGTTCATCTGGAAAAGGGAGAAACTCCAGAGGACATATGTGAGGAGTTTCACATCACTGATGAATGCCAAACGCAAGTGTCGCCACTTCTGGGACTGTGAACGTTATAAGACAAATGCTTTTAATGAAACACTGCCCACGTATGCAGAAGAACAGGAGACGATGTGAGCTGTGCTTACAGAAAAAACAAACAAAAAAAACAACCACCTGAAATCTGTTCTCTTTTTAAAAAGTTAAACATATAGTTGGCAACTTGTTTGAGGTGATGCAGTCTGAGAGTAGCGTGCTAATTAGACACAAAGTTCAGGTGATGCAGACGGGACAGTTGTAGGTATTTAAGATGAGACTTTATCGATCCCCTTTGGGAAATTCAGGTTAAAAATTCAAGTTAGACAGTTGTTAAAATAAATCTAATAAATCTGTTGGATAGCTCATGCAACATTTTTATTTAAATGTCCCGTGTCATTGAATTGTATTTTATTTTAACTTCTTGCTTCTGGTTTTCATCTCTGTGTTTATGAGCTGCATTTTGATATATTCAGAAGTAGCTCTGTCTGGCTCAGTCAAATAAAGTCTTATCTTAAAATACTGACTCTATACTTAATTTAAAAATAGGTCTTTCCATGTGACTTTCTGGGATTGTGTGGTTTCTTCATATTCAAACACAGACGCATTAATTCTGAGAGGAACGATGTTGATCAGCGGAAAAAAATGTAAAGGCTGAGAGTCTCATTAAGAATGCTCCTAATGAGACTCTCGACTAATTTTAAGAGGAATTAATTAAGAAAAGATAAGGTTACGTAAGGGCATATGTAGCACAACCAAATAAAAAATATCTACTGATGACATGGAAAATAAATATTTTACCGTATTCACCACAAGAGACGAGCTCTTAAAAAGTCTAGTTAATCGTAATGCTCTTTACTTTAACAGAGCGGATGTGAAATCAGCCGGGAACGAGTCTGTTGATGCGTCGATAAATAAGTCTGCGTCTCCGCGTGGTTCACATATTCCATGTAATATCGCTGTCGTCGGGGGAAACGCTTTTTATCTGCAAAATGTCAACCTGGCATTTGTCTCCGTGTTTCTGTGCCGTTTCCAGCGTCTGTCTGCGGCCGACACAAGGAAAATGATTAGGAGGCATTGATCTGCTGATTTATTGATCGCCAGCTGGAGGCCGCTGACTGACATGAGAGGGAGAGAAGAGGAGCAATGTTCAGATCAGACTCCAGCTCCTGCAGCAGGAAACAAACTCACATGTTTTACTGACTGAGCTAGAAAAAAGACCACCTTCCTAATATTGTGTAGGTCTCCCTTCTTGTGACTCATCCGAGAATGGACATGGACCTTCTGAAGGTTCCTGTTGTTAGTGGGGGGGCCTTTGAGGGGAGGGGCCTCTGTGGATCATCCCACAGATACTTGATCAGTTTGGGATCTAGTGAATCTGGAGGCCAGGTCAACACCTTGTGCTGTTCTTCATGTTTTTTTTTTGTTTTTGTGTGTGTGTCTGTGTCAGGCTGCATCCTGCTGGGGATGGCTGCTGCCATCAAGGAGTGTCATTGCTATGGGGTGGGGGTGCCTGGTCTGGTCTAGGTGGGTGCTACATGTCTAAGTAACATCCACACCAATGAATGCCAGGTCCAGAAGTTTCCCAGCAGAACACTGAACTGTCACAAGATGGTTTAAATGTTATTCACTTCTCCTGTCAGTGGTCATAATGTAAGGACAAAGTAAGGACTTCAGTGTTTGCTCTAATCTGCTGTTTCTACTGGTGCATACGACAATAAACATCTTGGATGGTTTCTAATCTTCCCTGTTCTCTTGTGCAGACTAAAAACACCTTACAAAAGCAAAAAGTAATTTAGTTCTCTTTAAATCTGCATTTGATGAACTGTAGCCTTGCTATTTGTTGCTGTATGTTGCTTAATAATTTATAAATTATGGATTTGATTGTGAAATCAACAGATCAGGATGTGCTGTTGTCGTCTTTGGTCGACATAAACGACCTCTGATTCGTGGCTTGTCATTCACATGCTTCTAATAACCAGATAAACTATTCTTGTATTCTACGGGCTGCCTGGAATAGATTTTCTCATCATGAGTGGTGATGATAAAATAAGTGAACTGGGAGGCAGAGCTGGTGAGCGGTGGAGAGAGAGCATTGCCCTGCATAGCCCGAGGCCTCTTGGCCTTGGTGGTCCTCCATGCAGCCCCGGCTCCTCCTCCTCCCCTCCGGCTCATTTTACCAGTGAAGCTTTGTAGCGGCCAGCCGAGGGGGCCTCCGGGATTTACCCACAATCCTCACGGCGCTCTGGTATCTCTCCAGTCCAGAGTCTGAGGTCAGGTGCCCGGCGGCCATGGCCACCCCCAAAAATTTTTGAAGGGGCTAGAGATTTAACGTGAACACGTCCAAGCAGTCATCCGTGGAGACGTGTGAATAATAAAACAGAATCTGAGGCCTGAAGCTTCTGAAGGGAAACCGAGGCAGAAGTTTCGTTTCAATCCCCAACGACGTACGTCTCATATAAAAGTTCCTAAAAATTCAGCCAAAATAAATACACACTAACACAGTTTTAAATTTATAAATTTATATATCAGTAAATATATTTCATGTGTGCTTTGAAAGTAGATTTACATGTCTGGAGTCTGAAGAAATTTATTCTTTACAGCGATAGTCAATTGTGTTTCATAAGCCCCGCCCCCTCCACATTAGCAAAACTAAATGTTTCTGTCACATTAAATACTTCTTGAAGTTATGAAGTTAACCTTAAACACAAGCAGCTACTAATCAGTGCTTCTTTAAATGTCACAACTCATATTCTGCTTCCAAATAAAACTCTTGACCTTTTAGTCAACAACCAGGTAACAATGTAGGAAAGGTATAATGAAAGGATGAGACTGCTGGGAATATGAGGATTTTATTCTCAGACTTATTAAAACACTATAAAATTAAATACAACATATTAGTTCAGCATCAGTAAACACGTCACAACCTTGGAGGTTACTGAAAATGTTCACTTACGAGGTTGTGAATACCACAAGAAGGCTCTGTTCATTCTAGCTTCTCCTGAACACAGTAAACGTGATCCCATTTGAAGGCACAAAGGGACGAAGGTACAGCAGCATACATACATATTACCTGCGAAATGCATTCTGGGAAACCTGGCTGTACCAAGTCCTCACACGTTACCTCCCAAAGCATCTTCGATAAAAGGGACGAGTAGAAACAAGCGTTAAGAAACTCTGTTTGTGAATGATGTCACCGGCACAAGATGGCGGTTCCCATTTCTGACAAATTTTGGTTTCACACATTTATAGTGAGAGGAAGCAGTAGGATGAGCTGTTGAGAAACAACAGAGTGACTATCAGCTGGGAGGCTAGGAGGCTAGGAAGAGCTACTCTTAGTAGGGAGGCTAGGCAGAGCTGCTATTAGCTTGGAGGCTTGGAAGAGCAACTAATAGCTGGAATGCTAGGAAGCTGGGAAGAGCTACTATTAGCTTGGAGGCTAGGAAGAGCTACGATTAGAAGGGATGCAAGGAAGAGCTACCATTAGATGAGAGGCTAATATTAGCTTGGAGGCTAGGAAGAGCTAATATTAGATGGGAGGCAAGGAAGAGCTACTATTAGCTGGAAGGCTAGGAAGAGCTAATACTAGCTTTGAGGCAAGGAAGAACTACTATTAGATGGGAGACAAAAAAGAGCTACTAATAGGTGGGAGGCTAGGAAGAGCTAATATTAGCTGAGAGGCTAGGAAGCTACTATTAGATGGGAGGAAAGGAAGAGCTACTATTAGCTGGGAGGCTAGGAAGAGCTACTATTAGCTGGGAGGCTAAGAAAAGCTAATATTAGCTGGGAGGCTAGGAAGCTACATCGAGCTACAAACAGTTGTACAGAACCGACCTCAAACTCTGAAGGACATGCAGAAAATAAAGGTCAGGAAGAACTTTCTGGTGGATTAGAAAGTTCCGGTTCAATGTGGCTACCAAATTAGCGTAGTAAAAATCAAGTATGTGAACTTCAGACTTCAGTATTTGGTCAGACGGTCATTCTGGAGTTGTACTTGTGAAATGCATTTTGGGATACCTGGCTGTCCAAAGTCCATACAGTACAAGAAGACCTCTGGGTGGACTGTACTTGCTCAGATGCAGTACTTGGGAAGCGAGCGATGACGTTTACAGACATGAACACATATTGATAAATGTGTCGTGTTTCCTCTGTGAGTCTGCAGTCAAATTGATTATCCGACAGCTAAATGATGAGTGTGATGATGATTAACCTAATGTAATTATGTACGGATTAATCCTTGGGGTCAAAGGTCATCTTTGAAATTTACACAACACTGTTAGTCATTATGAATCTTTGTATCTGCAACGAAGCAGCCCAGAATCAATCAGGTATTATAATTAAAATGACAGGGAAGAAAAACCAAACACCACAACAGACAAACTACTGGTAATCAATAAAGCCTTTTGTAACAGTGAAGTAAACGACGAACGAACATTAGTGGACTGAAGGATAATCCAAGACAAAACGTAAAAATAAAGGCACTATACAATAAAAAGGTCTTTAGCTTCTTAGAATACAATCCAGCGCTCGTCTTCATGGATCAGCGCTGATGCTGCTGTCATGCTGACGGGAGCACCTGAGTCTGCTGTCACACCTGTGTGTTAATTAGCTCGTCATCTATCAACAGGAAAAAGCAGCTCGTTAACCGCAGGCGGCGAGAGGAAGGCTGCAGGCCTGGAAAGTTTTAATGACATGAAAAGAAAGGCTGCCAGGGTTTATCTCTTTAAAAAGGAACTTTAATGACAAAACTTTAAAAATGGTTAACGGCGGAAAATTAAAGACAACTTCCAGTTAATGCAACTCAAAAGAATTATTTTTGTTGAGTTCATCTAGTAGGAAACTTGAGTTAAGATAGTACACTGTGGTGCTGCTTGTTTAAAGACACAAATTACCGATGCCAAAAAATGCTATTGGAATAAAATTTACGTGATGTTTTCAACAAACCATACCATGCTAGAACCACCGTATGGACCAGTCATTCAGTTTCTGTAACCGCTTGTCCTGTGGACCAACTTGTGACAATTCAGTGTCCATTCTCTGATAAGTCACAACAAGGGAGACCTACACCATTTTAGGAAGGTGGTCATAGTGTTATGCCCGATCCGTATTTCTCTAATTGCCTTGCTAACTTTGCACTCTTTGTCTTTGATTCAGGATTTCTTATTTGCCACACACATGTTGTACAGGTGCAGCAGCAGTGACATGAAATTGCATCAACCCACGCTGAGTTCTGGGAACTAAATTAAATTATGTAAAGAATAAAAAAATAAAGAATAAGATAAATTAAAATGTCAGCTGTAACAAGATAATGTTACTGTCAGTCTGAATAATTTAGGAGAAGTCTGTGGTTAGCTGTACAGGGAGTCACTGATGGGGCTGGGCTACAGACATGGATATAAGACATGGACATGGAGTAAAACTGAATTGTTTATCCATTAATTTCACACTTATATAATAGAACTGACAAGACAAAAATGTAAAATGTGTATTCTGCTCTGCATCATGTTGATATCCATATATATCTATATCTATTTAATTTCTCCATATATATCAAAATAATAAGGTTTTCTTTGACAAAGTCTTGACATAATACATCCAAAAGGTGGTAATTTTATTTTTTGTGTTACAGCTGGTTGGTTTCACGGATGCAGCATGAGGGTTTAGTATTTATTTATAGGAACCGTGCATTAATCAAGGTGTTTTCCAGCTGGCTGGTTTACAGCTGCAGCGTGTTCTGAAACCAGTCAAGTGTTGACACACACAGACAGACTAATTAACGGAGTCGTACCTTTCTTTTTTTTTCTTTTTTATCCCAGTAGAAATCATATCATCTCATTCCGGATGTATCCTGTATACATGTGATGCGTACCTGTGAACAGGTGTAGGTCTGAGAAGCTACGAGGAGCTGATCAGATTTATTATCTTCTCATTGTTACCTGTAACACCTTCGACAAGTTCGACAGCTGCTCCAGATTCCTTTTAATGATTTGAGTCGCAGTCAGATTAGGATCCGTTGAGTCGTCCTGACCTCAGAGGCTGTTAACAGCCTTCTGACACTCTTCCGAACGTAACGCGGCACGAAAACGTTTGCATGGGGAGATCTGCGCTCGGTGTTTCTTCCATCGAGTGTAAAAGTGAAGAGTGAATTCACGGCGCTCGCCCCGGATGACGGTGCCCGCTAATGGAAATGGAAATGTGAAGCTTAAATGTGTTTCTTTGTGCAGTTCAGCAGGCAGAGTGCATTTAGCCCCGGAGCACAGATTCTGTCTATCTACAGGTATCTATGTTTCCATGCTGTGGTGGATATGTGTGTGAATCATATAATTGTATATCATTTTACAGGGCTGCACGTGCAAACATACGGACTGTATCAGGAATTTCTGTTGCAACATTTATTTTTGCTCAAAACGTACTCTCTGATCGCTCAGTGAAATCTGTGTGTTATGAACGGATGGTGCTACAGCAGCATGATCAGTCATCACTCTGTAGAAGTTAATTTGATATGTGTGCAAGGAACAGACAGGAATTAGGTGAAGTTTCAACAGGTCATATGAAAACTATACATATACTATGATTGAAAGCAGCAGGACGTTGCATTGGGACCGGCTAGCTATGAATAAATTCAAAGTGAGCAGTGTATAAATTCAACTTTCCTATTATCCCGCTGACGTCCTATTGCTCCTTTCGGCAAACGAATCTAATGTTGATATAAAGAAAACTAGTCATTTGTGCAGGGCAGAGAAGCCCCCATAAATAATCTGAGAAGATGTGGAAACATTTTCCATTTGACACCAGAGATGCGTATAAAGCTAATGTTGCATTCACAGCATATTGGAATTACGGTAATAACCAGCTTCTCGTTTGTAAATAGCAGGCGCGTCTTCATCCGAGTCATAATAATTACAGCCGAGAAAGTCTCATTTTTCTTGTGCTTGAATTGTCACTAAAAGTGCACGGCCGCTTGCGCGTGGACGTCTCATGTCTGCAGGGAATGTAATTAAAGGCTGGAACTTTATAAATAAAGTGAGATGCTGAACTGTTTGTGACTCTTAATGAATCCTCCTCCTGTGTAGTTAGGGCCATAAATGTTTGGACAATGACACATTCTTTTGCAATTTAGCTGTCTGTCCAAATATATCTAAGTTAGTTTTATTTATGTTTTTGCAGACTGTTCCCTTGCATTGCGAGCTCTTTTGAATGTGTGTTGTAGGTTCACGGCAATAGCTTCCAAATGCAAACCTGGAATCAAGTCCACGTCTTTTAACCAATGGAGAAATAATGGAGGACCATCTCATATAAGTCCATGAAACAGCTCGAGTCCATAAAAATAAGGGATTGTGTGTAAAAATGTGAATTTCTGTGAAGGTTTTCAATCATCTAGGACATCATTTCTCCAAAAGCAAGCTGAGTTTCTTGTTGAGTTTCCTTGACATCCAAGTAGACGACCAGATACTCACTTGTAGTTGATCCTGTGTTCTTTCTTCTCCAGTGAATGATGCTCTAAGAACTCATTCATGTCCAGTGACTACAGTCTCAAGGTGTGAATAAGGGTGAAAATAAAGGTGTCTGTAAAAGTTATCAGTAATCCAGGTCATGGCAGACTTGTAGAGTTTCTTGTAGACGTTTCATCCAAGTAGCTTCTTCAGTCCTGTGAGGACTGGTGGGGAGTTGGGGTTCAAAGTGGGACATCAGAAACTCACATGACTAGTGCCTGTTAGCATACTATTTTATCCAGAGAAGACAGATGGTTTGAAAGAGGAGTAAAAGAAGAACAACTACGACAAATTGGAAAATCCTTCTCTGAACAGAGGAGGTGGACTGAGAACACAGTCTGAACATCTGTCCCCAAGAAGCTTCACCCCAGTTCACACCTTCTATGACTGACAGTCGTTATAGTAGCATTCATTGGAGAAAAAGGACAGGGTCACAAAGTGAGTCATCTGGTCATGAAGGGACACTAGTCAAGCCAGTCTCTGTTTCAGTTTAAGCCCACAGACTCTCCACCAGTCTGTCAGAACTGAAGACTTGGATGAAACGTCTTCAAGAAACTCTACAAGTCCAGTTGCCTGTCTTTAACGTTTTTGGATAATTGGGGTTGAAATCTTTTGGGGACAGATGTTCACGCTGTGTTGTAAATTAATGTCAAATTATATCCCATTTCAACTCCCCTGTTCAGAGACGGGTTTTCCCAATTTGACATAGATGTCTTCTTTTACTCCTCTTTCACACCACCTGTCATCTCAGGTCATCTCTGGTCTAAAAGAGCTGCTTGGATCTTCAGCAAACCTTCCGGTTTCTGCTGCCCTTGTTTCAGCTTTGTTTTATAGGATATATAAATGGTTGTAATTCCTAAAGCCTTCCTCCTGTCTGGATGTGAACAGGGTCAAATTAAAGCCAAGGGTCTCGTGTCCGTACAGTTTTAACAGGGGTCTCATCAAACAGTTTTCTTGCTGGGTGGCGTCGTGCTCTTCGCGGCGATGCTGCTCATTGATTACGACAGCAGGAATCTCCAGGAACATGTGAGCCGCCGTCTTGAGTTGTCAAATTGCACTTGTCAAGCAGTCACCACGGGACTCTTTCCCATGATTATCTTCCCTTCCCACGTAACACGAATGCAGCATGAGGCGTGTAAAATGATTGCATTGCTGTACCATTAGTTTGTCCCGTCAGTCACCAGAGGCAGCTCTGCAGTGCATTCTGGGACTGACTTGACAATATTTCACGGAGTGCAGCAGTGAGCCTCGTGTTTTTTAGGCTTTTTTTTTGTCAATGATGGAGCTGCGTGACAGAGAAGAACAACGTCCCCACATCTACGTAACAGCGACAGTGTATCAGAGGATTGTGCAGCCTCGGTGGAGACTCTGAGGACTCGTTGCTTTTGTAAAAAGTTTTTGGCACACTCGCCAAACCAAACCCGTGGCTGTCTTAACACCAAATTACGATTTAAGATAGTCACGTTTTGGTTCAGGTCCACTTCCTCCGAGCAGACTCCCGTCTCTGCTCAGAGGACGACCAAGCGCTCCCCCTTTTCCCCTGGAAACAATCAGGCCTCGTCTAACCTGCAGCCATCGATTTATGTATTGTCTCCAAGCTAATCAACATTTGGAAATGAGCAGGGCAATGAGAGGTAACCAGGCAACAAACTCCGGCAATATAAATCCAATCTGTGAAAGGGGAAATGAGATATTTCCATTTGTTTTTAATTGAAGTCTGTGTTTGTTCCATCCATCATCCATCCTCTGCTCCCGGTAAGGCTGAATTCCTCTCCTTTCTTTCCATGTCTCCCTCGTCTCAGTAAATATTACCTTGAGGTGAATAACTTCACCTGGTGTTCGGCTCCCCTGCCCCTGAGCCTTTTTATTTTTTAGTTTTTTCGTCAGAAATGAAAGTGTGTCTGATTCACAGACTCTGTCCATTTGCAAGGTTGATGAGAGAGAGACAGAGAGAGAGAGAGAGGTGTGCTCGGTCCCTGCACTATAATTTCATTCACTCGTCCACAAAGAAATCATTTACACAGATTCTCAAATGGCTTCAAATGCACCGCACACTTTTTATTTTTTTTGGTCTGGGCGCCGAGGTCTGCGATAATGTAGGTTTTAACTAGAATCCCTTTTCATCGTCGCCCCTTAATCTTTTCACGTCTGAATGAGCGACTCCAAAAGGATTTTTAAAGCCCTAATTTAATCCGCTGCCTAATTTCAAAGTGGCTGTCACATTAACGCTCTCTGAGGGCAGCAGAGGAGTCTGGGAGTCGGCGAGGGAGCGACTGGAAAGACGTCTGCTTGCCAGTTTCCGTCCGAGCTTCATCCAATTTAAGGATTTACCTGTTCAACAGCCTCTAATGGAGGAGAACGACTTTTACATGGGGTTTGACCTCAGAACCTGCTGCATCTGGTCAGTCTGAGGAAAGCTGACACTACCGCTGCCTCTGTCTGACTTAGTGTTGCTTTGTGATGAAAACGATAAAAGGTTCAGGTTATTCACTCCACGGACACGCAGGCAGTCCAACATTTGGAAGTACACAAACTAAGTAAAAGCAATAAAACAACTGCAATCAGCCTTGCATTAATAACCTGGGCAACCCAGTACAACCCAGGTACCTGTGTTCACACCTGGCTTTAATTAAAATACGTCTCCACATGCGTCCCCAGCCGGCACTTGAGATCTGATCTCAGTTTCATGCACTGTAGGCTATGCAAACGTCATTTGCGGTGCAGTAGAATATTTTAACTGCTGTTTCAGAACCATGAACAGCTGTTTCTTGTCTACATGTCATGACTTAGGGAGATGATCCACATTTCGGAACAAAATCCAGGCCCTGGACCGGTACCGGGCCGTGTGTCTTTTGGCTGCACACACTGAAAGTATAAAAACTTTTTTATCTATCATTTTATTCACTACTGCAGTCTGCTCATCTTACTTCTGCCTGTGCCTTTTTTATCCGGTGCTTGACTTTGTCTTAGTTTTTATGAACGGTAAATGGAGGCTTCAAGCGAGCTCCAGCCAAAATGAGCAAAAAGCAAAGGTCTCTGCAGAGCTTCTTTGAAAAGGGGGAAAGAACTAATGATGAAACAGCAGAAGACTCCAAGAGTGCCACCGAAAATAAAGAGACATTTAAAAGAAAATGCCAAGAGTCCTGCTTGAACTATGGGTTCATTGCAACAGGTTATTCACATGCTCTAAACCCACTTTGTGTAATATGTGACGGCCCGCTACTTAACAAGGCCGTTAAAACCTTCAAAACTGCTTCACCACATGGAGACAAAGCAAACAAAGCACTGAAGTCATATTATATGCTAATATTTTATGATTATGATTTGCTATATTCACGGTGACTGGTCCATGTCTTGATTAAAACCAGTCCGTCCGCAAAAAAAGATTGGAGAGCACTGACTGACATTGCGATGCTTTTGTCTTATTCATGTGATCATTTCTACTAGTGGTTGAATGAATGAGTTAAACTCCTCTTCCTCAGATCAGCCCTGTTGAGTAGCTGGTCTTTAATGTGACCCAGGACTCATTGTGTGTTCACACTACCAAAGGAAGGAGGTCACATGTGTCCCAGACCACCTCCACATGTGGACTGACACCAGATCAGTGTTCACACATTGGACCTGTTTAACCTGGACACTAGAGATAGGATCCCCCAGGACGGAAGTTAAATGTCTGAGGGAAGCCTCAGGGATGAGCTTGTGTTTATTCACTCACTTGCAGCTGGATGGCCAGAAGAAGCTATCTCTGTTTGTAAGTGAATACATGATATGATGAAGATGAAAGTGGAAATGACTGAAACCCAGTCAGGCTTTAATAACATCCCAGAATGAGGGAAATTCCCCAGGTACAAGATTAAGTCAGACAGCTTTGCGATTGTGTAGTAAGGTGTATTTTTGAGGGAGCTGAGCCAGGTGTTTACCACTGCCTCCTGTTTTTTTAATGCTTAGTTATTTAAGGGTGTATTCACACCTGCCTTGTTTAGTTCGATTAAAACGAACTCAAGTTCGTTTCCTTGCTTGGTTCGGACCTTTTTGACTGGTGTGAATACAATCACTCGAACTCTGGTGCGGACCAAACAAGCGGACCGAGACCCAGCTGAGGAGGTGGTCTCGGAGCGGTTCCTACCGAACCCTGGAGCGGTTCCTTTATGGTGTGAAAGCAGCCCGACCTCGATCCGACCCAAGTTGCAAAAATCTACCTTTTTGGATTTGACGAGCTCCTGTAGTTTTCGCGCATCTATCAAGAAGCGTCTGTGTGTGTGTCTGTCTGTGGCACGCATATGTCGCGAACCGTTGGCCCGATTGATTTGAAACTGGGCAGGTGTCTCGCTACGGGCACGAAGATGTGCACTGCTAAGTTTGACGTTGTTTGGATAAGAAATGTAAAATATATCGGTAAAATAGGTTTTCTCCGCTCTAATATTTCCAGTTGCCTGATGACAGTTAAATTATTGCGCTGGCTCAAACGCTAGATGGTAACCATGGCAACGGAGACTCAACGTTATTTTACAGTTTACAGACAAAACATGAGTGATTTGATCATCTATCTATAAATCAAGAATTTCTTTTAACTTATTTGGTGAGTTTGTGTCTGTCTGTCTGTCTGTGGCACGCTGATTTGAAACTGGGCAGGTGTCTTTGTGGGGAGGAGACATGGGTCACGACAATGGTCACAACTGAAAAATCTTCTTCAGCTCCCACTATAGGAATACATACTTCCGACGGGCACTGCACTAGTTATGGGAAATGTAGGATAGCCCAGTGACACACACAACAGAGAGAGACACGTGAAGCAAACAAACGCAGGTAGGTTAGGTAGAGATGAGCCGTGGCTTAACCTGGAGCTCTGAGGAGACACGCTGCCTCCTAGATATCTGGGCAGATGTCCAGATATCTCAAATGCTGGAGAAAACACATAAAAATGCAGAAGTATATAAGATTTTTAGTAAACAAATGAGAGAGAGGGGATTCCAGCGCTCAGTTTATAAACCATATTGCTAGCATAATAACAAGTAGACCTACAGTACGCAAAGTCTCCATTGTAGCCTATTTACGTGGGACATTTGGCTTCCTTCTTTACCCCGCCTATACGTTTACCAGCCAATGGCTGAACGACCTTAGCACATGTGTTTTTGTTTATAAATTCTGGTCCGGTTGCAATTAATCACAGTGTGAAAGCGAACCGCACTAAAAAAAAAAAAAAGAAAAAAAAAATTGGTCCGGACCAAAGCAAGTGAACTAACGGACCTTCCTGGTGTGAATACGCCCTAAATCTGAGTTAGCTACTGTAGCAGTGGCAAGTATTCTTATTCCTGTTGTAAAAACTTATCCATGAAACTGAGTTGATGGTTAATGACAGTTGATATTTCCCTGCTTATATTTGAAGGGGTCACTGTTCTTGTGTCTTATCTTTACTTCCTGCGCTCGTAATAGTTCATTTGTTTACTCCTGTGTCTTGTAACCCGTCTGTTATTGTCAGTTCTCAGTTCTTCCTCATGTCTTTTTAACATTCCTGGTTCATGCCGTGTTTCAGTTTTGAGCCTTTTGTTGAACTTTGTGTCCAGGCATGATTTTTTTGTATTTTTGGCACCTGTTCCCTGATATTTTTAGACTTTTGTTTTGTGAAACAGCTTTCTCTCTAGAAAGCTCTTAATTTTCCAAGCCTGTCTCTAGTGTCCTGCATTTTGGTCCCATTTCGTTGGAATAATCTAATTGAGCTAATTGCTCTCAGATACGTTTGTCCGACAATTTTTCACATTGTTTCACATTTGTTTTCGTCTCTTTCGAAAGCATGATGGATAGATCTTTATTAGCAGAACCAGTGCCAGAGGATTAACTGCCTCTGGACATATTGATATAGCAAACTGCAAAGCTGGTTCCACTCAAAATGAATAATATATTAAAAAAAAACAAGAAACAAAAGTGGCCCGTAACATGTTCCTTGAGGTACACCACATTATTAATAAACCATTTAATTTGTGTTAAAAAAAACAGTGTGATCTGAAACAAAATAATAAATAAATGTAGCACTAAATTCTTACAATAAATCAATTATATAACAACAGCATTTGTTGACCATAATCGTTCCTCTTCACTATCAAATGTAATGTACATAATAATATATACAACAAGGGGAAAAAACAACTTATTGTGTTGTAACGTCCACAAAAAAATACAGCCCAGATTTCCATATGTGGACATGAACTGGTAATTTCTTGAAAATATAAACTATTCAACACTATGTCCTATAATGCAGCAGGTTCAAAGAAATGTACATTGAGCAGTTGGTCGCGTTTTATCTTTTTAAAGTCAAAAGGGTTTTGTTTGGCAAATTTAAAAACCAGAATTCAGTTTGTGTCTCTGCAACAAAATCCAGATTTATTCACTGAAATAACATCTTTAAATTGCATGCTTTGTCTGGAATACAGTGGAAATAAATATGACAGGTTTAAAATGCTAAAAGTATTTTAATAAATATCTACAGTGCATCATTAAAATGATACAGAAAATATGTGTAAAAATGAAGTATATCCACTTTTGGAAACCAGTAAAGAAAAACAGGACCATCATTTAAATTTCAAATTAATCTCTAATAGGAAAAATAAATAACCTGATGTGTGGACTGTTGTGTGACAGTTTGCAGCGGTAAATGAAGGATTAACACAGCCAGGTTTATCAGGGATTAAAGTGACATGACGGCCGCTATCTGTCTTCATACTAATATTGACAGACGCTGTGGTTTTAATTGTGTGCGCTGTATTGTTGTGGCAAGATTACGCCTTGTACCTTAACCTCCGCTCCCTCCCCCCCATCCGTCCCCCTCCCCTCCCCCCGTCTCCCGCTGTAAACACTGTTTGTTTTCCTGTTGTGCCTCCTTATTAAATCTAAATGCCTGTTTTTTATTTCCCTGCCACCTCCTGCTGCGGTCTTAAGTTGCTGTTGTTCGTGCCGATGGCGGTGGCGGTGGCGGCGGCAGCGTTCTGACAGTGAGAAGTAGCTTAACGCTCTCACTTAATCCCACGATGGCCATTACAGCGGAATGGCCATGTCGCAGGCAGAAGAAAAACGAGTGTGCTGGTATCTAATGTGGTGGATTAGAGCGGATTAACGCCTCATCTGCCTGCCCCGGCACTGATTAATCCAGTTGCTTGTTTTGTTCGGGGTCAGAGGTCGACAGGGTTGAGGGGGATGGGTGTGTGTGTGTGTGTGGGGGGGGGGGGGGGTCCAGGATGACAAACAGGTCAGATTAATATTGGTTAAACATTAGCAGGATGGGAAATTAAGCTTTCCTTGTTTATTTGTATCATAAATTAAGAGCCCATTTCTAGGCTGTTTAGATTTCCAGTATTATTTTTGGATACTTTAACGGCGCATTCACACTCGTCTGCCAGTTTCCTTGGTCCGGACCAAAGCTGAAGAGTCCTGGTTCACGATGGCTCACATGTTAAACATCAAATCATCCGTCTATCCTCTATCAATCTATCCATCTATTAACGCTGATCCCGTCTCAAGGGGGCTGCAAATGATCCTGGTTGGCTTTGTGCCAGAGCCGAGAGTACAACCTGGTTACCAGTCCATCACATCACGGGGCTAACGCACACAGACAAACGAGCATCGCTAATTAATTTTAATTTCCATGTCTTTGGAAGGTGGGAGGAAGTTAAAGCGCCTGGAGGAAACCCCCCCACGCAGGCACAAATAAAAAGGCCTGAACCCACAGAACCTACAGAGACTGCACCAACCAAAAGACAGCACATCGATAAGATCACAACCGGACAAGAAGACGACCAAAACAATGCTGTGTGCTGGGCTGAATGAAATGAAAGCCAACAAGGGGCTAGGGAAATGTATAAAAGAGTCAAAACTGCCAGGAAATCACAGAAATGACGAGACGACACTTCCCAACGTCTGTCCTCTGAGTTTGTTTGGAAGCAGACCTTGGACACAACTGTTGAGGCACAATTGATGGCAGCGTGGGACAAAAATATGAACCTTAACCTGCCGTAGAAGTGAGTAGGTATAGGAGCTAGGAACCCAGAAAGCTAGTTTTGAACATTTCCTGTAATTTCCTGGTTTCGTGTCTTGTTTTACTTCCTGATTTGTGATCATGTGATTGGTTTCTCCTCCCTCGGTGGTCTCACCTGTGCCTCGTTAAGCCTTGTGCATATGTAGCTGTCTGTCTGTCTCTGCCGCTGTCCTTCATCAGTTTGTCCTCAGTCGTCCCTGTGTCTCTTTCATTCCTTCTTTTCTCTCTCTGTTCTGTTGTTTGACTTCTTTTAGTTTTTTGGATTGTTCTAGATCTCCTTTTTGTTGGACTCACTTTTCAGACCAGCTGTTTTTTACCACAGCAGCACTTTATGTCACCAGCTTAACAGGAGTGTAAAGATACAGCAGCCCTGCTGTTTGATTCAGGTCAGCCTTGTTCTCTGTGAGGATGTTACAAGGCCTCACCAGTATAAAGAACACTAGATTATTTTTTAATAATCACAGTAACAACAGATTTATTTTACTTAACGTTATGCATTGCCTACACATAAGTCAACAGTCCTCTTAGTTCAAATAAAACACGATTCTCTTAAAAGCAGTTTGCTTTCTGAGTCAGTACAAATAAAAAATGCCGTGAGAGTATTCTAGGTTGTTTTGGTTTGTTTTTTGTTTTTTTCTGGTGTGGTTTGAATATGATTACACCTTGTTATTTCACCCAGTCTCATCTGTGTGTGTCACACTGTGATGTCCTGTTCAGACCCAAAAGCAAGAGACTGAAGCACAACGCGTTCAAGTCAATGAAGGCGAGTTTATTAAACAAACTCAGCAGGAAGGTAAATCCAAGAGCAAAAATGCAAAGGGCAAATAAAAGACGCTAGAAACTCCAGGGGTGAGGAAAAGGCAAAACGGCTGTAAGGGCAGGAAACTAGGGAGGCACTGAATAAAAAGAAAACACAGGAGATGAGTTCTACGTTTGCAACAGGTGAAAACCACAAAAGGTGAAACTCAAGTGCCGTGACATGTGGAATTATCACAGCCAGCCTTTTAATGAGAGCTGATTGGTGATTGGCTGCAGCTGGGTCAGGTGCTCCAGCCAGTTTCCTGGTTCAGGACATTTTCAGCCTAGCTTAGCATCCAAACTGTTAGCACACTGCAAAAACTGAAACTAAACTATGATGAAATGTCTCAAATCAAGGCAAAACATGCTTGTGTTTTTGTTTACCAGGATAATTCTTACTATTTGACTTGCATTAAGTGTTTTATTCCTAAATAATCTTAACTTGTTATTGAGATTTTCTTCCTGGTTCTTAGTAAAGCTGATGCTTAAAATGAGAACTAGCACAACTTGTTTTTAGTCTACAAACACCAGCTGTGAGACGTCTGTGGGTTCTTTGAGCCTACATGTATTTACCCTCTATTGGCGCTGGTCATTTTAACAGTTTTTGTTTTTTTGAGCAGCATTTTTTACAGTGCAGAGAGAAGCTGTTAGCTCAGCTCCGTCGAAAAGTGAAAAAGCTAAACCTTTCCAGTAACTCTGAAGCCGTTGTAGCGTCTGTCTGTGTGTGAATGATCCCTTTAGCCACCAGATTGACCCACATTACACTCAGCCGCCGTACAAATCACAGAAACACAATCTGTGTTAACCCCCTCCACCCATAACACCCTCCACCTCATCCCTTCATCCTCCAATCCATTCATAATACCCTCCCCCTCCCTCCCTCCCTCCCTCCATCTCTCTGCATGTTCTTTTCTCTCTCCGTTTCATCCGTACATCTCTTTCTCTGTCCAGTGAATCTCCCAAATCAGATTAACGCTGACATATGCTGCCACCATTAAGACCACCTACTGGGTGTCCTCTAAAATCCCTGGTTACTGATTTTTGTTTTTAGCCTCTGATCGACCCACTGTGGTCTTGTCTCCTGTTTTCACTCGTCTGTTCCTGGATGAAATAAATGTGACGTGGTGTTTTTTGTTGTTGTTTGAATATCTACTCTGCTGTTATATCACATTTTCTGATGCGTCACACTTGAACAGCGAGGCCTGAGGTAACAAACAAGAGACTCTGAAGAGTTCAACGGGCTCCGTGCATTCTTAATTTTTCTTAAAACTCATTGACATTGACTTCTTTCTCAAGCAGTGCACGGCAAAGAACTGACTTTTTTCTTGACTTCATCAGAATCCAAAGAACAAAACCCAAACCTCACGTGTCAGGTAAACTGTTTAAGTCTTAACTGATTTTAAAATCCCGTTGTATAAACCACTGAAATAGAAATTCTTCTGTCTTATCTCAAATTTGCAAACACTACAAGATCTGGAACAATAGCTCAACGCCCCCTACAGGATACTCCAGCGTCACCTCGCTTGATTGCACACTAAAACAGATGTGAACCAAACATCAGCTGCTCCGTTGTCCTTGTAGACACGTTTCTCTCTAAGATTTTAAATCCTAAAATGTTAGCCATGTTTTACAACAATCGGAACTGATGAAGTTCAGAATGTTTAAGAGCGGATCTGTAACCAGCAGATAATCTGGACCGACTGAACTTTGGTACCGTGAGAGGTCTGGAGCAGATTTCTCCTCGCTGCGTTCAAGAAAACTGGGAGGTCTGAAATTTCCAACCTCCGACTAGGAATAGTGCTCTGGATGCCACTTCAAGTCGGAGGTCCTACTAGTGAAGTCGGGTCAAATCAATCTACCCCGACTTCACTGAGATGCAGCAGCCTGACGTCACAGAACAACGGCAGCGGCCGTGGAGATGAATGTTGGTGAATGTTAAAACATAATTTACTAGACTATAAAATGCATTGATCTGTTTTTTTTTAGTAACTTCAGATACAAAACAAATATTATCTTATCACTGTTGGCCATGTTTGTTGTTTATGTTCAACTTGGTTCTCCTGAAACGCTTTGAGGTCACATCTAGTTCACTCCAAGTGGGATGAGTCCGACATCCCAGCTTTCTGGAAAGCAGCATAAGCTTCATAGTCATTACACCATCCCAAAGGCTTGTTGAATTCTGTCTTTGTGGTTTGTTCTTTTTTTAAAAAGTCGTCTTTCGCCAGTGGCTTCTTGTACAAACAATAAAGACAATCTGAAGCTGGTATTCTGTTAATACAAGGAACAAATACCACAAATAAATAACTTATGGAACTCAGGAATGCTGAGACTTGGACCTGTTTACGCTCTGCTGTCAAATAAATGTCCATTAAAGCCAGCAGTGAAAGCTGAACTTGGAGGGACACAGTGTTTTATAATAAACTTTATTTAAAGCGTCACACTGAGGCCGGTCCGTCGTCCTGTGGAGGCTGAGGCCGTGAAGAAGGACAACGTAAAAACCTGTGAGGTGAATTAACACAACATGCAGCATTAATGAAAATGTAAAATTAAAATGGCTCAACACAGTTTTAAGGCCGGAGGTCTTTAGCCTGCAGCAGAGATGAGCAGCAGGACTCAGAGATCCAGTGATTTTTTTTAACTCCACATCCCCAGAAATACCTGACTTTTCAAACTTGTAGTCTTCAGACGAGGACTACAACTTCTATTTGACAGATTCTTCAATAAATAGCAACCGTAACTTTTAACATTTCTTCCGTATGTCTTAATTAACCAGACGCAATTGAACCGATGCATATATTCAGCCGGCCATAGTCAAATTCTGGTAACACACCAATGGAACCTCATTATAGGGCATGTTCCAAAAAATACCTCTGCAGGCGGTTGGACAGTCCTGCAGCCAATCAGAGTATAGAAGTATAAAACTATAGTTAACAGTAATTAATGCTTGTTTCCTGTCGGCCATCGTGACATTAAGCCCCGCCCCCAAACAATCTGATTGGCCCAGCAGATCTTTGCTGAAGCAGAATCAGTTCCCAACGGAGAGACTCCAGACCAACTTTCCGCCCTGGCTTACCTTTTATTAGTTATTCTAATACACGTACTGAGGCTGTTCCTGGCAGTGCATCTGAATTTTATGGTATATACTGAAAGTACAAAGACAATAAATTAACTTTATCATCTTTAATTCTTTTATTTTGTCATTGAGGAGTAATAATGTGTGTTCTAATTTGAGTGTGCTGTTGCAACAACCTAAAAAACGTCTTAAATTTAGCTTTGCTCCAAAAACTTCATAATATGCTGCTTCCTAGTGTCGATGAATCTTTACATTTTGTAGCTAAAAGCAGAAAATAATGAGTTAATTTAATTATTAGAAGCATGACTTTCTTGGAAGACTTACTGTTGCAACTTTAAAATTTAAAAGCAATAAACTGCATGGATATTTTCTCTTTTGAACCTTTTTATCCAAAAACCTGCAGCGAAGCAAACGCACAAACAGATCCGCCATCTGCTCCACAGCCGCAAACACGAATGAAATGCAGCTTCTTCTGCCATGAAACGATTGTATGTGTGAAAAGCAGAAGCTGGGACGGCGGGGTTCGGGGATCCTCGGGCTGCAGGAGAGCTCGTTTCATCCAGCTCAGTCCTGACTCATCACATATGAGACTCAGGTGCTGGAGACCATCAGAGACTAGATCTGGGCCCGGTTCAGGTCAGCTTCTTTTGCCGTAAGCGGTTAAACTGGGTTCCCTCCGCGGATTCACTGGTGGCTCCATCGCTCTTACATCCAGACTCCACCTGAACTGGCTTTTAAGATTCCTCAGGCAACGTCCTCAAGTTTCCAACCAGGTCAGAGACAGTTAAGGGGAAATGATCGTTTTAAGTTGCAGAAGGAAAAATAAAAACATATTAAAAGTGAATCCGTTGAGATGGTTCAAGTGTCAGCTACACAACTCTTGGGAGTTACAGTTGATGAGGAAACTGGAGAGAACAAATTAGCAATAAATAAATAAATCTACTGGTGTAATAAGGAGGCTCAGTCATCTGGTCTCATTACTCTTTATTACAGTTTCATGTGGGACTGCAACCTGATCACAGTCCCACATTTCATCTGCTTCTACATTTCAGAAAACTTTTTATGACAATAATCAATAGTTCTCTCCTGTTTATATTAAAATTTCATTTACATATTTCATTCAATTAAAGGAAATGTTCTGATGGATGGATATACTTTATGGATCCTGGAGGGAAATTGTTATGTTACAGCAGCAGAATACATAAAAATAAACTAAATCAAAGAAGTTAAAATCAGGTATTAAATGTTTGTAGTATAAAGATAATATATATACTGTATGTACCATTATATATATACACAGTTGGATGTACGTATGGAGTATGAACAGAGGAAGTATGTGAATAAATAAATAAAGACTGAGTGAACTAACAGTAGTAAAAGTTTTAAGATTTAGGGCTACCAAACCAAATGATGGAGTAGCTTTTCCCATTTAGCAAAAAAGAAGATGCTTAAAAATTAATTCAACTTTTTTTATTTTTTCTGCTTCATTCACATCAATGTGTTTTATTTCTTTTGCTCAGGAAACAGTGCAGTTGTAATATTTATTTATTTATTCATTTTGAGGACAGCATGCGCTCACATTAATCCTTTTAAAGAAAAAAGAAAAGATGGGTGCACCAGATTTGGCAGAAGCTAGTTTCCATCCGTAGTCCTACGTAAAACATAAAAACCAAATGCATACAGGATAACCTGACGTACACACTCAACCTAGAGCGAAACAACGAGTACCAGCTCTCAATACCACACAACACATACATAGCATGCACACACAGGCACAATGCCACATAGAAAAAACATCATACATACATACATACATATGTCTGTTTCATTTAACAAAATAAATAAATAAAAATGAAGTGGGACATAAGTGCATTAGTTGTTCTCCTATAAAGTGCCAATGCCTGAAGTGCTATACTCATATATAGTGTTATAGCAAGTGCAAAGAGCGGACCATAATGAAGGTCTTATGTTAGCTTTTAAATACCAACAATAGTAAATCAAAATTACAGAGGAATTACAGAGGAATAAACACCAACAGTAGTAATTCAGAGTTATTCTGAGCAGCATTAAAGTGCAGTGCATAACCAGCAGTAACAAGCCTAGAATACGTAAAGATCTAAGAGCTCAGAACATGAATTATTTTATGGACCACATGAATGTATGAAGAAATAATGAAATGACTAAGACTTAATAAATGATATGTAGGGAGAATGTTGCAGTGGTAGACAGCCAACGTGTGCACTTTGCTTTATTCTGGAAATTATTCTGTATTATATTGACATTTAAATATTATTAAGGTGGAGGCTTCACATCAGTCCGCATGGTTTCCTGCCTGCAGATTCAATTGTTATCTTAGTCTTTCCTAAATTTTAAAGTGCGCAATCTTTTAAACGTTGAGGTTTTTAAAGAGAACCCTCAGCAGTGTCGTTCATCTCCTGCACTCGTGTTTCATTCGGGAGCTCCTCATGTCCGTTCACAGAGTTTACGAGCGAACGAGCGAGGCTTTTAAAACCTGACTGCTCCAGAAATCAGAGGAAAAACCTCAACTAAAAAAAAAAAAAAGTAATTAAAGCTTGATTTGACTCGCTGCCGCCGCCGTCGTCGTTCCTGGAAGAGACTGATCATGGGAGGGCTGCCTTCGCCTCCTCACACCAGTGTGAGTGTGTTGTGTGTCTGTGTTATTGACTCAATCAATCACGCCGTACCGATAACAGCAGCTCTGCGCGTCTCCTCTCTCGTCTGTTCAAACCTGTTCAAGTGGCGATTGACTTTAATTACTAACAGTGATGCGAGGAGCACAATAATATTCCCTCAGTCCCTCCGCTACCTCTGCTCCTTCATCTCCTCTCATCATCTTCTTTATATAATGGAGAATCACAGCGCTGTGTGTGGAGGGACGTGATGTAACATGAAACGCAGGATGAGAAAATGGCCGACCTCGGTTTTATTTGACGTTTCTTTCTCGGTTTAGAAGCTTTAACGTGGAGGAAACTGTCAGTCTCTGCCCATCAATCATCCGCATCGATCGTTTGGTGGATGTGAGGCGTGTTGTAATAATGCAGCCTGAACAGTCTGTGTGCGTTTGTCTTTGTTTGTGTGTATCATCGGTTTAATATAACTGTTGTTTTATGGAGTTTGGCTTTGTTTAATTGCCTTAGATCCTGTGTAATGTTAGAGATTTATTTTTTTAATGTCTATGCTATTGTGCAATTTGTGGTTTTATTTTATTTGGCAATAAAAATAAAACTGACTGAGGAGTAGAAGTAGGTTTTTATTTATTTATTTATTTGGTGCATTTGTGCCAATTGGATGTCGCATCTGGTTTTCCTGCCAGGATGGAGCTGACCATGAATATTTTGACTTTCATTGTAAATGAGCAAAAATGTCAACATAATTCAAATTCAAAGTGCAATTATAATCCATCCATTCACTGCTTCTATGCCGGGGGCCTGATTATGGCTGAAGCTGGCAGTGCAAGGTGGTCAATATGTCCCTCAGCCCAGCACTGTTTTCCATCTCATTCTCAAATAATTAAAGATAAATAATCTGTCAAGCACTGGTCTGTATCCAGCTGCACATTTAGGGTAAATCTCCAGAGGAAGATGCTCTGGAAGCATCCTGATCTTCTCTCGAAGCTCCCTCCGGATGACTGAGCTCTTTCCTTCCGAAGCAAGATTTTTGCATCTGCATCAGGTCTGTGCATAAAATGTCACTTAGAAGTATTTTCACCCATCAAATCTTTTTTTAAATTTCTGCATAAAAATGACTCGAAACATCAGCAGATTTCCGGTAACTGCTGATCAGTGGTCTACAGCAGCTTGGAGGAATTTTAGCCCATTCCTCAGAACAGAACCACTTCAGTTCTGAGATGTTGGTGGGTTTCCTCACATCAACTGCTTGCTTCAGGTCCTTCCACAACATTTCTATTGGATTAAGGTCAGGACTTTGACTTGGCCGTTCCTAAACATTCATCTTGTTCTTCTTTAACCGTTCTTTTGTAGAACCACTTGTGTTCTTGGGCTCGTTGTCTTGCTGCATGACCCAGTTTCTCTTCACATTCAGCTCATGGACAGATGTCCTGACATTTTCTTTTAGAGTTCACTGGTAGAATTCACAATTCATTGGTCCATCAATGATGACAAGCCGTCCTGGTCCAGATGCAGCAGAACAGGCCCAAACCAGGACATTAGCACCCCATGTTTGATGGAGGGATGAGGTTCTGATGCTGGAATGATGCAGTGTTGGTTCATCTCATTTAAACCAAACTATTCTACTTTGGTCTCACCACACTGTTATGTAACTGATGTTGTAGCCTGACATGCACCTCCCCACAAACGTAGCTATTCATAACTTGACTGCAATGAAGGTGATTGGTCCAAAATGCATTTCCTCCCTCATGTCTTGAAGCATTTTGGACAACCCACACAAAATCCTACCTCTTAAACACCATCTTCTCAGGTGTCTTTTCTCTTTTCAGTATCTACACACTTCCAGTCGTCATTGTTTGATGCAAAAAAAACACAGTGAAAGATAAATTACACCATCCTCTAACAATTTGACATCAACACACCAGAGCATAGATAAAAGTAGCAGTCTGTCCAGCCACTCTGCAGAGGTAACTCCCTTATGCTGCACCTCACAGAGACAGTTGAGGATTAAAACATGGATTGACAGGTCAACCAGGTTGTCCTTAAAGTCTTTCACCATTTTCTGCCAGAGAACCGTGCACCTGAACGTGGAGATGCTAACTCTCCCTCCAACTACAAGGCATCACCAGTACGTCCTAAAGACCACGGCCTCATGAATCCAACAGAACCACATCATCTGCAAAGAGCTTTAACTTCAAGACAACCACAAGAATTCCTTTAACTATTTTAAAGAAGCAAAGGGACAAAAAAAAACCTTCTGCACAGTTGGAGACAGAGTGAGTAGTCTCTGGTAAGAAGGTAGAAGCCTGATGTTTTATGTCCATGGTGTGGGTGTAATAAGCTGTAGCTGGAGCCCACACCATTTCAGTGTGAAACTTTAACATTATATTGTGTGATTCTTTTCTACAATGTTGTTCTGTTGAAAGTGTTTCACCTAATTCTCTTTGCAAATAAACTTGGTTTCATCACTCCTAAGATGACACGTTTAGCAAAAGCCAAACTGGAACGAGTGTTTGCATACAGCGTGTAGCACATTTTTTATTCTTTGACTGGGTTTGGAGAGGTTTAATCTGCACTTTCATAATTAAATTTCTCCCAGAACGAGCTCTATTATTATGATGGAGATGTTTACATTTTTATCCCGAATGAGCCCCGACTTGGAAAATCGTGTCTGTGATATTTAGAGGCTCGATATCAGCTGTAATATGTCAACCAGTCGAGACGGAAAATAGATGAACGGCTGCAAGGAAGGCAACTGGTCCAGTGGACAGAGCGTGTGTGTGTGTGTGTGTGTTAAAAGCAGCTGTTAGCCTGCGCGCGATCACATGTTGGGAGGCTCAGTAATCAGTTTGTGTTAGCGATGTTGCTGGTTAAATATGCATGCAGCAGCAGCAACGCAACATCTTTAATTAAACGAGAGTAATCTGTTGTTTTTCCACCATGAATTCTTCATGATCGTTCTGCAGCCAATTAACACCGCGCGTCACACATACAGACCCCGACAAGTCCCGGTCTAATGTGTGAGCTAACTTTTTCATATTTCATGGGGAAAATTTTATAATTATTTTTTTTTTTTTCCGCGCTCGAGCGGGAAACGGAGGATTCATGATGGTGTGTGTGTGTGTGTGTGTGTGTGTGAGAGAAGAGGCGGTAGTTTAACCTCTGCTGCTTCACACCCAGTAGCTTTTACACCTGTACACAAGCGATGAATCATTTTCTTGAGAAGTAACTTTATAGAAGTGACAATTTAATTTAATTTCACAAACTTCTACCTAATGAAGCCACATCAACGAACAATACGTCGTGAGTCGTCAAGTTGCAGTGGCGACGCAGGCGTCTCTGGCTCCTGCACGGGTTTAATTAGCCTCATCAGCCATGGTGTGAACAAAGGTTGAAGAGGCCTGAGGTAGACGCCGCTCTTCAGCTGCAGAAGCCTCATTTATGTCGTCTGTTAAGCTTTCTTATTTGTCGTTTAGAGAAAGAAACCATCTATTTTTATAACTCTGATGTTGGTCTTCACATTATGTTCTTGCCCTCGGGCCAGGTCGGAACATGAATAGGCGCTAAAGAATAAATTAACTGGTTGTTCAGTGTTCTCCTGATGCTGGATTCATCAACATTAACATCAGCCAATGAGAGAGAGGCCTTTAGCTGCTTAGAAGTTCCCCTGGGTTCCTTTGGGACCTCTCAGACTATTATGGAGTGATCTTTGTTGGTGGACCACTCCTGTGGAGGGGAACAGTCGTCTTCAATCTGTCTGACTGTGGATTATTTGTGGGTTCCAAACTCTTTAGAGATGGTTCTGGAACCTTTTCCAGCCTGATGAGCAACAACAACTCTTTCTCTGAGCTCCTCAGAAAGCTCCTTTGTCCACAAACATGTGTTGTGAAGATCAGACTGAGACAAATCCCTGATTTATTTAAACTAGACCAGGAACTGAACCACACCTGAGTCTCACTACATTGATGGAAACACTTCTGAACACATGGACTCTGCTTTAATCCTAGAGGAGCTCCTCTCTGATATGTAATATTGGCTCATTACTGGCATATACACAAAAAGTATTGAATTGCACAGATGATTGTCAGATATTACACAGATGGACCAGGTGTATCTGGGTTATAAAGTTGTTCACAATACATAGTAAATAGTAAAAGTGTTGAACCTTGAGGTGTAATAATATTGGACATAACAAGAGTGTTCATTGTGGAGCCTAACAGCGGCAGCAGGAAGGAAAAATGTTTCTGTTTGATTGGATTCTCTTTTTCTAGCCTTTAATAATTCTTATACAGAAATATAAACTAAGTGGCATCATATATATATTGTCAGATGTACAGTATCTTAGCTGTTTCTTCTTTATCACCACGCTAGTGAGACTTCTGCAGAAATGGATGACCTGGAGATGACTGTACCAGATATGCAAAAGAAAGAATATAAACATGTTCTCATGTTAGCTCAGGATACATTAGCAGCGCTGTTCTCGGTGGAAGTTGCGTTAGCTTTAATAAATAACCGTTTTCTGTGTTAAATGAAACTAAAATACCTGCAGGACCGAGCTGAGCGTTTCCTGACCATCTGCCAACATGTGACACGCTGCGGCTTTGTAGTGCTCCTCCGTTCTTTCATTCCGTCACATTTGCCGTAACTAACGACAACAAGCAGCGATTCACGGCTCTTCCACGCGGGGTTAAAGGTGCCTCATTTAAATAATGCTCTACATATTTTTCCTCCTGCGGTATTCACTAATTAGCAGCAAATTCTTCTTCTTCTTCTTGTGCGTGTGCTGTATGAACCACAGAAGAAGCCAGCTCCAACTTCATCATCAATCCCGATTGATTTCTGGATTTATTATTGGACGTACCTTCAGCTATTAATTACAGCAGCTCTTCGTTCCTTAAATTTTCCCTAATTATCCCCCACCTGCGGCTCTTGTGTCAGCCCCTGAAGGATGCGGAGGAGTGCGTCTGCGTGAATCCCTTTTTCCTGTTTTGACAAGTCAAAAATATCCGATTTGAGAAAAGAGCAGGTGTCACTAATAACATTAATGATGGCTCCGTTCCTTTCAGACTGATCAGTGACATTCAGAGGCAACTTTCCTCCTTTTTTTTAAAGATACGAGATCAAAACTGTCAGATCTTTCTTTTTATGCACCTTCTCCTCTCGCTGCGAACAATTGACTCCCTCCGTCCTCCTCTTTATCCACTTTAATCTGCCGGGCTGAATCAATGTTAATGCGCTCTATGAAATGTTAACTTGTTGCCGGTGCTGCTCTTCCTGATTAAATATTGACAGAGGAGCATCATGCTCTGTCAATAGCTGATGTGTCGATCTCACCTGAGATGCTCACCTTCGCCAGATCCCATTGACTCTTCATGGCGGTGCAACGCGGTCAAAGAGTTATGAAATATGAGGGAGCAGCTTCTTTCCTTGCTCAGCAGGAACCTTCCTTTTCATCTCTGCGCCTAAACGATTGGAAACCGCTGCAGAAGAAGAACCTCAAAAGTGCCAAAATATCCTCGACTCCAACCGGCTTCCACCTGGAACACATCGTCTTCTCTCTGGACATACTTCATTATGCTCTAAATCACTTATATCAGACCCTCCCCTTGATAAGTTACAGAGATGATTTGTTGGTTAATGAGATCTGAAGGCTTCCATGTTTGACAGGCTGTGATTGACAGTCGGCTCGCTTGCTGCTCTCCGGCTCCTGAACTTGAAGTTTCAGTCTAAAGAACAAACTCTTCTGTAGACGCTCTGTGTTAAACTGCAGTGTAGTGTTACGCTCCGTATCTTTATACTTTTAATGATTATATTTAATAAGGACGCCTGCAGGGCTCAAAGAAGTCTTCATAAGAAAATTAGACCTATATAATATAACGAGCAGATTCTTATTAACTGTAGTGACTAACACTTTCTTGATTTACTTTAAAAACAGTATATATAGCGTTAGCCTGGAGGCCGGCATGACGTCACCCAGTCGCAGTGTGTTACAATGAAGTGTAGCTGAGTCCGGTCACATGTGGCGGGACTGATCCACAACAAGGAGGAGGAGGAAGGAGGAGGAAGAACACGACAGGTGCATCAACGTGGGGAAGACTAGGACACCCACAGAGCTCAGCATGTCTGAATTCAGTTCCTTCTATAAAGTGAAAGAAAATATAAAAGTCACTTTATACCGAGCCTCTGCAGGCCTGTTCTGGAAATCTCCAAATTTTAAGTCAGAGGTGTCCAAACTATGTCCTATGGACCAACTACAACCCACAGCAAAGTCTAATAATATAAAAAAATATAGCTGACTCATGACCCAGCCTGATTCCACCCAATCACAATTTTTTTTGTGGTGGAAACCTGGTCTGGAGTCTCTCTGTTGGGAACAGATTCTGCTCCTGCAAAGATCTGACTGACCAATCAAATCATTTGGGCGGGGCTTAACGTGATGATGATGGGTTGCCCACATTGATGCACCAGTCCTGTTACAGTCAATTAAACTAGTAATAATAATAATAATAATAATAATCAAAATAATTTTAACCTATAATTGTCCCGCAATGGGGACATTTCAGTCCCTGCTGTTTGACCCATCCATTTGTTCACACAGTAGTGTGTACAGTTGGAGCAGTGGGGCTGCAGCCCCTAAGGACTGCGTCCGAGGAGCAATTTGGGGCAATTGGAGCAATTAGATGCTTGCTCAGGAAACCTCAACCATGGACACGGCGGGACCCCTCGGTCCCAAGCTGCATCTCTAACCATTAATCCACAGCTACCTCATTTACTCCACAGTTCCCCCAAAGGAACATGTCCAAAAGGAAAAGTAATAGCCCAAAGAGGAGGGGAGGAACAGCATCACTAGCTGGGAAGCTACAATTAAATTAGCAGTGGAACGTTGGTCTGAGTCTCTCTGTTGGGAACTGATTCTGCTCCAGCAAAGGTCTGCAAAGATCTGCAGCTCTAGCAGCAACGTAGTCAAACACATCATCTGAGTGTCGTGGACTTGAATTAGTTTACAACTAAAAGTCTAATTGGTTGAAGGACTATTCCTTTGCGTGCAGATGTGTGTATTCTCTGTATCTGTAGAAAGTCTGGCTACATCAGGATACTAACACACTGCACTTCCTGTTTCTCGTACAGCGTCGAAACCATTATCGTAGAGGTGACACCTCACATTCTGGGAAACTAAATCCCAGCCACATCCAGAAGCTACAGGTGGTTTCGCTGCTGGCTGCCATCTCTATCAGAGCCTCTTAAATCCAGTTGAGCCTAAAACAACCTGCTCAGTGAATGTTCTCATCTCACTCCTCGGCTCTGAAGGTTTTTCAAACCAGGTTGTCAGCGTGACTTCTCCTGGAAACCCACCTTTACGAGGGTCTGTGCTCAACACTGCAAGCCAACGACGGATACCTTAATACTGTTCAACAAGTCAGAACATCTACATAATTGAGCCGTTCAGGCTGTTCTAGGCTCACTCATGGTCTACCCGGGATGACGAAAGTGTGTCGGACTTTTGTGGAAATCGAAGACAGACACAGTTTTCAACAAAGTTTTATTAAATTATCTAGATAGTATGCCATAAAATAAAGTGTCTTTCTTGCAACACAGAATGTCTTCATCCATTCTTCCATCCTGTTTTCTTTCCTCCATCGTGGACGCTGTGCTCTCCTGACACAGGTCACTGAGGGGTGAAGAGAGGGAGAGCTGGTGGAGGTGAGCGTTTAACATGGCGTCGACCGTTAGCGATAAGTCAGTCCGGTGACAGCGGGAGAGGCGCTGCACCAATCACACGGCTGAAGTGAACTGTTGGGCCGTTTTGGCGAGGCAGTAAATTCCACCCACATCCGCGTGAAAGGCTCCAGATTCCTCCTCTGCCGTAGTTCCGTGGCCTCTCGCCTGTGAAGCAGCTGTGTTTCTGCGAATCCCGGCTTGTCCATTTCCAATGAGGGTCAGCTGTGAGGGAGGAGGATGAGAGGAGGGAGCAACAGCAGAAGCAGAAGCAGCGGCAGCAGCGTTGTAATCTTGCAGTCTTCCTGAATGCATCTCGAGCTGCAGTGCTGTTTTCCTGAGCGAGGTGAGGAGCGTCGGCTGTAACCCTGCGTGGGAGGACGAGGAGCGGAAGCACAGCTAATTATTTATCCATTCAGAGGCGAGATGGAGGAATGGGCGTTCCCCTGGCCCCGCCCCCTCAGTCACGGCCTCGAGGTCGCCTCACTAATGAAACCTGCACCGGGAGCTTCATCTCCGAAAGTCCTCCCCTCGTCAGATGATCCACGGCCTTGTGGCTCGGAGGCCGGGGGTCAAACGCTGTGAATGTGAGTGAGGTGTCCCAGCGAAGCCATTACCCGGACTAATGTGTGTGTTTTTTTTTTCTGCCGACCCGCGGAAACTGAGCATCTCACCTCGACACCGGCTGCTCTCATTAGAACAACAGACAACAAACACAGCCGGCGGCTCACAGCGCCTCCAGGCTAAAGGTTAGCTTACAGTGCTAACCTTCAGCTTGGGACCCCTCCTCCTCCATCTCCTCCATCTCCTCCATCTCCTCCTCCTCCTCCTCCTCCTGCCTGATACAGATTCCACCTTTCCCTTCATTTCACAGAGAACATTCACTGAAATGGACGTTGTTATTTTCTCATTCTCTCTGTTGCAGAAAAGTTGGAGGAAAAACTTAAAAACTAAACTTTAAATATTCTCTCCAGGGAGGTTGATGTCAGTTTTCTCAGACTACATATTAGCATTGCACTGGAAGCCATCTGCAGATAACTGCAACACTGCAACAGCGGCAGTTGGAATTCAGTTCCTTCATTAAAGGATCTTCTTCAAGAAGCGTCTGTTTGAAAGTCCTTAATGACAAAGAATGGTTTCAAAGAAACTCAAATCAACCACAAACAGAAAATATAAATAATCACTTTATGCTGAGCTTCTGCAGCTTCTGCTGTTCAGAAAGTTGTGTTAATTCAAGGGTGCCCAAACTATGGCCCAGGGGCCAACTGCACCCATCATGGCCCACACTTGAAACTTGCACTTGAGTGTACTGTACTGTTTTTAGTTTTAACAGTAGGTGGCGCAGGCATCTTGAACGCTGCAGCTTCTCCACAAAACAAGATTAATCAAAGAAGACTTGTCCAAAAATGTTTGAAAAATTAATATTTCTTCACAGAAAACGAGGGAAGTGTGTCTGTTTGATATGAAATGAAGCTGCTGAGGTGGTGAAAGAGTTTAATGAAAGCAAACATCAGACCTACACTGGAGCCCAACGACAGCAGAAAGTTAGGAAGATGACAGCTGGTCTGAAGCTCTGAGAGGTCCTCAACTCATCACCCAACATGGGTCTCAGACGGTGACTTCATTAAAGAGTGTCTGACTAAAGTTGTGGGATTAATGTGCCTAATGTTTTCCTCTTTCATTTTGTTAAGTTTTTGATTTCCTGTTGTATTACTCCCTGTGTTTCCCTGTGTTGATTAGGTAATTGGTTTCCTCCTTGTCTTTTGATTTGTGTCACCTGTGTCTCGTCACCCCTCTCTTCCTCGTGTGTGCATATATAGCCCTGCCTTCCCCTTTGTTCCTTGTCACGTCATTCTACTGTTTTTTGTACTGTTTTCCTGGGTTTCTCTGTGTCCCCCAGTGTTATTAATCCCTAGTCTCTTGTTGTTACTTTTTTTTTATCTTTTTGGAAGTTTTGATTCTTTGTCTTTGGAGTTCCTGCTTTTTCAGCAGTGCATTTTGTTTCCTTTTGTTTAATTAAACTCAGTTCTTTGCTCACTCCTGCCTTGTCACGCTTCGTCCTGCACTTGGGTCCTACCCCCCCCCCCCCCGGATAAACCGCAACAGAATGTTAAAACATAATTTACTAGACTATAAAATACATTGATCTGTTTTTTTTTTGGTCATACTAGATATCATATTACACAACATGACTTTTGCGTGAGGATATGTCGCTATAATCTCTCTGCATGAAGTTATTAGATGAAGTGTAGCCTAATGTTACTAACGAGTCTGAGAAACAGAGAGGAGGTTTGTTGAGTGTCTACCGTCGTTAGCTTTCAGCACAGAGAGAAAAACTTTGGGAGACCTCAGTTTGGATCATTGTCAGTAACTTCAGAAACAAAACAAATATTATCTTATCGCTGTCAGCCATGTTTGTAGTTTATGTTCAACTTGGTTGAACATAAACGCTGCAGCTCGAGTTTTAACCAGAACAAAGAAATCAGAGCATATCACCCCAGTTCTTAAGTCTTTACATTGGCTCCCAGTCAGCTACAGAATAGATTTTAAAGTTCTGCTACTGGTTTACAAATCACTGAATGGTTTAGGTCCAGAATACATGAATGACATGTTAGCAATGTATAAACCCAGTCGAGCTCTGAGATCGACTGACTCAGGTCAGATAGTGGAGCACAGAGTTAAAACCAAACACGGTGAAGCAGCATTTAGCTGTTACGCTGCACACAAATGGAACAAACTACCAGCAGAGCTGAAATCAGCCCCAACTGTAAGCACTTTTAAATCCAGGTTAAAAACATTTCTTTTTTCATGTGCATATGGCTGAGCCCTTTTAAATCATTTTAAATCGTAATCTTGGATTTACACTGTAAGTCCTCTTAATCGTTTTAATATATGTATATATATAATACACTTTTCTTTTTCTTTTTTCTTTTTTCTTTTTCTTTGTTCTTGCTTTTAACTGTGTGTTCTAATTTGTTCTGTTTTTATGTAAAGCACATTGAGTTGCCTCTTGGTATGAAATGCGCTATATAAATAAAAATGCCTTGCCTTGCCTTGCCTTGCCTTGGTTCATCTAGTTCACTCCAAGTGGGATAAATCTGACATTCCAGCCTTTGGATTGAGAACCAGAATGACCAGCAGATATCTCTGTGATCCCCTTCACATCTCAACCACCAGACTTCCTCCTGTGCTTCCAACCATCCTTCAGTCCAACAACACCGTCACAGGTAACAACGAGTTAGAAATATATTCCACAGTATTCAGGTGTTCAATAAGACTAAATACTTATTTGCATAACAAGCTTGAAACATTCAACATTCTTCCCTTCATCCTCCACTCTTTCTCACCTTGGTTCAGTTTATGACTTGGTGTTAAAAACAACCGGGAAGACAAAAGCCGAGGTTTTAAATTAATGCGGCTGCAGAAACTGTGATGCCACGCAGGTAAATGAGTCGAGCTGCACATCTGAACAACCGAACCGTGCTGATAAGGAAAAATTATTCAAAAACACACAGCTGCACTTTTTGTATTGTTTTAAGTGGAATAACTTTTAATGAACATAATAGACCTATGCAAAAAAAAAAAAAGATAGACTTGCAGAGGTGGAACAGGAGTCTCGAAAAACTCCACCTACAACTTAGCAACAATCTGCCGAGTGTAATGAGGTCGTTTATTTCTAGTTTTTGTTCGTAACCACACTGAATGAGACGGTAAATGAAGTTTTGTTTCTCTTGTTCTCACACAGTCCCTGCCTTTAATATCTCATCAAGTCAACAACAGCAGACGGTAGCTTTGCTTGTAATCAGCCAAGTCGATGAATATTACATCGACTCGTCTTAGTATTAATCCCAGCATTTTGTTTACTGGGAAGGATGCTGTACACCAGCCTGCTGCATTCATTAAAATGCCACCCGTGCATTTCACTCCAGCATAAACAGCGTACATTAATGCTGTCACATGCAGAGTTACAGTAGATAAACAGTTCAGTGTAGGTGCAGACCCACAAACGTCTTTTCTGTTTCACATATTTTTGTTCGACTACTTTCTCAATCTTCGTCGTGCTGTGGTTGATTTGCACGATCAAAGGTTTGACACAGGTTATTTTTCCGGTCTCACGTACGATCTGAAGAGTCTGAGGACGGTTCGTCTCTCGATTCACCCGCTCAACAATCACAGGAGACATCCGGTCCAGACTGAGGTTCTGGCCCAGATTATCTGCTAATGTGAGGTGTTCCCAGACTCATTATGTCAGGATCTATGTTTCTTGTTGGATTTGTCTATCTCTGTTTCTCGCTGGAGGTTGGCCTGGAGCTGGGCGGAGCTGGAGCCACCTGCAAACACACCTGCAAACAATGGAGCCTCATCAGCCACCTACTCACCTTGTCAATATAATCCTGGTTCAGTCCTATACTTGTCGCCAGATCGTCTGCTTACCATAGTGGCACAGTGCAGTGGCTTATGTCTCTCGCTATTTCTTCTAGTGTTGCATTACTTATTTTTGTTTCCTTGTCTTCAGCTCCCGGACCCATCAACTCACCAGCTCTTTCGTGATCCCTTTGGGATCCTCACCAGGTCCACCAGTCCGTCAGCCTTCCTGCACCCTGCACCTCTTCCCCTGCTCTCCCTGGAAACCCCACAATCTGGTTCTGATCCACCTGCTTCTTGTTTTCTACAATTAACCGGTTTTATCACCACAACCACTGGCCTTGGGTTTGTGTTTGAGAATAGTGTCCAAATCATATCGGCAGGCGTGACACATTAAGATCATTCAAATTAATATCAAACACGTTTCATATTTAGGATTTCAAATCTGGATGGTTACACCAACACTTTCACAACAACCAATACAAGGACCACGGGGCGGCGGATGGCGTTTTAGCTAGCATGCTAACACAGACATGTATAATAACTGACTGGCTACAGAGTTAGAGCAGGTCCTTTCTTCTTCTCTTATTTGATTAAACCAGTTTGCAGATGCATTACCGCCACCTACTGGACTGTAGCATGTTCAGTGATGTGGCACGATAATCTAAATGATATCCTGTGGCGTGAGTTTAAAGAGAAGAACATCTGTAAAGTTTCCACCTTTAAGCTTGTGATGCCACCTGATTTCAAAATTTTGACACTGTCCTCCAGTAAACGTCGACATTTGCAAGTATTTTTTTGCTTCAGTGACGTCTTATGGTGACAGATTATGCAGAACGACAAACCCTAAAGGTTGGGGTGGATGGATGGGTCAACAAAACGTTGCACTTCAACTCTCCTTACTGGTTAATACTGCAGCCACTGTAACTTTTCCTAAATCTTGCACGTTTCCTCTGTTTGTTATGGCTTTAGTGAGTGTAATAATGTCAGCAGTCAGAGAATAAAGAGCTGAACACACTGAGCTGCTGCTGCTGCTGCTGCTGATATCTACCTGCAAAACCCTCCTGCTACCATACATACAGCCTTTCATGTCAGACCTGCCCGGTTCTCCCCTGGGTCGTATTTTTATTTATTTTTTTTATTTTTTTAAACAAGAACACTATGGATTGTGGGTAATTCCCTGATGCACAGTGAGCACTGCTGCAGAGGTTCAGACGGTGGAAGTTTTGAGAGAGCCCTGCAGCAGTTTGAGATTTCACAGTGGGACCGTCCTGAACCCTCTCGCTCTGATCTTCCAGTGTGTGTGTGATGCTGGACACACACACACACTAACACAAACACACACACACTGTACAGAAGGTAATACTCACACAGGGAAGTGTGGTATTTGTTCACAGCCACACACAGGAGTGAAATGCTGGTGGATTTTCACATTTTATTTATTTTTTATTTGAGAGGAAGATGTTCCTGACTGTATATCACGTACCTGTACATGGACCCTTGCAGCGTAGTATTCATTATGAGGTTTATGTCTCACTCCAGAGATGGAAATGCTCCGTCTCCTCACCAGACTGTTGCCTGCTCCGACTCTGTCTGAGGTTTCTTCCCGTTAAAAGTGAGATTTGTCTCCCTTCCGTCACCACCTAGTTAAAAACTGTTTGCATGCAAAGTGAAAAATATGTGTTAACATTAATTAGTTAATGTCTTATTTTACATATTAATAGCTCACAGTGTGAATGTATTTAATATGGAGGGTTTTTTTGTGGTATTCAGGTGGAGTCTCATGTGACGAGGGCTCCCAGCGAGGCCCCCGTGACCCTTTGTTCATTATTTATTTATTCTTATTAGTTTTTCTTCTGATAAAATGTGGGGAAAATAAAGTGAGCCACAAAGCTCAGTTCAGGATCAGAGATTAAATACTGATCAGAAACTGACTTAGATGTGACGTCGGTGAACATCTGTCTGCGCTGGATTACAGACAAAAATCCATAAATACTTGTATTTGGATTATTTCTATCTTATTACCGCTCTTAACATTAATACTGTTGTTAACCTACATATTTTACATTCAGCCTCTGTTTTGAAAGAGATATTTTTGTGAAAACTGTTTTTTGTTTACCGTATCTCGTGTGGTTGGAAATGAGGACGCGGGTTTGTTTGTGGTGATAACGGCCGTAAATGAGTCATGTTCACAGAGGAAGGTTTCACTTCCCTCTGTTACTTTAGGTTCCGCAGCTAAATCCAAGACGTCAGGTTTAACTTCAGGAGAAAAGCAGTGTCTCCCCACTGAACGTTGATCTGCTTTTTCTTAAACTGAATTAATGTGAGGAACTTTTTGTACAGTTTCAATCTTAAAAGTTTGAGAAGAACCCATAAAAGGTCTTCATTATAAAAGAGATAAACAGACCCTACCCATGTCACTTTTTGCTCGTGTTGAATTTCTGTCGTCTACTTCTCTGTGGACTGTTTGCTATCCAGCCACAAGTAGAGGACGACGACAACACAAGATGAAGAAGCATTTATTTTGTCTCTTTGCGTCTCTTTGCGTCGTATTGTGTGTTTCAGAGTGTGTTTGTGTCTGAGTTTGTTTTGTCGTCTTGAGTCCTTCACCGCCGTCTGTCTGTGTCTCTTTGTGGTTCTGAGACACTTTGCCTGTTTCCATGGATACTTTGGGAATTTCTGTCATTTTGCATTTTTGTGCCTCTTCAGAGTAGTTTTTTTTTTCTTTTTCTGACGATACTTTGAGTCTTTTGAGTCGCTTTGTGTTGTTTTGCAGTAGTTTTGTCTCTTTCTTTACAGTCACTATTTGTCTCCGAGTGGTTTTTGAGACTTAATTGCTGTTTTGAGAAAGTTTTTAGTTTTATTTTTGTAGTTGTTTTGAGTGTCTTCGTAGTTGTTCTGGGTCATTTTGTGGTTTTGAATCTGTTTTATAGTTGTTTTGTGTCCGTAGTCTGTGAGTTTCAGTGAACGCTCTGAGAGAATTTGCAGTATTTGCAGTTGTGTTGTCACTTCAGTACATTTCTGCTTTAAGAGTCTCTGCTGTTGTTTTGAGTCCTTCATTACCATCTCTTTGCAGTAGTTTGTTGACAATCTTTGTTGTAGTTTTGAGTCATTTTGCAGTTGTTTTGTGGTTGTTTTAAGTCTCTCTAGTAATTCTGAATCATTTTGTGGTATTCTTTTTCGTGTCTTTAGAATTGCTTTGAGTTTCTCAGGATGCTTTAAGAGTCTTTGTAGTTGTTTTGACTCCTTCACTGCAGTCTGCTTGAGTCTCCTAGTGGTTTTGAGAGCCTTTGATTGTTTTGAGTCCTTTAGTGAGGGTGTGTCCAGCCGGAGGCCGGACCCCAACACAGGAAACACTTTGAGTTTATTAACAAAACTTGACTGGGTGGTAAGTCCCAGAAATAAAAAACAAAAATGCAAAAGACTAACAAAAGGTGCTTGGAAACTCCAGGAGAAACAAAAAGTCAAAGCGGCTGCCAGGGCAGGATTCTGGTTCTCCCTGGGAGGCACTGGAAGGAAGGAAAAAGAAACACAAGAGATAAATCCAAAGTTAGCAAAAGGTTAAACCTTAAAGGCGCAAGGTGAAACTGGAGAGCTGGCACAAACCGTAACATGCAGAATTATGTGGCACTGGAGGGAAACCACGGCCAGCCTTTTAAAGAGATTATGGTTAGTGGTCGCAGCCGTGTCATGTGCTCCCACCAGGTGCCTGCCCAGGTGAGTCTAATGGGGGGGGCAGGGAAAGAGAACAAACAAAAAAACAGCACCAGCACTGGAAACCCAGGGCCACAACACCTTTATTACAGTCTCTTTGCAGTTGTTTTTTTGTTTGTTGAGAATCTTTGTGGAGGTTTGGAGTCATTTTGCAGTTGTTTTGTGGTTGTTTTAAGTCTCTCTAGTATTTGCAAGCCTCTCTCGAATAATTCTGAATCATTCTGTGGTTTTCAGGGTCTTTTTTATTGTACTGAGTCACTCTGTGTCTCTTTGTAGTTTCAGATGTTCTGTCTCTTTAGAATTGGTTTGAGTTTCTGTGAATGCTGAGTCCTTCACTAGAGTCAGTCTCTGTGGAGTTTGTGTTGAGTGTCTTTCTTAATGTAATTGTTCCAAATCTTCAATGTTTTGTTGCTCTAGTGTCTTTGTTTTCCTCATTGCAGTTAATTTTAGTATCTTTGTATTCATTTTCTATCTCTCTAGAGCTTGTTTTGAGTAGTTTTGCAGTATTTCTGGTTATGTTCGGTCATTTTTTGCCACCTTTAATTACTCCAATGCTCTTCCAGTCATTTTACATCTCTTCCATTGTTTCGAATCAGTTTTTTTGATCGTCATATTTCGTAGCCCATGGGAGCCGGTTTGTCAAACACATGAAGATGATGAATTGTTCGATACGATGATGTTTGAAAAGCTTTGACAGCGTGAGAAAGCAGAAATGTTGCGTTGACAGACAGAAATCTGCGAATGAAGACTGACAGTGACAGAGAGAAGAATCTGCATGAAAAAAAAAAAATGGATAAAGAGGGAGAGCATCTGTCTCTGACACGTAACCCCAGCGAGCTTCAGGAGTTAAAGTCGATTCATGTTTTTCCCGCTTTCATCTCGTAAAGATAAAGAAATATAAGAGAAACTGACAGCAGCTGGAAAGAGACAATTCACTCAACCTCCTGTACACAGGAAATGAATCAGTAATTCTGTTTGTTCAGGCTCCGTATATATCTGTGATGACTGTTTGAGTTAATAAAGGAAATCTATTACTGCTCTCGATCCGCCCTGTTGACTTAATGTGTCTGCTGATTCCAACAGCGTTTTTCTCAGGTCTGTTTTCAAACAGTTTACTTTTAATTACCCACGATAAAAAAAAAGGAGCAAGATGACGTATGTTGTCGTTTAATAATGATGCCTTCCATATTAACAGACTGAGAAAACTTAAAGACGCCTCGCGCTGTTTGACTCGCAGCTGGGTTTGAGGAGGAAACGTACAAACAGGCAGAGACATGGGAGCAGATGGGTTTTTAATGGGGACAATGTTTTCTGCAAATCAATCAGCGTGAGAATTTATTTTTTATTATTCAGATTCAGGTCATTGATCAGATTATTTAACCCTTCAAATGACAAGAAGCACAGAAATAAGTAAATACGCTGAAACAAACTCAGATTTCCAGATTTTCAGCCTCCTTCCATTTACGCTATTTAATCTTTGGCTCTTTCTGTCGTCTTCAAACAAAAACCTTTAATTCGTGGCTCTTTCAGGGACTCAAGGAGAAAGCGCTCCGTGTCTTTGTTTCACGTTTATGGTTGAGAAACTTTTTTGCTAATTATCTTTTATGAAAAGAAACTAAATGAAAGCAGGTAGAAAGAACGAGCGGCGGCCTTGATGAGAGCGAGCGCTGAAACTTTTCATGCTTGTAAGAAAAAAAAGAAAAGGCTGGTTTATTTATTTATTTATTTTTTAAATCTGTATTTGCATGTGTGCATCCAGCCAGACGAGGAAGAGTCAGCGTGTAGATAAACCGTGAAGAATTACAAAAAACACAAATGACAAAAGCTGAGCATTTCTCCGGCGGTATGAACTGTACAGACAGGACGGTGATTTAAAAACGTTCTCTCAAGTGAAGAGAGAGATAGAGCTGCAATAATTTACCTCCCAGACTTTTCACATTTCTTCTTTGAAGTGGGACTATTTGACCTTCTGATGCCGACAGAAGAGGAGGCATCTTCTTCATCCCGTGAGGATCAGAAATATGTATTGAATTCATTGAATATCTCGCTCCTATAATTAGAAATATTATTGTAAATGCCCTGAATCTCACGACTCCTCCTGGTTCGCGGTCGACTAGACCCGATCAGGACTTAATTCAAGTGGAATCCAAATGATGTCGCACAACCCATTCCACCCCATTAACCAGACACAGGCGGAATGGATCCGTCCAACTGCATCATGTTCAAGTGCATCATTTCTTTTGGCATCGCGTCTTTTGGCCTTTGCCAGGAATTCAAGTGCTTGTTGCTGCTGCTTAGCCATCTGCCTCCGTCTAGCCCGGGGGAAATGGAGATCACCCCCCCACAAAATATGAAAAATAGAAATGAGTCTCCCTGATGACCAGGCATGCTTCTAAAAATCCTTCTTTTATACTCTCGGTGTTCAGCGTCCAACAATCTGAACCCACCAATCCAGACTGTTTAAACTGCAGCATCCCTGAAGCACATATTTATTATGAACCAGCGTGTTGTTCTCTTGAAGAGACATGAGCCTGGTTGTATGTTGAGGCTCGTTTGTCCTTCTACAGATTGAACTTGGACGATCAGACGAGGCGTCTTGTTTGTTTCTCTTCTGCTTCGTCCCAGTGTCTGATCTAATATTTGTGACCTTGTTTTTGCAGCTTTTTCTTTTAGAAGCAACTTTTACTGATCGTGCAAGACTGTGAAATACGTTTACTCAAACATTTGACTACAGAATGAAAGAGTGAGGTGAGGAGGTCAGGTAGGATGAATGGAACAGTTTTACCTGAGCACTTATTTATCTTTTACTGCAAATCTTCATTTCCAGAGCTTTGACTGAATATAAAGGTGGACGATCCCTCTGTGAAATCACAGATGTGTTTTCTAAAGAGCAGTTTTGACGCTCATTGTGGCGTCTCCAGCCGTCTCCATCTTGACAGCAGAGGTTATGGCGTCTTGCAAAAGTCTTGATTCAAGGTTCATTTACTAGATGTGTTTAAGACCATGAGGTTTCAATAAAAGCTCTTTAAGAAGTTGACACATGTGCAAGGTGATGAACGTCCTTCTGCGAACACAGAAAAGTTGCAGCCAGGTTTATCACTGGCTGTATATGAAGATGGACGAACCTTTAGTTTGTCTATCTGCCTCTTTGGCAGCGGTTTTGAAGCTCAGTGTGGCGTCTCTGGTTGCCTTCATCTTTGCCTCACTCCATCTAACTCCCGGCCAATTTGAATATGGTCAAAGAAGTGGAGCGTGGTCTGAGCTGAGGCTAAAGACAGCTAGCTACCTGCTAGGACATCCACCTGTCACTCAAAGCAGCCACGCCCCTTTAATTCTGCAGAGCTTTGATGTAATTCAACCCTAGAGCACTAACGTAGGGTGATTTTCTCTCGTGATTTTCGTTGTGTTGCTTTCTGTCTGATTTGCGTTGGGTCCTTGGCTACCTTCATTCTGCTCCCTGTTTTTTTTCTACAGGTACGTGTACACGTGATTTTCAGGTGTTTGTGTATTAAATCAGACAATCAAAATCATTTGCAACCAGATTTTTATGTCCACGTACCGTGCACAGTTATCATCCTGTCACAGGTTTGGTTGGTCTGGCATGACAACAAGTGAATTAAACATAATTAAAGCTAGTTTACTTTAGCAATCACTAGCTACGCATATTAATTATTTGATACCAGAGCTAGCAAAGAGTCCTGCAATATGCATGTAATTCTTATTTAGTGTAACGCTTATGAATAAATATCATTTAGTGGTAATTTCCAAGGGAATTCATTCGGTCAGAAATGTTTTTTCATTTTTTTGCCATTTCTTGACAATCTCTCTCTCTCACGGTTGTCAGTGATGCAAGAAGACCATGCCTTGTGCGTTTTATAGTTGTAAATAAAAGAAAAGCACTTCAGTTGACCATGTATTGTTGTACTTATTATCAGGTGAAATATACGTTAGTGATGGTGTTCTAACAGGTGAGCTTTGTAAAAAAAATAAATAAATAAATAAAAATCTCCGCGTGCAGAGACGTGAGCTACAGAGAGCAGACCAGTTTTCTGCAGCAGTTTCCTGTGAACATGTTTATTCCTCCTGTAATGTTGGACGTATGAACATGGACGTCTCCGGGGACTGACTCGCCGTTGGAGCCAGAGTCAAGTTGCCCAAGTGCACTCTCTGGCACCATGTGTGGCACCATGTGGCTCTGGGAAAGAATCCAGGACTCGTGTAGCATCATGCGTTCACGTTGTCAGTAGGTCTCCTGTGTAAATTAAATATTGTATTTTTTATTTTATTTGCCTTGAAATAGTTGTGTAATAAAAAGTCTTTCTCATGTCTGTTGCTCAAACTGGATCATCTGTGATCTTCTCTTCGATACCAGCAGCAGCAGCAGCAGCAGCAGCAGCTCTCTGATCTTTTAACGCAATTTTCCTTCAAGTGGAAGAAAAAGAAGAAAAAAATATTATCTTAGCATAATATACAGCTTTGTTCTAAATGCTATATTGCTTGCTTATTTTACTTTGCATTGATTATTATGACGTCATGATTAGTGACGGCATCTGTGTCAAATCTTGATTTTTATATTAAAGTCGGTGTCAATATTTGGTTTATTGCCAGAAGTCTGTTTTTATATTATAGTAATATAAGTGAATGCAGCTAAATTAAAGACGAAGTAAAGAAACACACAATACAGACGTGCAGCAGGAATCATGGTGTGGATCTATAGTGGCTTTCTCTCCCTCCTCTTCAGACGGGAGGTGCTGATGGAATCAAAGCAGCATCAATGTCGCCTTTGAAGTCGAGATGGAGAGATGAAAGGAGTTCTGACCTCTCCTCCCTCCCATCACCTCCTCCCCCGATCCCCTCCCCTCTCCCCCCCTTCACATTCCCTCTCCTCTCCCCTCATCACACCTACAATTTTCCTCTCAGACAGGACATCATCATCACTTTTCCTCCCACAATAAGAGTCTGGACCCCGCCCGTCGTCGGCCAGAGGTGGAAAATGACAGTAATAGCTGTAACATGGGAGCAGTTCATCATTCGGGGAGACGTGCACGCTGGTCAGCGCTGAGCTGGAGGCAGGATGAGAGTCACGGAGTTTAGCTTATAGACTGGACTGGAAGCAGGAGGAAACGTCGGGTCTGGCTCTGGCTCCAGTTCAAAGACGCTCCTCATATGAGGCTGACTAATGAAACCAACAACTGACATGACAGGTGGTTTTTATTAGTTTAGATGCTATTTCATGCTACTGTGTAGAGATGTGTTATTGTTATGTCTTATCTGCATCAGCTGAACAAACTAGATAGGTTCAATGACTAATGGCTAATTAATACAACATAACATGCTGCAAGATGCTATGTTGACCAGCTGGTTGGCTAATTAATGCAACCTAACATGCTAACTGGGCTGCAGGGATGCTACGTTGACTGACTGGTTGGCTAATTAACGTAACATAACATGCTAACCGGGCCGCAAGAATGCTATGTTAGACTTAGATAAACTTTATTGCTCCACAAGGGAAATTGCTTGGTAGGTTCAACTATTTGTAACCTGGTTAACCAGTTGACTCACTGGTTGGCTAACTAATGCAAACTAACATGCTAACCGTGCTGCAAGGATGCTATGCTGACTGACTGGTTGGCTAATTAATGCAACAAGCTCTGTTGGGTTTAGTTCCAACAGAGTTGCTTTAGTCGAACGGCTCCAAGAGGTGGATTTTCCTTGTTTGAAATACTTTCCATCAGATGTTAGATTGTTGTTGAGCCACTTTGACATTATTCAAGAAGAGGCCTTCGAGAAAATTGGAATTTTATCTTTCCCCAATGATGGCGAGCTTCTACATTGTGCGTGTTCTTTCTAAATAATTAAACAACAGCTCCATCATCTCATCAGGAACCCTGGGATCTATTTGCTGCTCTCTTCCTTCATATGGCTGTTTACTGATTTGCACCGAGGAAGACTCTCCTCCATTAGAGATGAAGATGTCCACTCTGCCTGCCCGTAATTGTTTCATTTTATTTTTCTACCTCGCTGACAAACCAGATTAGCACCAGGAGACCGAACTCTGAGCAGACCCCGCTCACAGCTCTGTGTGTTTTAGCTCCGTTAGCGAGAGCGTTAGCGTCGGCTGCTGTGTGTGGGCGGGACCTGTGTGGGCTGCGGGGCAGCGTCTCATTGGCTGCTAGCAGGTGTGTTTTCTGAGTGGCGGCTCTCTAATGAGCGCCGGTGGGAACTGATCCTCAGACCCCGCGTTCTAACACGGCCGCGGGCAGGAGGGCCTTCATCTCCCATCATGCCACCCTCACACCTCATCCAGCTGTGGCTCACGCTGCATCCGAGACATCAGGGAGGGGATGGTAAAAGCCGGTTTCCTCTGAGTAACATACCTTTCAGCTTATTGTTCAGATATGAGATGCTCCGGTAGCATCGCTGCTCTCAGCTTTGAGACACAACAGAAGCTACGGTTCACTTCACATCCTAGATAGGAAGCGGAAGGAAAATTCATTTTGGCTCAGTTTCTCTGACTCGGCTTTTGGGAAAAAAGCACAAATCAACGTGGGATTGAAGATTCTAACAAACCCTTCTAGAAATTAGTTTTTTGTTTTGGATAGTGAAGCAAACCGTCTCAGGAAAGACGCACACAACTGAGATTTAAAAACGAATTTTGGATGATGAAGACGAGTTGGGGCGGCACAGTGGTGTGGTGGTTAGCACTGATGCCTCACAGCCAGAAGGTTCTGGGTTCTAATCCAGGCTGACTGGTTCCTTTCTGTGTGGAGTCTGCATGTTCTCCCTGTGTCTGCGTGGGTTCTCTCCAGGTTCTCCAGCTTCCTCCCACCGTCCAAAGACATGCTGGTTAGGTTCATTGGTGATTCTGAATTGGCCGTAGGTGTGAGTGTCTCTCTGTGTTAGCCCTGTGATAGACTGGAGACCTGTCCCGGGTGGACCCCCCATCTAACCCCAATGACAGCTGGGATAGGCTCCAGCCCCCCCACGACCCTTCGCAGGAAAACGTGGATAGAGAAAATGAATGAAGACGAGTTTGTCTTTCCTAATGTACAAGCAGTAAAACACTGAGTTCATATCTGTAATTTATGTAGTTATATTAATAATGCATTATTTTTACTCTTGGAGCTTGGTGCTGAGAATTCTGGGAGTTGAAGTCTTGTGTCAAGCGCCTCCTCGTGTATTGTGTTTTTCTGCAGGTGAACAACAGCAACACATTTGTTCCCCAATGAGTACAGATCAGATTCAGGACGGATGATGTAACCACACACACACACACACACACACACACACACACACAGAGGCCACAGTGTGTCAGGCTGTCAGTGCATCTTGACATGTCGGCTCCTGACAGAATTACATTTGTTGAGGATCTTTCTCTTCACACACACACGCACACACACCCACACACACACACACACACAGTTTGTCTCAGAGTGTCATCTGATGCATCAATCCAGCACACAAAGAGCTGTCAGTCAACCTGACAGCCATATTGCTCAGTGTGTGTGTGTGTGTGTTTGTCTATATTTGTGAGATCCAATTTGCATGTTAGACGTCTGCACTGAGGGTGTTTATGGACGAGTGAGGACGTCCAGAGAAGGTTCGGTTAAAGGTGCTGCATGTCAGTGACGGTCCTCACTACGGTGTGTGTCCTCGTATTTCCTTCCTCAGCGCCAGACATCGGTAAAGGTATAAATTACCTCTATTTCCTGTGTGTATTCATTTATTTTCATCCTTTATGTTTTTATCTTTACATGTTGAAAGGAAGATTTCCCTCAGTGGGATCAATAAAATCTGATCTTGTCTGCCGACCGTTAAAGATCAGATCCCGGGACGTTAACTGATTGACCGGTCAAGGTGACAGACGTGGACCAACGCTAGACGACATCTACATCTCAAGACTTGTTTTTGTCAGGAAAACGTGCCTTTATTTTCAGGGAACAAAGTAAAGACAAAACCATATGCAATCACATTCAGTGCAAAGAATTAATCTATCTATGTATCTATCTAACATTTCCCTATAAAAATGAGAATTATTGAATTATTAATTATCAAAATGTGCATCTAGCAGCGATACTTTCATATTATATATATTGCACAGGTTAAAAGGGAGGTATCCATTTCAGTGTCCATTCATTCTTCCAACAGCCCTGGGATATGAGCTTTGTTTCTGTTATTTTTTTTTTGTTTGCGTCCCCCTACGTCTGTGGTTTAAAGTCCCTTGAGCAAGAACCTAAACCCCCAAACTGCTCCAAGTCTTCACACTGCCGTGGGTGTAATTTCTTGTTGCATTAGACGTCTTATTAACATTCCCGTACATCGTTTCTTTTTAAACCAGTTTTTAAAGATTCTTGCGTTAACCATCTCCTTCTGTTTTCCTATTCCTATGCTAAGCTAAGCTAACAGCTGCTTAACTGTAGTCAGAGTGATTATTATCTTCTCATCCATCTCTTGGGAAGAAACTGTATTTTTCTTCTTCAGGCTATTTTTCATCAAGGAAATAAAATGTCCCTCACCAGAGAGACATTTGTTTATTCAAATGCTGAGAAAAAAAAACCCTCCAGGTAGCTGGTTCCTCCTGCCCACCTGTCTGTTGTTTTCCTCAGCAAGCGTCCGTGTCGTTCCTGTTTAGATCCTCTGTGCAGATGTAAAAGTGGTTTTCATCTTCTTTTCTATCTCTCAGGAAGAAACTGTATCACCTGTACCGACCTCAGGCTATTCTACACAATCAAATCATTTCTCACAGCAGAAACGTTTGTTTGTTCAAATGCTCTAAACCCACAGCTAAACATAATGAGGAATACTTTAATACTAAGAGCATTCACAAGAAACACAGTGCCACGAAAGATTATCTGAGGAGAAGCCGTTGGATATAATCTAAAACTGTTCTGCACACCTGTACCCCGCCGTACCACACACCTTTTTTTTTAAATTACATGTTTATTTTCAACTCGACAACACCTCCAGCACATGCAAACCTTTACTCTGTTTATCCCAGGGAGGGTTATCACAGCGTGTTCATCTGACAATAGCCAACCAACCGTCGGGAAGCAAACGGCAGCAGCTTCTTTGTCGACGAACAGCTGTCGGTCTGAAAACCAACCGTCGCTCCTAAACTTTAAACCTGCACATTTGGTTCGGGGGGCCACTTGTTTCCAGCGTCAGCCAGCCAGCTGTGAATTTTTGTTTATTTGGCTGATATGATGAACCTGTTAGCAGGCACTTGCACTGATTTGATCACACGCACATTCAGACTGACACGACGCGAGTTCATCTTCGCCGACGTGACAGCGCCAGGTGCAGCGTTGAGGAGAATAAAAGGCTGATCATACAGTAACAAACAAACGCTGCAGTGGTTCTTCCATCTAAAGGCTGCGTCTGTCTGCGTCAACACCTTCTCTAAAGTGTCTTCTGTTTAGTGCGTTTACTCAAATGTGACTGGGTCCGGTTTATCCCACTCTGGGTCAGTGTTGGTTCCCAGTTTTATCCAGTGGTTATAAAATAAAAACAGAGCATGGACATGACTTTGGAGAAATATTCAGGTGTAACTTTAGACTTTCTGACACAAGGTTGAATTTATCTCTGAGCGTTTGTCTTGTTAATCTGGATCAGGTTTTTTACGTAAGAATCATCCGAAAAGTTTTGTGCTGTACCCTCTGAACATGTCCCAGGCTGTCGTGATGATCCATGGCTGTGAGAATTTTACATCTTAGTTGAGGAATTCAGGGCACCGCATTCAATCTGATTCTTCCTGTCTACCTCCGTTGTAGACTCTTTGCAACCCAGCTCCACCCCCAGCTCCTCCTTCTATGCCCCGTCGGTCTATTAATGTCATTTCTGTGTGATAGATGCCAGGATTGATGCAGACATGTGGACGGACAGGGAGGTCACAGAGCAAGCCACATGGTCAAAAATAATTTCCTGCAAATGCAAATAAAGTTTCTTTCCGTAAACTGGTCCTGACTGAATCCCTGGAGCAACTTCACAGACGTCCACGATGCATCGGGCAGAAAAAGACTAGTTTCATGAGTTCTGACCAGCGCGAAGAAACGCCTCAGAATTTGCTCGTGAGAAAAATTCCAACACAAGTGTCCTCGTCTGAGATTAGCTCCAATGTTTCACAGAACGTGTTTTCAAATCTCAGATAAAAGCCTCTCCAGCATGCAGTGCACATGTCACATTTCCAGACTGTGAAGCCTCAGCAGCAAAATGATTTCATGCAACAACAAAGACGACACAACGCCGGCACCGACAGAAGAATAAGACTGTAGACGGGTAGTATTTTCTAATGTGATGGTTATTGATCTGCAGTGAATACAGTTCATTCCCTGATGACTGTAGGACAAGGGCTGAAATGATTTCATTTAGTGCGGTTAAATACAGCCCGGCACATCGTCTGTGTGAAGGTAAAGCAGAAAATTAGGTTTCTTTATGAAGCTAAGACACAGCTGAAGTGGGATCAAGGATGCTCTTGAGGATCCTGGTCTCAGTGTAAATAAAACATGTCTCCAGATAGAGACAGAGGGAGAGAGAGGGAGAGAGAGGGAGAGAGAGGGAGAGAGAGGCGGCTCTCTGTTCATATTTATCAGTATTCAGCTCAGGTCACGGCATTGAACAGTTACTATTCATCAATAATGTATTCATGTGAAATTAAGCTTGAGCAACACTCGAAGAAAAGCAGCCGGAGACGTCCTCGGTCAGAGAGACGAGCACCTGGCTGCTCTGAAAACTCTGAACCAGTGCAGCTGTTGCACAGTTTGTAAAATCAGATGTATGACCAGTCCAGAAATAAAAGCAGTCAAAGAAATAATAAATATCAACAAATGCTGTAATTATTCTTTATATTAGACATCCATTTATATATATTTATCCATATATACAACATCTATTTATTCCATATTCTCATATATTTTAATATTTAGATGTAGCTTATATTTACCATGTATTTTCATATCATGTTGCGTATGTATATATAGAGAGAGAGAGATGTCAGACACCAGGATAATGTATTGCTCATTTTAAATCTGTGAATATTAATTCAGGTCTCAGCTGCTCTTAAAAACAGAAACTATGAAAGTGAAGCTTCTCGTTACTTGAAGTCAGAGTTGAAAACGTCCATTTTCGTCCAGTTTTGTGCAGATGGCACCTAAATTATAAATCACATTACAAGACAAAATTATGATTTCAGTCTTTACGGAAGTCAGTTAAAAAAAAAAAAACAGCTTTTCTGAGAGGCCATGCAGAAAAAAAATAAATCTAGGAGTTACTTTTGTAGATATTAAGACACTCTCTAAGACGCAGCTCCTGGATGCACCGGGACGCATCATCAGTGTTGTTTCCTGGGGTCAACAGGTGTTTTGGGTCTTGCAACAGGCGACCCAGCCCCGGCTGATCAGGCCCCGACTTGCGTCCCAGTAGCATCTCTCTGCAGCTTCAGTGACGGATTGGACGGCCCCCTTCTTGGCTGCCCTTGTAACGCCCAAACGGCCGAGTGCTTTGCAGACTGACTGTCCTGCAAAGCCCCTGCAGCCAATGTCCTCCAGTCCCTGCCCCTGCACTCCTCCACCAGTTCCTGGTACTTGGTGCGTTTTCCTCTCATTGTAAACAAAGATATATCATTTTTAAATTTAAACACTTCTTTAACTAGTATTTTAGAAAAGTGTGCAGCAGAGAAGAGTGAAGCACTTAAATCTCAGTAGACATAGATAGATAGATAGATAGATAGATAGATAGATAGATAGATAGATAGATAGGTGGCTGGGTGCAGCCTCCTTGAATAATTATAAATAATAATTAATGGTAATCAGCCCTCTGTTGGTGGCTGACCTCGCTGTTACCATGGAGACCACAACACACAAACACATTAACAGTGGATGCTAAATAGGTGTGTGTGTGTGTGTGTGTGTGTGTGTGTGTGTGTGATTTCATTTGAGAATAAGAGCATAAGGGTTCTGTAGCTGGCAGCACATTAGTGTTTGTGCATTAATGAGAAAGGATGATGACACACACTCATACAGTGGATGTCTCACTAGAGGCTCAAGTGTGTGTGCATGCAGGAGATTTTTGTGTGTGTGTGTGTGTGTGTGTGTGTGTGCGTGCTGGAGTTGCATGTTGGAGGCGGAGCCGGCAGATTGATTGGCAGCTTTTTCCAAAGAGTACCATGGTAACAGATGTTCAGGAGAGAGGGAGAGGAAGCGATGTACGCTGGGCCGTTTAAATTTGAAACCCACATTTCCTCGTCTCCTCGTCTCCTCGTTCTCCGTCCACGCCTAAAAGCAAACAGCAGATGAAGTGGATGTGAGGATAAGACGAGAGGACAACTTCCTGTCACCTCCAACTGTCTCTGGATGCGCTGACATTTAGAAAGAGACCACCATCAGCTGATCCACAGCTTGACTCACCTGAACAGGCGTTACTGTTCAATTCAGATTTAGTTTCTTTAAAGAAGCCAGAGCCTGAAAACACTTAACAGGAACCTTGAGCAGAACCCATATGAGCTCACATGGAGGGACTCATCTGCTTGAGGCCGACGGATTAGAGACAGAAAAAGAGAGAGAAGAGAGAGCAGCGGGAGGAAAGAGATGTATTGTAATAAAGCATACATGCAGCATCTAAACAAACAAGATCAGGATTAATTCTACACTCAACATATGTTCTTTCTTTCTCCTCTTTTCATGCATTTATTTGCTTTTTTCTTCTTCTTCTCCATCTCTCCCAGACGCTGCACATATAACCTCCTGTTCTCAGTAGATGTTCTGTACCAATTATACTGTCCCTGTCTGTCCTGTAAGTACAGGACCTGATGGTGGCTGATGCATGACACACGAGAGACTGATAATGAATAGAAAGGTTTAGTGGCTATACAGAGTGCTGCTATAGGGATAAACAAGAGCACAGATCAGTGAATAGTAGTTCTATCAGATGAGAGGCATGCAGGTAACACTGTTTCCCACTCATCCAGGTGTGTTGTGGCAAAAAAATAAATGTTCCTTCAGACACAGTTTATTAACCACAGACTTCCTGAAGCTGATGGAGGCTCTGAAAGTCTTCACTTTGTTCGAATAGAGGTGCAAAAACCAGGCTGCAGTGACCATGATTTTGTGTCAACTGACCAGACTCATATTCATTAAGGTAGAATTAACATTTAACTTCTTTAATAAAAGAGAAAAAATTCATTTCTTTATCCATTTGGGGCGTACATGAGTGCTAGAAAAACCACTCAGGCATTTAGACATTGCAGAATAACTCCTCTGTCATGTTAAAGTTCATCTCATCTGTACGGCAAAGAAAGAAAAAACTAAACTTGAAAAATATCAGCAGCACACTGGTGACTTTTATAAGCAGCGACTCCGTTCCATAACCTGGCAACAACAGCGCGCTCCTCGCGTCACCTGCACATGTATAAAGAGTTGCTTCAACGTTTTTCATCGTAATAAAGCGCGTTGTCCTTCACCCTGTGTCTGCAGTAATACGCTGCGCTGAGAGGAAGATGAGAATAAAAAAAATAAAAAACGACTTACAGGATGAAAAGGAAAAGAAGATGGGATCCTGTGTGTGATACTTTTTAACTTCAGTGGAGTTCAGTGACAGTCTGAAGACAGATACTAGTGGAGAAGTAGATCAGCTCTTCTTTCTTCATACAATTATTCACTGTGAATACTGGATGATATGTGCTGAACTTATTGATCAGGTATTGACAGCTGCTATTAATAAGATGGTGTTACACATCACATTCAACACCACTTATCAGAGTATGAGTCACAACTTTGGATTTAACTGTGAGGCGAGTTTCAACTGATCCAACGAATAAAAAAACCTCTGCATTGATTGGATAGTCCTCCAACCAATCAGAGCCCTTTACTTAACTAATTCAACTCTCAGAATAACCTTCTGTCCATCATCACATAAAGCCCCGCCCCCTGTATTGGCTAAACGATTTGATTGGGTTGCCAATGGAGCGACTCCAGAACAAGTTTCCAGTGTGTGCAGGGGAACTCACGTTGACTTCCAGGCCACCTCATGACTCGTTTAAAACTGAGAACACACATTTAAGAACGTTAGTGATGTGTCACGCTCTAAGAGACGATGCTTGGTAGTGAATCAGAAGAGCTGAGAGTTGTCTCTGCTCGCATGAGGACGGGGCAGAACTTTGTTTCGATGGGCACCCCATGTGGCCAATCACATGTCAGGACTTAGGATCATGCCAGCGGTGAACAGGGCAGATACTCATGTAGAGAAGAAATGGCATCAGCCCGTCAAAGCTGAGGCATCTGATTTTTGTCAACGCCACTATGCACTAAGGACGTTTATAGCGTTTGTTTACTGAGTTTGGTTCTGGTTTTGCTTGTGTGGGTTTGATTGCAGTGTTTTGTTTCAACACACAAAACATATGTATGTGTTGGGCTAAAGTATCAGGCTATAAATGATACTAAATAAGGAGCCGTTCAGGAGCCAAAAGACTCATATTTGGGAGCCGTGGCAAAAGAGCCGAACTTCCCATCACTAAAGAACGTGTACTCATCTAATTGGAAGCGCGTTATCCAGATAATATTTAATTTGATCTTTACAGGACACGTTGAGCTCCAAATGGAAGACAGAACCAAAATTTTGTGGCATTTGAACTCTGCATTTGCACACAAAGGAAACTAATATATTTTTTAGGGAACCATTCATTTATTCTGGTGTGAACACAGCAACTGCACTCTGGTCTGGAACAAATTAACCGAGCTGAGTCTGGTTAGAACAATCGGTTCCTGGATTAGTTCGTTTGCAGAGTGAACACACGTTAACCCACAGACTGATACGACTACCTTCTAATTATTTAACCAAGTAGTTTACCTGATGACAGAGGTGTTTCTACTCATAGTCTGGATCCTTGATCAAACAGAACTCTGGTCCATGAATCACAGAACATATCTTTAAATATGTATATTTATTCACCACTCGACTTAAAAAAAAAAACATCTGCCGGTATATAAATATAATCTTAGCTCTTTTTCTGTCTGTTTCCATCCCTAATGCTTTAATGAGCAGCGCCTAGCCAAGAGGGGTCAAAGGTCACCTGACAAGCAGCAGGAGGTGAATCGTCGCGTCCACACCTGCCCAATCGGGCGCAGTGACCGCAGCCCCGCCCACCGTCACCTCTCCCGCAGATGTTGTCCGTCACCCGATTGGCCGAGCTGCCACCGGCGCGTTAATTAAGCCACTTCACTTCCCTCCGCTCGGCAATTAATTGTGATTTGCATTCTTAAAAGCCCCATACAAAACACACAAAACAGCTCTGTAGCAGAAATGACCTCCGTCGCCGTGGTTACCGCGCAGACAAACATTCATTACCTTTGATTAAAATGCCGTTTCTGTCCGACCTGCAGCTTCACTTCAGATCGACACGATAGAGGATCAATCTGCTGATTTCTGCCCAGAACTAGTAGCCTGTTACCGCTGCAAAAAACTTAATCCATTCATAAACTGATTTCCTTTTTCCTTGGTTTTTGCTTGTTGTTGCACTTCATTTATAAAACGATCAGCGGGCAGAGATTGTAGAATTTGCTGCAGTTAGATAATCCAGATAATCTCCATGTGTTCATCCATCTGAAAGGACGGCAGATTAAGAAAAAGACAACTTCAGATACGTTCAAGGAGAATCAGACGGATGTTTGATTTTTGACACCGATGAGCCTCTGAGATTAAAAACAAATATTCTGCAAATTATAGCATATTCATTCCTCTGGAGTTATTTCTCTTTAAAAGACGGATGCAAAAAGAACTTTGGATTTTGGATGTAAGATGTGAAGTAAAAGCTGTTCAAATTAGAAGAGCAAGAGAAGAGAAACAGGAAGTGATGAAAGTGAACAAAACGACCATCTGAACATTTGAATCCGCAAATATTTCCACAACGTGATGAGCCAGAATAAATAAACTGTAGACCAACTGATCAGCTGATTCAGGAGAAGATAGTTCTTCCTAGCCTCCTAGCTAATAGTAGCTCTTTCTGTTTCTTAGCCTCCTAGCTAATGGTAGCTCTTTCTGTTTCTTAGCCTCCTAGCTAATGGTAGCTCTTTCTGTTTCTTAGCCTCCTAGCTAATGGTAGCTCTTTCTGTTTCTTAGCCTCCTAGCTAATGGTAGCTCTTTCTGTTTCTTAGCCTCCTAGCTAATAGTAGTTCTTCCTGCTTCCTAGCCTCTTAGCTAATAGTAGCTCTTCCTAAGTTCCTAGCCTCCTAGCTAATGGTAACTCCTCCTGTTTCCTAGCCTCCTAGCTAATGGTAGCTTTCCTAACTTCCTAGCCTCCTAGCTAATAGTAGCTCCTCCTGTTTCCTAGCCTCCTAGCTAATAGTAGCTTTCCTAGCTTCCTAGCCTCCTAGCTAATAGTAGCGCTTCCTGTTTCCCCATTTCCTTTCACACATGTGCAGAATGTATACTGAGTGTGTCAATAGATTAAAATATTAAATTGCGATATATCACCTGATTTCCATAGTTAATGCAAATTAATCGCACTTTATTTTTTTAAAGTATAGCCTACCTGGAAGGGAAATATTTTAAGTTTTTAAAACTCAAAGCAACAAGTGAGTGAAGAAATGTGATGGTTCCGTTCAATGAGAAGCATCTGATGGGGATTCAAAGATGAATTTGCCATTCGAAAGGCGTGTTTGTTTATCCATTTCTGCCCTTTTGCTTTTCTTCTTCCTCTTTAGAGATATTTGGTGTCTGTCCTCCACAGGTTATAAACTATTTCTCCTGACTGCATTTCAGATTCTGCTTACTTCTAAAATATTGGTTCTGCACCGACTGCTTGCTGATTTTTTATTTTTTATTTAACTACAGTGTAGTTGAAGGTCACAATAACTGAAGATGTGTGCCTCCAAAAAATTTGGAGGCAAAGTTGAAATTTGCATTAAATGCATTAACGCAATTTCCTTTTGACAGCCTTAGTATAAACAAAACATTGAAGCCTCCTTCTGCTGTTCAGTTTCTGCAAGGTGAGACAAGAAAAGCTACTTCCACTTCATCATGAGTTTCCAAAAGGAAAAAAGAAAAAGCAAAAAGATGGAAGTGAGAAAGAAAAACAACAAAAACAATTCACGAAAAAAAAAAATCGAATATTTCAAGGAGTTTATTTTAATGGGAACAGTCATCGAGAGGAAGCACAACCTGAACAAAACTCCAGGCTGAGATGAAGTCCTATTATGTTGTCTTTTATTCTAAAATACAATACTCCTTTCACACTGTAGAGGCCCGAGAAGAAAGGTGTTATTTCAGCTTTATCTTAAGCTGCGGGTATAATCAGGGAATCAGCAACCTTGAAAGAAAATGACGTTCTATATAATGTTGTCTCTCCGAGCAGACCTCACAAAGGAAGCGGCACGCAGCATTTCTGCATTCATGCTGAGAAAGAGAAGGGAAACGTGCAGATATTTTAAGTTGTGACTCGTAGATTCAAATTTCTGAACATGCATGAAAAACATTTAACATTCTCCGTAACACCAGAACAGACCTGTAATTACATTTAGTTTAAAATCCAGCAGGATGTATGGGATTCTGCACATACCCTAAATATGCAGTGCAGCTTAAAATATGTTGTGTCCCTCACACAATTTTCTACATTTCTGTATAAAAATATAGAAAATCAAAAATCAAATGAAACAGAAATATTATCCTTGCTTGCTGGATTGCAGTGTTGCTTCATCTCATTTAAACCAAACTATTCTACTTTGTCTATAGTCTTCTGTCTTGTCCACATGATGTTTAGAAATGTTCTTCTTGGAGAGCAGTGTCTTTGTCCATCACACCATGGTTGTTCAGTGGATTCATCAACATTAACATCAGCCAATGAGAGAGAGGCCTTTAGCTGCTTAGAAGTTCCCCTGGGTTCCTTTGGGACCTCTCAGACTATTATGGAGTGATCTGGGGGGAACAGTCGTCTTCAATCTGTGTGACTAAGGATTATTTGTGGACCGTTAAAGGTTGGAAACAAACCTTTGATGCAGACAAACCTCCTCTCACCTGGACACTGGGATATCACAGAGAGACAAACAACCATTCACACTCACATGCACACCTACCTACGGCTAATTTAAGATCACCAATTAAATTTAACAAGCATGTCTTTGGACTGTGGGGGGAAGCTGGAGCAGGGACAACATGCAGGTGAACCCTTCTCGCTGTGAGGCGTCAGTGCTAACCACTACACCACTGTGCTGCCCCCTCCATTCATGTAGTGCAGAAGCAGCACCATGTAAAAGTGAATTTTAGAGCTCTATTTGAAACAGCCGCGTATCCTTCCCAGGAAATCTGAATACATTTTAAAAATGTGTGCAGACATCAGTGAGATATGTCCCAAATCTGCACTTTAAAGTGATAATACCATTAGGTTACCCTGCTTGTAGTGAGTACACCTTTATTAAAGGATTCATGGTTGTGTTTAAGGACATTTGCAGTGTTAACTTCTTTAGGAACCAACAGCAGTACTCAGAGGCAGACCGGTGAATAGTTGAGTATATTGGATGGTTTAGAAGCTGGTGAAGAGGTCTGGGCAGGTAGCTCACAACGGGCAGAGTTGAGGACAGGAGGCTTGGAGTTTGAAGATGAGGATGAAGCACTGTGAAGTGAAAGGTTGTTCAAGTTACAGCATTTGTACAATCTGGCAAAGAATGGCACAAATAGGCAGGATATATACAGTACATATATAGTAGATATATAGTGCAGGAGCTTGATTAGTGGATGAAGTGTGCAGGTGGATGACGAGCCAGGAGCAGGACAATCACTGGACCAAACTGTAGAGACAAGAAGAAGCCACAGTGTAGATGTTTATGACGCTCCTTTCGCTGTCTAAACCGCTGACGTTTCCTCCGGATGTGAAACGCTGGTCTGTGGTGTGAGAGCTGTGTGCTTGATGCAGCCACCATCCACCTCAACCTCCTCCTGTTGACCCTGATTAAGTCCATACTTTAGGTGCGTCATCCAGTCCAAGCAAAAGATCAGAAATTAACAAACAAGAGAACAACACAGTAAAACTCACAGGAGTCCAGACTGACCGTCCAGACGCTCTGCTGTCTTTCTTCCTCTCTCTCCGTCTCATCCTTTCTTCCTCCCTCTTTTGTGTTGCAGGTCATCCGGCTAACGGGTTAATTAGCCGAATGAAGTGCACTGCGGAGGAAATGTCAGGCTCACTGGCTGCGGCTTGACTTCCTGGACGGGAGGTTAAAGGTCGACGGCGGGTTTACTGAACCGTTTCCCTCTTACCTTTATCGAAATGTCACCCAGGAACCATTAGCGTGGGCTCTGCCGTGAGACGCTTCGTGTGGCGGACTGAAGTATGAGACGCCCTCGCCGGCGCTGATGGACCCAGCGATCCCTGAGATGATCTCTGAACGAGCGTGAAACCTCCGAGGTTCAAGCGAAGACGAGTCCTCACTTCCGGTTTCTGCAGGTTGCTGCAGGACGCTGATGCGTTCAGGACCTCTGGGGAAGAAAGTAAATACCAGCTTATTACAAGAACCCCCCATCAACCCAGCTTCCAGGGAGTAAAATCCTCCAGGGAGCTCACTTTTCTCATTATTGTCAGATGATGAGCCCATAAGATTATTTTCTTTACTGCCACCATCAGGTCAAAACTTCCCTTTGAAAATGATGATGCTCAATACGTCGATACAGATGATTTTGACCACCCTGGAAGTCAAAGTTTCCACAAATTCACTTATTTTATTTCTACTGTTTCCCAGTTGCACTGATTGCATTTTTAAGATTTGGCCGTCAGGTTGAAGAGCAGGTCACCAAAAGGAAGCAGCCAATGAAATCTGCCCCAAGGTTCAACGGTTCAACAGAGACAAGGAAATGCATTTCAACCAATCGCAGGCGTCGCAGTCTGCAACAGCGCGATGTAAGGTCACATATCTAGGAAGGTGAACATCAGGTTGGAGGATTATCCAGTTGTTTGCAGAGGTTTTTCTTTCTCTGTGTCGGTTGAAACACGCCTCATAAAGAAATCTAAAAGGACTGAGTCTGGCCTGTTATGTCTGTAAGTTCCAATGAAGTGAAATCTCAAAGCATTTTTCCCAGTTTTCACCATTCCTGTTTCTTTGCTGCTCTATAATTAAAGTTTACACGCCAGCACTGAATTGAAAATCGGTGGTATCAAACTTTCTCCAATCCCCTGTGTGTGTTTCCAAGCAGCCAGCAATGCACACGGCCGCAGCTCAATGGAATATTTTGCCCTCTCTGTTCTAAAAGCACCCAACAACATTTGTTATGAAGAAACAGTTGAAAAGGCTCCTAATGAGTCACATTATAAGGCAGCAGTAAACTATGAGCGGCAGCAATCAGCCGTATTCTTTTCCCCGTGAAGCTGAAGTGATCGTGACGTCACGGGCAGCCGCGGGGAGCTGATTGAACTTAATGCGGTGGATTGTGTGTTGTGCGCCCACAAGTGTTGTTGTGTCGTCAACGGGCCTCAGGAAGAGACGCTCTCACAATAGCACATTAGCAGGGTTTTAAAATAATAATATTAACTAATTCTAAACACGGGGAGTTCATGTTCCGGAATGTGTTTGACGAGAATAATCACAGACAAGAAACACTGAGGTCGTTAAATTAGCACAGAGACAGATGGGAATCATGAATGATGAGGGCCTATTCAGGAAGCTGGAGAAGTTACATGGGTAGGGGTGTCCACATACTTTTGAACAACTCTTTGTGTGAGAAACAGAGTTCTGTGAGGCTGAACCATAGACTGTATGAAGACTGCTCCTCTACAGTGTAGCCAAAGCAAGTAGAGCTCCCCCCGGTGGCTGGCTGCAGTATAGGTCATAAGCTCCGCCCCCTCCATGTTAGTGGGCGGGACTTGGGCCAAACTAAAACACTAAAATACACTTAAATAATAATAATAATAATAAGTTCAGTGTATAATCCATCATTTCCTTGTAACTGGTGGAGGTAGAGCAGAGCGTAGTATTAATTAAATGAAAACATGAGTGAGTCTGGAGGAAGTGTGGGCGGGGCATCGATATCACGGCTCCACGTGGCTCCACCCTCAGACCGTACTGATCACACTCTGGCTCCAATCTCGCAAGATGGCGCCGCCCTATCCCCGGGAAAATAGAGTCAGTTTGGCCAATGAGAGGAAGAGGAGAGGATATGTCCATATGTATATACAGTCTACTGGCTAAACCTAAACACACTCCATCTTAGCGTCGTTAGCATGCTAACATTTTAGCTCGTAAAAAAGGCGCAATCGTTACCGCTAGAGACATTTTTGAAAGAATTATGTGTCGTCTTGAATCCGCTAAATCCGCCGTAGCGACTGATCCGCTCGTATCCCACCAGTGTGGCTGAGAACCGGCGCTGATGAAAGCTCACATCCCTCCACACGAGCCAGGAGTCTTCAGTTTTATCAACTTCCAGCAGAGATTCATTATTTATGCTCTACCTTTCACACATGCACCAAAGAAACCTCTGGAGGTTAATCTAATTTGCCAACTGTGTGTGTGTGTGTGACAGAGTGTGTTCATGCAATTTGTCACTCTTTCATACTGCATATATTTCATTAACTGTCACAGCTTTGGTCTTTTTTCCTCCTCTGTTAAAAGCTCAGATTTTATTTATTCACATGTTGTTGTGTTATTTATTTCTTTTTTTTTTTCATGTGGAGCCGTGTGATGTTCCTCCTGCTCAGCTTCCCCGTCACCGTTTGTCGCTACAGCGCGTCGAGTTTTTCCCTCAGGGATCAATAAAGTTTCATCTGATCTTATCGATAGATGTTTACTGTCGGTGTCTAATTAATTTGGCTCGTTAGCAGCAGGTAGCCGCCGCAGATTACAGATTGCAGTCTATTCATCAGAGCGCGACGGGGCGGGAATGCGAAGCAGCTTCACGGCTCGAGCGGCCCGCCTCTTCCTAGGCGACCTCTGGCCTCTGGGAACCTCTGCACAGGAATCCCTTTGAGAAGATGGAGCGCTTTCATCCACTATATAAGAACAGGGCAGGTTTAGCCTAGATTAGCACAAATAAACTGCTAGCCATCAAAAGAAGAGCAACACAAACACCCTATGAAGTCAAGATGCTTATATATCAACAGCTAGAAAGATATTTACTCTGTTTAAATTCTCAGGAAATGTACAAATATTACATTTTGATATTAAATCAATCATAAATCACTGCAGCCAACATTATTTAATTACTTCTAATATGTCTTAATGCTCCTGTGCTTCTTAATGTTTTTCTTTGAGTGCAGGACAACCAATAAATGACTACTTCGTGATCTTGCTATTCAAATATCTTCTGGATATTTGCAGTCAGCGGTTACCTTTTTAATTTATTTTTTTTTTTGCTTGTGACCACTCATCCAGACAGTACAGGTTGTAGCCTTGAGCTAGTTTGAACAGATTGAATAGTTTGATTTAAAGTGGTTTTCAGATGCCAGACGGAGGAGAAGAAAAACAGCAAAGCAGCGACAGACTTATTACGCCCTCAAACATTCTTGTCAGATGAAAGCAAAGTGTGTTCATTTTCGTGTCGACGGCTTGTGTTTGTCTCTTTCGGGCTTTAGTGTTCCGCCTCGGTCAGATCAGTCTGACCTGATCAGATGTAGAGGAGGTGGTGTAAACCTTTACTAACCATGTAAACTCTAGATGTGCTGGTTTCTCTCTGGTTACTGGAATAAATCTCTTCTCTCTGAGCATGTCTGCTCCACATGGAGTAAACATCAGGAGGAGACAAGGAGGCAGCTTCTTCATCGTCTACGAAGACTCTACACATTCAAGACTCAAGAGAAAGATGGAGGAAATAAATCTTTTCCTCCTTCTTCTACTTCTCATCCTCCACCTTCATCTTATCTTCCAGCACCTTTTTTTGTCCTTCTTCTACTCTTCCTCCCTTTTCGTCTTCGCTTTCTTTCTCCTCCTTCTTCTTTTCCTTTGTCCTTCTCTTTCTCCATTTCTTCTCTTATCTTGTGGTTGTTTATTTATTTGCCGTCATTGTATGGCTGCTTTGGATCTCTGTTATCGACATTCTGTGGCTATTTGCAACTTTTTGTCAGTGTTTTGTATCTTTTTCTGGTTGTTGTGTTGCGTCTTGAGACAATTTGTATTGTTACTGATGCTATATAAATAAAACAGAATCGAATTGCGTATTTTTTGTGGTTATTTTGCATATTTTTCTGGTGGTTTTGTATCTTTTTGCTGGCGTTTTGTATCTTTTTGCTGGCGTTTTGTATCTTTTAGTTCGCGTTTTGTATCTTTTTGTTGGTGTTTTGTATCTTTTTCTGGTTGTTTTGTTATTTTGTTTCATGTTGAGACAATCTGTATTGTTATTGACGCTATACAAATAAAACTGAATCGAATTGTATCTTTTTTTTCTGGTGGTTTTGTATCTTTTTGTGTATGTGTTGCATCTCTTTCGTCTTTTACATTTCCAGCTGATTTGATTCTTCACTTGTCACACATGTCAATAAAGTTCTATAGTGATTAATACGATCAGATAAATTTAATTTAGTCAGCATGGAAACATCAGCAGGTTCACTGTGTCGTAGAAGAGACACCTCTGAGGCCAGCCACCCTGCATCCATGTTCAGCATCTGCTGGGAGGAGAAAGCTAAACTCTCATATAAGTTTGGAATATTCTGGCGTCCACATACTTTTGCTCAATGAGTCTGTGTGCTCTGTTGGACCCGCAGGTGTCTGGAGGGAACTTTTTAATAAGCGTTCGGTCACGTGAGTCATTTCTGCTCCGAAATTACAAATCACTCCCGGATCATTTGGGACTCCTAGTTTTTATTATTTTTTTTTTGTATATTGTCACACTGAATTGCCTCATTCATTCTCTCGCATTAATAATTCAATAATTTAGTTCAATAATTAATATCCTTATCAGCTCCTTTCCATTTGTCCCTGCCCCCTCGACACCTTCACTTTGCGCCACTTGGATTAATGCAGTTAAACTTTGCTGAAACTCTGATTGGATGTTTCTTACAGTTAACTTCTTTTGTTAAAGTCCTTTTTTTTTTTTTAAGTCAGTGGAGCAGAAATCTTTTTCTCTTTGTTTGATGATTAATGATGATTATCTGTGGAGGATTATAATGACTCTTGTTGTTCTTCTGCCAGCATTCATTCCTCAAACGGCTTCAGTGTGTGTTTCCTGCTCACGTGTTGATTTCCACACGTCTGCTACGAACGCCTCCCACGGCGCCGGTTAGAGGAAACGTCCGTTAAACGACTGAGAATGTGGAAATGAAACATCTAATCTTTGCAACTTGTCCCATTAAATGTCCAAAATGAGTTCTTAATGATGCGTCTGTTACTTTATTATATTTCACTACAGTTAAAGTGAATAAATAATATGAGAAAAATTAACATTTAAACATGAGCAATACAAACGTTTACCTGAAGGAGTTTGGGGCGTCAGGTGATGGAGTAGAAGAAGAGCTAGCTCTGTCTATGCACTAGAAATATTTTAATGTTCTACTTGTTTTACACGGAAACAGTCATTATTATTTTGGGTAATAAATGTCTGTTCTCGTGAGACGCCATCAGTCTCTGTTCAGACGATCATCTGAACAAGTACAGTCCAAATACCAAGACGCATTATTGAAGACACAATGGGAGGCAACTTGTGGGGACTTGTTGCAGCCAGGTATCCCAGAATGCATTTCCCGAAGCTTCTCGGTTCAGCTCGAACATCCTGCCTCTTCCTGGGCGACCTCTGACCTCTGAACCTCTTGCTTTTGAGAGGATGGGTCGCTTTCATCCACTACAGAGATAAGAACTGAGGAGGTTTAGCCTAGCTTAGCACAAATAAAGAAGAAGAGCAACACAAGTCCAGAGTTCGTACTGCATATTGATAAACGCCCACAGACAACCAGAGGCTGGGACGTCCACTGGAGACCAACTGACCAGACGACCAGAGAATCAATTTATGCGTGGACAGGGTTTTAAAGATATTACTAAAGATGGTATTTATTCTGGATTAATCTGATAACTAAAATCATAATTTGGTTTATAAAAAGTCAGACGTTGCTATTACTGAGCAAACAAGGAGACACAGCCATAATGTTTGATTTGTCCGATCAATAAAGTCAACCAACTAGCAAACTGTCAAATTAAAAAAAAAAAATGTTGTTTTTATTTAAAATAAATATGTATTTTCTAGTACTTTACAGTTTTATGTGTTGCTTCGTGCTGCTTCACCAGAAAAACGTGAATTTCAATGGCTGCTGTTTGTTACGCAGCTTACCGCCCCCTAGTGGTCATGTGAGAAAGTTCATGTTAAATCTCCTAGCCGGAGGTAATAAGCCTGGAAGCCAGACCAACTTCCCTCCTGCCCACAAATGTTTTCTGGTGGAAAGTTATTCTGGAGTATCTCCGTTCGGGAACTGATTATGCTCTGTACCAATCAAATCTTTTGGGCGGGGCTTTGTGAACATGTGTCACCTGAGCGCCACAGAGTTGGATTGCTCTGATTGGTTGCAGGACCGTCCAGTTGTTTGCAGAGCCCCCATAATGAAAACCACATGGAGAGTTACCAGACTCATAATCTGATCTGAGTCTGGAAACACCAGTCAGACAAGGAGCTAATTATTTTCTTTATCAAATAATCTGTCAGTTCTCATCTCATCTTTATCCAAAGATATTCATTTTACTGCCGTGTGTGACAAAGAAAAGCATCAAATCATCTCATTACAGAAGCTAGACACAGCAGATATTTGACATTTTTCTGTAAAAACAGAGTAAACAGCAGCTTTTATTACTATTTCTTTGGTGGATCTCAGAGTGTCACTACTGCTCAGGGTCAACAGCTGCATAATAACAACCAATCAGAAGCAGCGGTCAGGACTGAACAGAGGGAACTTTTCACTAACTTCATAACTGTGATTAAGAGTGTGAGAGCAGCAGAGAGCAGCAGAGGACGGGCCGGGAATATTGATAGGGATATTATAGCCGATCAGTCGGGGTCCACGCGGGCCGGAGGGTTAATTACTGAGAGGAATGCTGGGAAACGAAGTCGACCACGGTGGCTTGAGCTCCTCCGGAGACGAACCTGCCGCGGCATGTCTTCAGGAAGACGAGAAGCAGCAACAAACCGAGGAAACAGACAGAGACTAAACGGTATCGACGGCACCGCTGGCTGCTTTGTTTTTAGTCTCTGTTGGTGCCAGACGGGTGGGGTCTGTCAACACTGAACAGCACAGATGAGAGGAACGCTCCGCCGGATGATCTGCACACTATCTGCTTGTTTCTGACTATTTCTGTCATCTTATTTGAGGTGACACCTGTAGTTTGGTTCATGAAGTCATGGCTGGATTAAAAGACAGTGGACCCCTGAGCACAGACGGGTGAAAAGCCTCCCACCTCCTCAAAGAGAACCAAAAAGACTTTTCTTTCCTGCTACCTCGTTGTTCACCTGCAGCTTTTTGTGGTCATTTTGTTGCATGTGCGTTCATGTTACATCTTTTTCTGTGCGTGTCTGTGCAAAGTCTCTCTTTGTGGTTGTCTTCGTGTCTTTTTCTTGCACATCATTTTGTGCCTTTGTGATTCTCTTTGTCGTGGGTTTTGTCTCTTTGTAGTTGTTTGTCGTCTTGCAGATTTGTGTTCATTTTGTGGCTGTTTACATCTCTTCCTCGTCACCTTTTTGTAGTTAGCTTTTTTTGTGTTTCTTTGTCTTTGTGTTGTGTTTGCATCTCTTCTCGGTTGATTTGAGTCTCTTTGTAGTTGTCTTACATATTTCGTAGACGTTTTGTGTCATTGTGTGACTATTCTGCTCCTATTTGATCTCATTTTGTAGCTTCTGTGTTTTGGTTTTCTTTGTGTTTCCGGTTTTACTTTGTAAAGTTCTTCCTTGGTGTCTCTTGTCTTGTGTTACTTCCTGTGTTTTCTCCCCTTTAATTGGTTGGATTGGTTTCTCCTTGTGGCTCCGCCCTCATTAGTATCACCTGTGTCTCATCACCCCTCTGCCCAGGTGTATATATAACCCTGCCATTCCCTTTCTTCTCTGCTTTGTTTCCTCCTGTTAGTTCCTTGTGTTCTCATTCTGGTTGTTATCAGTTTTTGAATTTTTGTTTTTGTATTTTCCTGCCATCCCTGCTGCGCTTTTTGTTACTCTTTCGTAATTTTTCATTAAATTGCTTTCGTCCTGTGTTTGAGTCTGACTTCTCCAGAAACCGTGATGTTTCATTTCTCTGTGTGTCTCTGGAGTTCATGTGTCCCCAGAATCAAACTCAGTCAAACGTTTCACCAATTAATAATTGGTTGTCAGGTTTATTAGACTGCAGGTGTAATCCATGCTATCAGTGAATCAGTGATGGAGAGTCAGTGGAAGCAGAACATACATCTGAATCATTTTAACAAATAACAAACAACTAAACTGTTGGGCAGGAATTCAATATGTGAAATTAAATCAGAGCTTTTGTTAATTTTTGTTAGCCTCTTGAGATATGAAAGGAATTAGAGCCAAACATTAGAGGCAGCCAGAAACCTTGTGAGTGAAGACACCACTGATGTGAAATAGTGTTTTATTTCGTCCTCGACTTCCTCATGTGAGCTGGAATGAAGGCGAGAAATATGCCCGAACGTTTGAAAACGTGTCTTCTGGGAGGTGAGCTCATCAAGAACTGAAACCACCCAGAAGGGGGACATCATCAGAGTGGAAAACAAAATCATCTCTGAGTGTCTTACATAAACCGCTGAGCTTATTGGAATGGGTTCATTACAAAGAAGATGAAACTCATTTATCTGAGGGAAACTGAAAAGGAAAACGGCTCAAATCTGAAAAGCAACTTGTTTTTTTTGTTGTTGTTGTTTTTGAAGTTGTGGGTGGTGTGAGTTGAGGATAGTCGGGGAGTGTTGTCGGGCATGGTAACACAGTTTGACCTGTTTACTGCACGTTACAAACACGTTCACCTTCTTATTCATGCAGCCAATCACGTGTTTGCAATGTTTGCATCAAACACCGGAGTGACTGAACAATCTCTAGGGTTATTCAGAATAGTACACAATGAGCAGCAGCTCTGCAGAAAAGCAGCTCAGACTCACAACCACCTGGAGATGGAGACCAAAAAAGACCAAACGATTCTCCATTTAGCACTGATGCCTCACAGCCAGAAGGTTCTGGGTTCTAATCCATGAGTCGACTGGTTCCTTTCTGTGTGGAGTTTACATGTTCTCCCTGTGTCTGCGTGGGTTCTCTCCAGGTACTTACTAAGAAGTGGTTTAAACCAGACCCCCCCTCTCTGGATGATTGGTACAAAATAATCCATGAAATGTTCATAATGGAAGGAAACACTTTCTGCATGAAGCTGCAGGAAAATAAATTTGAAGAAAAGTGGAAGAAATATATTTACCTCAGACGCCCTTCCTTTGCTTAACGTATTATTATTTAGTCATTTGTTTGCTTTTATATATATATATATATATATATATATACATTTTCTTTGTGACAAAGGAGCCCCTTAAGAGTTTTAACTCTTACAGCAATGCATGCTGGGAAGTGTAAGTGCAAAATATTGCTAAATTAGAGATTTGATTCTGGTAGCACACTATGGCACATTTCAACTCCACATCTCTCAGATGACGTGTATGACTAGTGTCTTCTGTCCATCACCACGTTAAGCCCCACCTCCCAAACGATCTGATTGGCCCGACAGATCTTTGCAGGAGCAGAATCAGTTCCCAAGGGAGAGACTCCAGATAATTTTTTTTTTCCTCCACAAAAAATTGGAAACCGGTCTGACTTCCAGACTAATTACCTCTGGCTAGGAGGTTTAAAGTGAACTTCTTCACCTGACCAACAGAGGGCGCAAAGCTGCGAGAACAGTGGCTCTTTAAATCACGTCTTTCTGGTGACGTGAAGACGCACATTTTAATAATAATCAAGGTTCAATTAGCTTCTTAAATATGGTTATTGCTAATGGTTAAATTGTGAAGAAATATTTCCAAAATAAAAAATAAACAAAAAACAGAACAAAAAAAGGCATGCGATTTATTTTGTGGAGATAAAAGCAAAATGCAAAAAGCAAAAAAGTACAATCTTTCTCCAGAGGCAGAAAACTAGACTGGATCATTAACAGAAACATGTTTGTTCTGCATTTTTATCAAGTATCTCACACCAAAAAAAAACAAAAAAAGAAACACAAATTCAATAAAAATATTTCCACCAGACCCAGAACTCCAAAACAACCAGACAGGCCCTGGTGCCAAACACGAAGCCGATGTTTGAGGCCAACCTCTGCATCTGCTGCAGTGTGTGATGTTATATTTCAGTCAGGAATGCGGCCGTAAATAAAGGGCGTGTGAATCTGCTCTGCAGCCCTCCCATCTCCCATCGCTGTGATCAGAACGTCTCTGTAATTAACCAAAAGTACAAACTGCTATTTACAGAGATCTTGATTAGCCACGCGGCGAAGAAGTAAATACTGCTCGGATAAAAAAAATAATAATAATGATAATCTAAATGAAACCTTTTACAAGCAGTTATTAATGTTAATGACGCTCAGAGATTCAGCTAATCAGAGCGTCTGGCTGATCTAACGGAGACGCAGAGACACCGACTGACACAAGAGATCAGTTTCTTATACGTTAGAAACAGAAGAGAGAGTCTGGTGGTGATATGTCAGCTGGAGAATGAATCTCATTAGTCATCCTCTGAATCTCAAGACCGCAGAGAGATTATGAAGCCGCTGGCCCCTGAGTGCAGACAAAGACAAAGGCCCCTGACCCCGGCTACATGAGAGCTATTGACTGAGAGAGACGTATTGTTGGTCCTTTTTCTGTTTCTTTGTGGTCGTTTTGTGTTTCTTTGTGGCCGTGTAGCATCTCATTGTTGTTTGAGGCCGTTTCTTGTCCTCGCTGCGGTTTGTCTCTCTGTGGTCTCCTTGTGTCTCCTTGTGTCTCTTTGTGTTGCTTCAGTGCCTCTCGTTTCTTTCCTGGTCGAGGTCGAGGTGTGTTTGTCGATCGTGTCGTCGTTGCTCTGTTTTTTCTGTTGGTTTGTGGTCATTTTGTGTCGATGTGTCAGGGGACAGAGACATCTCTTTTTTTGTTTTGTGTCTCTTTGTGTTCACCCTGTACCTTTTTGTGGTCATGTAGCATCTCTTTGTTGTTGTTTCTGTTTGTTTGAGGCCGTTTCTCGTCTCTGCTGTAGTTCAGCGTCTCTCTGTGGTCTTTTTTCTGTCTTTCTTTTTGTGTCTCTTTTTTTTTCTGTCCAAGATCATTTTGTACACCATTGTGGTCATTTAGCATCTCGGTTTGTGGTCATTTTGTGTCCCCGTGGTATTTTTGTGCTTCTTTGCGATCACTTTGCACCTTTTTTTGTGAACGCGTCCCGTCTCTTTGTGTCTCTTTGTGTTTGTGTCTTAGGTCGTTTTGCACCTCTTTGTAGTTTTGCATTCTTTGTGGTCATTTTGTACCTTTTTGTGGTCATGTAGCGTCTCTTTGTTGTTGTCTTTGTGTGTCTGGGGCCATTCCTTGTCTCTGCTGTAGTCTGGTGTCTCTCTGTGGTTCTGTAGTAGCTCAGGTTTTTTTTCTTTTCAAGGTCATTTTGTGGTCATCATTGTGGTCATTTAGCATCTCTTTGTTGTTCTGTTCTCTGTTGGTTTGTGGTCATTTTGTGTGTCTGCGGTACTTTGTCATCTCTTTGTACTTGTTTTGCGTCTCTTTGTTGCTTCGTGGCACTTAGGTAAATCTTTTTTGTTGTTTTCTGTCCGTGGACTTTTTGTGTTTGCCGTTATTTTGTGTCATGGGCCACGTTGCACTTTGTTTGTAGTTTTGTGTTTCTGTGTGGTCATTTTCTACGTTGTTGTCGTCATGTTTTAATGTTTAGGGCCAGGGTCAGGGTCACTTTACACCTCTTTGTAGTTTTGTGTTTCTTTGTGGTCATTTTGTGTTCGTTTGGGGCCGTTTCTTGTCTCTGCTGTTGTTTTTTTTTTGTGTGTGTTTTCTTGTTGTTTTCTATTCACGTCCCTGCTGTACTTTGCCATCTCTTTGTGTTTGTTTTGTGTCTCTTTGTTGTCAAACCAGTAGCATTGAGCCATTTCCAACAGAAAGGAGTCTGGAGGGCCGCTAGGGGCTCGAGGAGGCCCTTGAGCTTGTTGCTGTGTGATTCTTTTTACATCGGTCTTTACATTCTTAAATATTCTTAAAGCCATTCTGCATCATGACGACTTTTACTTTTAATACTTTAATTGTTCACCGTTTGCACCTTTTCCCATCATGTTTAGTGGTGAAGATTTTGATGCAATTATGTTATAGCTATATTTTATAATCCAGACATATGTAGAATATTAATGATATTTCAGCCGTAGATTTATTCTGGACTTCTGCTGCAAAGCCTTCCTCTGCAGAAATGATGATTTGAAATCAAATCACCTGAATATATCATTTTATTTTGAAAGTATATTCCTGTGCAGCTGTAAAAGCAAAAGGTAAAATAAATAAATGTTTTTGAATGTTGGTTTTGGATTAGCTCCCTAAGCAGATGCACAGAAACCGAGGCTGCTGCCATATGCAAAAAATAAAAAAGAGAGAAATCCTAATCCATACGTGTTGTGTGTAATATCAGAGAACAGTAAGCCTCTTTGGATAACAGCCTCTTCACCACATGCTGCGTCGGGTTTGTGTTTAAGAGCCGCCGCTGTAATATCAGCTATAAACGTTCAATAACTGTCCTTCTATCTGACTCTATAGGCTCTGTTTGGTTGCGCTCCCCCCTCCATCCCTCCATCCATCCACCCCCACCACCACCACCGCCTGCTGTGTCCCTGCTCCACGGTAGCGGAGAGGCTCGAGCTCCGAGCTGCGCTGCTCTCGTGTGCCGCTCGCCGCCTGTAGGTGGCGCTCAGAGCGCGAGAGACGGAGCTTCTCTGTGCGGCCGGACGGAGCGGAGAGGAGGGAGAGAGAGAGAGAGAGAGAGAGAGGGAGAGAGAGAGGGAGAGAGAGGGAGGCTGAAACATTTATTTACTGTATATAAAGCTGGAGATGGAGATGTGGGAGAGGACGAATAAAGCGGAATGAGCGAATCCATTTAAAAGTAAATGTTGAATTCGAGCGACGGGGACTCGAACCTGTGGCTCCGAGACGACGTGTCCACTACACTGAGAAATAATCCTCACTAATAAAATAAAAGTCACGCTATTTTTTTATTTCATTTTGTCTCAGAAATGGTTGCAAAGCAGAAGTATGTTTGTAAAAATAAAAAATAAAAAAGAGAGAGAGAAAAAATGTTGGGAAATCCGCGAAGTTGTTGGGGTTGATGCTCGCTCCGCCTCCGCCTCCCCCTGGGTAGTGTATAGAGAGTGTATGGAGGAGGGAGGAGGGGGGAGGAAGGGGGAGAGAGCTTGGTAGAGAGAGAGAGGGAGAGAGAAGCGCGAGCGCATTCGTTTGGATTCACTCCACTTTCTCATCACACACAGTACAGCCGCGCGACCTGCTCCGTGCCGGACCGGGAGGCGGACAGAGTTTGAAGCGGCAGAGCGGTGACCGCGCGTCAGGGTGGAAACTAAACAGGACGACCGCTGCTGGCGACCACCGGAACCTACCGGACCTGGTGTTTCTCGCTCGGGTGATTTTTAACCGTTTTTGCCTCATTTATTTTTCTTTTTTCTTCCTCCTCCTCCTCTTCCTCCTCCTGTCCTGGTGCTCCGTCCACCTTCCACTTCCACTGCCTCCCCAAGCCTGCCACCAGAGGAGGAGGATGCTGCCGCTGCCGGTACGAGCCGTCCAGTGGTAACGTTCCCCCGGAGTAGCAGTGAGTGACGCCCACTCCCCTGCGTCCGGACGGGTCTCCCCCCCACCCCCCGGCTGGACTCCAGCTCCAGCTCCGGTGAGAGAGGAAGGACCGCCGGCTTGACGCGCAGCTAGCGCTCGTCACGACAGTTAAAGTGGACAGAAATTGGAGGAATAATTACCCTCGCTTTTCTGACTGGATTGTTTGATCTGGTTTAAGACCCTTTTTTTATATCTCGGCGTTGTGGATTCTTAATTTCGTTTTTTTTTTTTTTATTATTATTATTTTTTTTCTGGGGGTCTTGAAGGGCTCCGTCTGGATACCGAGGAGGAGCGGAGCCTGTAGCCGGGCTGGAGCGCTCAGAGCTGGGGAACCGCGCGGCTCTTACCCGGTCCAGGTAGGAACTTCTCACCACAGACCCGGTCCACACCAAATCCTCCTCCTTACATCTTTATATAACAACATTCCTGTGAAATATTTGAAATATTTGTCTTGTGAATCCTGCTGTCAGGCTGGAAGGAGAAGCTTTACGCACGAGAATGTTCCGCCTGTATCCACTTTACATTCAATTTGGCCTGGGTGAGCACTTGCACATTAATTAAAAAACACATTCTCGGCGGAGGATGGATCTCCGAAGGCGCACGGGTGGGTTGTAACGATGCGCAGCTGCTTTAAAAAAACACTTGTTGGTAAAACAAACCCATTTAAACGCAGTGAATGCTCTTATTCTGCGTCTAATCTCCTCTGATGGCTATTTTACCTATGTTACACTACAGCTCTATTGATCCGTATCGATCCCCTGCGTCCTCAACATTACCTCCACGTCTGTCAGTAATAAAATACCGCTTCCCGAGGGTCACTCCGGGTTTCCTAACCTCTCCCAAACTGAAAAATCGCTACAGTAATCCCTGCGTAATGCGTTTCAGGAGGAGAGTACAGTGGATGTGCTCCCCGTAGGAGCATCAGCACAGTGGGGTTTCATTATGGCTCCATCTGAGGCTTTTAGAGTTCTACAGGGACTCTGGCGAGAAGAAGAATATAAAATGGCAGTAAAAAAAAAGAAAGAAAAAGAAAGCCGGTCATTATAATCAGAGGTTTGTAATATTAGAGCTAATCTGCCTTCAGGGACTCTCGGGGGCTGCTTAAAAGCAACAAAACAGTCCATTCATCTGAGGCTGCTCATAAACTAGTCACACAGGCGAGTATATATATCTCCCTGTTCATATCTGTTTCCCTGTGCAGCACCTGAGGCCCCCTCCGTGCACCTGTAGCATCAAATTTAACACCACTTCATGTGTAAGGAGCCGTTTGTTGCGGTTGACGTGAGCTTGAATGCAAATACAGAGGCAGAGGAGTTTCAGTGTAAACCTTGGAGGTGGACGACAGAAGGAAGGAAGGAAGGAAGGAAGGAAGGCAGGTGATGATGAAAATCCACACAGTGTGTCACCGGCGGGGAATCCAGTCCGTCCGGTCCCTCCGGTCCCCTGCTTTCTCCCTTCCCTCTGCTGTGGTGGAGGGAGAGAAAGAGGGTGGGCGTCCGACTAGCTCCACATGATACAGAGAGAGAGAGAGAGAGAGAGGGAGAAGGAGAGGGAGGGAGTGGGAAAAAGAGAGAGAAAGGGAGGAGGGTGGAGTAGGTGGGTATTTACATGCAAACTGCATCTGCCTCTCCCCGACAGACGGAGCCGGAGTAGTAAAACACCGTCGCTTTCGAAACGTTTAGGTTGCGTGGAGGTTTTTGGATCCTCGTAGGTGTGAGGCGCGTCTCCTCCTCCTCCTCCTCCTCCTCCTCCTCCTGCAGTTGACCTTTGACCCCGTTGCCTACTTCCTTTTAACCTCGCTCTCGTCAGTCCCCCGGTGAAAACATTCAGACAAATCTGCAGCTTCAAAGCGCGACAGAAACCCGAGACCTCGTCACCTCGTCAGTCTAGTCCCCAAACAGGGAGCAAATGTTGCAGAGCACAGTTGAGCAGGATCGGTCTCTTTCCACCTGCTGCGTTGTTGGTGTTTTCTCAGTAGAAACTCTCTGTCTGCTGTTTGTTCTCTGCAAAGCCCCAAGCTGGAGGCTCTCTCTGTCAGACCGGCGCTCCAGTTTCTGCCACTGTAAGCCTATATTCAGCTTCATTCAGCGGCAGAAGCGTTTGAGGTGGAGATACTCTCTCTGAGGTTTGCGGCCGGTTTGAGTGGCGGGCCCCGTCGTCACCCGAGCTCCTGCCGCCGCTGCGTCTGAGGTTTGATGCCGAGCGTTGGGGATTCCTCTCTGCCTCCTCTAATTTGAAATGTGCATCCGTCCAATTTTGACCAGATAAAAACTACAGCGAACGTGACGGTCACACGAGGCCCTGTGGCGTGGTGGTTAGTCAGCAGGGAGAGGAGGAGGAGGAGGAGGAGAACATTTCTGCGTAGAAATTGGAGATCTGAGCGCGAGCGTGTCGCTGACGCCCGTCATTAAAAACAGGAGCTGGTGGAGTGGAAATGAGTTTGGTGTGTGAAATAAAAGCCAAAGCATGCACACACACACACACACACATCCCCGCTCGGCAGGATAAGATGCGTCCACGCTTCTGATTTCAGAGTTTTCACGGCAGGTTTTCCCCTTTTTTTTAGTGCAGGTGTGACAAAATAAGAAAAAAGCTGCAATTACAGTCATAGAGAAATGATTATTTTTGCCATTTTCACTTCGTGTTTAGTGTATGGTGTGTTATCACTAATGAGGTGGAAGTTTGCCATCGTAGTTAAAGCCACAAAAACACATTGGTTTTCGGTTTTAAAAGGGTCTCTGGTGAGTTTTTCACCAGCGGGAAGAGATTTGAAGTGAAAAGCAAATTAATATGATCCTAGAGACCAGCACGTCTCAGCCCCGATGGCTCGAGATCCTTAAAGCAAATCAGAGGAGCTGAAAACATCCAGGCTTCACGGGGAAAATGCAAAAATTAGAGACGAGCGAGAAGATGCTCCGTGTGCAGCTCTTCATATTATTCAGCTTCATTTTTACTCCATTAGGATGAGGAGTGTGGAGGTGACGGCTCCATTTGGCTTCCTTGATTGGTTATTTTCTGTTTCTCGGAAGAATCAGAGATCAGATATTAACACCCCCCCCCCCCCATCTCCTCCCCTCCCACTCCCCTTTTACAGCTTACATGAGTGTAATAGAACAAACTGTGGGGAACAGTGTGGATTCGTGTTGCAGAGCTCACCTCAGCTCAGAAGCGTGCCACACTCCCTCCCTGCTGTAATAAGACGGGGACTCAGGGGGGAACTCGGGGCACGAAAACCGACACGGCACGTCTCTGAGACGCTGTGCCGGAGTGGAAAACGTTGACCTGGTGGTGGTGCTAGAAAAAAGCTTTTACGCCAGCGACAGCGGGTTAAATCTGATCGTTAGAATTTTATTAAAAACAAGAAGCGTCAGAAATCCTCCCGAGGGCTAATCCGTCCTGCAGAGATCCTTCACTGCCAGACAGATGGACGGACGGCGTTATTTCCTGCCATAAATGAGACTAAAAGCACCGCTATTGATTTATCTTCTCTCCCAGTTAATAGAAACGAGGGTTAAAGGCAGTTAAATGTTTCTAACTCGCTGTCTGCTCGCACTCCCAGCACCAGGTGTCATTTCACACCAACGTGCAGAACACATCTCTGCATATTTACATCGGCCCGTGGAGCAGTCGGATGAATAATCAATATTTATTATTAGATAACGGTGGAGAAAAAAATGTCAGTCACAGCCTCACCACAATCAGAATATCCCCACCTGAATGTCTAACCAGTGATTAAAAAACAAAAGTAGCAGAAGTGAGTAAGTTCTGAGCGAGAGAAACTGGAACCAGAGAAGACTTGTCGTGTTTTCTCGATAAATAATCAATAGTTGTTTGATTAACACTAATCCGTTAAACATGGACAAAGTCCCTGTAAGCTCCAGCAGCCTCCAGTCACCGAACAGAATCAGACGTATGAAGAAACATCAGGGTTTGTTTTCAGTATCAACACTTTAGCTGTTACTGTGTCTTTGCTGGCATGTGTACTTTATGTGGAGAGATGCCTGATTTTAACGTAATAGAGCGTATATCGAACCAAAAAACTCCAAAAAAGTCACATATCACGATTCCAAAACCCCGAAATATTACATTTAGTCAGCCAACGGCAACTAAACGTCATCATTTAGAATCTTGAACCATCAAATGTTTTGTATTTTAACTTGAAAAAAGATAAAAAATATTAAAATAGGTGGCAAATAATTTACATTTTCTGTCAATAACTGAACTGAATAATGTACGAGTCGTTCTTCGTTAAATTATCACATGAACCATCACAAATATGTCTACTGTTTAATTTACTACGACTGCTACGTACGACGTTGGTTTTATTTCAGTATTTTATCGCGTGTCTCCTTTTCTTTTTTTAGCATTAATCTTCTTTAATATCTTGTGTCTGATGTCTGAAGTTTAAAGCGTCTTAGTTTTTGAGTCTAAAAGGGGTCACGACCTCTTCATAACAACATTTATAGGATCCTTTACCAAAATACTTCAGTATAAAACGTTAAAGTCCAGCTGTGTTTGTCTGTGAAGCTACGGACTGAGCTCAGATTTGAGAAAAGCCACAGATTTCTCATGACACGCCAGAAAATCTCCCAAAAAGTCTCATGTTACGATTCAGAAAACGCCCGAAATATTACATTTAGTCACTAAAACACAACTCTTTAGTATTTTAACTTGAGAAATGATCAAATATTAATATAGGTGGCAAATAATTCACACTTTCTGTCATTAATTTAACAGAATAATGTGCAAATCATTGCTTTGTTGAATAAATGAACACGTAAATCAGTATTTTATCACATTTGAAAGCGTCTCTCTTATTTTTTAGCATTAATCTGCTTTAATATCTTACGTGTGGTGCTAAGTTTACACTTTAAAGCCGTCTTTAAAGTCTTATTTTTGTGTCTAAAAGGGGTCATGACCCCTTCATGACAACATTTACCAAAATACTTCTGTATAAAATGTTAAACTCCAGCTGCATTTGTCTGGGACGACGTGAGAGATCAAACTTTAAATCTACGGACTGAGCTCAGATTTGAAAAGCAGCCGCAGCGTGACCATCGGTTTGTTGACCGCCGTCCCGCCGTTGTCCGACATGTGGACTAAATATGTTGTTGTGGGTTTAAAGCCGCGCTCTGACGAGGCACCCGGTCATCACTTCATCACTTCATCCTCCATCCCGTCCCATAATCCCCCTCTGCTGCAGCCAGAGGATCAGCGTGTGATCAGAGGTCAGTGCGTCGAGGCAGCATTCCATCCCTGAACCGGTCGGTCCTGTCACGGTGCCTCAGAGCAGGACAGGAAGAAGACGGTGACACACACACACCGAAACCACAGAGGCCAGTGAGTCATGGTGCATTCATCTCAAGCATCCTGTCTGACAGTAAAATGGCCGTCTCGCGGCACGGCCGTCCTCTTTTTTAGCGTCAACACCTGACAACCTTCTATGCTGCGCGGTGCAGTTTACACAAGGTGTGGACACAGTGATAAACCCTGGGACACGAGAGCTGGAGGCGTGGTGGAGCTCTAAAAGTATTCAACGTGACCTGTCAGACCAAAGTCCAGCGTCTATTCACATTGTTGCACTGTAGTTTTTTAAATTGAATATCTACCAGACTTCATTTAAAATTCTGCCAATTTGACTGAATTGTTTTTCTGTTTTTTTTTTGTGTGAGAGTTTCTTTAGACGCTCCCCACTCAGCTGTTGGGTCATATCGGCACCACTCATGCAGCTTGATTGTGATTGTTGCTCGTCCTGGTTTAAAAGGACGACATTAAGGTGTTGTCACATCGTTAGAAACAAATATACGTCCTGTAGGCTTCAGATTAACTGGCTGGACGACACGTCTGAAATTTGAGATAACGGGTGATCGTTAGCACGTTGGAAGACAGGTATGAATATATGTATATGTAGGTGTTAGAAATAAAATACAAATTAGATTAAAAATAGAACAAGTGAAAAACTGTGGAGTAAATGTACAGGGGTACAAGCAGCCAAAGTTAAGTGAGCTGAATTAAGTGGAAAAAAATAAAAGGTTGAAGAGGTGGAGGCTGAGTATACGCTACGGAAATCCATGAATATCATGAATAATGAGGAGTATCGCTCGTGACAAAACAAACATTTCACAGAAACGACATGGAAACACCTGAGATGTGTGTTTATCGCACACGAGAAAAAAACTAAATTCTGAATGAAGTGATAAATAAGTTTATGTTCTGAGTTTAAACGACGTAAAGCTGCATCTGCTGCGTTTCAGCTGCAGCTCGGTGAACAAACCACTCCAGCCTGTGTGTGTGTGGGGGTGTGTGTGTGTGTGTGTGTTATTTGGCTCTAAATTTTGAGAGGCCCCAAATCCCCCCCCCCCCCCCCCCCCCTTTTGTTTTCTATATTTCTGGATCGAATTGTGACAAATATTTCTACCTCTAATGAATTCACACCGGTGGCGTCAGGGAGGCAGAAAGACTCTGGCAGCCGCACACTGCTGCATCTGAAAGGGGAGGATGTGTGTGTGTGTGTGGGAGCGTGTGAGTGTGTTAATCTGGATGAAACAATGGCAGTGAATGGAGTCATTAGAGTGAGCCCCATTGTGTTGGAGGGCTGGGGGACCACACACACACACACATAAATACATCTACACACACACACGGGGTAGCGTCCAGAGAGCTCACCTCAACCGTGAACATCCTGTCCATCTGAGATCTGAAACATCAAAGCTTCGTTTGATTTTTCACGTGTGTGTGTGTGTGAGTGTGTGTGAGAGTGTGTATAATTCAGGCCAGCTCTGCTGTGTGTGAACACGATGTGCTGGACATTCAGGTTACTGTAGTAGTAAAAGAAGAAGGAACACACACCTGTGAGAAACTTCCTCGACTGGATTCCTTCCTCTTTGTGTTTTAGAGAACAGTTGTCATTCTTTAGTTAATGACCCGACTCTTCTTCTTCTTCTTCTTCTTCTTCTTCTTCTTCTTCTTCTTCTTCTTCTTCGAGCCACGTGACGCATTATTAAAACAATACCTGGGATGAATTCCACACGCCTGACTGTTTAGTTTCGGCCGCTCAGCTTCACCTTTAATGTTTTTTTTATTAACAGGAAGAGGTTCGTTCATTCAAACATTACTTCAGATAATCGGCCGCAGACCCACTTCACATTTATTTACACTGATTTTAGAGTTTAACAGAGATTTTTCTGCAGCTATTGATGCATTAAACTCTAAAATATCTCCATTTTCATACTTCTGCACGTTTAAGAAGACACGTTGATATTTTACGGATCCCAGTGACTGGGTGGTGATCTTTGATTGGTGACAGTGGGTTGGTGGGACATGCGTGAAGCGGCCAGTGGGCTGATTGTTATGGAGATGAAGGCAGCTGGATGCGATGGGACGGGCTGTAGGGGAGGCAGGACAGGAGGGGGCTTTAACTGGTGCAGCAGGAGGTCAGATCTGCAGACTGCAGCAGAGAGAACCAGGGAGAACCAGGGAGAACCAAGGAGAACCAGGGAGCTGCTCTCACTGTTGGATCTTTACACTTTCACCGGCTCGTTAGAACAACAAGGAGGTCAGTCTACGGTTGTGTGTCGTGTGGTAGGTTTTGTTTAGCGTTAGCGCGTTGCTAACAAGCGGTGTTGTTTCTCACAGCTTTAATGATATGAAATGAGACGACAGTTATTTTGATTGATTTGATTTTCAGTTTGATGTCCTGCTCAAAAACATCAAATATATCTTAATATAATTCTACATATGGTAAATTTAATCAGAATTTGACTGAAATTTTACTCCATTTACTTTAAATTAGGTTTCATTTTTAAAGTTTCTTGGCGGTGAATTAACAGTATGATCTATATTTTTTCTCAGTGGTATTGATCCAGATCTGTGTCGCCAGCTTTTTTTTAAAAATAAAAAACATTAAAGCGTAAAAAGTCTTTTAAAAGACTTAAAGGAAATCTTCAGATCTTTTAATTTAAGTAAATTCAGCATGAAAACAATTTGCACTTTTGTTTGTATTCCTACTTATTATATACTCATAATAGTTGATTATATTTGCCATTAACAGTCTAAATCTGCACATTAATGCTTCAAATTGAATAAAATACTCAAGTATAAGAGTTTTACAGACTTTATGCGCCTCGTACAGAACTGACTGATTTATTTCTTTTGTCGCATTTAAAGAAAAATTTATATTTTAGTGTTTTATCGTCACAAATACGTTATTTTATCCTCCGACGTTTACAGATGCACAAAAAATTTAAAAAATAATGCATCATTCAGACTCGATTTGCGCCTCTACAAGTAGTGTGTTCAGGGAGCTGCAGAGGAGGGCCAACAAAGGGCACGATGGGGCATTTACAGTGGGGGTAATTGAATGCAGGGGGGCAGGCTAATGTGATGTACAGTGGTGAAGGCTGAGCGATGCAGGTGACACACTCTGAATATCAATGGTGAACACACACACACAGTGGGGGGGGGGGTAACAGGGCCGTGGAGCGGCTGCCTTTGTCGGGGCACGCCCTCTCTCTCTCTCTCTCTCCGGGTCCTCTGTTGTGAGCCTTTGTCTCTCGCCCGTTCCAGCGACGGCCGTCAGCGGGAGTCAGACAGTTACTGCCCGGCTCCTTACACATGGAAATGTTACTGTCCTTAACTGTCTTTGTGATGCAACACACACACACACTTAGACACACACTTAGACACACACACACACACACACACCCACACTTAGACACACACACACACACACATACACACACTTAGACACACAGACACACACACCCCCACACTTAGACACACACATACACACGGAGGCTGGTTGGTGAGAAAGTTCGGGACTGTGGGAAAAAAGGACGAGCTGGACCATCTCTGGGTCCCCTGAGGAGACGACACACACACACACACAGTTACACACAAACACACACACACAGAGCAGCTTACACTACGTGAGAACACACACATGCTAACATGAGTGGTCCTTTAACAAACAGGAACTCGCTGTGCTTTGATTTTTTTTTAACTCTTCACATTTTGACATTTACATCCAGAGTTTCTCATGACCCCAGACTTCTTTTCTCATTTTTTTCTCAACCCCCTCTGGGATCTTCAGAAACAACTGGAAAAAAAACCTCAAGTGGATTCTAAAGTTTGGTACCTGAGGCTGCAGAAAGCACGAGGCCAAACGCAAAGAGGGATTTATACGCCGACTTAAAGCGGTTTCAGTTTACGTTACAGAATCACGTAACTCGCGTTTCACACGTTAGTCGGTGGGTTTCTGGGCCGCGGGTGTCCGGTTGCATTTGTTTTACTGCAGCAAACCTTTATTTTTCTCTTCCTGATTTGAAGGAAAATCAAACTTTGGACAATCGTTTATTTATTTAAACAGTTTGTGTGAACAGATTTAAAAGTAAAAGAGTTTTAATCCTAGTTATGTGACCGTGAAGGTGTCCAGGGTTTTGCCTTTTATTTTGGAGATGCTTTAGGAATAAAAACTTTATTAGGTTTTAAATCTCTGACTGTTTCCATCAACTTAAAGTTTTCTGCTGCTGACCCTGACCTCGTCTATTTAACAGTTCAAAACGTCTCCCGCAGACATCAGACAGCAACGGTTAGCAGCTTGTTCATCGAGATCTACAAACATAAATCACATTATTTTCTTTTATCTACTCGAAGGTACGAGTCATTGAGCGCGGTCAAAACAAAATGAAATCAAACTGGAATTTATAGCTTTCTCACTTCCTGTCCGCAAAGTTTTAGGTTTTACGCCAGGGTCAGATTTTGTCTTCCAGCTAAAAAGAAAAAAATATATATCTGATGTAAAGACATACCTTCCTTTTCTGCCTTCATTTCCAGTAGCAGTTACGCCAAACTTCATCGATACCTTTAAAAGAGATCTAAACCATGTCTGCGCTCGGATCGCTTCATGAACAACTTTTGATTTACTTCAGGCGTGCCTTGGAGAGGTGCTTTAGGAATTTTTTTTTGCAGGAACGGTACTGAAACATTTCCAACAACTTAGTTAAACAAGTTTCATTTGAAACAGATTCAATATTGATTTAGCCTTGTTTAAAAATGCAGATTAGCTTCTAAGGCTAATCTAATCTAAGCTTCTCTTTTTTCCACCGATACTGAACACGTCAGACTAAAACTAGAGGAAACGTGTTCTAATACATCTATTTGACTGAAATTTGAATAATTCTCTTCAATGCCGTGTGCTCCTGTCACACACACACACACACAGAAATAAGATGTGGTAAAGGTCGTAAACGATCTAGTTTTATTTTACTAATTTTACTATTCTACTGAGTGTAATCTCATGTCATGTTCCAGGCGTCGTCTCTTCAGCCTCTTCTTCTTCTTCCACCTGTGCAGCATTTCCTGGTTTATATTCAGCCGCTGGCAAAACATGAGGTCACTGTTAAATAAAAAGCAGCAGCAGCAGCAGCAGCAGCGTGAAGCCTCATGTAAATATTTCTATTTATTTGTGAACGCTGTCTGCAGCTCTCGTCTGCCTCGGTCCTGTGCGGCCGCGCCGTTTTTGTCGAGTGCCAACGTTGGCGAGGCTGGACGTCGGCCAGCCGGCGCTTGTCGTTTCTGCTCCGTTTCCACGGTGACGTGTGAAATGCCGCGAGGGTCAGGGGGTCGGAGGTCGGGGTTTTTGAGCTATTTGGCAGCTCTGCAAGACAAAAAAAAATATGTGAGAAAAGCAACACACATGGTTTAGAGTGTAACACACACACACTCATTCATGGTGGTTCACAGTGGCGCGGGGGTAATTAGGCGTTTGTGTGTCGCAGCAGGAGGCAGCAACACTTCAGACGAACTGGACAACAGCAACGTTTGCTGCTTCTCTCTGCTTTTCTGTCTCTGACTGTTTACATCAACTTAACCCTCTCTGGTGCAGCTGTGACCTCGTACTATTTAACGCTTCAGGACGCCTCCCACAAACATCACACGGCGACGGTTAATGGCTCAAACTGAAGAAGACACTTGTCCCTCTGAGTCTGTCAGAGTAAATTATTCAGTTTATGAATCTTTATGAAAGTAGGGGACGTTGAATACACTGAAACAGGCGCTCAAACAGTTTGATTGGAGCAGATCTTTGCAGGAGCTTGATCGGTTCCCGACGGAGAGACCAACTTTGTCGTTTGTCTGGCTTCAAGGCAATCAAAGTATAAATCGATCATTCACAGTTAATCTGATGTTACACACCTTAGTTTTGTTTACTGATCCGCCCAGATTGGTTGTAGGAACCCGATCCATGGAAGAAACCTGATTATTGCTGAAATAACACTTGATGCAACGCAATGATTTGATGATCCTAGGTCAACATGACACTTGTGCAGCCAAACTTTATTCAAACTCACGTTAACTTCCTCTTTCTCCCAAATTTCATAAAGACACCAAACACGTCAATGTAACACTGGAGGAAATGTGTCGAAGGTTGTGCAGAAAGTCGAGCCTGGTGTACGACCGATCAGAATATGAGTCTGGTAACATCTGGATTTCATTACTGGCCGTATTTCAACTGATACAGAGGAAGAGAAAATACCTCTGCATCTACTAGATAGTTCTCCAACCAATCAGAGACATTTAGTTGGGAACAAATTCAGCTCCACGGTGGTCAGATGTATGACTAAGCTGCTGTTACTCCAGAACAACCGCTAAAGATTTTGTGGGCAGGGACGATGCACCAGCTTCCAGGCTACGAATTCTATAAATTGCTCATTTGCACATAATCTAGAGATATAGATTTTGGTTAATAAGCAACTTGTTTCACATGCAAAACAAACTGTGACTTGATTAATGTTAGAAACCTGGTTGTGGCTTGAATCAGATGAAGTAAACTGTTGTTTTTAGTTGAATATTTGTGCAGCTGCTCGCACAGAGACAACGTATGACTGATGAGAAGTTGAGTTACCAGCACAGTGACCTGTTTTTCTGTAACCTGACAGAAAAACAGAGGAGGTTTTCTGTGAGGTTATTTGATATTTAAATAACTTTATCATTGTGAATAGATACTGGTCAGCAGCAGAACAGAACACACTAGTGCATCAGTGTTGCTGTGGTCACAGGGTAAAGAGGAGGAAAGCACCAAGACTTCCTGCTTCCTGCTCAGCATGCTGGCCCTTGTTGTGTGGGTGTGTATTTGTGTGTGTTTGTGTGTGTTTGTGTGTGTGGGTTCCTCCTCCAAATCAAGGACGTGAGAAGAAAAAAAAAAGCGCTTTTCAGATTAACCTCGCCGACCTGCAGCCGAGAAACTCCTACAGAACGAAATACAGAGTGTGTCTGAGATGATTTACTGCCAAGAAAGGAAAAATGTGTGTGTAGAGAGAGAGAGAGAGAGAAGAAAGAAAGAGACAGGAGAGGTGGAGCAAGGGAGGAGTGGAAGAAAGTGTATATATATCAAGAAGAGTCAGAGCACAGCATTATGATCACCAGGCGTCAGGTGAAAAGTCAGTTTGAGAGGAAAAACATTCAGACTCGGCGGCGGAGTCGGCTTTTATCAGCGCCGGAGAAAATATGGTTTCTAGTGGGAGTGTGTGAGGGCCACAGACACAGCCTGAACTCTACTGTAAATAAGAAAAAATAAAAGCCGTACTTCAGGGCCTTTACTGGTGAGCGCAGTAGAATACGTCTTAATTAGGCCACGTTCGTTTGGAGCAAATCAAAACTTAAAACTGGCTGATAAAAGATCTCCCACCGGCTCACATCACAGCAGGAAGACCCTCAAACATCAAAATCATGTTCAAAATCTCCACTTTTAGCTTAAATATTGTGTTTTATGTCTTGAATTTGCTCTAAAAAGTTCATTTACATAGAATATTACACTTCAAATTGACTTTTAAAAGCTCCCATTTGACTTTATTGTCTTTAGAAACTGTTCAGATCTCTATCTATACAGGTAATAACACTACTTTAAGCTTGGCATATTGAATGAGCATCTGAATATAGCTTTATTTATTCGTATTTGACATAAAGCTGCTGCTGTGCAACCATCTATGTGTCTAGACATTCACTGCTGAAGAAAATGTTCAGATTTCTTTACTTTCTTAACACAAAATAAAACACTTCTTACTTCTTTACACTAATCAGCATAAAAAAACTCTTGTACAGTCTGAACTCTGAGACGTTCTCAGCAGTATTTTTGGGCGCCGGCGGCAACTCTCAGTTTGTCTTCCTGTCAGAGCGGCCGACTGGCTGCAGGAGGAAGTCATCACTCTGTGCTGCTCGGCTGCTCTCTGCACACGGCGGCCTGAAATCAAAAAAATCTCAGGTCTCACCAGACGCGTTGAGAGGCCCAAGAATTCAACAATCTGCTCTTGAATGACTTCCTGTTATCTGTTGGTCACTAACCTGTGTTCTCCTGGTCTGTCCCTTCCAGAGCGGTGTTGTCTGGCAGAGTCATGGCGGCGCTAAGGTGGGAAGTTCCGCTGTTCCTGGCCGTCATCCTGCTGGCGTGTTGCGGCACCGTGTCCTCCGACATCCTGTATCGGGTTCCCGAGGAGCAGCCGCCAAACACGTTGATCGGCAGTCTGGCGGCCGACCAGGGCCTCCCCGACACCGGCCACCTCTACAAGCTGGAGGTTGGCTCGCCGTACCTGAGGGTGGACGGCAAGACCGGCGACATCTACACCACCGAGATCCCGATCGACCGTGAGACACTGAGAGACTGCCGCAACATGTTTGAGGGAGACAAATGCTTCCTGGAGTTTGAGGTGTCCATCACTGACATGGTGAAAGGTATTGGCCCGGGGCCGAGGCTGATTGAGGGTCGCATCGAGGTGCTGGACATCAACGACAACACGCCACAGTTCTCCTCGCCCATCCTCACCCTGTCCATCCCAGAGAACACGCACATTGGCGCCCTCTTCTCCATCCCCATGGCCACTGACAGGGACTCCGGCGTCAACGGCGTGGCCGAGTACTCCCTGACCACCGGGCCGGACGCCGACCAGCTCTTCAGCCTGCAGGTGGCCGTGGACTCGGACGAGAAGCTGCCGCAGCTGGTCGTCATGGGCAACCTGGACCGCGAGAAGAAGGACTCGTACGACCTCAACATCCGCGTGGTGGACGGCGGGAGGCCGCAGAGGGCGAGCAGCGCCCTGCTCCGCGTCACCGTCACCGACCAGAACGACAACGCCCCCAAGTTTGAGAGGAGTCACTACGAGTCCGAGCTACCGGAGAACAGTCCGCTGGGTCATTCTGTGCTGCAGGTCGGTAAACACACTGTACTATATAACTTAACTAGAGCTACGACCAGGGACTTCCCAATCTGATACCAGTCTTTTTATATTCAGTATCGGCCGATCCGGGTCCCGAACAGATCTTAAAAGTTGGTCTCCTGTAGCTTCCTAAAGTCTGTCCTGGTCTTCCTTGTCTTCTCCTAGAGTGGACTGGATTCAGTCCAATAAATCTTTCAGTCAAAGTTAATGTAGTGTGGAGAGGGTAGCTGGTACCTTGTGTTCTCTACTCCAGAAATGTTCTGGTCATCCAACGCTGCCATAAACTCCCTAACCCTCTCTGGAAGATTGTTCTCCTTGTTTAGTGACGTGCTTTTAGTTCCACTTCTTCTTCTTCTTGGCAGCTTTTTCCTTAAAAAAGAAGAAAAACAAGAACACTAGAGTGACGTGGTTTTGTTTTACGGCACATAAATCTCTCCTGATACCAATCAGGGCGTCCCTAGCTACAACAATTACTCATTGAGTTATTTATTTTCACGTAGCTAATCAACAACTCTGACAAGTGATTAAGTCGTTTATCAACCGACATCCTTAACAGGGTTCAGAATTTTTAGTGTTCTATTCAGATTTAACAATGAACTTAAAGATGCTGCCTTTGGTTTCTGCGTCGTCTGATTGGCAGTGAAGAAAGAACAGTTCAGTAATGGACCTTGGCTGTGGTTTCTGTTTATGTCGTAAATGTCGTAGCTGGCAAGTTCATCTGGGTCTTCTCTTCCAGGTCAGTGGTTCATGTAATTAGATTAAACTGGTCTCGTGTTGTGAGAGTCTGTCGTAAAAATGAAATATCACCCTGTGGACAAAACCATTCAAATCAAACCAGGGGTGTATGAACTGCTGCATACGCACCGTGTGGCGCCTTAAACCTCAATTTAAGAGGAAACTCAGCGTTCGAGTTGTGAATGTGTAGCTGTAACATTGGGCAGCTGTGTTTTAAGTTCACATCAGGATTCAGCTTTGGTGAAATCTGACATTTTTCTTCAGGCGAAATCGTGCCTGAGCATTACAGCTGCTGCTCAGAAGTCGGCCCAGAGTTTTTATTGTCCAGCAAATGTTGCAGAGGAACCTTTGGCCCCGTTGGTGAGAGCGCTGAAAGCTGCAGGACAGCGCGCTGCAGCCACTGCACGTAACATGCCGCTCAATTATCCCCATGGACAGATGGTGCGGCGGAGGTGAAGTGGGCCGTGGGATCACTGCGTGTAGTCACATATTAACCACTGATTCAACTTCACCTTTGAGCCCCGGGGGGCCGGGTTAGGGGGAGGGCACTGACGGCACGTGATGCCAGCGTCAGCGGGCGGAGCAGGAAAGACCCGGTTTGGCTCGGTGACTCCACGGCATCCTGACAAACCCAGCTCTCCGTGTCGTCCTCCACTCTCCCCCCCCCCCCCCCCTCCCTGAGTGACTGCGGCGCGACCAGCCAGCCTTCCAGCTTGCTGTGCATGACTTAATCTGAGTCAGTCATGAGATTATCCACGGGGCTTATTGGTATTATTGCTCTGGATGTGGCTCATTGCATTTCAGAGAGCCGCAGAATTCATTTCACTTAACGTGCGTTTGAGGAGTGATGCTTTAGAGGCAGCGGGACGGCGCTGACTGACGACCCTGACCTGCTTAAAGCATCCAGTGGCGACACAGACATGTTCTGTGTATCCACAGCTTTTGGATCGCTCTTTAAAAGGAGCTGCGTCGTGCACATTTTAACTTACTTTTCTCTAGTGCAGTTGCAAATAAAAATAAAAATCAAGCCGTCCAGTTTTAGATTTTACACGCTGCACTAAAGCAAAATGTCACGACTGAGCGTCAGTGGTTCTGTCGGCCTATAGAAATATTCTCAAAGCATCGTTGTTGACGTTAAAACAATCATTACACTAACTGAAGTCTTGCCTTTCAAGCGGCTTAGTCACGTACGGCATAAATATTTAATTTGACAACATTTCACGGTCAGTGAAGAGGAGTCGAGGGAAAACAAAGGAAGGACCTTGATTTAAAGCTGAAGAAGCATCAATCAAACCTGGACCCTTCACGTTAAATCACTTTATTAAAAAAATAAAATAAAACAGTGTTCAAATGGCAAATAATTGAAGAATTGGTTCCAGGTATAGAATAGAATTCACGGCGGCGTTCAGTTAACTGCTCTCTTCATGTCTTGTTAATTAGTGAGCATTTAATTCAGCAGCAGCTCCAGCTTTTAACCACGTCTCACGGTCTTCCTCAGTAAACGTTAATAAAGTGGACCTCCATGTAATTTTCCTCGCTGAAAGGTCCATTAAAAGCCGCTAAGCTGGAACCTTGGCTCAAGGCTTTTCATTTAAACGCTATATTTATCATTAATAATAATAAGCGGCAGCAGAAATTAAAATAAAGTGTTTGTGAAATGAGAGTTTAGACTTTGATTTGAATGTTGCTCTTGCACCTGATTGGTTCTCTTTCAAACTGAGCCCCGCCCACTCAAACACAAAGTCAACTAACACAAAAGGTTTGATAAAAAGATGAAAGTACTGCTGCAAATGTGTCAGATTGTTGTTCCAGTCACTCGTGTTAAGAAGCCGATTTAGAAAAATAAATGATTAAACACACTTTCTGGGCTTTTAATCAACAAATAAACTCAAGACTTGGAGCTTATTAAAGACCAAGGAATGAGCTTATTGACTGATGTCTAGTAGCTAAATTCCCATGAAAAACAATATCACTTTCACAACAGGATGATTAACAAGCAGCGGCCCCGAAATGATTTGAAGAGTCCACTCTGAACTACCATATAATTATATTGTAATTTAGTCGACAATAAACTCAACAGGAGCGAAGCGGCGGTGGATCGTCTCTCTGCACCGTCTGCAGGCGGATTTTCAGAGCAAACAAAGCAGTTTGGAAAAAAAGTTTAATTTGAAGAAATGCTCACTGGAAATTAGAGTTTTACTTTTGTAAATGACCATAAACATGAGAGTGTAGCGGGTTCATTTAAAGAGAAACCAGTGGTTGATTAATTAATGGTGCTGGTTAATTGTTAACTCGTAGATAAAGCGTGTTTGTTCATGCTGTACGTCGGGACAGAGTGGCCTTGGACGGCGGCCAGAGCTCCGGCCTCGTCCCCGCGACACTCTCGCTCCGGCGGCTCCACCGTTCAATACACAATTCTCAGAAGCTGTCAATAATTCATCAGCTGTTTGGTGACGTCCGCTGCTTAAAGCCACAACAGAGGAAAGGAAATCAATGGCCAGGAGGAATTATAATCTCACTTTCACGCTTTCTTTAACCTTAACCTCTCTGACGAGGATCGGGCGACTTCCAGGGTTGGCCCCCAGGTAGGGGGTCGGGGTCTCGGTGCCGGTCTGTCACAGCCCGTGTGATCCTGAGCCGACAGGAAACCAGACATTTATTATGTGGTGGTCTGATGTTATTAACTGCACACGCTGTTAAAAGAAAGGATCCTTCGCAGCTTCTGTCGGCTGCATTAACCTTTTAAACCCTTCTTGAATGTTAATTTAAATCTTTGTTTGAGGTGTTTTCCCCCGGACAGCATCGGATGTAAATACAGCAACAGGCTGTTCCAACTTTTCACTGAAGCTTAATTATGTTTGAATTGTGTTTGTTCCAGTATCTTAAAGGAACAATATCCAGAACCATCTTATCTTATCTTATCTCATCTTATCTTAGCTTAGCTTAGCTTTCCAAACAACAATAAAGAACCTGAAGTTACAAATATTAGTGCAAAGCCAACATTTGTCAAGAAATAATCTGGTTTAATAAGTTTTAGACAGTTTATGCATGAATAGAAAAGCTAATCCATCATCTTTAGAAGTGCTGCTAGACGGAGCGGGCTAACTGCCCCCCCTCTTGTTCCTGATCTTTGTGTTAAGCTGAGCTAACTGGCTTCTGACTCTTTAATATTTATCCTCCAGACGCGCCGGTGTTATCTCCTGACACTTGGCAAAATAAATAAATAAATAAATAAATAAAGTGAATAAGAACATTTTCCCAAATGTCACCTGATTACTTTAAAAACATTGCTGCCGCAGCTAGAATGTGAAATAGACTCCCGTGTCCTTGGACCAAACAAGTTTTATTGTTTGTTTAAAAAGGTACAAATAAAGTCGTCCCGCCGCCAGATTTCTTTTTCTTTATATATATATTTTAAGAGAACAATATTTTTTGCGGTTACATTTTAGGATATTATTTTGCTGAGTACAAGCTTGACTTAGATCCAGCTCAGCTTTAAAAGGAGTAATGGCCTTTAAAATATATATATATATATATATATATATATATATATATATATATAAAAACCTTAATTACATCGCTGTAAGTCCCAGGTGAAGGCGGCACCAACGCTGAACCAGCAGCACCTGGGACATTTAAATCAGCTGTTCAACAACTAGTTCATTCGAAACCACGGCCACATTCCTTTAGAGCGGCCGCTGCTTCCAATGAGTGCAATTAAAAAGTATTCGATGTGTCGATAGAAAGGCGTCCTAACGAGAACATCCTAAGTGATTTTTTTGCTGACTGCTCGTGCCTCCTAATTGACTAATTACCTCCGTTTACTTTGGGCTTGGACATGTGAAGCCGGATTGTGGCTCGTGTTGGTCTGTCCTCCCCGGTCTCCTAATGGGCCCCGAGGAGCCGGGGCTTTTCTGATAATGAGAGGAACATTAACATTCACTCGTCTGCCCATTAGACGCCAATGACCCGCTGAACAGCCGTTAGATGTTGTTGTGTGGGTGTGTGCACTCGGCTTTGATCGTCTATTATGTTTCTCGCGCAGCAGTTAAACCCCCCCTCTCCCCTCCCCTGCAGGAAGACATGAATGCTTTTGTAGTGTTGCATTAGTAATGGTCATGACTCTTTGTAAGTCAAAGTAAATAATCATTAAAATGTAACTGAGATTATAATGGAAACGAGTCTGAAATGACTGAGATTAGTCAAATGCAACTCAAAGGAATTTCTTTTGTGTGTTTGATGACAATGACACATGAAAGCGAGGCGCAATGAGCAGAGAATTCATTATTTTAGTCCTAAATTGTCCTAAAGTCAAAATAAAACAGCACTCCAGACATCTGTTTTGAAGTTGAGCTTGTTAAATACAGAAAACTTCCTGTGTCTGTCATCTGAGCTGAGCAGGAATTTGTACGACTTTTTGATTAAAAGAGCGGTTCTTTTTTGGAAAATGTTTGGCTGAAAACGTTCTCCGTTTGCTTCCCTTGCAGGTCAGAGCCAACGACGCAGACACTGGCACCAACGGAGAAATAGACTACAGCCTCCATCAGGCGTCGGATACTGTCCAGAGGCTTCTGCGCATCGACCGCTCTACAGGCATCATCTACGTGAAAGGACTGGTGGACAGAGAGGATGAGAACTTTCTCAAGTTCTTCGTGGTGGCCAGAGACCGTGGGCCCAGTTCCAAGAGTTCCAAGGTCCTGGTGACTATCAACATCAGGGACCAGAATGACAACGCACCGGCCATCGAGATCCGCGGCATCGGTTTGGTAACGCACCAGGACGGCGTGGCCAACATCTCAGAGGACATGCCCATTGGTACGCCTGTGGCGCTGGTCCAGGTGTCAGATCGCGACGAGGGGGAAAATGCGGTGGTCACGTGCGTGGTTGCCGGCGACGTCCCGTTTCAGCTCCGACCCGCGAGCGAATCGTCCAACGATCGGAAGAGGAAATACTTCCTGCAGACGACGACCCTGCTGGATTATGAGCGTGTGAAGGATTACAGGATTGAAATCGTTGCTGTGGATTCTGGGAACCCGGCTCTGTCCAGCGCCAACTCCCTTAAAGTCCAGGTCACAGACATAAACGACAACACGCCAAACTTTTCCCCTGCGATGCTCGAGGTGGACTTTCCAGAGGGCAACCAGGCGGGCGACACAGTGCTGGCCATTGTGGCGTCAGATGCAGACAGCGGCACCAACGCAGAACTGACCTACAGCATCATCGAGCCCGTGGCCTCCAGGCTCTTTGAAATTGATGCCAACAATGGAGAGGTTCGTGTGAAGAACCTGTTGGATCGGGAAGAGACGGAGCGTTATGAGTTCCATGTTGCAGCAGCAGACAAGGGTGTTCCTAGTAAAACTGGCACTGCTACAGTGGTGATAAATGTTCTGGACCGCAATGACAATGACCCCAAGTTCACACTGAATGGCTACAGCTTCTCTGTCATTGAAAACATGCCCCCACTCAATCCCGTTGGCGTGGTGACCGTCACTGATGCCGATAAGGGTGAGAATTCCCAAGTGAGGCTGTTTGTGGAACCGGACAATGGCAAATTTGTCATCCAAAACGGCACAGGCACTATCCTGTCCAGCATCTCCTTTGACCGTGAGAAGGAAAGCACCTACACCTTCCGCCTGAAGGCCGTGGATGCTGGTGATCCACCTCGATCCTCCTACGTGGGTGTAACCATTAACGTCCTGGATGAAAATGATAACGCCCCCTACGTCACCAAACCAGCTAACTCCTCCTACACATACATGGAACCTGTCACCCCGCTGAACACACGTGTGGAGGTGGTGGAGGCTGAGGACATTGATGCTGGACCCAACGCTGAGCTGTACTACAGCATCACGGGCGGCAACCCGTACGGCCTGTTTGAAATCGCACATAACAGCGGGGAGATCACTCTGGCACAGGAATTCGGCGGCAAGCATAACGGGCTGCACCGACTAGTAGTGAAAGTCAGTGATAAAGGAAAACCTGCTCGCCACACCACCGCCCTGGTCCACGTCTTTGTCAACGAAACCAGGTCCAATGTCTCCCTCATTGAGGCGCTGGTCGGACACAGTCTCTACACCCCTCTCGACAGGGACATTGCTGGAGATCCCAACTACGCCGCCAGTACGAACAGCACCCTGATATACGCCTTCCTCGCAGGCGCCGCTGGTGTGTTTCTGGCCATAGTAGCTGTCGTGTTCATCAGGCAGCGGCTGTGTAATGACACCAAGAGCGGCTACCAGGCCGGCAAGAAGGAGAGCAAGGATCTGTATGCTCCCAAGCAAGGTCCGAAAAATGGCAAAGGAAAAAAGAGCAAGAAGGGCAAAGCTCCCAAGCCGGCCAAACCGTTGGAGGAGGATGAGGAGGCCAGTCCACAGAAAGGCCTCAAATTCAACCTCATCAATGAGAATGTCACTGACAGTCCCAGCATTCACTTGCACCTTAACTACCCGCCGGGAAGCCCCGATCTGGGCCGCCACTACCGCTCCAACTCTCCCCTGCCGTCCATCCAGCTGCAGCCCCAATCTCCCTCCGCCTCCAAGAAGCACCAGGCCGTTCAGGACCTCCCCGCCACCAACACC